>NC_133136.1:59178992-59806492 GCF_048418815.1 Hemitrygon akajei
TTGGGTATCCTCAAACCTGATGGCATGTACATTGATTTCTTCAACTTCCAGCAATTTTTCCTGCAATCCCTTCCCTCTTCTTCAATTCCCCATTCTAGCCCCCTTCTTACCTCTTCTCCTCATCTGCCTATCACTTCCCCCGGTGACCCTCCTCCTTTCCTTTCTCCCACGGTCCACTATCCTGTTCTATCAGATTCCTTTTTCTCTAGCCCTTTGCCTTTCCCACCTATCAGCTCTCAGCTTCTTACTTCATCATCCCTCCCTCACCCAAATCACTTCACCTATCACTTTCTAATTTGTACTCCTGTCCCTCCCTCCACCTTCTTATTCTGGTATCTTTCACCTTCCTTTCCAGTCCTGAAGAAGGGTCTCAGCCAAAAACATCAATTGTTTGGCAACACGAGTGAATCTGCAGATGCTGGAAATAAATAAAAAACATGAAATGCTGGCAGAACTCAGCAGGCCAGACAGCATCTATGGGAGGAGGTAATAACGACGTTTCGGGCCGAAACCCTTCATCAGGAGTGAAGTAACATGGGATGGTCGAGGGGGGATAAGAAGTGGGGGGAGGGATGAAGTAGAGAGCTGGGACGTGATAGGCTGAAGGGAAATGGGCTAGGGGAAGGTGGAGAATTATGGGAAATAAAAGAGAAAGAAAGGTAGGGCTGGGGGGAGAGATTATAGTGAGGGAGGGAAAAGAGAGAGAAAGAGAACCAGACTAAAATAATAGATAGGGATGGGGGTGAGGGTGGGGGGGGCAGGGGTATCAATGGAGGTCAGTGAGTTGGATGTTCATGCCGGCAGGAAGGAGGCTACTTAGGCGGGAGATAAGGTATTGCTCCATCGACCTGCGTGTGGCATCAATTGTTTATTGATTTCCATCGATGCCACCTGACCTGCTGAGTTCCTCCAGCATTTTGTGTGTGTTGCTCTGGATTTCCAACAGCCTCACGGAACTTCTCTGTTAACCATATTAAGTCCAATTTCAGCAAACTCCAGTCACTCCTGTGCAGAGTTTTTTACTTTAGCTGGAAATGTGAATGAGAGTGCTGTAACACTCACTCGGAAATGTACCGTTGTTTTCAATGGAGTGTAAATTCAGTTGAATCTGCAATTTCTGCCCATTCCAATCTCTTCATGATTGACAAAATCAAAAATTACACTCTGCGTGGACATCGGGTATCAGGTTTAAAGCAATCACTATTAATGTTGATTGATAAAAAGCTTTTGAAGTTTTCTTTCTAGATTCCATCAAATAATTTTGAAGAACGGAGGCAGATACGATAGGGTCTTTTAAGAGGCTTTTAGATAGGTACATGGAGCTTAGTAAAATAGAGGGCTCTTGGTAAGCCTAGTAATTTGTAAGGTAGGGACATTTTTTGGTACAACCTTTTGGGCCGAAGGGCCTGTATTGTAAATAAAATTATGATGGGTATAGATAGAGTGAATGCAAGCAGGCTTTTTCCACTGAGGCTAGGGGAGAAAGAAACCAGAGGACATGGGTTAAGGGTGAAAGGGGAAAAGTTTAAAGGGAACATTGGGAGGGGGGGCTTCTTCACACAGAGAGTGGTGGGAGTGTGGAATGAGCTGCCAGATGAAGTGGTAAATGCGGGCTCACTTTTAACATTTAAGAAAAGCTTGGACAGGTACCTGGATGAGAGGTGTATGGAGGGATATGGTTCAGGTGCAGGTCAGTGGGACTAGGCAGAAAAATGGTTCGGCACAGCCAAGAAGGGCCAAAAGGCCTGTTTCTGTGCTGTAATGTTCTATGGTTTTATGGTTTTAACAAAGGATCATAAACTACCAGTATTTCTAGGAACAATTCCAAAGGTGTGATTTAATGAATAGAAACACTGCACCCTTATAAACTAAGGGAAGAACTACGACAGTCATCTTCATGGAGATCGGCTGTCTTTACTTGTCACCTTTCTGCTCTTCTGAATGTCTTTAAAACAAAATATTTTTCTCCTGATCAACAGACACAAAATTCTAGAGGAACCCAGCAAGTCAGGATGAGTCCCTCCAGCATTTAGTGTGTGCTGTTCAGGATTTCCAGCATCTCCTGTGCTTTTATTTGCCTTCGGTCCCCCTTGGGTCTCGGGAATCCATTTTTAAAGTACTGTAATGTTATTTTCATGGTATCTCAACAAATGTTATTAGTAGCACTACACACAAACTGTGGTAGAATAGATCAATTCATGAAGAGGGAAATTCCCATTTGTAAGTTAGCACTAAACAAGTGTGAAAATGTTGGCTTCTGTTTGCACATCCCCAAACATTAGGTACTACTTGTCCGAAAAAGATAATGGTGAGAAAAATGTTTGCAATGGTTTTACAAAATCCTTCCTAAAGAAATGTCACTTACTTGTAATTTCAAGCATGAAACATTTTTGTATTTTTGATAATAATCAGATGCAGAATATTTGGCCAATATTTGCACCTCCCTCTGGCTGAGATGAATTAGATCAGTAAATCACTGTGGGTTTGACTTTGGAGAGTCATGATGTGTAACCTCCAGGTACTTACTAAATAAATAGGCATTTTTTTATACTTATAAGTAATTTTCTTTCTCCAAATGTGATGAATCCTAGCCAATTTTAGATTCAGCATTATATAGTCAATCCTCTTATATTATTAATTTGGATCTGGACATCATGTATTCAAAACCAGTGCAAAATGAGATACTCCCAAGTTTTCCTGTGGATAAATGTCCCTGTTCTGCATGGTTCCTGGATGAAATAGTCAGTGCTGAGTTGGTGTTCTGTGTTGTGAAATGACACAGATCTGTTGCAATAATTGCAAGTGAGATTTGCTTAAAGGAACAATGCCATAAAAAGTCTATATTCTCACATCTATGGAATTTTAGTTATTTTCTAAAAAAAAATCAGGTAATAATGCATGTGGTTCTTCAGAGATTGTGACTGAGAATCCAGAACCATCAGAATTTTTATGATTGATTTGTTTGGATATCCTGAATGAACAACCAGCAAAGGAGGAAATTCAGCCTCTGAACGTTATTGCTGCTTTGTTCACAAAATCAATTGCACATGTTTATTTTTTTTGCCATAATTCCAATGCGACTTCTTACTTTCAGCTACTGAATTGTTTTTTTTTTGGTCTTCATTCACAGCACCCCGATTCAAATGGCAATTTAAGGAAGAGAATGAACTTCTTGGCACAATCAGATGCTCTGATCAGTAAAAGAGATTACCTGGGGAATGATAACAAGAACGTGAAACCGAAACCGACTATAATTGGACAGGTACCCCCCTCGACTATGGCACCTTCTTCGCCTGCGCCAAGTCCCAGTACACTTAGGCCCATCCATACATCCCCTACTATACCTCCGATGAGAAGCACTCCACCACCTCCACCTTGCACCCCGACCATTGCTTCATTGAGGCCAACGCCTATTCACCGTCAATGTGGAGCAACACTTGAACAGAGCTTGCCTGCATCAAGATTATTTGGATCAGCCCCCAAGAATTCTTCATCCGCCTCTACCATGGCTGCCCCAGCCCCGCCCCCAGCAGCACCCACTGGTGTTGGAACCAGCAAAATTGATAAGTATGCTCGAATACTTTTTCCAGTAACATTTGGTGCATTTAACATGGTCTACTGGGTGGTCTACCTCTCAAAAGACACCATGGAGAAAGCAGAAAGTGATTTGTAATGTCATTGCAGCAGAAAAATGTTGTTAACTGTTAGAAAAGTTCGTAATCCATAAAATAATGCAGGGGTTTCATTTAAGGTTTATTACTCTAATGTATGAATAGCAAGGTTCTCAGCACTGTTTAAATAAACAGTGCTCTCTTACTCTCTCTCTAACACACATACACACACGCACACAAACAAACTCTCTCTCTCTTTCTCGCCATAACTTGCTTAACTGCTGTTTGTGTTGCTGCTAGTATCCTCCTCCCTGGTATAAAGAAATAGAAGTTGTATACTTGAAGATGATCAGCAATAACAGTGATAGAAGAAGTGTGAAGGATAAAAGCAGAGACAAATCTGTATTTAAGAAATTCCAGAAATACACAGCTATTTCTGAAGTAGAAATGACAAATTAATATTATTAGCAGGGACTGGACCCCTTCATCAGAAATGTGTTACTGATTTCTGCTATCCTGTCTGGTCTATAAAAGAGAGTTAATAGTTTCTGCAGCTTCTGTTCAGTATATATTATACTCCTTGTGTCTGTGAAACACAACTGCTGGCCTCTTTTCTATATTGTCTACAATATAAAGAAGAGAAATAATTTACCTTTTATGGTATTTTTGTAACAATCACCATTTTCAAATTATATTTTGTTTTAAGATTTTTTTGAAGAAAATTTTTAAGAATGGGTATGTTTCTAATGGTCAGAAAAGTGCCTATGAATTCTCAATGGAAATGTAATAGAGTTAAAGTAAGATATGGCCAGTGATAGTGAACCAATGTTCACTATAAGCACCAGGTAAAAGACACAAGTTTCAAGCAAGTAACAATTAACCAATTTGGAAATAGATAGACAAAAATAATAAGTAAAAAAAATTTATGGCTTATGTATATGATCTGAACCCCTTTGATTTTAGGTTACCCAAAATGCCTTGTGAATGACATATATTCAAATAATTACTTTGCACAACATATATTTTTGCACAACTGAATTCATTTTTCTCTTTCTGGATTTTGTAAAATAAAAAAGAAGGAAAGAGCATGACAATAAAAAAGCTGATGCTAGAAATCTGAAATAAAAATCAAGAAGTGTTAGATAGATTCAGCAGATCAATCAGCATCTCTGCAGAAGCAGTCAATGGTAAGGATTAGCACTCCTTCATTAGAGCTGGGAGGAAGAAATGCAAGGTAACTTTTGGGGAAGAGAAGGCGAATGTGGGGGGGGGTGAATATATATGATAGGATGAGTTAAAATAGCAATGCATAACCCATGGATTTTAATTTGGAAAGCTGAATATGAAAGTGATATGTCTCTGAAGATAACTCTGATGATATTTTGCAAAACCTTAAAGAGAAAGAAAAACCCAGTTTTTCTGGTTATTTTTTCATGTTATTTGTTTTCTCTGGTTCTGCATCAAGTTTACTTTCCCAAGGTTAAATTTTCCTGCAGTAATTAAATTTTAAAAATAACCATTTATTTTAAAATAAAGGGTGTTAGTAATCTACATTTATTTTAATATTTATTTTCATATTTCCTTTAAAGCTATAAAAGCAAATGAAATAAATGAACCTTATCTTTTTCCTTGTGCCTTACAATCCTTTAAGGATCTGAGTCATTTTGTCCCTTTTATGATGGCTGTCTACATAGAAAACAGGTTCACTTTCTTTACGACTTACTAAGTCTATCCATACAATGCACAAATATCTGAAACTTCATCCATTTCTAAAAGTAGAGTTACCAAAAAAAAATTGACAAGTAGTACAGTGATGTATATTAAATAAATCCTGTTGATGTCATCCAGGTATTTTTGATTGATAATCACATCCATAATGTAAATTTCTATTGCCAATGTGAATTGGACGCACATTTCTAATAATGATGAAAGTGTGCTTGAGCTAATCAATGGCATATGCCTGCTTACACCAACAGCTTGGAGGGCAGGCCATGCAAATTTTTCTGACAGGAGATCCACCTCCTCACTTCAAGTAGGCTATTTGCAGAGCTATTTTTAACAAACTTTTATTCAAGCCGCAATGTGTTTAGAGATCTCTTTAAACACAATGAGGTGGAAATTGATTGTTGTTGCACTCATTAAATATAAATAAAATAGGTGTTATGAAGCTCACTTCAGAGGAACAAATGTCTGAAGCCTGTAGAAACCTGAAAAAAAATTCCTCCAATATTTTTGGCTCTTTGTTTTGCCTTTTGCAATCAGTCAGCTAAAATAGGTGCTTGACTCATTGCATATCTAATTAATTGGCCTTGCTTTAGGTCTTCTGTTGGAATAAATTTTAGGAAGTGATTAGGCATATCCCACTCCAGAATTTTTTAGTGGCTGTGGTGGAGTGAGCAATGATTGCCAATGAAACACTGTGAAGTCTCTTTGGGGGATAAATATGCTGAAGAAGTTTAAATCTCCCGTTCAGTGGAGTTCAGTGAATCCTACTCTCGCTGCTCCCCCTCTGTGATTTCTGCTGCCCTCCAACTCTTCAACCATGTACTCACTCAGACCCACCACCACAGATATTTCCCACCAAAGTGGCTTCACCTACCACCTTCTAGCAAGCCTCTTTGCCTCCTCCCCACCTTTTTATTCTGGCATCTTCCCCCTTCCTTTTCAGTCCTGAAACATTGACTGCTTATTCATTTTCTTAGATGCTGCCTGACCTGCTGAGTTCCAGTTTTTTGCGTGCAGTAATATTTATTCATTGTAGCACCAACACTGTCTTCTGGTTTGAAGCTCATTTCTACTTGACTGAGCAGTTTTTCTAAGTTAATTATAAAACCCAATTTCTTATTGTTTCTTTTCTCTCCTTACTGATGTTGCTTGCTGCAACAACCTTCCATTATAATCTTACACCACATTGTTAATCTTGGTGTGAAAATAGTTTGCTTGCTCTTCCTTCCTTATCTACTGATTTTCTCCTTCCTTTTCTCCTTCTCATGATATGTTGACATTTAGCTGGTTCACAGCTGCACGTGCATCAGATGTCATTTGGTAGGTATCTGAAGTGAGAGCTGGAACAAAGAGTGTTTGAATTTTCACATTCTTTTATCCATTGCTGTATCATGGAAGAGTTACAGAATTCCAAGAAAGATGGTGTCAATGCAAGAGTTTTTCTGCTTTGAATTTGTGGCAAAGGAATATTCATTTTTTGGCACTGAGTCCTTTCACTGCAATAATTGATAGGTCTATTATTGTCAGTTCCATTCTTAATCTTAAAACAATCTAGAGAATCACCTTAAAATGCCTTTTTAAAATAAATCCATTATTTAACACTTTGATACCTTGAGTTACCACCTTACTTGGTGTGGTACACTTTGCAGATCCCAACCATCAAGTGTTCATCAACTTGAGGCCAGATAATTGACCATATTTGAGCATCCATTTATGTGACATGCTTGAAAATATGTTCCAAGCTACAAAAGTGTAAGTCTGTGCCTTACTATCTTTTTCTGGATTGTTGGTGTTTTGTCCCTTGCCTTGTCCCCTTTGATGTGATAACTTCAACTCTGCTGCAGTACTAAAGCACTTGGAATTGATTTATTTATCCTGTGCTTCTTAGTATTTGGATTAATCCTGCTTCCACCTCCTACATTATGTATTCTTTTGTTAACCATTGTATTAAGACTTGTCAATGATGACATTTCCTCTGCTAATATCTATTTTAACAGATGTTTCAGACCTTTTAGTTTCATCTCCAAATAATTGTATTTTGAAGCCTACTCATGACTTTAGCTTATTACAATAAATTGAACTAGTTTCATACTTTGTATATTATTTTGTTGATTATTTCTATTTTATTGTTGCATTTCTTTTTCTTGAATATTGTTGATTTGTCATTTTTTTGCTCATCAATGATTTTTTAAAGACGGTTCCTCTCAGCATCATCTCTCATTTGAACATAAAAAAATCTATCAGGATATTTAACATTATTTAAGATGTCTGACATAGTTTTTAAAATCTCAGTATATTTTCAATAAACATGATTTGTGTCAAACCAAAGAGTGCAGCTACTGAAATAAATGCTAAACTTAAAGATAAAATTTAAGAGTAAGTTCCAATTTCACTTACACATACTTCTGCATTGTCTATATATAAATAGGTAAATGCAGTCATAGTGTTGGTACTTTAGGACAAAGAGATGCAATATGTTCTAATACTCTGAGTAGATGAACATTGTTAAACAATTGTGGAATAGCTTAAATTATTAAAAAGCACTAATCATTCAACTTTGAGAGAGCTAAAGGAGGGGCAAAGATATTTTATTAGGTCACTTTGTACAGTGGATATGCATTGATATTTTGTTAACAGCCTATTATCTCAATACTGGCATATGTTTGGTTTCTGCTCGAATTATTAGGTACTGCAAAAAAAGGGAAAGTGACTGAAAGAATAATGGAACATAATCTTGAATCTACACTTTGACAGAATTCAAGATTACAAACATTAGGTTGAGAACCTGTGAAAAGATAAAGAAGTCTAAAGCCATGTCTGTATTTCAATGAAACATCCAATTCTAGCTTATGTATTGTATGTCCCTTGACGAATGCATACTATGTTGCAAAGTAAAGTTCAGTACTAAATTAGGTTGTGCTATTGATTGATGTTTTGTGTAAATGTGATATTTGATTGTACATACAATATATAGATATTTTAAATAAAAACATTATAACATAAATATATATGTAACATTACTGACCACATATGGATGTTTTCCTGGTCATTCTCTGCAAGTTTATTTATTTAATTTCAGTCATTAAAAAAGTATTTTCTGTGATCTCTTTTGCATTTCTTCTGTTTACAATCTGAAGTTTCATATATGTTAAATAAATGCGTGCCTCACTGTTATCTACCTTCTAATGGAGCCCCTGCAAAAAATAAAAGATTAATGTGTGAATAAAGTATTTAAAATGCTTATGTTCATATAGCTAACAATGTCAGCCCCCTTATTTTTTATTTGATTGACTGTAAAATGACATTTTGTAGATTTTGTATAACAGTAATTACTGTTTGGATAGTTACAATGGGAGAGAATGTAATGTGAACATACATATTTTCATGACTTAATTGTGTTTTTAAAAATGATACTGGATATATCTTTGATTTAGTAACTTTTTAGATGGTCAATAACTGCAGGCCCTAGTCCAATGTTAATTAAGAAGCAAAAAAAAATCATTCAACATCCATGTTATTTAAATTTTGGGTTCTGACTTAAAATGCTGATGGTTTATTAAAGCAATATTCTGAATTTAGTGTACTTCTCTATGTACGTGTGAATGTTGTCACAGTTTGGAGGGTTGACCAGTCTTGTAATCTGACTAAATCAGTTACTGGCACTTACAGAATATGGTGCTTATCTTTCTGGTCACTTCGGTATAGCTCATATTTGTCAGGTTCAACATGAAAAATGAACATCTGAGAATCCCACAAAAAAAATCTTAATACATAGACTAGACTGATGAATCCCAAATTCCAAAATAAAGATTAAACAAGGTAGTT
Organism: Hemitrygon akajei; assembly: GCF_048418815.1. NCBI lineage: Eukaryota > Metazoa > Chordata > Chondrichthyes > Myliobatiformes > Dasyatidae > Hemitrygon > Hemitrygon akajei. Next base: position 59,188,154 of record NC_133136.1, read on the forward strand.
CTCAGAACTGAAATTATCAGCATTAACACAGCAACAGTCATTCTTCTTTTGAACCTGAGCATAAAAAATTTACCTTAGTACCAAGTGAGGAGGGAAATTTGATAGAGAGGATCGTACACTCATAATTCAACACAGAATTTTATTTATTGCAGCATAATATAAGGAAATATCAGATAACATTTCACCTCACCTAATCTTTATTTGTGAATTCAGTCCTGACAACTAGTTACACTGAAATTAAAAAGTTAAGAAGTTAGAGGTACACTATATAAGGAAATTAACTCAAATCATTAACCTTTCAAAGAAATCATTGAAATATTAACTGCAGCATGTTTGAAAAGGCATTGGCCAAGAAATTGCACCATTTGGCTTCATTCTCCAAGGTGTAACTGAAGTCAAATTTTTGCTGATTAACATATGCTGTAATTAATAATTGTTACGTGTTTCACATTGTTGAGATATTGGGCAACGTAAGGCCTATGAACATTAAATGTGCCAACTAGCAGTTTTAATTCTTTTTTCTAGCTGTAGGTGTCACAGACAAAGTAAATGTTTATTACTCTTGGAAAGATGGTGATAGGTTTGCTTTCCTGAATCGAACATTCCTTCTGTGGACAGTACTCCCACAGTACTATTGGGAAGGGATTTCCAGGGTTTGGCAATACTGAAGCAATAGTAAGTTGGTTTTAAGTCAGAATGCCGTCTAATTTAGAGGGGAACTTGCAGTTGGTGGTGTGCTCATGCACCTCCTGCCTTTGTTCTTCTTGAAAGGGGAGAGATCACAGATTTGCGGAAGATACGATCTGTGTAGCTGAGATGATTAACCACAGTACTTTCTGCAGATGGTACACTGGTGGGGTAGGGTATGAATGTTTACTCCAGGGAATGTACTTCCAGTTAAGTGGGCTTCTTAGTCTGGAATGGTACCAAGCTTCTTGGAGCTCGACTCATTCAGGCAAGTTGAAGATACTCCATTAGGCTCCTGGGTTGCCTTGTAGAGGTTTGGGATGACAGGTTTCACTCACCCACAAGAAACCTAGCTCCAACCTTGTGACTACACTGGTCCAGTTGTGCTGCTGGTCAATGGTACGGCACCAAGATACCCTGGTAAAAGTAAAGTCAATGTCATCAAAGGAAAAGTATTCCAGTGTGTGGAGTCATACTTGTACATGGAATGCCAAGGCAGGGTGATTGTAATCTTTTGTGTTGGCTGTAGTTTTTTTGCCCAGGGTAATTTTGTCTTCGCTGTTGTCATTTATCAGCACATGTCTGAAGTTTTACTGCATGCACATATGGCTTGCTTTATTTGCTGAGGAGTCTGAAATGGGATTGAAAGTTGTGCAGTTATCAGTAAACACCCCGATTTCTAACTTAATAGAGTTAGAGTGTCATAGATTAATACCGCACAGAAACGTGTCTTTTGTTGCAACTGTCCATGCCAAACAAGATACCCATCTAAGCTAATCTCATCTGGCTAATATTCCTCTACCAACCTTGTACCTGTCCTATGATGGAGGAAAGGTAATGGATGAGTCATCTGAAGGTGTTTAAGCCCAGGATAATGTCATGAGCAACTCCTACAGTGATGTCCTGTTCCTGAGATAATTAGCCTCCGTTTTCCTTTGCACAATGCATGTCTCCAACCACTGTAGTGTTTTCACTTTGATAACATTAACTTCAATTTTACCAGGGTGTTTTGACTCCACACTTTGTCAAAAGCTTCATTGATGTCAAGTGCAGTCAATCTTATTTTGACACTGGAATTTGGTTTTCCATCCATGTTTGACCCACTCCTGCAATGATGTCTGGAGCCGAGTGGTTCAGGTGAAACCCAAACTGGGCATTGGTAATCAGGTTACTATTAAATGTGCCACTCTATAGCACAATTGAAAGCACTTTCCATCACCTTGCTGATGACTGAGAGCAGATTGACAGGACAGTATTTAGCTGGTTTGAATTTTTGTGTGCAGGGCATAATCGGGGCGAAGTTTCATATTGTTGGGATGAACACCAGCGTTGAGGTTGTTCGGAAACCTTTGTTGAATACGTATTTCAATTAAAATGGTATAATTACAGAGCAAGTTAAGATTAAAATAGAAATATTAGAAGTCTTCGTAGGTATAAAGGTGGTTAAATCCTTAGGACTCGATGAAGTGTAACCCGACTGCTACAGGAAGCAAGCAAGGGGATATGATGGATATTTTTAAATTTTTCTGGTCACAGATGATGTGCCAGATAACGTGAAGATTGCAAAGGTAGTGCATTTGTTCAGGAAAGGCAGGGGGAATGATATTGAGGCTGCTAAACAAGATAAGAACGCATGGCATTACAGGAAAGATACTAGTACAGATGTAAGATTGGCTAACTAGCAGAAGGCAAAGCCTGGGAATAGAGGGGGCTTTTTCTGGTTGGCTTCTGGTAACTAGCGGTGTTCCATAGTGGAGGCCAATTTATGTTTAAAGTGGATGTTGATGGTTTTGTGTATTTAATATTTCTGAAATATTTGAGTGCTTTGTAAATATGTTATTTGATTAAGCATTTGTGCTTGATTAGATAATTCATTATAGATTAAATGTAAAAGTACATGAATTACATTCATTATCACGCCATCACATCATACGTGCACGCCCTGATAGAGGTAAAAATTAAACTAGTCACATTATCTCCTAGCCCCCTTGTTTTCCTTCTGGTTAGTTTTACGTTTTGGAGTTGGAAAACATAACGGATAGGTTTTTAATTAGTCAGGACATCAAGGGTTATGGGGAGGAAGCAGAAGACTAGGGTTGAGAGGGAAAATAAATCAAATGTGGAACAGACTCAATGGGCCAAATGGTCCAATTCTTTTCCTGTGTCTTCTGGTTTTATGGCCTGAAGGGTAAGGGAATGATAGGTCAGTTAGTCTAATGTCAGTTCTTGGACGGGCAGGATTAACATGCACTTGGAAGGGCAGGGATTGATCAGGGACTGTCAGCGTGGATTTGTTGTGGAAGGTCTTGTCTGGGGTTAGTCTGACTAATTTGAAATTTTTGAGGAGTTAATAAAATACATTGATGAAGGCTGTGTGGCTGATATAGTTTACATAAACTTCAGTATGGCCTTTTGCAAGGAATCATATGGAAGGCTGCCTAAATGTCAGAGTCATTGGGATCATTACAGCTCTAAAGTCCAGGCCTGGGCTGATAGATGGAAAATAAAATTTGTACCACACAGTTGCTTGGCATTGAAGTTATTCAACATGAGAAAATCCAACTGTCACACCCCCTGATATTCAGTAGCATTATCATCACTGAATCTCCACAATCAATATCTTGGTGATCAGAGACTGAGCTGGATTAGCCATATCCACAATGTGGCTAAAAGAGCAGGTTAGAGGCCAGTGAGTAACTCACATCCTAGCTCTCAAAAACCTGTCTATAATGTATGCCTAAGTCAGGAGTGGTGATAGAATACCCCCCATTTACCAGGACAAACCAGCTGGCTTGATCAGTACCCCATTCACAGCCATTCACTCCCTCCATCCCTGGCACGTAGTAATAGCTACTTGTACCATCTACGGGCTGCAATGCAGCAACTTACCAAACTGCCCAGGCAACACATTTCAAACCCATGACCACTACCAGCTAGAAGAACAAAGGCAGAAAAAGCATCCCCGCTGTGGAAGTTTCCTGCCAGGCTAGGCACCATTCTGACTTGGAAATCTATCACCATTCTTTCACTGTCAACTGGTCAAAATCCTGAAACTCCCTCTCGAAGTGTATCATGGGTTCATGGTCTGCAGCAGTTCATGAAGACAGACAGGAATTCAAATACTGATATTCAAATAAATCTCTGAACAATGAAATTTTATCATGCATCTGTTGTATCATAAAGAGATTATATGTCTTCCTTCTGCTAAACGAGGATAATTAAGGTTATGGCATTGCAAGTATGGTATTAGGCATCTCAATATGTGTGAGCTGACAGGGTGCATGTACATAAGCCAGCTTGGAGACTGGGCAGTAATTTATCTGCACAGAGGAACAATTGGTATCTCTGAAATTAATGCCGCAATGGGCTGTGACTTACAGCTAGAAAATAAGTGATGTTTGTGTGTGAGTGTCAGCTTCAGTCCATTTCCCTTGAAGAGTGGAAGAATGCAGTTGCACAGCGGGAAGGCGAATTGAAGAGTGTGTGATCCTGGACCAATTGCTCAAGCTTCACTGGCAACAGCTAAAGCAGCTGTGGGGCCTGGCACACTCTGCTTTCCAATTCCCCAGGCAGGTGATGGAAAACAGAATGCAAATACATTTTGCAAAGGAAATCTTGCAGCACACGTGCAGTACAAAACAATTTGGAAATCTACTTAAATAGAATTGCCACAATTATGAAGAGAATTAAAAGTTAAATTCACAGACACACAAAATTCACAGTGATAGTTAGTAATTCTGTTTAATAATGCTGTAAAAACTGATAATTAATTTACATTTGGCCATAAAATAATTTAAATTGACCATAAATATACAGTAGAATGTTAAACCATACTCTTGTATTGGAATTACAGTTATCTAGGACACTAAATCTAATGGCTTTATACAAAAAAATTACAGTTGTAATTAAGCATTTTAGTCATCCTAATGGGCAGTGTAAAGGAACCATTTTATACCTTATGGAGGTGGTCCAAAATAGCAATTGCTATATTATCGCAGGGGAAGTTGAGGGAACATGCACCAGTCCTCATAGAGGGATCAGCAGAGGGAAGGACGAGCAATTTCAAGTTCTTGGGTGTCAACATCTCTGAAGATCTATCCCGGTAGCAACATATTGATGCAGTTACAAAGAAGGCGCCACAGCAGCTATATTTCATTAGGGGTTTGCAGGGTGTTGGTGCATCCCCAAAGACTCTCGCAAATTTCAATAGATATACTGTGGAGCTCGTTCCAACTGGGTGCAACGCCGTCTGGAATCGAGGAGTAATGCACTGAATCCGAATAAGCTGGAGAAAGTCAAAATCTCAGCCAACTGCATCATTGGCACTTGCCTATCGAGCATCATGGATATCTTCATAAGGAGATGCCTCAAAAAGGTGGCATTCATTATGAAGGATTCCCATCACCTAGGATAGGTCCTCTTCTCATTGCTAACGTAACAGAGGTGCAGGAGCCTAAAATCACACACATAACATTTTAGAAACAGCTTCAACCCCACTGCCATCAGATTTCCAAATAGACAATGAACCCATGTATACCATATTACTATTTTTGCTCTCTTTCTGCTCTACTGATTTAATTTTAACTTTTTAATAATATCCAAATTTTTGCTAATTGGAGCAGTTTGGGCCAAAATGCACAGTTTCTGTTGTGTCCCAATTAAGTAGAATCCACTGTGTTTGCAAAGTGCTATTAAAATTTTATAGATGACTATGAATTAGTTGCTAAAATCAACTCAAGGTCAATTCTAAATGTAGGTAGATCAATAACTATTATATATTGTTGCCATATTGTTGTTTTGCCACAGTCTTATTTTCAAGGTGCTGTTGCTGAAAGAAATGCACCAGACTGCCATGCCAATTCCAAGAGATGAATTCTAAATTTACTAATTTTATTTGACTCTGTTGATAATGTTGCATGTGATCCTTAACCCTGTCACTTATTTATCAAGTTCTATGCCTATTATTTCTATGCATATTTTTAGCTTTAATTTTCATTTTAAGATAGTTCAGATTTAATTTACATTTTTTCATTTAGTAATGTTACAAATGGTGAGTTCAATGACTCTTTGTACTCAATTTCTTTGGCATTTTGCTATGTTATCTATAAATATAAAAGAAGCAATAGTAGCCTGACATCCAATGAGATCACACCTCACCTCCTGCATCAGCACCACTTTCCAATACTACCCGCACATCTCCTGATACAAAATTTACTGACTTCTGACTTTATCTCACTCACCTACTTCTGCAGATCAGACTTAGGGCGAAAATTCCAAATACTGACTCTTCACTGCTTGAAGAAAGTTGTTCTCAACTCTATCCTGATTGACTGACTTCTTCTGTTTAGACTGTGGCCTTTGGTTCCAGCTGCCCCAGGCAAGAGAAATATCCTCCCTACATCTACCCAATCAAGCCAGTCAGAATTTAGTAAGTTTCAGTGAGATGATTTCATTCTTCTAAGCTTAAAGCAATATAAACCTAGTCAGTTTAATCTCTCTTCATATAACTAACCTGCTATATCAGGAATTGATCTGAATAAACCTCATAACTTTTCATCTATCATAAATATGTCCATATTTTCGATAAATAGAAGGCCAAAGGTCTCTCAGAGTCTATGCAAATTCAAAGAGCAATCTCATTCCCTCACTAATTTTCCATAATAAAATCAACCACCCACCTGCATTATGGTGGCCAACATTCTGACCTGCAACACATTCGTATGTGGGAAGCAATCGGAGTCCCAGGGAGAAAGTGCAAACTCTACACGATCGACACCGCAGGTCAGGATGGATCTTGATTCACTAGTATGTGAGGCATCAGAACTACCAGCTGCACTATTGTGCTTTCCCTCAGAAGCTGACTAGAACTGCACATACATAGTGTTTCATGTACATTCTCAAATTCTGATTCACATTGCATTCATTAATATCAGGTAGATCGTTTGGAAGTGCTTCAATTTGCCTCAGCATCCCAGGCTTGGGAAGGTCAAATGAAGATGCATCTTTTGACTGCTAATAAGTAAGGCCTGCTGGAGCTTATGTACAGATGAAAGATGAGTTAGCTGGGAGCTGGATTTGACAGAGACTACCTACAATAAAATTTGCACTTGCTATTTCCTTCTTCTTCTGGTCCTGCTGTTGCTCATTCAGAGAATATTAGAAAATAAACTACAGCAACACCACTTGCACTTACTGTGTATGTTTTTTGTATCGTTGTTTATTGTCTGAATCTACGGCCTGTGATGCTGTTGCAAACACGTTTCATTGTACCTGTGCCCCAATGTACTCGCATATTTAGCAATTTGACTTGAGTACCGGCTGAGAGTTAGCTTAGCAATGGATTAGTGGGAATATATTATTAATATGCTGAATAGGCATTTTTCATTGACAAGCTTTGATGAACAGGGTGCATGTACCCAGTAGCAGTAGTTAATGGTGTTATTCCTGTGCCACTCATCTACTCCTACATGGGAGGAGTTCACATACTGTACAAGCAGAGTTGTCAATAAAGTTCAGTTGAGTATCTTGCATGCTGGTGCCCTGCTGGGCTCTGCACTATCCCTCAATAAAGAACACAACATGGAGTCAGAAGAGGTTGATCATTGATGACTAAGTATTACAGACCAAGTGAGATCCCCAAAAAGAAAGAATTTACAGTAAGACTGTCCTTGTTCGCATAAATTTATGAAAAATATCCAGTGACTTATTAAGCTAAACTGCCTATTGTAGATTGCTCCATGAGCAATAAGCTGAGAAAGAGCCAGGATTTCTAGGCAACACCTTCAGGCTACACCAGAAAGTGGATATATTGTAATAAACTGTGGGCCATTAGCCTGGGAAAGTGCACAGAAATGCAAACACAGCAGAGAAGTCACTCAAACTCTCAGAGAGAGAAAAGAAGACTTTTGTAGACCAAATAAATAATCAACAGGAAAATGGAGCAAATACCTGCCATATTTACATCTCCATACCTAATAAAGACCCTGAGACATTTCATTTATCTAAACCAGGGGATTTTGAGAGATGGCTCAGCTGCTTTGAGAGATTTAGGGTTGCTAGCAATCTCACTCAGGCTTCAGAAGAGCATCAAGTAAGCACACTGATATACTGCATTTGGTGACAAAGCAGATGACATCATGGGTGGATTAGGACTGACAGATGCCCAGAAAAAAAGAGTACAAAACAGTGCAGGACAAATTCAAATAAATTTTCACAGGGAGCAAAGTTCAACCTTCATGTAACAAAACACATTGATGAAGGTAAGCAGTGGATTTAGTGTCACACACAAAATACTGGTGGAACGCAGCAGACCAGGCAGCATCTATAGGAAGAAGCACTGTCAACGTTTTTGGCCGAGACCCTTTGGATCAGGACAAAGGGTCTCGGTCAGAAATGTCGACAATTCTCGTTCTTATAGATGCTGCCTGGCCTGCTGCGTTCCACCAGCATTTTGTGTGCATTGCTTGAACTTTCAGCATCTGCAGATTTCCTCGTGTTTGTGGATGTAGTGTATGTGGATTTCAGTAAGGCATTTGATAAGGTTCCCCAGGTGAGTCTCCTTCAGAAAGTAAGGAGGCATGGGATCCATAGAGACCTTGCTTTGTGGATCCAGACTTGGCTTGCCCACAGAAGGCAAAGAGTGGTTGTAGATGGTTTGTATTCTGCATGGAGGCTGGTGACCAGTGGTGTTCCACAGGGATCTGTTCTGGGACCCCTCCTCTTCGTGATTTTTATAAATGACCTGGATGAAGAAGTAGAAGGGTGGGTTAGTACGTTTGCTGATGACACAAAGGTTGGGGGTGTTATGGATAGCCTGGAGGGTCGTCAAAGGTTACAGCAGGACATTGACAGGATGCAGAACTGGGCTGAGAAGTGGCAGATGGACTTCAACCCATATAAGTGTGAAGTAGTTCATTTTGGTAGATCCAATTTGAAGACAGAATATAATATAAATGGTAAGACTCTTGGCAGTGTGAAAGATCTCAGAGATCTAGGAGTCGGTGTCAATAGGACACTCAAAGCGTCTGCGCAGGTTGACAGTGTTGTTAAGAAGGCGTATGGGGTGTTGGTATTCATCAACCATGGGACTGATTTCAAGATCCATGAGGTAATGTTGCAGCTATATAGGACTCTGGTCAGACCCCACTTGGAGTACCGTGTTCAGTTCTGGTCACCTCACTTCAGGAAGGATGTGGATACTATAGAGAAGGCACAGAGGAGATTTACAAGGACGTTGTCTGCATTGGAGGGTGTACCTTATGAAAATAGGTTAAGTGTACTTGCCCTTTTCTCCTTGGAGAAGTGGAGGATGAGAGGTGACCTGACAGAGGTGTACAAGATGATGAGTGGCATTGGTCATGTGGATAGCTAGAGGCTTTATCCAGGGCTGAAATGGCTAACATGTAAGGCATAGTTTTCAGGTGCTTGGAAATAGGTACCAAGGGGATGTCAGGGGTAAGTTTTTCACACAGAGAGTGGTGGGTGCGTGGAATGCACTGCTGGTGGCGGTGGTAAATCTGATATAATAGAGCCTCTTAGATATGTACACGGAGCTTAGAAAAATAGAAGGCTATGCACTAGGGAAATTCTAAGCAGTCTCCAGAGTAGGTTACATGGTTGGCACAACATTGTGGGACAAAGGGCCTGTAATGTGCTGTAATTTTCTATGTTCTATGTTCTCCAGAAAACCGAGCCAGATGAAAATGTAGGTGTCTTCATCACAGCATTGTATGTCCTATCAGACAACAGTGCATATGCAAATCTGAGAGATGAGCTCATTAGAGGCAGGATTAGTGTGGGCTACTAGACACCAATTTGTCAGAGATACTTCCGTTGCAGACAAATATCTCACCAGTGAAAGCTATTACTGTGGTCAGGCAGAGTGAGAATGTTCCTCAGCAACAGGAGGAACTCGGGCAGGAAACTGATGCTGAGGTAAAGCTAGAAACTGTACAAAAAAGGGTCTAAAAAAGGTGCAGTCAGTAGGACTACAGAAACAGGTAACAGTAGAGATCAGCTCAAACAAAACAGACAAATGAAACAAAGAGCAGGTAAATTGTCTAAATGCAGGAGATGCAGCAAATCTCCATTCCGTGTCAAAATGTCAGCAAGGAAATAGAGTTAGCCATTATAAAAGCCAGTATCATTCAAAAACAGTTCTTCAGGTGGTCAAATAAAACCATGATTCAGATGAAGAGACAGCTTTCCTTAGGGGGTCTAGATTCAAATAGACAAGGCTGGAGTACTAAGTTCAGTTGCAAAATGAGGCAGTGATTTGCAAAGTAGACAGCTGGATGATGTCACAGCCATCACCGAATGTCTGTTCACAAAACTGGCAAAGAAAAAAGGCATTATGATAAACCAACAAAAAAAGATGCTCACGGAGCCAAGAAACATAAGCTCAGTGTGAAAAGAATTGTCACTATTTTCATCTGTAAAAGTGAGCAACAGTTAAAAGAAGACATCTATGTTGTTCAGAATCTTTCCTCACCACTACTGGGATGACATGCCATCGAGAAGCTGAACCTCTTTGCAAGGTTGGATTCACTAAACAATGTTCAGTGGCAGGAGAAGTGTTGTTCACAGGCTTGGGGATATTGAAAGAAGAGTACCTCATCCAGCTGAGGCCAGATGTGATGCCCTACTCTTTGACCACAGTGAGGGGTATACCAGTCGCATTGATGAACAAAGTCAAAGCTGAACTTGAGAGAATGGGGCGCTTGACATCATAACTAAAGTGAATAGACCTATTGGCTGGAGTGCGGACGTTGTTCCTTCTCCCAAGCCAGAAGGCACATTGAGGATCTGTATTGATCTAACAAAATTGAATAATGCAGTGAGATTGGAGACGTTTATTCGTCCCTCTGTTGAGCACACATTGGGTATGCTGGGTGGAGCAAAGTTCTTCACCAAACTAAATGTAAAATCAGGGTACTGGCAGTTCTGTTTAGCTCCTGAATCACAGAAGTTCATAATTTTTATCACACCATTATGGGTGCTACGTCTTCCACAGACTCCCATTGGCATCTCATCAGCTCCTGAATTCTTTCAGGTGAGGATAAACCAAATTTTGGAGGACTGGAAGGAATAGTTTGCTACATGGATGATATACTCATTTTCAGAGGCTCAAGTGAGGAATATGACAGAAGATTGGAAGCTGCCTTGAAGAAACTGAAGCAGGCTGCAATCACCCTGAACAAAAAGTAGTGTAAGTTTCCAAAATTAGAGATGAAGTTCTTAGGCCACCAACTGTCCTCAGAGGGAGTGCAACCAGATTCAGACAAACTGGCAGGCATGTGAAACATGAAACAAACTACGAATGTATTAGAGATCTGAAGATTCCTTGGTTTGGTAAAGCAGTTGGGACAGTTCATTCCAGATTTGGCAGTGAAAGCAAAGTCGCTACATGACCTCCTCTTTCAGAGAAACGTTTGGACCTGGGATGCACAGTCATTCTCATCACTTAAATCCGAGCTTATCTCTTCACCCACATCGGCATTCTTTGATCCAAAAAGAAACAACTGTGGACTCAGAAGCAGCTTTTCCTTTAGCCCAGGGTAGTGCTCATGCAAAACTCAAGTGGTGTATGGAAACTGGTGGTATATGGAAACTGGTGACATATGTATCAAGAGAACTGACTCGTACCATACAGCATTACATCCAAATTGAAAAGGAGACATTGGATCTCATGTGGGCTTGTGAGCGCATCAGCTGCTACTTAGACCATAAGACATAGGAGCAGAAATAGGCCATTTGGCCATTGAGTTTGCTCCACCATTCAATCATGGCTGATCCTTTTTTTTTCTCTTCTTCAACCCCAGTTTCTGGGCTTCTCCCCATAACCTTTAATGCCATGTCCAATTAAGAACCTATCAATCTTTGCCCTTAATACACCCAACAACCTAGCCTCCACAGCTGCATGTGGCAAAAAAATTCGACAAATTCACCACCCTTTTGCTCAAGAAGTTTCTCCACATCTCTGATGTGAAAGGGCACCCCTCTATCCTGAGGCTGTGCCCTCTTGACCTCGACTCCCCCACCATGGGAAACATCCTTTCCACATCTACTCTGTCTAGGCCTTTCAACATTTGAAAGGTTTCAATAAGATCTCCGCTCATCATTCTGAATTCCAGCGTGTACAGACCCAGAGCCATCAAACATTCCTCATATGATAACCCCTTCATCCCTGAATCATGCTTCATAGGCACTACGTTCTTACTTGAAACAAATTACAAGCCACTGTGGTGAACTACATATACCTGTCTGGACTGCTCCTGTGGCTCCTCCCACAGACCCCTGTATAAAGGCGATTGAGGCCTGAGCCCGGCCTCATTCTCCAGGCTGTAGTGTTGTTCATTCTTCCAGTCAATAAAAGCCGATATCTCGCTTCTTACGTCTCAGAGTGAGTTATTGATGGTGCATCAGCCACTTGTCAGCTTCCTCAGCTCGGATGACTTACCTCCATGTCTGCAAAGATTCTGTTATGGCATTGAACGTGTCCTCGGCAAATCTTTCACATCAGGCACTTTGTCAAGGATACCTCGCAAAAGTGAATGGACGGAAGCTGACTCCACCCTCGTGGAAGAGGCCAGCATCCATATAACTCAGGTACATGTAAGTTTTCCTGCATCACAGAGTAAACAGGAAGAAATTCATGCTGAGTTGAAGAAGGACCAAATCTGCAGCATGGTCATACCGTCGATGGACAGCTATTCCAAAAGGAGCTCATAAAACTCAGACCCTATTCACTTGAAAGAGACACACTCACCTTTCTTGATGGTTTGCTGCTAAAGGGCTCAAGATTCATCACTGCTGCTTCTATGCATGCCAAAATCATCAGTCAAATCCACCAAGGACATCAAAGCATCGAAATATGTTGCCTAAAAGTGAGACAATTCAATCTCCCAGCCCTGTCTGAGCACATATGTGGGAGATTATGTAAATCAACGTGAAGCATGCTGAAAACTGCCCAAAATTCACGCTGATCCTCTGTCCCACCGAGTTCCCAGACTTCCCATGGCAAATTGTAGGCACAAACATTTTCCAGCTGAAGAAAGACAAAAATCTTCTCACTGTGGATTACTATTCATGGAACGTTGAGGTGTCCAAACTGTTCTCTACATCGCCAGCAGCAGTTAGACAGCACCTGAAAGCTGTGTTCACTCACCATGGAAGACCAGAAACACTTATTCCAGACAACGGTCCACGAGTCTGCTACTCAGAATTCAAAGCTTTTGCTAGGGACTATGAGTGCAAACACCAGACAAGTAGTTCACATTACCCAGAGACAAATGGAGAAGCAGAAAGAACAGTGCAATCTGTTAGAAGTCTCCTGCTGAAGGCAAAATACTCCTACAAAGCATTGCTAGCTTATTTCTCCACACCCCTTGTGAATGACTATAGCCCATCAGAGCTGTCAGTGGGCCTGGGATTGAGAACAAGCCTGCCTGTTCTTCCTTCCCTTCTCCAACTTCACTTACTGGACTTAGACAAAGTGAGAAACTTTGAGATAACACGAAGTGAGGAAATAAAAAACGTGCATGATCTCAGACACAGAGCAAAATCTTTGTCACCGCTCTGGAGTGGGGAAACTGTTTGGCTTTCAGACCAATTCACCAAAGGAACGAAAGTCCAGCAGTGTGCACCATGATTGAATGTGATCAGAACATCACAAGGTGAAATCAGGCAGAACAGAACAGGCGTGCACTTGTGTGCTTTCAAAGTCCACGAAAAACAGATAAATTAATAGAATGGTTTGATCCATATGACAAACACCTAAGTTGAACACACCTGTTTAAGAATCTTCATATGCTCCAATACTTCCAAGAACCTCTACCAAATCTGGTCATTTACTTGTCCCACTACAGAGATATTCTGTAGCCTAATAGCTTACGGCAAGTGACTGAAGAGGCAGAATAATCCTTTCACTTTCCTGGAGTGTTCTACCCTGACCTCCATTAGATTTAGTGTCTTTTAAAATAAGTTCTAATGTTGAAAACATTTCACAAAATGTGACTGTTTTTTTAAAAAAAGGAATTGATGAAAATAAGGAGAGAGAGAGAGTGTTAAAATAAAGAGGAAGACAGTTATAATGTTGGCAATTCTTTTTATACAAAGAGAGTGAGAGACTTAAAAACAAGGAGAAAGACAGTAATGATATTGGCAATTCTTTATTTATGTTTATGTAAGGAGCTTAAGATATGTGTCATGGGTAAAGTGAACTGAATAGCTCAATTTCAGTGACTATAATTTTAGTGCAGTTCTATGGACAATAAGTACATACCCAGCATTTTTTTTGCAAGAAGGGGAGATATAGTGGTAGTTAAAAATATTATTCATCTGCCATTCAGTTAGCCACTTCCACATGGGAGGAGTTCACATAATGTACAAGCAGGGTTGTCAATAAAGTTCAGTTAAGTATCCTGCATGTTGGCATCCTGGTGTGCTCTTCATTGTCTCTCAATAACGAATACAACATGGTCTAAGGATGAATTTTGAATAGATGTTGATAGAATGAAAAGCTGAGATACTGCAATGATTTAGAAAATGATCTGGATCAAGGAATAATAACAACAGTCAGGCATAGGATCTGATAGACAGCAAAGGATACTGGTGATACCCCATGGTATTTATGGACAAAATGCTGATGATGACAGTATGATAAATTACAGTAAACTCTTACTCCCATCCATGGCTTATTTCAAGCTCTACTTTCCATTCAAGTATATCTGATTATCTGTAAGGTGCTATGGGATGTGTTGGGACTGTGAAAAGTTATGCGTAAGTGAAATATTGCTCTCCTCTCACTTAATCAACCTTTTACTTTGCAGTTGTGGTAAAGAGTTACACCTGAAATGCTAATTAGTCTCTATATTATTTACAGACATTGTCTGATCTGATGCGCATTCCCAGCATTAATTCCCTGTTGGAAGAGGAAAAGGTAATTAGATCTTGATACAAATAATTGAGAACAAAACATTCTGCTGAGCGAAAGAAATTGCTTTATTCTAACTTAAACAAATTTTACAAGTTGCTCAGCAATAGAATTGCTAATATTGACTTGGATTGTAATATTTGTGAGTGGGTGGATTTGAGACAAAGCTTAAAAATGTTGAAAGTGACACTGCTTCATGAGCTGTCTCCAGCTGGGCAACTTCCCAACAATGTTGGTTAAATGAATAGACAAGGACACAGCAGACAGAATACGATGTGGAAAAAATCTGAGGTCATCCAATTCAGTTGAAAGAAAATAGAAACAGTATTTTTAAGCAAATAGAGTTTGAAAAGTGTTTGTGTTCAGGTGTATCCATGTGTCATATATATTTTCTTATTTCATAATTGAATGAGCAAATTCTTCATCCTATTGGGTCTAAGCTATTTTTCAGAGCAGTCCCATTCCCTCACTTATTAGCTACACACTATTCTGTTGACATACTTATTTACACCAATTCACTTCCCCTCTATTTCTCTGTCCAGCCACCTACATGAGAGGAACTTACAAATAAGACACCAATCAGCAGCCAACAGTGAGTAGGAGGAAACTCATGAAGTCACAAAGATAAAGCAGAAATTCCACACAGATGTCTGGTTCCAGTCTGGAATCAGGTTTAGAATATTGTGTACAGATCTAGATTTTCTACTTTTCTTTACCCACTTGTGTTAAAGAGAGTGCAGAGAAAGTTTATCAAGTTGGTTCCCACACTGGTGAGTTAGTTCTATAAGAGCTATTAAGCAGGACAGGATTATACTTTTATCAAATTTAGAAGAATAGGAGATGATCTTGAGCAACACATGAAATGCTGGAGGAACTCAGGTCAGGCCACACCAATGGAGGGAAATAAACAGTCGACATTTTTGCCCGAAGCATCAACTGTTTATTCTGTTGCCTGACCTGCAGACTACCTCAAGCATTTTGTGTTTTGCTCTGGATTTCCAGCATCTGCAGAATCTCTTGTGTTTATGAAATGTGAAAAATTCTTAGGAGGTCATTGCAGTGTAGATGTGGAGTTGATGTTTCCCTTAGTTAGGTGGTCTAGAATCAAGGATTGCACCCTCAAAATAACTGGTCAGTCATTTAGAATAGAAATCAGAAGAAATTTCTTTTCCCCAAATGGTAGCAAATCCTTGGAAGAAAAACAGAAAATGAGTCTGTCAGAACTGGGGTTTTGGAAGTCTTTGGAATTCTCTCTCAAGGTGGTTTTGGAAGTTCAGTCACTATGTATGTTTCAAGAGAAATGGGTAAAATTTTTGAATATTCAGAGAACTAAAGGGTATGGAGTTCATGTTGCAAAAAGTGGTAATAAGGTAATAGCTCAGCTATTTATGAAAGAGCAGGTCAAAGAGAGTCATAGAATCATGCAGTACAGGAAAACACCTTCCAACCCATCATGCCAGGCCAACCATTGTGTCTGTTTATATTGTCCCACTTATCATCATTGTTCCTTAGCTTTTCATACTTTGGCAATTAATGTGCTTGTCCAGGTGCTTCTTAAACTTTGTCAGAGTACTTTCATCCAGCACTGCCTTAGACGGCAAATTCCACATTCCAAGCACTCCTTGTGTGAAATAATACACTCTCAGATCCCCTTTAAATCCTCTACTTACCATTTGCATCTTTGCCCTCTTGTTTTATACATCCCACCAGAAGAAAAAAAAATATTCTTGCCGCCTACTCAGTCTACCCTCTTCGAAGTTTTATACACTTCTATCAGGTCACCCTTCAGCCTCCTTTGCACCAGGGAAGGCAACCCCGCCCTACCCAATTTCTCCATGTAATTCAAATGATCCTGTCTAAATCTCTTTCCTGCCTCCCTTTCTTATACCCTAATGGTTTTACGCTATAAATCATCCAGGAGAGGCAGAATCTCAATCTCAGTTTGCCAATTTCTCATTAAGATTAACATTATCAATTTAGTTCAATTCAGTAGATTCAGGAATACAGCATAGGTTTCCCTAAGCTTCCTGGGACATACCTGTAAAAGCAAGGCATGCTGAAATGGCAGGGATTCCATCAGTAAGTGCAACAATTTCTGGCTGCTTTGTTGAGCTAGTTTGCAAGATTTTCTTAGCAGTATTTATGGTGGGTGGTTGCTCAGAAAACAAGTTTCTAAAAACTGGGATCTGGATATAAAATTTAGAGATAAGCACTTGTAGCTACCATTTGCTCAAGGGGAGGTGCAATACCATGGGGTGGAGAAGAGGCAAACAAGCATTTCAGGAACAGTATGGTGTTCCTTGTTAAGATGAGGCTGCTCAGGAGGGAAAGCACGAGTAGAATAGAGCCCACCTGCCATGCAGCATGGGCAAACATGGTCAAATAATGATGTACAGTATTAGTACACTTGTATTTCAAGAATGTTGCGGCAGCCAGTAACAGACTTTTGCATCTTCTTGGAGCAAAGTGACCACCTCCTTCAAGTTGGTTGCTGCCCATTTTTGACCATACCAACAGCAGGAACTGTTGTCAATCAGGCAGCACAGATAGAAACAGTTTTCCAATTGACACAGAACATTCTTGCCTGTTTGTAGCAGAACTATAGGATGTCAGAAATGTTTACTAGCATTCTCCAGGCCAAAGTACAATCATTGCAAAGCAAGATAGATGATTTAAGGGCAAAATTGCTGTATCAGAGGGAAAAGGGAGATTGTTGTATTCTCTGTTTCACAAGGACATAGCTTACTCCCCCACATTTCGGACACCATGTTCTAGCCTGAGGGGTTTTCAGTTCACCAAATGGAATGGGCAGCAGCATCAAGATAGGGCTGAAGTGACGGCATCTGCTGCATCATAAACTCATTGTGGTGCTCAGAGTAGGAGTCTTAGTTCACACTTGTTCTTCTAATCTTGAACATGTGATGATTGAATGATGACTGTTCTTCCTCTGTGACACGGGCTGCAGTTTCCTAACTGGAACATCATGGCCCAGTGCAGGAACATGAGGCCCTTGGATGAAAAATAGTGGATACGATCCGGCCCATCACAGGCAAAGCCATCCCACAACTGAGTACATTTACATAGAGCACTACCATAGGAAAGCAGCATCCATCATCAAAACCCCCACCATCCAGGTCACGCTCTCTTCTCTCTACTGCCTTTAGGCAGGAGGTAAAGAAGGCTTAAGGCCCAGACCACCTGGTTCATGAATAGTTATACCCTATAACCAACAGGCTCCTGAACTAGGGTGGGTAACATCACTGTGTGCACTACTCTGAGCTGATTTTATGACCTAAGGACTCACTTTCAATGATCTGACAAGTCATGTTCTCAGTATTAGTTTTTTATCTGCACAGCTTGCCTTCTTCTGCACATTGGTTGTTTGTCAGTCTTTATGTATGGCTTTTCATAGATTCTATTGTATTTCTTTATTTTTCCTGTAAATTCCTGCAAGAAAATAAACGTCGAGATAGCATATGACTAACATTTAAATATTACAATTATAAATCTATTTTGAACTTTGCACTTTGGTTGGATCTAAAGAGTAAAATGGCACTGTATCACCCTGTTATTGTCCTGTTTTAATGCAGATTCTGTGAAAATTACAGAATAGTCAGTACTGTGAACAATGTGAATTTTAAACACTAAACTATAAAGCAAAGATCTTAAAAAGTAGGTATTCAATACAGGAATGATGGGGTATGCAAAAACAATATCACCATTGAACAAATAAGAAACTAATTTGCCTGTCAATTTATCAGATATATAGATGCAGATTTTGATGAATCACAATGTTTGAATAAATGTTTTGATAATCACAATGTTTGAAGTAGTGAGTGAGAATGTGGCATCTTGCAGGACGGGAGGCATTTGAAAACTGTAAGTTTTGTCGGGAGTGAGTCATTGTTAGAAGTAGTGAATGAATGAGAGAGTGACATCTTGCAAGGAGGCAACCATTTGTAAACTGTAAGTCTCATCGGGAGTGGGTTGCTGCTTGAAATCACGAGCCAACACAAAGAAAGGAGGAGTGAGCAGAGTGGCCATTGTGTAAGTGGGGCAGTGTTGGAATGGTCCAGCTTTGGCTCAGTAGGCTTGGGCAAGCACAGCTGCAGGCTCCAAGAAAACCTCTAGTAACCTTTTTTTTTCTAAAAATATATAGTAAGTGCACTGAGAATGGGTCCAGAGTTAGTGGTATGCTTCTTGCATGAGATGTGGGAAATTTGTGAGACCTCCAGTTTCTCTGATAACTACATTCGCACAAATTGCTCTGAGCTGCAAGTCCCTAGAGACCGTGTTAAGCAACTGGAGCTGCTGCTTGACGATCTTTGGATCACATGGGGGAATGAAGAGGTGATAGATAGAAGCTACAAGAAGATAGTCACCCCTAAGTTGCAGGAGGCAAGTTCTTGAGTGACTGTCAGGAAAGGGAAATGGAATGGGCAGCCAGTGCAGAGTATTCCTGTAGCCATTGCCCTCAATAATAAGTATACCACTTTTGATACTGTTGTGAGAGGGTGGGGCAACTTACCAAGGAGAAGCCACAGCAAGAAGGTCTCTGGAACTGAGTCTGGCTCTGTGATTCAGAAAGAAAGGGGGAGAAGAGGTGATCTGTGGTGGTAGGGAATTTGATAGAAGTTTCTGTGGACATGAACAAGATTCCCAGATGGTCTGTTGCTTCCAGCTGCCAGTGTCAGGAACACGTTGGATCGAGTCCACAACACTCTGAAGTAGGAGGGTGAGCAGCCAGGGGTCGTGGTCCATGTCAATGAGTTCCTCCAGCACTTGAAGGTCAAAATATACCAGTTTTGTTTTTCTGTTGGAATCAAGCTATGAAGAACTGTATCAATAGTTAAATATATTTGATATTCATTCAAACTTTTTTATACCTTGTGACTTAATCATCCCAGTTTTCCTTTCTGACTGTCCTCATTTATGTTAAAAGTAGATGAGACCACCTCACCTGCATTAAACCCTTTGGCTAAAATAAAAACCAATGGTCTTCAGGCAGTTGAAATCTGAGTCAACATTGAAATTAATGCTGTTTAGTTTATTAGGCAGCATCATTATATAGTCCTTGTACATTACAAGTGAATGCCAGAGAGGAAATGGAAAAAAAATATTTAGAATGAAAGACTTTTCAGACCTTAAGTTATTCCATTTGCTATTGTACATGCATTCTACATACATAGACAGTGAATTTTCAGCAAATTTATGTTCAGTATTGTATGGGTAATGAAGCATTTTCTAACACTACTCAGAGATGATTCATAACTTTGATTTGTAGGGTCATGGCTATATCCATGGATATTTTTGTATCTGTGAATACAGAGTTCTTGCATTTGAAGGAGTGGATCTTTCAATTTATCAAAGTTGTAGTTTGTTATGCATGTAAATGTATATTTTATGGAGTGTTGAATTATTTTCTTAAACTTGCATGAACAATTGTGTCAGTTTTCTGAAAAGGGGTGAAATTTAAGGACTGTAAATGTTAATCATTGTTAGCATTACTAATATAATAACATTATTGTCATCAAATTGGGAAACATCCTTTGTAGTACCTTCAATGGGAAATAATGTTAAACACAGTTTTTAATCAGCAAATGTCTATCATACATCTTATACATCATATGGTTTATCCTATCCCAATCCTCTTTTTCCTTTGTGATACGATGGTTAATGACATTGGCTCCTTCTCTTCATCTCAATTGATGAAAGATTTAATCCTTTCTGAACTAGAATATTTCTGCAGCATTTCCAGACTCTTGAGATCCTGGATAATGCTGCAGGGTGGTATTCAATGCCTTTAAGCAATCAAACTCGATTTCAAAGTCGAAAAATCAGGGAATAGTGATAAATGCAGTGTTAAAGGCTTTTTTGAGCATGTTGTAGTCCTTGGACACTGAATAACTCAGTGGTGTAGACAGTAATGTCTGCTGCTCAGGTCTCTAAGCAACCACCCTGAATCTGTGTGCTGACTGAACATTGCAAGTACCTGTGATTGCTGGATGACATTGCCTACCAGCATGCAAAGCTGAGCCAGAGTAGATAGAGTGAAATAATTCCCTAAGCACAGAGGAAAATATTGAAGGGGCACAAGGTTATATAAGTAGAAGAATTGAAAGGGAAGTGAGGAAAACATCTTCCAACCAGCCTGCTACACATTGCTTAGTCACTGAGGATATTCAAGGTAGAAAGCGGAATTTTTTTGGATATTAGGGGGATCAGAAGATTTGGGATTGATGAAAGTTGGTGCTAGGTTTAAATATCAGTTGAATTCATATTTGAAGCAGGCATGAGGACCAAGTTTCCAACAACTAGTTTTATTTCATATGTAGTTCTCTCCATTTCTACAAGGCTCCCACTGGATTGGAAGGCAGCAAATGTAACAACACTATTCAGAAAGGAGAAAACTATTGGCCAGTTAGCCCAACTGCCGCCATTAGAAAAGTGCTTGAAAGCTTCAATAAAGAAGCTGTGACTGCTCAGAAAATCATAATCTAATCACACATGTTCAGTACAGTATGATGAATGGGAAATTGTGTTTGGCAAATATAGCAGTTCTTTGAATATACACAAGCTGTATGGATAGTGGAGTTCTAGCGAATGTAGCACATTTGGATTTGCTTAAAGCATTTGATAAGGTGCTACATAAGCTGTAACTGTGCAAAACAAGGCTGTTTGCATTGATATATTAGAGTTGATAGAGAACTAACTAACTGACAGAAAGTAAAGATTTGGAATAATTTTCAGGTTGGTACACTGACAATCGGGATGTCTCAGGGAGAGTCATTGTTATGGTGCCAGGTACTTAAAACTGGCTTTAAATGATAGATTCATGTTACAATGCATGCAAGTTTGTTACAATACAAAAAAAATAAATGGGAAAGTTACTCATGAGGCTGCAAGGAATCTGCAAAGCAATATACTGTAAATAGGTTAAATGAGTGGGCAAAGATTAGAAGGTGGAGCATGATGAGGTTAGAAAATCAGATAAGCAAAATATAATTAAATATTAGCATTCATAAAGCTCTGGGTGTCCTTGTACATGAACCACAGAAAGTTAGCTTACATGGACAGCGAGTAGTTATAAAGGTCTTTTGGATGCAGAAGCTTACAGCAAGGTGAATATGGAAATTTTGCTACAGGTGTGCTGGGCTTCGATGAAATTACACCTGGTGTACCATAAGCAATTTTGGTCTTACTTAATAATACATATTAATGATATTCAAGGGGGATAGTGCGGCAAAGGTTCTCTGACTGATTCCTTGCACAAGGCCTTTATCATATAAGGATGGGTTTTTTGCAGATTAGATCAAATCCACTGCAGTTTAGAAGAATGAGAGGTAATCTTATTGAGACATTGTATTTCACAGCATTGATATTCTTCCTGATGGGGGAATCTAAACCTTGGGGACATGGTCTTTCAGAAAAGTGGATAGGCACTTAAGTCTGGGATGTAGAGATATTTTCTCCCAGATCATGGATATTTCAAATTTCCCACTAAGAAAACTATAAAATCACCACAGCATCAGATGACTGAGAATGGCATTACAGAGCTCCGGGAAAACTGAAATCAATAGACATCAAGATAAAAACACTCCAATGTTTAGATGCAGACATAACATTAAGGAAAATCATTGCAGTTGTCAGAGGTCCATCATCTCAGTCAGAGGACATCAATGCAGGAGCTCCTCAAGGCGATATCTCGCTCCAACCATCATCAGCTGCTTCATCAATTACCTTCCTTCCACTATAGCATCAGAAGTGGAGCTGTTTGCAGATGTTGAAGGATGTTCAGTTCTATTCATAATCTTCAGCAAATGAAGCAACCTATCTTTGCAACTGGGAAAGCCCTAGACAGCATTCAGGGAATTGGCCGATGAGTGGTAAGCAAAATTCACACCACAAAAAAATGTCAGGCAATAGCCATCTCCAACAACAGAGCTTCAACAACAACAACAGCCTTTCAGTATCCTTCACCCTCATGCACTGCCATTTTGCGCTTACAATCCACACCTCTTACCTATACTGACACAGTCAATGTCCTACGGTGTTTTCATATGCCCTGCTGCACTGAGAAGAGTTCCGCTTGCTTCACGTCACTTTGTCTCTTAATCATTTCCTGGCAGACTCCTTATGTTCAGATACTCCTCACTTAGTATCACTTTATGTACATACAATCAGTCTACGCATGTAGTATATAAGCTAATCTTACGGCCATAATAAACAGTTATTCTACAGACAGTGTGTTTTTAGGGTTGCTATTATATTTATATTTATTGTGTTTTTATGCTTATTGTGTTTTATTTTATTCTGCATCAGCAATGGAGTAACAATCATTTCATTCTCTATTATACTAATGTACCGAAGAATGATAACAAACAATCTCGAATTGTGAATCTAAGCTTGATACACTTGATATATAAGATGCCATCAATGTCCTGGAAGTCACCATTGACCAGAAGTCCATCTGGACTGGCCACATTAATACTATGCTTGTAAAAACAACTCAGAAAATGTGAGTGCTGTGTGAGTGACTCATCTCCTGACGCCCCATCTGCCGTCTCTCAGACACAATTCAAAAAGCAGGATGGAATACTCCTGCTGAGTTCCTCTAGCACTTTGTGTGTGATACCCTGGATGAGTGCAGCATCAACAGCTCGCAAAAGTCTGACATCATTCAGGACGAATAAAAGCTTGCCTGATTATTAACCCCATCAAAATCCCAAAATCAGGACACATAGTGTTTTG
This sequence comes from Hemitrygon akajei, assembly GCF_048418815.1. Taxonomy (NCBI): domain Eukaryota; kingdom Metazoa; phylum Chordata; class Chondrichthyes; order Myliobatiformes; family Dasyatidae; genus Hemitrygon; species Hemitrygon akajei. The sequence continues at coordinate 59,211,525 of NC_133136.1, forward strand.
CAGCGTGTACCTTCTTCAAAATGCACTGCAGATGCTTGCCAAAGCAACCCCAACAACACTTCAGTAATCCAGTTTGAAAAGCTCAAAACAAATGGTGAAATTTGTTTAAACCCATTCAGAAGCTGACTTTGTGTTTAGAATAAGCATTATTGTCATGAGCCCTGTGCGCCTGTGTTTGTTAATTGGTGTCTTATCTAGAGTCGTTAAGCCCCTGTGCTTTTTGTTTAATCTTGTCAAGTTTATTTTGACTAGCACAGGTTTTCATGTACTGTGATTATTTAAAGTGGACTCCCATTTAGCACGTATCATGAGGTCTTTGTCTTTTGAGAATGATTCATCTCGCAGTGTTGCTCGATGAAGCCACCGATGTTCAGTTGGAATTCCTTTGAATAACCTCTTGTTTTCTTCTCTACATGGGAGTCTGCCATGCCTCTGCACCAGGGTTCAGTTGTCTGTCAGTGCATTCCATGACATTTGTCTTCTGATATCATTAACCTGCCTCTGCATAGATTTGAGCTCAGAAAGCAGTCAGAGCATAAACAAGCAGTACTGTTCTAACTCCCAGTAGTGTTGCCAGAGAATGGTTGTAAACTCCAGTGATTGCAGCAGGATGCCAGAGGGATACGTGCAAACCTCTAAACAAGTGCTGAGCAGGCACTCCTCTTCAGAATGGTGCAAACGGCCTTGCAGAAGTAAGTTGGGCAATAATGGTCTTTGTGAATGACTGAACTTTAAGCTGCATCTGGAGTTCTGGTCACCCCATTATAGGGAAGATGTTGAGACTTTTGAGAGGATGTGGAAGAGGTTTATCAGAATACTATATGAATTGGAGGATATAGGAGAGTCAGGAGAGTGCTACAAGGAGAAGTTGGACAAGCCTAAGTTGTTTTCTCTGGAATGGCAGAGGATTAGGTGATTTCTGATACAGGTGTATAAGATTATAAGAAACATGGATACAGTAGGGTGTGTGTGTGTGTGTGTGTGTGTGTGTGTGTGTGTGTGTGTGTGTGTGTGTGTGTGTGTGTGTGTGTGTGTGTGTGTGTGTGTGTGTGTGTGTGTGTGTGTGTGTGTGTGTGTGTGTGTGTGTGTGTGTGTGTGTGTGTTTAATACCAAAGGGGCATACATTTAAGGCGAGAGAGGGCAATTCCAGGGAGATGTGTGGGACAGGTTTTTTACCCAGAAGGTGGCAGGTGCCTGGTGTGCAATGAATGTGCAGGAAAGGGAAGGATGTGTAGGCAGAAGGGACTAATTTAGTTGGGAATTTGATTACTAATTTAATGAATTCTGCACATTTTGGGCTGAAGAGCATGTTATTGTGCTGTACTGTTCTAATGTGTTATATATTTTAGAAGCAATTCAATCAGAAGTGAATGCAAAAAAAATGCAATCCACTTCTATGGCTGAGCTCTTTATCGACTCTTGCACCAATGAACGACAAAAGCATTGACAGGGGAGACAATCTGCCAGGATTCTGGGGCAAGATTTTTGAGAATGAGGCCTGTCCTAATTCCTCAGAGAAAATGATGCAGGCAGATATGTGAACCTATGCATATGGTATTCAGAGGCCATTTAAAAGTGAGATTTAACTGCTGAGTCTTCATCAGTGATCGCTCGTAGTTGAGGAGGATTCTTCTCCTGGTGGCTGATCTGATCACTTGTGGGTCTTGAGATGACTGAAGAGATCGATTTGTGATCCACAAGTCCTATGGCAGTGTTGGCAGGTGTAGGTCATTGAGGTGGTGGTGGATGTTGCTGGTTGGACCTTTCCCAGTCTCTCCTTACGTTGAAGCCACTTAGTCTCAGTGGCACAGTGGAGGTATCCTTTGAGCTGTGCTGTCCCCACATAGACTGTCCTTCTAAAGATTTCCCTATCCTGTGCTAATTTCTCCCATCCATTCAAATTGATGTGGCACTTCCTCAGGTGGGTCTTGATATTGTCCTAGAAAAGCTTTTTCTGCCCTCCAGGAGTGTGCTTTGCATCCTTGAGTTGTCCGAACAGGAGCTGTTTAAAGAGGCGAGAGTCAGGCATGCGGCCGACCAATCACAATTGGTGTTGAGTCACGATTGTGGCTATGGAGTTAATGTCAGTTTCCTCCAGGATGCTGGAGTTAGTATGCTCGTTCTTCCAGCTAACACTCAGAATCTTTTGGTGTTATCTTTGAGGGTAAGCTTCTGGAGATTTTATGTGTCTGCTGTATGTTGTCTATGACTCCACTCCATATAGCAAGAAGGGGAGGACAATAGCTTTACAGAACAGAAGCCTAGGGTTGGTGTGGATATCCTGATCTCCAAAAACCCTCTTTCTCAGCCTGGCAAAAACTTCACTCGTACAGCCTAGTCTGTGATTTATTTCAAGGTCAACGTTGGCTCTTGAAGAAAGAAGGCTGCCATATATGGGATATGATCAGTATTCTGCAGAGGCTTCTTGCCAACGAATGGTTGGAGGTTTAGGAGCTTGATCTGGAGCAGGTGGTGCAGGGCTTGGGTTTCCTGATGTTTAGATCAAGTCCTAGGAGCTGGTGTGCTCTTGCAAAAGCATCCATAATGCATTGCAGATCCTCCTCTGAGTGAACTATGATGGTGCTGTCATCTGCATACTGTAGTTCCATGATGGGAGTAGTTGACGACTTGCTTTTTGCCCTGAACCTGTTAAGGTTAACGTGCCTTCCAATCTGTCCTATAGAGCATCTGGACTCCTTGTGGAAGGTCTTGGCCTGTTAGGTGAAGAATGGTTGCAATGAAAATGGCAAACAGAGTTGTGGCAATGATGCACCCCATTTTGACCCCAGTCATAGCCTTAAAAGGTGCTTTTTTAGATGACTGCTGAACTCATATCATTGTGTAAGAGCTGCAGGATCTTGAGGTATTTCTCTGGGTACCTGATTTTGCACAGTACCTGCCAAAGGACAGGACGATTTACAGACTCAAATGCTTTTGTAAAGGTCTATGAAGATGATATAAAGTGGGAAGTTTTGTTCCTGGGCTTTCTCCTGTAACTGACGTGCTGTAAATATCATGTCAGATGTTCTTCTGGCTGGACAAAAGCCACACTGAGACTTTATAAAGCATTGGTCAGACTGCATTTGGAATATTGTGAGCAATTTTTGAGTCCCATAACTGAGGAGGAATGCACTGGCTGTGGAGAGGGTCCAGAAGAGGTTGACAGGAATAATCCCAGGAATGAAAGGCTTAACACATGAGAAGCCCATGATGGCTCTTGGGCTATACTTAATGGGATTGTCACTGAAACCTACTGAGTACTAAGAGGCCTGGACTGAATAGACATGGAAAAAATTTTTCCATTATCATGACAGTCTAAGAATTGAGGGATAGAGACTCAGGATAAAACAGGGATGAGGAGGAACTCCTTCAGCCAAAGGAGTAAATCTGTGGAATTCATTGCCACAGAGGGTGGCAGAGACCAAGAAATTTGGTGTATTTAAAGCAAAGATTGATAGGTTCTTGATTGGTAAGTAGGTTAATGGTTATGGGAAGAAGGCAAGAGAATAGGTTGAAAAATTTTTCGGCCATGATCAATTTATTGGCCTATTTCTGCTCCCATCTCCCTTGGTCTTAGCACCATAAATGTGAGAAAGGTCAATCTTCTCATGGAAGGGTAAATATACAATAACATTGCTCCTGCAGGAAGAGTTGATGCAGGGATAACTCCCTGTTAAACATGGCAGAGAAGATTCTTGATGCTACTTCTTGTCAGTTGTCTTTCTCCTCTGATTTTGTATTCAGTTTTATTATCATAAGATCATTAAGTATAAAGTCAAACAATGCAGAAGTGACAGAGGATGAGAAGATCATCGCATGGTAATTTTTCTTTCTCTTCCAGGTTTAGAGAGGCTTGGAAATTGGAAAAGGTCATGGCGACCAATGTTGCACTTAAATAGAGTTAACTTTGACAGAATTGTGGAGACAACTGATTTAAATTTGATAAGATTCACAACATTCCCTTGCAATTAAAGATTTATTTCATTAAGCTTTGCAAATAATTCTGACAAATAAGCAATGCCACGCCTAATATTCTCGAGTTGATTACTGAACGAAGCATTTGAGTCTTCAAAGAATTTTATCCCAGTTTCAGGAAGCACATAAAATCATCTTATGCAGTTTCCTTCTGAGAGCCATCTGACTTCTATGTGTAAGAGCAAGCATTAAAAATTGTTTATCATTTTCAAAACAAAGCACTTAAGATAGTTGAGAATTGAGAGCATGGGACTGGATTTTATTTACTGCTATGATAACAGTCATTAATAATTTGTTGCGACAATAAATCACTTAGTTTTGTTGCAACAAGATGTTGTCAGTTAGTGGTAAATAAGTTAAGACCATAACACACAGGAGCAGAATGAGGCCATCTGATCTACTGAGTCTGCTCGGCCATTCAATCATGGCTGATCCTTTCTCTCTATCTCTTCCTCAATCCCAGTTCCCAGCCTTCTCTCCGTAACCTTTGATGCCATGTCCAGTCAAGAACCTATCAATCTCTGCCTTAAATACACCCAACAACCTGGCCTCCGCAGCTGCAAGTGGCAACAAATTCCACAAATACACAACACTTAGGCTAAAGAAATTTCTCTGCATCTCTGTCTTGAAAGGGTGCCCCTCTATCCTGAGGCTTTGCCTTCTTGTCCTAGACTCTCCCACCATGGGAAACATCCTTTCCACATCTACTCTCTCTAGGCCTCTTAACATTCGAAAGGTTTCAATAAGATCCGCCCCTCATCCTTCTGAATTCCAGTGAGTACAGACCCAGAGCCATCAAACGTTCCCTGTATGATAATCCTTTCATTCCTGGAACCATCCTTGTGAACCTCCTCTAGACCCTTTCCAATGCCAGCACATCTTTTCTAAGATGAGGGGCCCAAAGCTGTTGATAATACTCAAGGTGAGGCCTCACTACTGCCTTATAAAGCCTCAGCATCACACCCTTGCTCTCGTATTCTAGACGTCTTGAAATGAATGCTAATATGGTATTTGTTTTCCTCACCACTGACTTAACCTGAAAGTTAACCTTCAGGGTGCTCTGCACAGGGACTCCCAAGTCCCTCTGCACTCAGATTCCTGTATTTTCTCTCCATTAAGTACAGCTTTTTTAAAGCAAGTAATAACCCTTCATAGTGTTCTGTCATTAATGGTGCCCCATTGGTCGCATAAGCAAACATTTTGGTGAGCAGGATGTCCTTTTCTTTGAAAACTCGCTCAACAACTCAAAATTTTGACTCTCTCTTTATATCTGTTTCTAGTCCCCTTACAAATAGCAATTCTTGAACCATGCTTTCATCTTTTATGAAGCAAACATTCCTTGCCTGGCAAAGCTGACTCACCCAACTACAAAGCAAATTCTGATGTCCCCAGTATGTTGCACAACGTATCTTCCACATTCACAGACATTTCATCTATTTGTCTTTGAACAGCTTTAATTATTTGGTCTGGTGACTTATGCAAACCCATACTCAGAACATCCCTTACTGCTGGCAGAATCAGTTCTCCAATTGTATGAAGCTGTCCAGATTTAGCAATGAAAACAAAATGCGGTATGACACACAGAGACCATCACTGTTTTGTTGTGAAGTGCTGGCAAACGTTTTGAAGTGCTTTCAGTTTCTTAAAGATTTTTTTACTAAGTGACTGAAAATTAGTTCTTGTTTGCCTTATCAGAGTGTATTCTCATCAAATGTTCAAGGAACCTCAGCGGTTTCATTGTCTCATTTGAAAGAAAAACTTTTTACACAACAGACAAGTTGACTGCCGCTGTTTTCTTAGTGCTGGTATAAATCCATTTTTCAGATATTCCACACTATACTGTCCACGCTTCTTATTTGCTCTGTGCCTGTCATTTTCATTATGGATTAACAACCTCGGTCAATCACCTATTGTTTAAGTCAACCTCAGGTGCTATAAAGGGGAAATTATTCTGATCAATAAAGGGGAAAATTATGATGTCATCATTGCTCAAGCCAAAACTTGACCCAAAGGTACATAAAGTGGGGCAGCAAAATCTTGGTTGGGCCGTGAGCTAGAGAAATGTGATCAAGACCATTCGAAAGGGCAGATTCTGAGCTTTGCCTCATTGAACACCTGAACCTAATTCACAGGAATTATGTCACTGCATGATTAGGAATTTTATGGGAATTGTACCAGCTAACACTGTAGTGAATGGAAATAATGTGTGGGCTGGGCTCGGAAATAACAAGATTTCTGCAGCCCGGATTTCTCATAATATGTCAAATACATAAGTGTTACATTGCTTTTCCCCATCTACATTGTGCTTTAAGCCAAGTTTGAGAGAACGGTAAGTTAGCAAGGCATGAGGTGATTACGTGATCATTGTAATCAATAACGAGCCACTGAGGATCATCAATTGCTTATAATAAGTAATTAATTTCTTAAATTAAGCCTGTAATCCCTCAGCTTCCCCTCTTGCCTCCAGTTGGCCCCTACTGCCCCCATTATCTCTATCACTTCCTTAGAAACTCCACCTCCCCCAGGGGCTGATATTTCCCACTTTGGGAACATCTGATCTACAGTAAGCCTATTTACCAGCACTTGTAACTTTGGTTTCTATCTGTTGGTGATTCAAGTTCTCATTCAAATATTTATATAAAATGATCTGAGGGTACCTGCCCCTGCAACCTGTTAATGCAGTGCACCTCTAGCCGAAAAAAAATATATCTTCTTCAGGCCCCCTCTAAACCTCATACTTCGTATCCTAAACCTGTGTTCTGACCTGAAAAAAAGTAGAACATTTGGAAAATCTAGCTACTGTCATATGAGGAGCAACATTTCAAACCCACCCAGGCTTGTGAAGATTGGGATCACAGTTTGGATCAGTTTACTTCAGACTTGTTTGATGGAGCGCTATGCAGCATTCTGCCCCGACAATATGTTCTGAAATATATTAGTGAAAGCTACTGTATTCTTTCTCTGAGTGAACAGTGCCAACCTTGTTTATGTAATTGAGGTGGAAAGTCTCAGGAGGAATAAGGACTGGGTATTGCATTGTCAGTGATGCCATTTGAGCACCAGGAATGGAAGAAAAATGGTGTTAGAGTGCATGAAATTTGTGACATAACAGAATACCTCTATTAACCAGTGGAACTGACTGCTTGCAGAATAAGAGCATAATTTATGTATCTGTGTGAAATTCAACAGTGTAATGCTGTTTTGTTTGAACATTGCCCAGAAAAGTTTCTAGGTTGTAGTGATTTGTGAGACAGGACTTCATTTCAATGATATTACTGTGGATGTAGTACATGTGTGGTCAGCAGAATCCTAACATCAAACTTGTAGGATATATACTGGAGACATTAGGGACTCAGACAAAGTGTGTATAGTTTATTCAAGGGCTCCTTGAGAATCTCTGAAGGTTCCAGTAGGAAGTTAGTTATAGGACACTATGTTTGATGTAGCCTATGATTTAGCAGTGCTAATTAAGGAAGTAAAATCCACATGACCCAAAAATTTAATCTAAGATTACTTCAGTGTCAGAAAACAAAGGGTTATGGCTGATAAGTGATAGCAGGGAATGTTTGAAATAGTGCCCCAAAGGGATACATGGTCATTTTTGGTTTGAATTAAATATGAATAATTTGGATTTAAATGTACGAAGTATAATTAAGAAGTTTGCAAATGGTATATAAAAGTTGCCATGCGATTAATGACGACGATGGAAATTTGGGACTGCAGATGTCACAATAGAAGACTTCTATTTCCAGTGGAATTGACTGCTTGCAAAATGACAGCATAGTGAGAAATGAGAACATTAGGCAGAAAAATATCAAATGAAATTCTGAGAAGTGTGATGTAAAGTATCTGAGGGAGTGCAAGAAGGCAAGGGAGTACACAATAAATGGGAGACGTTTGCAAAATGTAATGGAGTGTATGATCATGGATCTTTAAGTGCAGGAGGACAGATCAGTAAAGTGGCTATTTGAGCATGGCATATACATCCTTTATAATTCTGCTGATGCATAGAAATCAAGAAGTTAGATCATTTTTTTGACAACAGGTTATCATATGACAGAGCAAATGTTATCTGCAATAAAAAGGATAAAGAAGAGATTCAGGAGCTTGTTATTAGGGCTGGCAAATTATAGTTAGCCGAAGTGATCCTCTAAGGTGTGGTTATTTATTTTGGAACAGGAAAGGTTGAAGTGCAAAACATTGAGTGGCTTATGCAGAGCAAATAGAAAGAATTTATATCTGAATTTATATTTCAGAAGAGGGGCAAAAACTGAAAAGCATAGATTTGAGGTACTTTGTAGAGGGTTTGGAAGGGACAAGGAAAGGAAACTCACCTAGAGGGTATTAGGGACCTGGACCTCATGGCCTAAAAGGGTGCAGAAGGCACTTGGATAATAGTCAATAATCAGCTCTTTGGTTTTTCTGACATAAAGTGAGAGGTTGCTGATGTGGCACCATTCTGCCAGATTTTCAGTCCAGCTCCTATATGCTGATTCGTCATCACCTGTGATTCAGCCAACAACAGTGGTTTTTGTGGTGAACTAGATATACCTGTCTGACTGCTCCTGTGGCTCCTCCCACAGACCCCTGTATAAAGGCGACTGTGGGCTGCTGCTCTCCCTCATTTTCCCCAGGATGTAGTGTTGTTTATTCTTCCAGTCAATAAAAGCCGATATCTCGTTTCCTAAGTCTCAGCGTGAGTTATTGATGGTGCATCAGTTTTGTCAGTAAACAATATGATATTGCAGCTCTACTTGGACTCAGACATAATTATAAAGTGAGTAGAGCAGGAGGCTAAGCACACAGCCTTGTGGTGCACCTGTGTGAAGGAGTAGTATAAATCACACTGGGCAAAACCATCATTTATTTCAATACCCTAAGAATCAACCATATTCATTTGAGAGTGAGTCTATCATCTGTCCAGAAGATGGCTACACTGTCCCCTGATACTTCAATAGACACCCATTTGGGTGTATATGTAATGCATGCTATCAATTGTAAGATTACTGGTGTATAGTCAGCTATGTATGAACTACAAAAAATATAATAATGATAAATGTTCTCTGGAGAGGTTATTACACACACACACACACACACACACACACACACACACACACACACACACACACACACACACACACACACACACACACACACACACACACACACACACACACACACACACACACACACACACATTTTCCACTGGTGATTAGTAAGAAAATTTTGACATTTGTAATAGATCTGGATCCCAAGCAATTAATTCTTCAATCCTTTTCACCAAACAACTCGTATCAGTAATGATGATAATGAGACATTGGATCAATGTGAAAACCCATCTGGTTCATATAGGGTATGAAATCAGTCATCAGTGTATGGGTTTGGTTTCCTGAGAATACTGGCCAACAACATTATAAGTCCTTAAGGCTATAAGACATAGGAGCAGAATTGCAAATCTCAGTTTGTTTGGATTGGTAACAATACCTCCTCCACAATCTCCTTCACACAGGTGCACCACAAGGCTGTGTGCTTAGTCCCTGCTCTACTCACTTTATAATTATGTCTGAGTCCAAGTAGAGCTGCAATATCATATTGTTTACTGACAAAACCACTGTTGTTGGCCGAATCACAGGTGATGACAAATCAGCATATAGGAGCTGGACTGAAAATCTGGCAGAATGGTGCCACATCAACAACCTCTCACTCTATGTCAGAAAAACCAAAGAGCTGATTATTGACTATAGGAGGAGGAAACTGAAGGTTCATGAGCTAGTTCTCAACAGCGGATCAGGAGAGGAGAGGTTCAGCAACTTTAAATTCCTCGGTCTTATCATTTTAGAGGAACTGTCCCAAGTCCAGCACATAACTGCCATTATAAAGAAGGCACAACAGTGTCTCTACTTTCTTAGAAATTTGTGAAGATTCAGCTCATCATCTAAACCTTTGACAAACTTTTATAAATGAGTGGTGAGCATACTGACTCTGCATCACAGCCTATTATGGAAACACTAATGCCCAGGAATGGAAAAGCCCAGTCCAAAACTCTCCCCACCACTGAGCACATTTATAAGGAGCAAGAAGGAAGCATTTACCATTGAGGCCATGTTCTCTCCTTACTGCTACCATCAGGAAGGAAGTACAGAAGCCTCAGGTCTCACACCACCTTCTTCAGGAGGAGATATAACCCCTCTGCCATCAGTCTCTTGAACCAGATGGGAAAACTTCACTCACTCCAACACTGAACTGATTCCACAACCTATGGATTAAATTTCATGGATTTTTCAAATCATGTTCTTGATAGTTATTGCTAATTCATTTATTATTATTTGCTTTTGTTTTCTTTTTTGAATTTGCACATTTTGTCATCTTTTGCACATTGGTTATTTGTTGTGTGGTATTTTTCATTGATTCTATTTTGTTTCTTTGTGTTTACTCTGAATCCCTACACAAAAATGAATTTCAGGGTAGTATATAGTGGCAGGTATGTATTTTGATAATAAATTTACTTTCAATTAGGCCATTTGGACCAGGGAGTCTGCTCTGTCATCCTATCATAGCTGATTTAATATCCACCTAACCTTCTCCCCGAAATCTTTGACACCCTTAATAATCAAGAACCTATCCACCTGCACTTTAAATATACCCAATGACTTGGCCTCCAGAACCATCTGTGTCAATGGATTTCACAGATTCATTACCCCCTGGCTAAAGAAATTCCTCCTCATCTCTGTTCTCAAAAGGTTGATTCTTCAAATGTTTGATTCTTAAATGCCTTCTGAGTCATTCAATTTATGGACTTCAAGGGGAAATGGCTGACACATATCTGATGAATGTATTTTTAAAAAATAGCTCTTTAGCTTACTGGTCAAGTATCATAACCACTAAACAATTCATTGGAATAGCTCCACTACTGCAGGAGAGGGGGCAGAGAAGTGGCATTGTGAGGGTGTAAAAACTTTCAAAGTGACCCCAGTTCACAAATAATGCATACTTTTTATACCATTATTGATTTGTTCTGAGTCATTCAACTTTTGGACTTCATCATCATATACATTACTGAATTGCCTAATAGATAGCTGTTACTGTAATTAACAGTTTACCATTTAAAAAGTTAATTTCAGGTTTCATTGTATGATAGACACAATGAATGGTGCATTGTAACAATAGAAACAGACTTTCAAAAGTATTTTTTAAGTAACAAATATTAAAAAGAAACATTCCAGATCATAAATAATAAAAAAAAACAAAGATCTGGTTTGATTAAAGGTCTTGAATGCTAGGTTAATGCTCTTTCTCATCTATAAATCATTGTTACTCTCCAATTGCAAGAGTACTGCTAACAGAAACAATGAACTTTATCCAAAAATAAGGTAGCTAAATTATGTAGCATTTCAGAAATTGGGTGAATAAATAAAAGCAGAACTACACTTCATTGGAAAAGTATTAAACACTTAAGGAATGAAATTGTCCCATATAGTCTTATTCATTAATATTTTGAGTTACTTCATTATAACCTTACCTCCTTTAAAGACAAGAGGCCATTTTAGTGTTCATGGTGGTCATAGTGTTGTTAAACTCTACTGATGAACGATTTGTAAAGCGGTTACGTGAACAAATTTATTGCATTCTTGTTTAACCACATCCATGGAAAGTGAGAGTATACTGTAACTCAAAATTCAAGCTACAGGTGGTATACTAACTTGATTATTGTATTATACACTTTTCCTGGTCCACAAATGGTTTTGGTACAAATGGGACTTCATTGTTGTTGTGTTGGCCCTTGAGCTCATATCTTTTTACAGAGCTTTTACTGATTTTTGGGTTGATGAGCTCCCTCAGGTTTCTAAATCTTTTCTCAGCATTAGTTAAATGATAACTTGATCAATGTGTGAAGCTGTTTTTAAAGTTAGAAAATGACTCACGAATTCAACATCAAATGTGCAAGGAAAGTTGGCCAGAAAGTCCTATCATTAACACAAAAAAAGTAGTTACACAGCTTGCTGAATCCATAGATCACTATAATGTTAAGACTTAATTAAAACTGGAGTTTTAAGTGCTAGCTCCTTAAGATAAAACAATTAGTTGAAATGCCAGCACTGCTTCAATAATTGCCACAAGGTCATTGGAGTTAGCTTTGGACACGCTCTTGGCTTTGAGTCAGATGATTATGGGTTCAAATTTCACTCAGAAAATGGGGATGTCTAATTTATGTTGACTTTCCATTGCAAATTTTTTGGAGCTGCCATCTTTCACATGGGATACTAAACCAGGACCTCACAAACAAACAAATGAGTAGTTAGAATAGACAGACAGAGAGGCAGATATAATCTTACAGACAGGCAAGGTCCTGTGGAATATCTTGAATTCTCTGAGTTCCTTCCCATTATTATCCACCATTCAACCTGATGATGGGAGTTATTGCTACTTGCAGGATCATGCTTTGTTTAAAATAATTATTGCAGTTCCAGACTGTACTACGTAACTACATTTTCAAAACACAAAAACACTGCAGGTGCTGGGGTCAAAGCAACAGGTACAACAAGCTGGAAGAACTCAGCAGGTGGGGCAGCATCCGTGGAAACGAGCAGTCAACATTTCGGGCCGAGACCCTTCGTCAGGACTTTTTATTCAAAAAGTGCAGTATCAGCATTTAGACACACTCTGAGGATGGAAAGGAAGCAGAGAAGCCCGACTCCTACGCTATATATTTCTCAGTATTTCTTCCAGAATATTCTTCTTCTGGAATTGTTAAAAAATCTAATTGGTGCATAAGCACTACAGACTCAGACAAAGACTGAAGCCATTAACCCTTTTGCCAAGTTGCAGTTTTTTTCTCTGTGTGTTCAAATAACCTTTGCTTCAGTATCACAGCTGCTTGTTTGCATTGCAAGCCAATATTATGTTGTTACAGGAGACTTTTTTGGATTAAGAAGTGCCTCATTTGAATGCATTATCACAGCTGCTCATTTAAATCTCTGTTACAATTGGTTACCACCATTTGTTTGTATGCTGGATTATACTACAGTACCAACAGATGCGGTTTATTCAAAATATGGGTGACAGAAATTACGCACTGGGTTTATTAAACTGCCAGGACTTCACCCAATTTGTGGCCTGTGTAACCTGAATGATGCTCATCCCCTGTCTTAAAATAAGAAAATATTGAAGGAGGAGGCTACTTGGTCCCTCAAGCTTGCCCTATCATTCAATTAGATGATCTGCCGTAATCCTGGATTTCTTTAAAAACACAAAACGCTGGCAGAACTCAGCAGGCCAGACAGCATCTATGGGAGGAGGTAGTGACGACGTTTTGGGCTGAAACCCTTCATCAGGAGGGTTTCCAGCATTTTGTGTTTTTATTTATTTGCAGCATCTGCAGATTCACTCGTGTTGTCCTGGATTTCTTTATCTGGTTTGATTGTGTTCGGTTGTTTGGAAACAAGGAACTTTTTAAAGGAAGCAACACAATATTAGAGCAATGACATAGGAGCAGAATTAGGCCATTCAGCCCTTCAAGTCTGTTCTGCTATATTGAGAAGGCAAGTGAATATTTACTTGAACAGAACTTGTTTTAGTCTCAGAACTTGTTTTATTAAGTTTTCTATCAATTGCTGTGAATTAACTTTTGTTATCTTTCATGACTGCAATCAATATGTTTGCCTTGGAGAACTTAGAGATGGCTGGCAAAAGCTCTATGTCCACCTTCCAGTAGGTCTATATTCACAGGTAGATACAAAACGGTATGGACAATGCTGCAAGACACCAGCAAACCTGAAAAAAAGCATCACTTCAGTATGTAAATACCTGATCATCTATTATATTGATCATTTCAACAGAGTCAACATGGCCACAGCCGTCTTCTTCTGTGGCATTGATGGAAAGAAACAATTGTAGAGAAATCAATAGCTAAAATCAGTAGCCATCAATTATTCCTTTGGAGTCTGGATTACCAGGAAAAATGACGGAATGGAACCTCAGTTTGAAAATGATCAGATGGTTTGCTTTGAGCTTTGGTTCATGCCCAGCCATCTTTCTTTGCAGAATATAAGTCAACCCTTCGAACCTTTTTTTCTCTTTGATCCAGATCTTCATTACCTGTGGAGGAAGGTAAAATAGTTCAAAACATCTCATACAGAGGGAAATACATTCTCCCTGTGACTGCATAGTTTCCTCCCACATTTCAAAAATGTGTGGGTTTATTGGCTACTCATGTGGTTACCATTGAAGATAATGAAGGATTGGTTTTGATTCTTCAGTGCAGTTTCTAATGAGAATGCCATAGGGCAGAGGTCCCTTTATAAACACACACGTTAGGTATAGAAGCAGGAGCAGGGAATTTGGCCTGATCTGCCATCATCAACTCAAAGCTCATCTTCTACCTAGATACCATTTCCCTTCTTTCGCTGAAAAATCAGATCTCTCTTTTGCATGGTCTCTGTGACTGAGTGCCCATTGCACTCCATGGTAAGGCATTCAGAATTTCCACCACCATTTAATTGATGGACTTTCTCTGTCATTCTTAAATGCTCAATCCTTTATTATCATTCTGTGAACGCTGCAGGTAAACTCTCATAGTATTGATTTTAAAGACTGTTTTTTGCCCAGTTTTACAAATTTTTGTGGAGTACATGACAGAGCATTAACACTGTACAAGCAAGATGCACTGCATCTGAGTGGTGCAGAGGAGCAGGGATGTTTGTTTCACAGTCATTAATAGAAACAAACACAGCATGGTGGATTAACTCAGCATGTAAGGCAGAAGCTCTGGAGAGGAGTGGTCAACCAATGTTTCAGGTCATGACCCGTCATCATGATTGCATAAGAAAGGGGGTGAAACCAAAATAAGAAGGTGGGGAGAGGGGACAGAGTATAATCTGGCAAGAGATAGGTGAAACTAGGTGAAGAGGAAGAAGAGATGAAGTGAAAAGTTGGGAGACAGTAGATGGAAGTAAAGGCTGCAGAAGAAGGGATCTGACAGGAGTGCAGGGTGCAGCATGGTGAAAGTGAAGGCAGAGGCGCACCAGAGTGAGTTGATGGGCAGGTGAGGAGAAGAGAAGGGTTAAGAGTGGAACCAGAATGAGGAATGGAAATAGGGAGAAGGGGAAGGAGGAGAAATTATCTGAAGTTAGAGAAATTGATGGTCAAGTCATCAGATTGGAGACTACACAGATGGAGTATGAGGTGTTGCTCCTTCAACCTGAGAGTAGCCTCACTGTGGCAGCAGAGGAGGCCATAGATTGACATGCGCCATGGAAATGGAAAGTGGACATGAAATTGGTGGCCACCATGAAAACTCACCTTTTATAGTGGACAGAGCAAAAGTGTTTGACGAAGCAGTCCACCAATCTATGTTGCGGCACTGACCTGCAAACAAAGCCTTGAAAGAATGAAAAACCTTTCCAGCCAGATAAAACTATGTCAGCTATATAGAATATTGGTTAGATAATTGGTCACTCTTCTGGGCTCTGCTTTACAATAACAAGAATTCAGAAACATCAGTAAAGTATTTTACTGGAGGTGGAGTTATGATTGTGCTAAATTGCAACTCTTTCATGTTCATCTACGAAAACAGCTTTATTTCTACCTTTGATGTCACTCCTCTTCCTTTTCAGGGTGGATGGAGTTTGTTGAAGACCTTGACCTGGAATTACATTCAAACTTCAGTTCTTTGAGGTGATAGGACCCACTCCCAGGGGTTCACGGCCGACTGCATTTCGATATCTTGATGACGCGACCTAGGAGACGAGCGTGCCTTTGGGGTTACGCAATTTCACGGCCCAGTGGACAGGTTGATTCTAAGCTGATGCCACTGACTGAAGCATCGTGGGAGAAAATGGAACATTTGGAACAGTGGATCAACTGTCGGAGGCTCTGTATGTGGCAAATTCCTCTCTCTCCTCTCCTCTCCTCCCCGCCCCCCCCCAATTCCTGGGCCAGAGAATTCATAAAAAATAGTGCAACAGACTTTTAACCCTGTAAATCAGTGAGCTGTTTTGTTATGTCTCCCCTCTTGCTGTGAAAGGGGGGGAGAGAGAGGAGGGGAGTAGGGAGAGGTAATATGGATGGTTGGGGGGGGGGGAGTGCTTTAGATTTCTAACGTTTTTACCGTCACTCATTCTTTGGGGTACTCTTCTGTTTCTGTAGATGTCTACAAAGAAAAAGAACTTGTATGTACGTATATTGCATACATTTCTCCGATAAATGTAAATATTGAAGTATTGATTAAAAGTTCAAAAAGAAGTTTTCTACCAGGCATTTCAGGAAAGAGATGATTGATAACCTGACTGAAATACTAAAATTGATAAGGATTTCAATAGGCCAATAATTCTGATAGGAATTCAAGAGAAACGTTTAGTCAGAGATTGATGAGACTGTAGAACTTGCTACGGTATTGTTGAAGGATTAGCAGATAAATTCAAGGGAAAGCTAGACAAGCATGTGGACAGATAAAGAATTTGTTGATATGTTGAGTTAAAGAAGGATTTGAAGAATTTATATAAAGCACCATGACGATAGGTCTTCTGGATCAAGTGGTCCTTTCTTGTGTTGTCTATCTTGATATAATTGTGTCCAATTCTCCTCTATGGATCCTCAAGCAACTGTCTTAGCTTCAACTCTAGAAAACATGATTGATTATACATACTTTAATGGGACATCTTATATATTTGCCAGACTACATTGTTTTTAAAATGTCAATCATGCTGCTACAGATATGGCTAATAATCTCCCTCAAAAGAGCATGTCAGAGCCACCATCTGCTGCACACATTTCAAGTCAAGTCGCTTTTTCAATCGCATTTCAGCTGCCTGTTTTCCTGGTTAGCCTAAGCCTTTTCAGACCAGGACCTCTCCAGCCTGGGTCTTCAGCTAAGGATGGCATGACAATAATAAACTTGTTTGTGGGAAGTATTTCTAATTCTGGGAAAATGCTGCATTTTCACTCTCACACCAGATCTAGTACTAAGCCCTCAATAGGCACCTCTGTGCTCATGCATAAATAACTTCTGGATGCCACTGAGGTCAATGATGCAAAGATAAAATCCAAGTGAATGTCTCACTCTATTAATACGATTCTCCTGCCTTTGTAACTCTGTTCTTCCCGTGGTGATGTTGGTCTGGGCTCTGTATGACCAGCAGCCAGACAAATGGGGATCTTTAACAATGCTAATATTTTAGGTTTCCTAAAGGCACCTTGCTTCCATTGTTCTCATCTCTCTGATTATTTTACTACTCCACCCTTCTCCAACAGGTTTCAAACACGATCTTTCAGTGACTAAGTAGAGAGATTTCTAGGACCTTTGCCATTGATAGTTCTCTCCATAATGTTGGAAGCAGTCTTTCCTTCTAAGGCTTAAGCATGAATGTATTACACACAAGGAGCTCAGCAGGCCAGCATGAATGTACAGTATTCTCCGTTGTTCAGGGTTCCACCATCACCATGAATCTACTCTTCGTGGTATCTGAACATGGACATGTGTGGGCCAATCTTACTAGGGATGCAGAGAATTGAAGGACAGTACTAACAATACCACTGGATCTTTTGTTCCCTGAGGAATACAACACTTAATGGAGAAGATAGGATTGTGGAGGATTTTCAGCTTCTGTATGGGTGGTAGGTGATCGACTGTATTGAATCAGAATCAGCTTTAATGTCACTGGCATATGTTATGAAATTTGTTGTTTTGTGGCAGCAGTACATTACAATACATAACAATAAAATAAAACATAATTTGGATAATTAAATTAAATAAATGGTGCAAAAAGAAAGCAAAAAAAAAGCGTACATTGTCCATTCAGAAATCTGATGGCAGAGGGGAAGAAGCTGTTTCCAAAACATTTGGTGTGTGTCTTCCTCTCTGCCACCATTTTTCTGATATGAAAGGCATATTCTGGGTGATGGGGTTTTGAATGATGAATGTCGTCTTTTTGATGCATCACCTTTTGAAAGTGTCCTTGATGCTGGTGAGGCTAGTGCCCATGGTGGAACTGGCTAAGATTAAACTTTCTGCAGCTTTTTCTGATCCTGTGCAGTGGCCCCTTCATACCAGACAGTGAAGCAACCAGTTAGAATGCTCTCCATGGCACATCTGTAGAAATTTGCAGGAGTCTTTGGTGACATGGCAAGTCTCCTCAAACTCCTAATGAAATATATCCACTGTCATGCCTTCTTTGTAATTGCATCAATATGTTGGGCCAAGATAGATCTTCCGAGATAAAGACGTTGAGTGCATGGTTGTTGTTGAGAAGATGTTACTTATGATCTGCACTGACCGTGGTCTCCCAGTGAGTCCAGTTGCAGAGGAAGGTACGGAGGCTCAGGTTTTGGAGCATGTTGATTAGAACTGGGGTTATGGTTGTGTTGAATGCTGAGCTGTAATCAAGAAACAGCAGCCTGACAGAGGTATTGCTAATATTCAGCAGAGATCCAATGAGATTACATCCACTGTAGACCTGTTGTGGCTATTGTGTATTTAATATTTAAATAAAATTTGAGGAATATTGTAAATAGATTGTTTGATTAACCATTCTTTGTTGTTTATATAATCCATTATGGGCTATATGTAGAAGTATGCGAATGGCATACGTTATTGCACAACCACATCTTATGCGCACGTCTCACTGAAGTACAGAGGGAAGTACATATGCATCATTCTGGCTCTGTGCCTTTCTTTCTATGAAATTCTGAAGATGCCATAATAATGGTGATGAGGAAGCTTTAAACTGAACCCAACGAGACTGTTGAGCACAGTGAGATGACTGAGTTTTTTTTTTAAAAAAAGCACAGCAAGCTTTTTTTTGCAAGAGAAGGGAAGCAGTCGAGTTTTTTTTTAAAAGTGCAGCATGCTGTTTTTTTCTTTGCAGGGGGAGAAAGGCAGCAAAGTGAAAAAGAAAGGCAGAAAACTGATGAAATCCACGGCTTCATAAACAGTGAGTTCCGGGTGATAATAACAATAGAAATAAAAGCAGGACTGGCTGGCTACATTGATTGCACAAAATATACAGGTGTTGTATACTGAGCAAATTGAGCAGTATTTTGAAGCATATGAAATAGCCAATGAAAAATGAGTGCCAGTTTTGCTGAGTGTTATTGATGGAAGAGCACATAATTTCTTAGCAGTTTGACTGCTCCAATCAAACCAGCTAAAATGAGCTTTGTTGATATCATGAATGTAATGCAAGAACATATAGAACCAAATGTATTGTTGACTGCGGAACACTTAGGTTTCATAAATGGAATCAAATGGAAGGGAAGTCCATTTCAGCTTGCATGGCTGAATTGATGAAATTGTCTGAGCAGTTCTATATGGATTTAATGATGCACTGAGAGATCGATTAGTTTGTGGAATCTTACACGAAAGCATTCAAAAACAGCTCCTACCTAAAGCACAACTCACATTTAAAAGAGCAGTTGAAATTGCTGTATCAATGGAAACAGCAGACAGGGACACCATTCAGTTGCAGTTAGGAATGAAAGTGAGCATGCATGCAATTGCAACATCTAAACAGAAATCTGGCTGGCCAAACCAATTGTGTTACTATTGTGGCAGGGCCTCATATACACCAGACCAATGTAGTTTTAAAAACGATACTTGCACAAAACGCAACAAAGTAGGACTCATACAAAGAGCATTTCAGGCAGACAAAAATAATGGACAACACAGGGAAGGAAGAGGTAAAGATAAAAGTCAAGTTCCAGTTCCAAAAAGAGCACTAATCTGCAAGTTTTTAATGAAAAATCTGATAAAATTGAGAAGTGACATAGGACTGAGTAGCCTTCAGATTAAAAATGAGAAAACTAACAATAGACAAGCAATATTGCTTATACCAGAAATGAACAGCAAATTAATTAAAATGGAAGCAACACACACAAAATGCTAATGGAACACAGCAGGCCAGGCAGCATCTATAGGGAGAAGCACTGTTGATGTTTCGGGCCAAGACCCTTCGTCAGGACTAGAAACGAAGGGTCTCGGCCTGAAACGTCCACAGTGCTTCTCCTTATAGATGCTGCCTGGCCTGCTGTGTTCCACCAGCATTTTGTGTGTGTTGTTGTTTGAATTTCCAGCATCTGCAGATTTCCTCATGTTTGCTAATTAAAATGGAATTGGACACTGTCTCAGTTGTTTCAGTCATCTCTCAAAAGGAGTTTGAAAGGCATTTCAAATATACTGACCTGAATCCTACAGATATCCATCTAAGGAATTATACTGGAGAAAAAATAACTCCTGTGGGAATAACTTTTGTAACAGTGAAATATAACAACCGACAAGCCACATTAGGCTTGTATGTGATAAAAACAGGAAGGCCAACATTGTGAGGACATGATTGGCTGAGTCAACTACAACTTGATTTAAGATCTATCCACCATCAGCAGAACACACTATACTAATACTGAACCAGAAGCTTGCTAATTTCCTTCTTGCATATTACAATGCAGCACAACCCACAGCTAACAACTCACCCAGCTATTCGTGGGTTACACTAGATTTCCTCAAACCCAATCTCAGAAGGAGAATGCAAGAGACACAGCTGGGACAAACTAAGGGCTCCTCAAACAAGGAAGTTCATTCCTGGACAAGCAGTCCTGATGAGATGTTGACCAATGATCAACTACCTAGGTTAGCCAATTGAGTACACATCTCTTAACTAATCAAAGCATGCACTTCATTATCTGCACAAACATGTAACCATCTTGACTGCAGGCCGGCAACTTAAAACATGAATTCTACTGATCCTTCTGTATCAATACTCACTCAAACCATGTCCAATTTATAACACTAAAGTAGAGGATCTCCCATTGGCCAAATGATTGATCCCCCAGCTCCTGGCATGAGTTTCTTCTATAGAGGTAGTGAGTCTCCAGAGTTCTCACCACTTAGCATTTGAAGCCTCTCATTCTTATACACTTTCCTTATCAGTTCAAGTATTGCATTTCAATCTTGTTGGCTGCAGGTCACCTGACTGACCCGTGTCAGGTTTCTATTAGATGTAGCCAAGGGTGACACAACTTCGTGCCTTAGGTGACTTCTTTTGTTCCATTTAACTGTGGTTCAAGCCAGTCAAGCTGGATAACCCAGAGACTGGTCTGAGGTGATGAGATTACTTCTGCAAACCTGCTCTTGCACACAATAAACAGCATATCTGAAAATGATCTCAGGATTAGCAGATCAAAAGCAGAAGCTTATTCAATTGCTCTGATTAAGTTATCCCAGATCAGGACTCAGTTCATCAAAAAATTCACAAAATGGAGGTTACAGAGCAGCTTCAAAAATGTCAACCTCCATTCCTTCAAGAACATAGCAAGAACAAAAACATCTAGTTTGTCTGCTTTCATTGTCCTTGACCTATCTGAGTTCAGTGTTTCCTACCATATTTTAATTCCTTTATGGCCAACATCTCCTACTCTTTTGACCCACAGAAAATTCTGGAGATCACGCTACTGTTTATATGTCCTGAGTGAATACAGTAGAAAAAGAACACCCACTGATAAAATACTGATAAAGATTCTAACAAAATATCATTGACAGGGTAACAGTTACATAAAAGTTATATTGAAATACTGTCATATTTACAAATATTACCAGCATATACCATTAAGATGATCACGACCTTGTTGTGGTTTGGAGGCTTGCATGTTTCAAAGACCCAGAGAGCTACGTCAGTTGGAGTCAGGGCTTTGTGCTTTGACTCTTGGTAGGATCACCCATGCCAAACGGTAGAGGCCAGACTAAGTGTGGCCCACTGGTCCTCCAGGTTTGGGGGTTCAGCTCAGGGCTAACAAACCTAAATTGTAAAACAAAATTGTTATTGAAACAGTAAAAGGACTAATGGAGGACTAATAAAAAATGTCCTAGTAAAGGATCCCCTTGGAATGAGTGATCATAACATGGTCGAATTCCATATTCAATTAGAGGATGAGAGGGTTGGATCTCAAACAAGCGTACTGAGCTTAAATAAAGGAGACTATGATGGTATGAGAGCGGAATTGCTTAAGATGGATTGGGAAAATAGATTAAAGGGTAGATCGGTACTTGATCAGTGGTGTATATTTAAGGAGTTATTTTACAACTATCAAGAAAAATATATTCCACTGAAGAAAAAAGGGTGTAAAAGAAAAAATAGTTATCCGTGGCTAAGTAAAGAAATAAAGCAAAGTATACGACTAAAAAGAAAGTTATAAAAGGTAGCTAAATCTAGTGGGAAGATTGAAGATCGAGAAGCTTTTAAAGATCAGCAGCAAATAACAAAAAGATTGATTAAGAAGGGGAAGATAGATTATGAAAGTAAATTGGCGAAAAACATAAAAGCAGATAGTAAGAGTTTTTATAGTTACATAAAAAGAAAAAGGGTGGCTAAAGTAAATGTTGGTCCCCTAGAAGATGAGACCGGGAAATTAATGGTAGGGGACATGGAGATGGCAGAAACGCTGAACAAATATTTTGTATCAGTTTTTACAGTAGAGGACACTCAAAATATCCCAACACTGGATAAACAGGGGGCTCTAGGGGGAGAGAAGCTAACTATGATTCAAATCACCAAGGAAATGGTACTTGATAAATTAATGGGACTGAAGGTGGATAAATCCCCTGGACCGGATGGCTTACATCCTAGGGTCTTATGGGAAGTGGCGGTCGGGATTGTGGATGCATTAGTGATAATTTTTCAAAACTCGCTGGACTCGGCAATGGTCCCGGCAGATTGGAAAAATGCTAATGTAACTCCTTTATTTAAAAAGGGCAATAGACAGAAGGCTGGGAATTATAGGCCAGTTAGCCTAACATCTGTGGTTGGCAAAATGTTGGAATCGATAATTAAGGAAACAGTAACAGGGCATTTGGATAAACATAGCTTAATAGGACAAAGTCAGCATGGCTTTACAAAAGGGAAGTCATGTTTGACAAGTTTGTTGGAGTTCTTTGAGGACATAACGTATAGGGTAGATAAAGGGGAACCAGTGGATGTGGTGTATTTGGACTTCCAAAAGGCATTTGACAAGGTGCCACACCAAAGATTATTACTTAAAGTAAAAAATCATGGGATTGGGGATAATATTCTGGCATGGGTGGAGGATAGGCTTTCTAACAGAAAACAGAGAATTGGGATAAATGGTTTATTCTCAGACTGGCAGTTGGTGACTAGTGGTGTTCCGCAGGGGTCGGTGTTGGGACCCCAACTCTTTACAATCTATATTAATGATTTGGAGAAAGGGACTAAGTGCAACGTATCGAAGTTTGCTGATGACACAAAGATGGGAGGGAGTGTAATGAGTGCGGAGGACATTGAAACCCTGCAGGGGGACATAGATAGACTGAGTGATTGGGCAGACATTTGGCAGATGAAATATAATACTGACAAGTGTGAGGTCTTGCACTTTGGCAGGAAAAATAATAGAGCAAGTTATTATCTAAATGGAGAGAAACTGGGAAGTGCTTCTGTGCAAAGGGATCTGGGGGTCCTGGTGCAGGAAACACAAAAAGTTAGTATGCAAGTGCAGCAGGTGGTCAAGAAGGCCAATGGAATGCTGGCTTTTATTGCTAGGGGGATGGAGTATAAGAACAGGGAGGTCTTACTGCAGTTGTACCGGGTATTGGTGAGACCACACCTGGAGTACTGCGTGCAGTTCTGGTGTCCATATTTAAGAAAGGACATACTGGCTCTCGAGGCAGTGCAGAGAAGGTTCACTAGGTTAATTCCGGGGATGGGTGGGTTGATGTATGATGAGAGGTTGAGTAGATTGGGACTCTACTCATTGGAGTTCCGAAGAATGAGAGGCGATCTTATTGAAACATATAAGATTGTGAAGGGACTTGATTGGGTGGATGCGGGGAGAATGTTCCCAATGATGGGTGAAACTAGGACTAGGGGGCATAATCTTAAAATAAGGGGGTGCCGTTCCAGGACTGAGATGCGGAGAAATTTCTTCACTCAGAGGGTAGTGGGGCTGTGGAATTTACTGCCCCAGAGAGCTGTGGAAGCTACTACACTCAATAAATTCAAAACAGAGATAGACATTTTCCTGGATAAAAATGGCATTAGGGGATACGGTGAGCGAGCAGGTAAGTGGACATGAGGCTAGGTTTAGATCAACCATGTGATCTCCTGGACCAGTTTTCGATAGCCTGGATGGGTTGGAGAGGAATTTTCCAGATTTTTTCTCCTCAATTGGCAACTCGGTTTTTTTCCCCGGGTGATCACATGGGTTTGGGCGGGATGAATAATAAAATAAAATGGGTGGCATGGTGCCCTGTTGGTTGGCACTGTTGCCTTGTGGGATTCGGTGAAAACTAGAGTTAAGATTGGATCAGCCATGATCTTGTTGAATGGCGGAGCAGGCTTGAGGGGCCGATTGGCCTACTCCTGCTCCTATCTCTTATGTTCTTATGAAACAGCAATGAAGAATTCTTCTTCATCTGTGTGTGATGGTATTCCTGGGAGCTTCATGACTGACAGTGGTGAAAACTGAGAGGAAGCTACTGACATGATGAACACTGCTAGAGATGGGCAACCTTCCTTGCTGACCTAAATGCCAGTGGTGCAATGAGCAGTAAGTACAAAAACTATAAACAATAAATATAAAACCAGAAGAAAATACACCTGATTTCATACCATATATTGGGGCATTTAACAAAATGTAACAAGGGAGAGGTACATGCTACTCAAAGACAACATCATGGTATAAAGTCAAATAAAATCACCAAAATGAGTTTTGGAATGGTATTACGCATGCAAGCATTTAAATTGCCATCAAAGTCACTGAGGAAAAAACATTAGATAATCATGAGAACAAAGAGCAGAACAATAATAACATGTGAAATAATATGAATCCAAGGATGTACATTAATACTCATACCCTAGTTCCAAACATTATTCCAGAAGGGTGGATTCTGCAAAACATTATTAGCTAAATCTGCATAATCTTTAATAGTCATGGATAATTCAACCCTTTGTATAATAATAACTTAATTGTGGTAAATAACTCTATCCCACAGTGCAGTAAAATGAGGGATTGGTGGAAAAGCAGTACGTATTCAGGTGAATAGATGGTTTTACAGCAAGTTTGGGTAATGTTTGCCCAGTCCCTTGAAACATTGGAAACCGTAGCACGAGAGTCAATCCACTGCAAATTGAAGATCCCTTCTTGTAGTATGTGCTTGAAGTAGCAAAGTACAGTAATTAGTATCATCCAAAGAATATTTAAGGAATATCCTGCTATTGACAGGCAAAATAGATAGAGAACAATTATCATAGGAAACAAACTCACAATCTGTTAACCCATTCTTAACTAAATCCTCTGGACAAACCCAATATTTTTCTTTTTGATTACAGGAAGCTAAATTTACTCCCTCTGTAGATCCTTGCCTTTTAATGGCACAAGTAGGTGGATTAGTAAGTGAATTCCAAACTCATTCAATATTTCAAAGTTCAAAGTACATTTATTATCAAAGTATGTTTACATTACACCACATCATTCTCATGAAAAAGAACCCATAAAAAATAAAAGAATAAAAAACCCATAAAAAAGACTGTCGAACACCCAATGCACAATGAAAACAGTTTCATGCAAACAGTAACCGCAAGCAAATAGCGTTTCTGAACTGAAGTCAGCAAGAGAGTCCCATAGTTCAGCACAGAGCCGAGTATGCAGTGTGGAGCAGCGATCTGAACCAACCCCTACCTCGCCTTGAGCCCCAACACCCTGACCTTTTCCATCTGGGCTAGTGCTTAACTCTCCATCCAAACATTGGCTTCTGCTATTTTGAGCAGTGATCTGAACCGGCCCCTACCTCGCCTCAGGCCTCAACATGCTGACCTTTTCAATCTTATGAAACAACCTGTTCAAATAATAAATATTAGAAAAGCTCCTGGAGGTTTATTCCACACCAGCTGGGAATTTGGAGTGACAGTAAATTGAACCACACTTACACATGTCTATACCTGGTACCAGAATAATTTGTTCTTCTGTTCTTCTAGTACAAGTTTTCCTCCCTTTGTTTCTGTCTGAACCTCATCACACTACAAAGACTAGTAACAGTCAGCACTGTGATATTAGCTGTGGAATCAATTGTTGCTGACTCCACCATGTGATAAAATATATACAGAAGATCTTACAGCACCAGAGCAGCGGCAATTGGTGGACATGCTAACTGATGTTCTTGTTTCTGATTTGTGTCCACGTCAACAGTACCATTACATTCACAATAAAGTTGCAATTGAGTTATAAACCCTTTCTTCCCTGAAGCAGGGCCTAAAAAAAGCATCCTAGTACTCCCATCTTTTCCCCATATTACCATTACTCTACCATGATTATAAACATACATCGGCCTCATTTCCCTAAGAAAATCTTGTTTCAGTTCTTCATAAGTGCATATTACTATTTCACCTCCCTCATACATACAGTCTACTATTACCATGGTGTTTGATAGAATCCATATATACTGCACCATGAATGTTGTGAATAGTCCATCTGCTGCCAGCCTAATTTTCATATCTTGCACCTGTCCAAGTGAATATACAATTGGCCAATAATACACTTTATTGCAGAACATGTAACCTTCAGAAGAGCCTTCGACCATTATGAGGTGACTCATCTGTATTAGTATTCCAAAACCAATCATTTCTGAAAAACAACAAGAGCAGTTTCTATACTTATTTAATTATCTGATACCTCCTCTAAATTCAACTCTTCTATCCCGCGCTTTATTTCCAGAACATCTGGTGATGAACACAAGCTCCCAACTGGTTCTCTCTTCCACTGTTTCTGCTTTGGCGAAGGCAATTGCAAATATTGCCTTGCCTTAATCCTTCCATCTTGATGATGATTATGAAGTGAACTTTTCTTAACCTTTGGGTACAAACTGGAAGTTGTTGCCCAATTCACTGGTGAGGTGGGGCAACTGCTCCTTCATCCTCATCATCGTTGACTGCCTGAAACATAAATTGAAGTGTATTATCATCTCTGTCCAGCGCATTCCATTGACAATGTGCCTTATGTACCTCAGCTACTAGAGGACATTGACTTTCTCTAAAGAGTTTAAGCAGGTTAATATGATACCAGCAGAACTTGGTTGTAGCAGTCTAGATTCGATTTAGTCTAGATTCAGTCTAGATTTCGGAATGGCAGGCTGTGACCAGTGGGGTACTGCAAGGTTCAGTGCTGGGACCGCAGCTGTTTACGATATACATTAATGATTCAGATGAAGGGATTAAAAGTAACATTAGCAAATTTGTTGATGACACAAAGCTGGGTGGCAGTGTGAAATGTCAGGAGGATGTTATGAGAATGCAGGGTGACTTGGACAGGTTGGGTGAGTGGGCAAATGTATGGCAGATGCAGTTTAATGTGGATAAATGTGAGGTTATCCACTTTGGTGGCAAGAACAGGAAGGCAGATTACTATCTAAATGGAGTCAAGTTAGGAAAAGGGGAAGTACAACAAGATCTAGGTGTTCTTGTACATTAGTCAATGAAAGCAAGCATGTAGGTACAGCAGGCAGTGAAGAAAGCTAATGGCATGCTGGCTTTTATAACAAGAGGAATTGAGTATAGGAGTAAAGATGTCCTTCTGCAGCTGTACAGGGCCCTGGTGAGACCCCATCTGGAGTATTGTGTGCAGTTTTGGTCTCCAAATTTGAGGAAGGACATTCTTGCTATTGAGGGAGTGCAGCATAGGTTCACAAGGTTAATTCCCGGAATGGCGGGACTGTCATATGTTGAAAGATTGGAGCGACTGGGCTTGTATACACTGGAATTTAGAAGGATGAGAGGGGATCTGATTGAAACATATAAGATTATTAAGGGATTGGACACACTGGAGACAGGAAGCATGTTCCCGCTGATGGGTGAGTCCAGAACTAGAGGCCACAGTTTAAGAATAAGGGGTAGGCCATTTAGAACAGAGATGCGGAAAAACTTTTTCACCCAGAGAGTGGTGGATATGTGGAATGCTCTGCCCCAGAAGGCAGTGGAGGCTAAGTCTCTGGATGCATTCAAGGGAGAGTTAGATAGAGCTCTTATAGATAGCGGGGTCAAGGGATATGGGGAGAGGGCAGGAACGGGGTCCTGATTGTGTATGATCAGCCATGGTCACAGTGAATGGCAGTGCTGGCTAGAAGGGCCGAATGGCCTACTCCTGCACCTACTGCCTATTGTCTATTGTCTATTGATAGACTCATGGTCTGGCTCTGCCAATGACATTATATGGCTGTACAAATTTTGCAGATGTAAGAGGGCTGATATACTCAGATTATAACCTTCTGTCCTACTTCCAACTCCCTAGTATTTGTTCGGATATCCTATCACAAAATGTCCTCCTTCTTCAAAGGCTTCCCTTCCTCCACCATCAATGTTGCCCTCACCCTCATCTCTTCCATTTCACGCACATTTACCCTTACCCCATCCTCCTGTCACTCCACCAGGGATAGGGTTCCTCTTGACCCTCATCTACCACCCCACCAGCCCCCACATCCAGCACATAATTCTCCATAGCCTCCACCATCTCCAACAGGATCCCACCACCACCACCTCCCACTTTCCACTTACTGCAGGGATCACTCCCTACGTGACTCCCTTGTCCATTTGTCCCTCGTGGCACTTATCCTTGCAAGCGGAACAAGTGCTACACCTCCTCACTCACTACTATTTAGGGCCCGAAATAGTCCTTCCAGGTGAGTCTGTTGGGGACATCTACTCTATCTGGTGCACCCGATGTGGCTTCCTGTATGTCAGTGAGACCCGACGATGATTGAGAGACCGCGATGCTGAGCATCTACGCTCCATCCACCAGAAAAGTGGGATCTCCCAGTGGCCACCATTTTAATTCTACTTCCCATTCCCATTTTGACATGTCAGTCCATGGCCTCCTTTACTGCCGAGATGAGGCCACACTCAGGTTGAAGAAGCAACACCTTATATTCCGTCTGGGTAGCTCCAACTTGATGGCATGAACATTGATTTCTCAAACTTCCTGTAATGCCCCCCCTTCACAATTCCCCATTCCCATTTCCCTCTCCCAGCTTATCTCCTTAAATGCCCATCACCTTCAACTGGTGCTCCTCCCCTTTCCATTTATTCCATGGCCTTATAAGACCATAAGATTATAAGCCATAGGAGCAGAATTAGGCCATTCAGCCCATCGAGGCTGATTCCAGATCCCACTCAACCCCATACACCTGCCTTCTTTCTATAACTTTTGATGCTGTGACCAGTCAGGAAAATATCAATTTGTCCTTTAAATGTACCCACAGTCAGCCCCCACAGCTGTCTGTGGCAGTGCATTCCGCAGCGCCACTTCTCTCTGGCTATAAAAAAAATTCCTCCTTACCTCTATTTTGGAGGGTCGCCCATCAATTTTGAGGCTGTATCCTCTGGTTCCGGACATCCCCACCATAGGAAACATCCTCTCCACATCCACCTTATCTACTCCTTTCAACATTCGGTAGGTTTCAGTGAGATCCCTCCACATTCTTCTAAATTCAGTGAGTACAGGTCCAAAGCTGCCAAATGCTCCTCATATGTTAACCCCTTCATTCCTGGAATCATCCTCATGAATCTTATCTGGACTTTCTCCAATAACAACTCATCTTTTCTGAGATATGGGGCCCAAAACGGTTGACAATACTTCAAGTGTGGCCTGACTAGTGTCTTAAAAAGCTTCAACATTATCGCTTTGCATTTAGATTCTGGTCTCCTTAAAATGAATGTCAACATTGTATTTGCCTTCTTTACCATAGACTCAACTTGTAAATTAACCTTCTGGGAGTTCTGCAGGTGGACTCCTAAGTCCCTTTGATGCTTGAATTTCCTCCCCATTTATAGTTGTACCATGGAGAGCATTCTGACAGGCTGCATCACAGTCTGGTATGGAGGGGCTACTGCACAGGACCGAAAGAAGCTGCAGAAGGTTGTAAATCTAGTCAGCTCCATCATGGCCACTAGCCTACAAAGTACCCAGGATATCCTTAGGGAGCAGTGTCTCAGAAAGGCAGCGTCCATTATTAAAGACATCCAGCACCCAGGACATGCCCTTTTCTCACTGTTACCATCAGGTAGGAGATACAGAAGCCTGAAAGCACACACTCAGCGATTCAGGAACAGCTTCTTCCCCTCAGCCATTCAATTCCTAAATGGACTTTGAAGCTTTGGACACTACCTCACTTTTTTTTAATATACAGTATTTCTGTTTTTGCAAGTTTTTTTTTAATTAGTTTTTTTATTAGTTTTTCAAAACATTTTACAAATTAAAAACCCCAAATCCCAATGAGGAACATTAATACAGTGCAAAATTAAGCATACAATAACAATATGCTACAAAGGAAGAGAATTAACAAAAAAGCACCTAAATTAAAGACGTAAGCTTAGTATCCTCCCCAAGCCCCACAACACAAGAAAAAACAACTCCAGACCAACTGCAACTCAATATAGAGAGTATAAGTCAGAACAGTCAAACTCCCAGACTGTGAATACACTTAGCAACAGAGGATAATAATGCCTACTACCAGAAAAAAAAGGGAGCTGAAAGCAAGGGACTGAAAAGAAGAAGAAAAAAAACAAAACCCCTAGTCAAGAGGAACGTTATGAAAGTACTCGATAAAAGGTCCCCAGACCTTATGGAACTTTAGATCCAAATTCAGAACTGAATAATGAATTTTTTCGAGGTCCAAGCAGGCCATAATGTTGTTAAGCCATTGCGCATGAGTGGGCGGGGCAACATCTCTCCATCTAAGGAGGATCAAGCGTCTAGCCAGGAGAGAGGCAAAGGATAATATTTGGCATTTGGTCGGACCCAGACATAAATCTGTCTCGCCCCAAAAACCGAACAGAGCAATTAAGGGGTTTGGTTCTAGGCACTGATTCAGAATACACGATAACGTAGTGAAGACATCTTTCCAGAATTTCTCCAAACTAGGACAGAACCAGTACATATGGATGAGAGAAGCCACGCCCCTCTTGCATTTATCACAGAGCGGACTAATGCTAGGGTAGAATTGAGATAGTTTAGATTTAGACATATGGGCTCTATGAACAATCTTAAACTGTAAAAGGTAATGGCGAGCACAAAGAGAGGTTGAGTTAACCGATTTGAGAACTGAGTCCCAGCTGTCCTCGGATAAGGAGATATTTAAATCCTGCTCCCAGGCCATTTTAATTTTATCCACAGGGGCCCGTCGTAAGGCTGCTAGTTTATCTCAGATAATTGATATTAAACATTTACCTAGTGGATTGATGGAAAGAAATAGGTCCATAGCATTTTTCGCAGGCATTTCAGGAAAGTTAGGAATTAAAGGAGCAATAAAGTGTTGGATTTGGAGATATCTGAAAAAATGAGCGTTAGGCAGATTGAACTTAACAGAGAGCTGCTGAAAAGAGGCGAAGCGATTATCAATGAAAAGATCTTCAAAATGTCTAATGCCCTTCCTATACCAAACATGGAATGCTGAATCGTATGTAGTAGGTAAAAAAAGGTGATTATGTGCGACAGGGCTGGAAACGGAGAACCCCTGGAAACCATAGCATTTCCTGAACTGAGCCCATATACGCAAAGTGTGTCTAACAAGAGGATTAGCTATTGATCTGAGCAGACTACTAGAGAGTGCAGAGCCAAGAAGTGCAGAGATAGATAATTCTTTAGTGGAGCTCAACTCCATTGCCACCCAGTTAGGGCACTCGGGTTGACCGTGGAAGAAAGACCAGAAAGCAGCACAACGTATATTAGCTGCCCAATAATATAAACGAAAGTTAGGTAAAGCCATGCCACCCTCTTTTTTAGATTTTTGGAGATGTATTTTATTAATTCTAGAACGCTTATTCTGCCACAAATATGACAAAATAATAGAGTCTAAGGAATCAAAAAAGGGTTTAAGAATAAAAATTGGGATAGATTGAAATAAGTATAAAAATTTGGGGAGAACATACATTTTAACAACATTAATACGACCTACCAAAGACATAGATAGGGGTGACCATTGTACCAGATTCTGTTTTATAGCATATGAAAGATTGGCAAAGTTTTCACGAAAGAGATTTTTAAACTTCCTTGTGACTGTAATTCCAAGATAAGTAAATTGATTATGGACTACTTTAAAAGGGAGATCACGAAATGTTAGTTCTTGTGCTTCTTTATTAATTGGGAAAAGTTCACTCTTATGTAAATTAAGTTTATAGCCAGAGATCTGGCTAAACTGGTCAAGAAGTGAAAACATTAGAGGTAAGGACGTAGATGGATTTGAGAGAAAGAGTAATAAGTCATCAGCATAGAGAGAAACTTTATGCTCAACACCCCCTCTCCAAATCCCGGTCAATTCAGGACAGTTTCGAAATGCTATCGCCAGAGGTTCTATAGCCAAATCAAAGAGAAAGGGACTTAAGGGGCATCCCTGACGGGTGCCATGTTTGAGATTAAATACTTGGGATTTCTGAAAATTAGTTAAAACAGAAGCAGTAGGACACAGGTACAGTAATTGGATCCAGGAGATGAAACTTTGTCCGAGGTCAAATTTTTCAAAGACTGCAAAAAGGTAGTTCCACTCTATACGGTCAAATGCTTTCTCCACATTGAGGGAAATAACACATTCAGGAATCCCAGTTGGAGGTGAGTATAAGATATTGAATAAATGCCGGATGTTAAAAAAAGGGAGACGGTTTTTAATAAAGCCTGTTTGGTCATCAGAGATAATGGAGGAAATAATGGTTTCTAGTCTATGAGCCAAAACTTTAGCTAAGATCTTTACATCAACATTGAGCAGAGAGATCGGCCTATACGAGGAACACTCTGTTGGGTCTTTGCCCTTTTTTAAAAGAGGAATAATAGATGCCTCATTGAAAGAGGGTGACAATTTGCCGTAATTAAACGAGTCAGATGATACTGAAACTGAGGAGAAAGAAGTGAAGAGAATGATTTATAAAATTCTACAGGGAACCCATCAGGTCCAGGAGATTTCCCTGAGGACAGTGCAGAAATTGCAAAAGATATTTCTTCTGATGATATAGGCGCATTGAGTTTGGCTTTGAAATCAGATGAAAGTGAGGAGATATTCAGATTCTGTAAAAATTGATCAACAGAGATATTGTCATTCAGAGATTCAGAGGAATAAAGCCGAGAATAGAAATTTTTAAATGCGTCATTAATTTCTAAATGATCCGATGTAAAGTCTCCATTCTCCTTCCGGATCTTTGTAATATGTTGTTTGGAACGCCTCAGCTGATTGGCTAGGAGTTTACCAGACTTATCCCCATGAATGTAAAAGCGGCTCTTGCTTTCGAGAAGTTGGCGTTCGATAGGTTGAGTGGACAGAAGGTTAAATTTAGTTTGGAGTTCAACGCACTTCTTGTATAATTCAGGGTTCTTAGTTTGGGCATATATTTGATCCAATTCTTTAATCTGGTTAATGAGGTCTAGTCGATCTGCATAGGATCTTCTGTTGAGATTTTCTGTGTAAGAGATTATTTGACCCCTCAGATATGCTTTCATGGCATCCCAGACAATCTGGGATGGCATTTCAGGTGATGTATTAGTGTTAAAATAAAAGGTTATCTGATCCTTAATGAATTTTAATAAATCATCATCTGATAATAAAGTTGAATCAAACCGCTAGTGTTTATTCCTCTGAGGGAGACCAGGAAAGTTCAGAGAGAGAGTAATTGGGGCATGGTCAGAAATCAGTATACTCTGATAGTCACAAGAGTGGGCAAATGGAATAAGTTGGTTATCGAGTAAGAAATAGTCAATTCTAGTGAAGGTATGGTGAACATGTGAGAAAAAAGAATAATCTCTCTCGGTAGGATGAAGGAAACGCCATATATCAGAGATACCAAAATTAGAGAGAAACGATTGGATAGCTAAGGCAGATTTAGTAGGTGATCTGGTAACAGAGGACGATCGATCCAGATTAGGATCCAACCAACAGTTGAAGTCACCACCCAGTATAAGAGAGTATGAGTTTAAGTCTGGTAGTGAGGAAAAAAACCGTTCAAAAAAGTTAACATCATCAAAGTTGGGGGCATACAGGTTTGCTAGTGCAACTTTAGTGTTATATAGTTTACCAGAAACAATAATAAAACGGCCATTTGTATCAGAAGTTTTATTATGGAGTTCAAAAGGAATATTTGAGTTAATAAGAATGGAGATTCCCCTAGCTTTAGCGGCAAAGGATGAATGAAAATGCCGGCCCGCCCACTTTGACAGAAGCCGGGAGTTATCAACACACCGAATATGGGTTTCTTGAAGGAAAGCAATGTCAGCTTTGAGTTGTTTGATATGTGAGAATACCTTCCTCCTTTTAACAGGGTGATTCAATCCCTTTACATTCCAGCTCACGAATTTAAGTGCACTAGCCATTATCAATTACTAATGCATAAAAGGCAGCAGGCATATAAAAAATCAAGCAGTACAATAGCAGTCTGGGAGCAGAGATGTAAACATAGATTCGTAAAATCAAAACATATACGTGTCCTGAGCAATAAAGAGAAACAATAAATACAGTGAGTGATGTTGGAACTGGAAAATCCACCCCATCCACACAACCCAAAACTAGACGGCTACCAAAACAAGTAGCTAGCTCTACCAAAAAAATTAACCCAAATACAACTTCCAGATCTGTGTCATTAACAGCAGTTCCGTATAAATACTATAACAAATAGTAACTAGTTTATGCACTAGAAAACATAACTACAGATTAGAACACCTTCTGCAGAAATATAAAACTTAATACAGAGAAAATCGGGAGACCAAAACTAACCTACCCGTGAAAAATTATAGAAGAATAAAGTAAGAGAAAGGGAAACAAAAAAAAGGTTAAAAAAAAGAAAGGGAAAATTATAAATTCAAGACCAGTATTTATCAACCATTTACAGAGAGGAGAGAAAAAAAATTCAGAGATTAGAAAAAAGGGTGAAGAAAAGAAAGAAAAAATATAAATATAAAAAAAGGAAAAATAAATCAGCAATTAAACTGTGAACCAACAAACAGGGAGGCCTTCACTAAAGACTTCAAACCTACAAAACAAGTTAGAGTCAGTTGTAGAACTCTGTAGATAAAGTTATACAAGAATAAAATAGATTACACACACACCAAATCCAGGGAGAGATTGTCGACAGCCCTTAGAGTTTCAATGAATAATGTCTGAATGATTCACATAAAGTCTGAGTCCAGAAAAAGTAATTTTACTACGAGAAGTACTTATCCACCGTTTTAGGAGGTCCGATCGGGTTCCAAAGATGACTGGATAGCCGGAAGACTTGCCACAAATGCTTCAGCCTCCTTTGCTGATTTAAACCACTTGTATTTTCCAGTATTAAGCTTGATTCGTAGATCAGCAGGAGTACGAAGAGAGGGTTTAAAACCACGATCAAAAAGCACTTTCATTGCGCCTTTAAACTCAGCGCGCATCTTTAAGGTCTGGGGTGCAAAATCTTCCACAAAGTGAATGGTTGTATCCTGGAAAGAAAGAACCTCTGCGACGTGCCTCCACAATCAGACTGTGTTTTACCTGTTATTGATGGAAGCACAAGATTACTGGTCGCAGGCGGGAGCCCAGAATTCCGGGGGGAACATAAACTCTGTGTGCCCGTTCGAGCTCGGGCGGGTTCGGAAGCAAATCTTTCTCGAACATCTCACAGAGAAACTTGGCAAAAAACTTCACTTTTGATCCCTGTTCGGTGGTCTCTGGTAATCCAAGAATTCTAAGATTGCAGCGTCTGCTGCGATTTTCGAGATCCACCATTTTGGAAAGGAGTTTGTTACATTTTCCCTCTAAGCTGGAACAGAGAGTCTCCAAGTATCGAACACGGCTTTCTAAATCTTCAGAAGTTGAATCGATGTGAGATAAGTGTTCAGCATGTTTGTCCACTTTATCGTTGATCCGATCCAGTTTGTCTTCCAACGGTTTGAAAACGGTTTTGAATTCCTTTAAGATTTCGTCTCGGAGCTGACCGAACACAGCCCGGGTCTTGTCTGAGGGAGCCGTAGCTTCCTTTCTCCCCGATTTAGAACTCTTGCTAGACATTGTAAGTTAGATGTGTTCACAGGCAAGTAAGAGATACCGAAAAAGTTCCTAATTAAGGTTTAAAAAATGGAGACATTTAGTGCAAAGATAGCGACCATAACGGAACAAAAGTTCGGAGCAGCTAAGCAATTGCCATCTTACCGGAAGTCCGTTTTTGCAAGTTTTTAATAATCTATTCAATATACACAATTGATTTACTTGTTTATTTATTATTATGTTTTATTTTATTTATTATTATTGTTATTTTTCTCTCTCTGCTAGATTACGTATTGCATTGAACTGCTGCTGCTAAGTTAACAAATGTCACGTCACATGCCAGTGATAATAAACCTGATTCTAATTCTAACTATTGTTCCTTTTACTAAAATGTATTATAATACATTTCCCAACACTGTATTCCATCTGCCACTTTTTTTGCCCATACTTCCAATTTGTCCAATTCCTTCTACAATTGCATTATTTCCTCAGCACTTCCTACCCCACTAGGATAGGAGGCCTTCTGTCCTCTCCTATCAGATTCCTGCTTCTCCAGTCCTTTATCTCTTTTACCAATCAACTTCCCAGCTCTCTACTTTACCTGTACCACTATTCTGTTTTCACCCATCATCTACAACCTCGTATTTCTTCCTCCCCTCCCCTCCCCTCACCTTTTACTCTGACTACTCATCTTTTTTCTCTAATTTTGATGAAGGGTCTCAGCCCCAAACATCGACTGGCCTGCTGACTTCTTCCAGCATTTTGACTGTGTTACTTGACCCATGTGGTCCTATGCTGTTTAGCCATTTTATCTAACGTTGTCTTTAAAGTCCTGTTCATCCTTTCAACAATTCCACTGGATTGGGGTCGATAAGGGATATGCAATCTCTGTTTTACCCCAAACAGTTTCATCAGATTTTGTATCACTTGTATGATGGAGTGGGGACCATGATCTGATTGTAGACTCCTTGGCTATTTCCACTGAGTAAAAACTCTATTGAACAAAATCCTGGTTGTAATCTTAGTGGTGTAATTTGTAGCTGAGAAAGCATCTACCCATTTGGTGAAAGTACCCACTGTCACTGGCATATATTTCAGTCTTCCAGGGCATGGAGGTAAAGGTCCTACAAAATCAATCTGCAAGTTCACCTATGATCCTTCTACAGGGTGTGTGTGTCTTAAAACTGCTTTTCTAGCCGATTTATCTGGGTTAGACTGGACACAAATCAAACAATTCTTACAATAATTTTCTACATCTCACTGCATTTTTGGCCACCAACACAGATTCTTTAACTGTTCCACTGTTCTAGCTGCTCCTTGATGCTCTAAAATGTCATGGTGCCAATACATCAAATGGTTTCTTTCACCTTCCGGCATCACAAACCTACCATTATTAAGTTCAATCCAATTCCATACCTGTATTTATTCTTGGATATTTCCCATACTCATCTGAATTCTCTCCTCTCTGTACCTTTACTAAGTCCCAATCCAGTTGTTGTACCTTGACTAAGTCTATAGGTATACTGTTTGCTGGTTTCTGTATCATCACCTCTTCTAATTCTGAATTCCATTTTCATCCTGCATCCCAAAATAGTAAATATTCGGTCAAAAACTGTTACATACTATCTTGAATAAACTGTTATATTTATACATGCTATTATTTTTATACACACTCTCAGAGTATATGATTGCTTCTGAAGGATATCTGTCTGGATCGCTGACAACAAAAGCTAAAGCAGCAAGCTCAGTCATTTGTGTACTCATTGTTTTAGGTAACTTGATTGCAACATTTTTGATCTCTACTCCTTCCTTGTCCTCTACATACAAACCACATCTTGTAGGTCTCTCTCCATCCTGAACTGATGACGATCCATCAACAAAGATCCTTAAAGAGAAACTTTCCGATTGCATGGCTTTATTTTCCTCTCCTGATTTTAACATGGGAATGAAAGGTCCATTCTGTACTTTTACTACTGTCACCTGACCCTCATGAGGTTCACCCCGATAAGTTAATTTGTCAGTTAGTATGTTTGTACTGTAAACTCTTGTAACAGCAACATTTTAACCCTGTAATAGCAATGCCCATCAGTTTGATTGACTGTTCCATCCTTGATAGGTCCATCCAGCAAAAGCTGAAAAGCTGTGTTAGTGGATTGAGAACCACAATACAAGCAAAATGCTTAACTGCCCAAATCACTGCTAACAGATGACACTCTGCTTGTACATCCTTGTTCTACTGCAATAAGCATTCAAGTTGCCTATACCACAGGTCAACATGTGTTGACCACATGTGTCCTGGAGTAAAGCAGCTGACATCATGTTACTGGTGGCAGTGATGACCAAATAGAATGGTATGGAAGGGTTTGGGGTCTTAAGAGCCAGGTGTTTCTGCAAGGCTAGTTTTAAGATCTGAAACGGCCTTAGTGTGTTCTGGTTTCCATTCCCATGAAACACATTTCTTCACGACCTCCATAAAAGCTTTTGTGGCAAAGCCATCTATGTGGTCTCCATAATACCCCACCAATCCCCTCATATCAGTGGGTAGTGGTAGTTTTGCCACTATATGTACTCGCTGTTTATCAGTTTCTTGTCTCCCAGGGGTTATGACCACTCCCAAGCCACTAACCTGCTGTCTCATGATTAGAGTCTTTTTAGGGTTGACCTTCAAACCCATCTCCTGTAATAGTTGCAGTAGTTCTTTAAGTAACACATAATGCTCCTCTTCGGTCTTTGTCAGTAAGAGTAGATCATCTAATTATTGAATTAAACATTGGGGAGCTAAAAACTTACAACACATTCGCCAACCATTGATGGAAAATGACTGGTGAATTATGAAATCTTTGTGGCAAAACTGTCCAAGTGAACATTGTCCTTTCCAACTGAAAGCAAATTTATATTGACACTCTCTGTTCAATGGAACAGATCAAAATCCATTACTTATATCCAGTACTGTGAACTATTTTGCTATAGTATACTGCTTAATCACTGTCTCAGGACCTGTGGCTACAGCAGAGACAGTTAAAGGGGTAACTTTATTCAATTCCCAGTAATCTACGGTGAGTCTCCAACTCCCATCAGATTTTTGAACTGGCCATATCAATCCATTAATTTTTTAGATGCTATTTCTTGCTAAACTCACTGTGTTAACCAACACTGAATAATTTTCTCGACATCAGCCTCTGCTTACTTTGGAAATCTGCATTGCTAGTGGGGTTTTGGATCAGGGCCTTGTCTACACACCTCTCCTTGCATCCTGCCACAGTCATGTTTATATTTAGCACATACTGCCTGGCAATCTAAAACAATTTGTCTGGCCTGTAAGTTCTTTTTCGTATCTTCTGCTTTCACCCACATCTCCTCAACAGGATATATCCTGTTCTCACATTGTCCTACTGGAATGTCAGTCAGGACTTGCTCTCTACCACCGTTAGAATGCCAAATTATACAATTAATCAGATCAAACATTAAACCTGCTTTCTTAATAAGATCACTTACCAGGATATGTTGTTGAGCAGTTGGCAAGTCGATGAGCACAACTGAATGGAGCACATTAAGTTGTCCCAACTGTTAGTTCAGAGAAGTAATCAACTCCCCTACTTGTAAATGTCCAGTAAATCCAGTTAAAATGATAGTATCTTGTATTTCTCAGCTTGGTGCATTGAATGTGGCTGTGTTTAGCATGGTGCCTCCTGTATGTCAAATAAGTTTTATACTGAGCTCTCCTACCCTACCCAATGGGCCTACCCGCACCATGCCAGGATGTGGGGCACACCCCTGTAACTGAGGCCTGACAGCTGGAGTCCCCATAGGTAGCTCTGGGTACAGTTGTGGCTTTTCATCGGCACCCTGGACACTACATTGTGGATAATGTGTTTAACCTTCCAGGGGCAATGGAGCCCTTGTTACACCCTGACCGTTCCCAACCCACCTGTGTCATGGGTAATCCCTGGCAAAATGACTTTCGTGTTGGCAATTGAGACATTTCCCTCGGGATCCGGTATTCATAAAAGTTGGAATGTAGGCATTCCAACCGTGTCATTGACTACTTCCTAGGTGGCACTGCCTAGCATGATGGTGGCAAACCCTGATGGGCACCCTGTCTCCCTTCACTCTGCCACTGCACACTGTGTTCTCTTATAGGGGCCATTTTAGAACTCTATTTTCCCTTATCTGCCTTAGTACCTTCCTGCCTTACTTTTCCCATACTCGTATCATCCTTCTGAGAAACCATGCTTCAGTATGTGTTGGGCCTGTAGGATCAAACATTACGCACTCTTTTTCTCTCCTCAGGGCAGTGTCCTCAGACAGTTACTACTCTGTTGTGAGTTAAATTTTGTCTATCCAATGTAGGAACATAAACACTTGAGAAAACCGGCCACAACCATGTCACAAATGCAGAGGGGTGCTCCCCTTTCCGCTTTCTGCTCTTGTGTAAAGCCTTTACCGAATCATCTTGATTAGTCTCTACAGCTTCTGATATAGCCTTCTGTAAATCATCCAGTGTCCCCTGGCCTTGTGTCTGTTCCTCCGGTAGGGTGGCTGTGTAACACTGAAGTTAGACACGGAATGGTTAGCTTCTGCTCCTCTGCTTCATCTAAACCATGTGTTATCCTGTGCTGCTGAATGTGTGGGAGAAGTTCTCGAGGAGCTTCTCCCAGCCCACACGGTATATTCACAGCTATAGCACTCAACTGAGCTACATCAAAAGGGGCTAGAACACCAACCTGTTTCCCAGGCTCTGGTGTCTCCTGAACTCTATCCGGTACCATGGACACCATTAGGCCAGTGGGCTTTGAAGGTCCATCCCCTCTGGGAAAAGTCCATAGGAAGGTGGCCTCTTCCCCAATCATCCTCACTATTGTAGTGTGTCACCTCAGATGCTGGATCACCCAATCTACATCACCGTCATCATCAGTCCTCCCACCAAATGCATTTATATCACTCCTACCCAAGCTGTGAGTTGACTTTGCAGCTTTTCGATCTGTTTTAAACACTTGGAGTGATCAGCGCTGCCTTTCTTCTCAGCTGCCAATTTCTGCAATGACATTCATAGCAGTCCGTAAATCCTGACACTGACTTTTCCATTTCACTACTTCTGTATTCACCTTTTTACACTCCTCTTCACTTTTCTCCTTTTCTCCTGTCACATGTTAGCACTGGGTCTGAAAGTGACTTATAACCATATAACAATTACAGCACTGAAACAGGCCATCTCGGCCCTTCTAGTCTGTGCCGAACGCTTACTCTCACCTAGTCTCACTGGCCCGCACTCAGCCCATAACCCTCCATTCCTTTCCTGTCCATATACCTATCCAATTTTACTTTAAATGACAATGCTGAACCTTCCTCTACCACTTCTACTGGAAGCTCGTTCCACACAGCTACCACTCTCTGAGTAAAGAAATTCCCCCTCGTGTTACCCTTAAACTTTTGCCCCCTAACTCTCAATTCATGTCCACTTGTTTGAATCTCCCACACTCTCAATGGAAAAAGCATATCCACGTCAACTCTATCTATCCCCCTCATAATTTTAAGTACCTTTATCAAGTCCCCCTTCAACCTTCTATGCTCCAAAGAATAAAGACCTAACTTGTTCAACCTTTCCCTGTAACTTAGGTGCTGAAACCCAGGTAACATTCTAGTAAATCTTCTCTGTACTCTCTCTATTTTGTTGATATCTTTCCTATAATTCGGTGACCAGAACAGTACACAATACTCCAAATTTGGCCTTACCAATGCCTTGTACAATTTTAACATTACATCCCAACTCCTATACTTAGTGCTCTGATTTATAAAGGCCAGCATACCAAAAGCTTTCTTCACCACCCAATCCACATGAGGTTCCACCTTCAGGGAACTATGCACCATTATTCCTAGATCACTCTGTTCTACTGCATTCTTCAATGCCCTACCATTTACCACGTATGTCCTATTTGGATTATTCCTACCAAAATGTAGCACCTCACACTTATCAGCATTAAACTCCATCTGCCATTGTTCAGCCCACTCTTCTAACTGGCCTACTTGTGTATCAAATTTGCCTGATCCTGCTCCCTCAGAATTTCATTTCCTTCCCCTCTCCCTCCAGCTCATTTCTTTCTCTGTCTATCTCTTCCTTACACAATTCCTCTGCCAGTGTCTGTTTTTCTCTCTTTAGTTCAATTAGATCTTCTAGCATACATTCCATTATAACAGATTTTTAAACCCTTGTAATTTCTTTGATCTCTTTTCATGAACTGCTTTCCACAAGACATCCCCCAGGGCCCCTGACCCTCCATTCTCACCCTTTCCTATCCACTCCTCATAATCAGGCTATTTTCTTATATATAATCTCTCCAATCCTCTGAGCCCTGTGAGTTCTTCTGTCCTTTTCTTTTCCCTATTAATATCCTAACCTAGTGTGTAGTTCGACTTGAAACTAACTCCATCCTGTCAGAAAACTCCCAACTTTGAAACAATTTTGGTATTTCCTGCTCTCTCACCTATTGTCTGTGAGATGCAGCAGCCACTTACCTTCCAGTGCCCAGCAAACTGTGTAACCATCATATACGTAAGCTTCCTAATATGACGAGCCGATATAGATATCCCCAGCACAAGTGACATTGGCCAAAACAATACTTGATATGTGTCATTCAATAGTTTAAACATCATGTCTTCTAACTCATAAACAATGATTTATATTTGTATTGTTTGTTGTTTCTCTCCAGGCAGTGGTGTCCTCAGCATCCGATGTATTCAGACCTCTGGATATCTTTCAAATTTTTCCATAACAATTTGGACTTACTCCCTAAATACTCAGATCACTATTTTCTGATGCAAGTCACTTTTTTTGAATTTATTTTATATTCTATTGCATGTTACTTCCCTTTATGTTTTATACATCACTTTCAGAAAATTGTAACTATCCTCCAAACTAGAACAGAAATAATACATAAAAACAGACAAAAGTATCACTTTCTAATCCATGCACTCCAGGGGCGAAATTTGTCTTTGATCACATATGAGAGTATTATTAACTGGTATAATCCCTGCACAACATACTTCAGATTTCAGTTCCACAATAGAACCCAATGAATAATGGTAAGCATATCTGGGACTACCTCATGCACTGACAACTAAACTCAAATTTCTTCTCTGTATATTTCCAGGATTGGAAAAATGGTAGTTCTAATTTCTTCTCCAGGTTTACTTTCCATCTAGAGATCTCAGTGGCCACTTTAATAGATAGCTCCTGGGCCTAATAACATAGCCACTGAATGTATGTTTGTGGTCTTCTGCTTTTGTAGTCCATCCATCTCAAGGTTTAATGTGTTGTGCATTTAGACATGCACTTTTGCACACCACTATTGTACCAGCTGGTTATTTGAGTTACCATTGCCTTCCTGTCAGGTTGAACCCGTCTGGCCATTCACTTCTAAACTCTGCCATTAACAAGGCATTTTTGCCCACAGAATTGCTGCTCACTGGATTTTTTTTTTGTTTTCTAAACTATTCTCTGTAAATTATAGAGACTGTTGTGCATGAAAACCCCAGGAGATCAGCAGTTTCTGAGATTCTCAAGTCACTCCATCTGGCACCAATAATCATTCTACAGTCAAAATCACATAGGTCATATTTCTTCTCCATTGTAATATTTGGTTTGAACAACATCTGAACATCTTGACCATGTCTTTATGCTTTAATGCATTGAATTGCTGTCACATGATTGGCTGATTAGATATTTGCAATAATGAGCAGGTCTGCAGTTGTACCGAATAAAGTGCCACTGTATGTATATTCAAACCTTTGTCTTGCCTTTCTCCCTGATCTTCTCCTTCTTGGTGGTCAGACCTGGCCCCTCAACATTGTTTACAATTGTCA
This sequence comes from Hemitrygon akajei, assembly GCF_048418815.1. Lineage (NCBI taxonomy): Eukaryota > Metazoa > Chordata > Chondrichthyes > Myliobatiformes > Dasyatidae > Hemitrygon > Hemitrygon akajei. Next base: position 59,255,335 of record NC_133136.1, read on the forward strand.
GAATAAGTTCATGAAGAAACACAAAAAAGCATCCATTCAATATTTTCAGCATAGTTCTTGCCTTTCTTCTTCTCAAGCCATTTTCAAATATAAACCCAACAAAGGATAGCCAAATCTGACTGAGGACAACTACTAAACACCAATATCAGGGATGAGCAGAATCTCTAATACATTAGCATCTAAGTCAAGTATTAAAATCCAATCATAACAGCACAAGCACATTAGAAATAGGAGCAGGGACAGGCATTTGGCCCTCAAGTCTGTTGTTCTATTTAGTAAGATCAGATCTAAATCCCTGCTTCAACTTCACCCGGTTACTGTTAACCACTATGGGATATTCATTGCAATTACAACACAGTACAAGCCCAGCATCTCCGTCCTAAATAATTAGTTTGATTATATAGTTTTGTTAGTTTGGAGAAGATTTCACCATTTTAAAGGTGCACTTCTTACCCTCACTAATGTGCCTTGATTTAAATCTCCCGACCTTTCAGAGGACACTGAAAATAAAAGAAAAATAATTACCGATCTCCTATCTGATTCACTATGATGTAATAGTCTGGTAGTCTAAATCAGAAAATTAGTGTTTCCCACTATCCTTAACTTAATTGCTCCTAAGTCTTGGGCTGTGTGCTCTTTTAAACTGCACTTAACTAATAAAGCTATCTGTTTGAAGAAATTTCTCCTCAACTCAGCCTTAAGTGGCTTATTTTTATCTTAAAACTATGCATGCCCTTTAACTCTAGACACTTCAACCTCTTGGATTCTGACATGTTATCCTCTCAGAATCATTTATGTCTTAATGAGGTTACCTATCCTACTTCTAAGCTCCAATTTAGACCAATATAGAATAAAGGCCAATTTTATTCAATCTCTCCTCATAGGACCACTCCACATCTTTCCATCCCAACAATCAAACTTGTGAATCTACATAACAACTGTACAAGTACACGCTTATTAGGGAAGAAAACCAAAAGTGTGCACAGTTCTCCAAAAAAAGCCTTCACCAGAGCCCTAACTATCAAAGTTGATATTATTGTCACCTGCACAAGTGCAATGAAAAACTTACTGCAGCAGCATCACAGGCACATAGCATCAGATAAGGAGCCTTCACAAAAAAAAGCTTAATTCAACATAAATTTACACAGTTTTTAGAAGAAGCAACACAATTACAGCAAAATAAAAACATAGTCCATTTTATATTGAAGCGATCAAAGTGGACACGGTGTTTCTAAATGGTAGTGATTAGGGTTGTGTCAGTTGGTTCAAGAACTGAATAGTTGAAGGGAAGTAACTGGTCTTGACCCTTGTGGTGTGAGACTTCTGTACCTCCTGCTTGATGATATAAGCCAGCTGTTGGGGATCTTTGACGATGGGTGATGCCTTCTTTGAAGCGGCACCTTACATGGATACTACCAATGGTGGGGAGGGATATGCCGATGAGATCCACTACTCTCTGCAACTTTTTACATTCCTGTGCATTTAAGTTCCAGTTCCAGACTGTGATGCAATCAGTCAGTATACTTTCATCAGTACATCTGTAGAAGTTTATTAAATTTTACAGTGACAAGCAGAACCTCCTTAACCTCGTAAGAAATTAAATGTCGCCATGCTTTTCTTGTGATTGCTTCTCTGAGCTAGGCCCAAGGCAGGTCACTCAAAATGTAAAGGTCTAGGAATTTCATACTGCTAAATCTCTCCATTGCCAATCCCCCAATGTAGACATTTTTGATCTCCTTCCCTTTCCTAACATTAACAATCAGTTTTTTTAGTTTTGCAGCCTCAATTATACTTTCATTTTACAAGTCCTGTGCAGTAGACACCAAACCCTCTATTGGTCTCATTTGATCTCATTTGTTCCTAGTTGTTTGCTGTGCCTGTATATTTACTTTCAAAGTCTTATGACCAAGCACCATAATATCCAAGTGCCAATATTTACTGGTTTCTTGCTGTTTAAAAAATATTTTTGATTTTCTTACTTTTTCTACTAAAGTATAACTGCACATTTTTCCACATTTACCTCCTATCCCATCTTCTCACCCATTTGCTTAGACTTTCTAGTTTCCTTTGGAGTCTTTCCCACTGTTTAGTTTACTGGTTAGCTTTGTAATAGGAATAGAAATCTCTTACACCAGAAATTGTCCAATACAGAGAAAGCATGTAGACAAGAAAAGTTCTGTGGATATAGGGGAGCATGAGGGGGAACGACTTCACTCAGAGAGTGGTAAGAATATGGAACAACCTACCAATGGGAGTGGTGAATGAAGGTTTGATTTCAACATTTAAGAATAGTTTGGATAGGTCCGTGGATGGAAAGAGAATGGAGAGTTATGGTCTGGGGGCAGGTCAATTGGACTAGGCTGATTAATAGTTCGGCACAGACTAGATGGGCTAAAGAGCCTGTTCCTGTGCTATAGTGCTCTATGTCTCTGTGGCTCTATAGGAAATATAAAAATACTAAATGGTAGAATTATCCATAAAACCAAGCAATATTTCTGAAGAAGGAATTTGACTTAACATTTCACACCAAAATGTTCATCTGCAGCTACTGATGACATCTTGTGCAATCTGAGCTATTTTTCTCCTGATCTTCCTCCTCCAGATTCATATTGAGAGATTTACTGGCACATAAGATGGAACAATTGGTGCAAAATATCCTGAGAACTTTAGCACAGGTCCTCCCCAGGTTGTGACATAATTCTGTTCCCCTGAACTATTTATAACACAAACAGTTTGCTAGTCAGGAATAAGGCTGTTAACTGAGATTCCACTTGGCAAAAGGTGCATGCAGCCCCACAGCAGCCAGTAAATTTCTCCTTTCAATCTCCCAGATTGTACCCGTCTGGCTGTAGGTACATAAAACAGGTTGTTAGAAACGTGGGTTATGACCAAAGAAAAAATAGCTGGAGTTGCTTAGCACTTTAGTGCAAGGGTGTTTCTTAGGTGCGTCAAAAAATCAAACTTACAAAATTTAGTGAAAATAGTAAAAAGAAAAATGCCAATGGTTCCAGAAAGTTATCTACAAGAAAACACAATAATAGCTTCGCACTGATTCTTGTCCAGTATGAACTCTTGGCAGCCCCTATTTCTCTCTCATACTGAGGGCAATGAGATTTAATAACCAAAAAAATTAACTTTTGACTACACCTGAAGTCCAATATGATGCACTGCACAATGTAGTTACCATCATATTAAATACAGAATATAAGCAGCATATACACATTTCTATATCCCTATTAATAAAGAAATGGAATATTCTGCCATGTATGGCAGGAAAGTGTCACACAGACTTCGTAAATTGTGAAGCGCCTATGCCCGCAGAAAACAAAGTTTAACAGTACACTTTCCCTAATCTCCTGCTCACAAACACACCCCATTTTGCAAGAGCAAAAATACAATTCTTCATTCTGAAACATGGGGAAAGATTCCTCATGGAGTCCATTGAATGTAGCAACTTTCAAGTTAGTATTTTACTTCTGTGAAGAGATGTTCAAGATGTGATTTTATGAATAACCATATCTTTCCAAATGGGCTATTGCAGTTGTGAGTAGAATTGCAAAATGATGGCTGATGCTTCCATTTTATTTTTCATGTTCTTTCGAATGAGCCAGCTGAATTGATTTTTATATTTAAAGCATTGATCATGGTTGGGATAGAGTTTGCCAACAGAGCACATCTGCAGAATATTTTCAGTGTACCTCAATCACATTCTTGAACTGAGCCTCTGCTATCTCCTGTCATGCAGTTTCACTGGAAGCATTTGTTAATTGTTTGTAGCCTCCTCAGACATAATACAATCACCTCCTCTGTCTCTGCAGGCAGATAATATTAAAACTGCCCAATTAAATAAAGAGCATCATCACAGATGATGAGATATTTTCTTTCGGTACTCCAGGAAGTACACCATTATGAAACATATTAATTTGTTGTCACATTTTCTGATGTCAGGTTAAGTGAGCACATAGTTGCTCAACTGCCCCTGAACTCTTAATGTGATGGGACCAGTTTTCATGCTCAGGTATGAGGCAACACTGGAAGATTTATTCATATTTTGAAGCTGATCTGAAACCAAGTTACAGTGTTATTTGCAAATAAATTTCAGGTCATGACTGACAATATTTAACACTTAAGGTTGTTATAGCCAGGGATGGTAATGGGAATAAGCTCCCACTACCTATTAAATGCTCCCAATGGTGTGCACCTCAAATAGCCTCTGACAACCAAGTCTAGCTCCTGGCTTAATGTGCAGCTTAGCTACTAAGCCCGGCGGAACCGTTTCTCCAAACAGGAGGAGGGGCAAGGGCAAGTTACTGGCGCCTTAAAACCAGTCGCTTTGGACAGATGTGGCTCATCAGCCGTGGTTAGCAGCTCATCTAGGAGAAGGAAAACTCTGATTCGAAACCTCCGCTGCCTTGCGGGTGTAACCACCTCATGGGGAAGGCTTCGGGAGAAACCCTTTCCATGTCCTGCTGCCCAGGCTTGTGTAGCTAGACAGCTTGGATGCAGCGTACAAGGTTAGCTCTGACCGACAGAGGCCCTCACCTCCCCAGTGCAAGTCCTTTGCAGCAGCAGATGTACATAGGTTTAACTTTCTGCTGACTCGCCTTCTGAACATGGGAAAACAGAGCAGCATCTCATTCACAGGTAGTTGTACTAAGGCCTGAAGAAATTGTTGGTAGCACTTAAGATGACACTGTCAAGTTGACAGCATTGGCTTTTGAATATCATACGAGGCCTTTCTCCAAGTAATACCATCAAAATAGCTACGTGCAGCTGATTTGGGGAACTTCAGAAATTTCTTCTGGTTTAACCATAAAGCTGCTGGAGGAACTCAGCAGGTCGAGCAGAACTCATTGATAATTTTGGTTTGAAAGCTTGCGTTTGTTTCTCCCCCACCCACCCCCACCACAGATGCTGCTCAGCCCTCTCCGAGTTTCTCTGGCAAATTATTGTTGCTCCAAGTTCCAGCATCTGCAATCTCTTGTCCCTCCAGTCCTGTGGCACAATTCCTTGCCTCCTTCAATCGCTCCACCTCACTCCAAACAATGCACTCCAGGATTCCTCACCACTAATCAGAGAGGGCAATTTTCAGTCCTGTCAGGGGCATTTGTAGATTGCAGCTGACAAACCACCTATTGTATATTCTACTCAAAGTGTCTTTCTATTGGTAACAAAGGCAAGGCTAATTGACTGTGTTGTTTCTTAGTAGCTGTCACTAGCTTTCTCCCCCTAATGTGAAAAAACCATCAAATCCATGTTTACTACTGAGTACCAAACCCTACACCAATCCATGATAATTTCCCCAATTTCCCATCAACTTCCCCCCAAGGTTCTACCACTCCCCTACACCCGAAGGACAGCTTATAGAGGTCAGTCACCATATTGACCCACACAGCTTTGGGATACAGGAGGAAATTCGTGAGCCTGAAGGAAAATCGCATGGTCACATGGAGAATGAGTAAACTCCACACGGACCTGACCTGAATTCAAGAATAAACCCAGCTTGTTAGAGCTGTGGCGCAGTGGCTTCATTAACTGCACACTGTGCCATTTTGTTTTGAAGTCTTAAATTCTTTTAAATAATTTCTACATGATCCTGAGAAGATGAGAACTGTGTTCAGCTCCTCTCACCCAGTAAGTAGGGTAACTGCCTTATTTATTCAATTTAATTTAGAGATACAACGTTGAACAGGCCTCTGGCCCAGAAAGCTCTAACACTTAGCAACCCACCGATTTAACAGTAGCTTAATCACAGTAGAATTTACAATAACCAATAATCTATTAACCAATTCTTCTTTGGATTGTGGGAGGAAACTGAAGCTCCTGGTGGACATCCATGCACTCACAGGGAGAAAGTACAAACCCCTTACAGATGACACCAGAAATGAACTCTGAACTCTGGAACACCCCAAGGTGTAATAGCATTGCACTAACCACAACACACATCATCATTAGGGCTGTTAAGACTTTTGATGCTGGCCCCGTGTCTGCACAGAAAACAGGACAAAGCTCCAAATGATCAGAACTCCAGGGAAACTGTTCTTCACCATTGCCACAGGCCTGCTTGCCCCTCAAAGAGGAGAGCTAATAAAGAGAAAATATTAAATGCACATTAGGGAAAAATTCAGCTCAGTCCAAATTAGACTATACCAGTGTACCAATGGTCAGGCCACTCGTCTGAGTGCTACTGGCACCATGTAACCCAGTACTACTTGTCGCAAGGTTGGGTGGTCAGCAACAAATACGTCTCCGCCCCCAGGATTGCCTGGTGAGGAGGTTGGCTAGACACCCTGCAGGATGAAAAACAAGACCTTTCAAAGGGCAGATGAACCCTCTCATAGGGTCAATGGCCAGCTAGCAGACACGTGCTGTGAAGCGCGGAAAGGGCATCCATTGCATCGAAGCTTGGTCTGGCCATTCACTGCAACAGAACTTCCCCCGGCCGTCTCGGACCCCATCATGCTGCTGGATCCGGGAGGGGATGTCGATAGGGTGGGTCTGGACCTGTGCAACCCCCTACTCACCTAAAATCCATTCACGCACACGCTGTTCCTTTCTGAGTATACCCCATTAACTGACTGAAAGGAACCATCATCATCCTATGGGATGGATAGCCAGAAGAAGAAGAAGAAGAAGAAGATACCAATGTTTGTAAATGTACATTGTCAATTTCTCCAGCTTAGCATTGGAGTTCTTCCTCAAGCCTGAGTTTTGTGTTCCAAGTAGTAAGCTGATTATAATTAAATAATTCAGCAATATTATTATTTCTCATTCAAGCAACATAAAACTAGAAGGTGTTCCTGAAATGCACATAAAATGCTGGATCAACTCAGCAGGCCTGGCAGCATCTGTGGAAAAGAGTAAACAGTTGATGTTTCGGACTGAGACCCTTCATCAGCACTGGAAAAGAGAGATGAGAAGCTAGAGCAAGAAGGTGGGGGGAAGGTAAGATGAAATACAAGGCGGTAGGTAATAGATTAAGTTGGGAGAAAGGGAGGGGTGATGTAAAGAGTTGGGAAGTTGATAAGTGAAAAAGATAAAGAGCTGGAGAAGGGGGAATCTGATAGGAGAGGGTAGAAGACCATGGAAGAAAGGGATGGGGGATGAGCACCAGAAGGAGGTGATGGGCAAATAAGGAGTTACGGTGAGGGGGATGTCACGTGATGACGTAGGATCGAGACATGGAAATCCAGCTCTCCCGCAAAAAACTAATAAATTAATGTTTAAGTGAAGAAAAGTTAGTAAGTATTTTCTAAAAACTACATCTAAACTACTCAGAATTTTCCTTAGATATGCCTCCTAAACAGACAAAGAAGAAAACTACTACTTTGAAGACAGTACAAGCTGGGCCGGCCGCCATGAAGAAGCCTCGGACTCAAGTGCATCTCACCTCCGGCGATACAGAACAGGAATCGGCGGCAACATCAACAGTCTCCAAGAAGAAACAACAGGAATTGCGCGTGCGCGAAGGAAAGGGCATGCGCAAACACGAGCAATTTGAACTACAAATCACAGCTACGATTGGAAGTGGAAGTGAAAATGAACCCGAGGTGGATTCGGATTCTCTGGAACATACAGATGAAGATGAGGAGGTAAAAGAAGAACAACAGGAAGAGGTTGGAGGTGGAAGATATTCTGGAGACATAAGAGAAGCTTTGGTGCAAATAATGCATGAATTAAAAGAATTAAAAACATTAAAAATAATAAAAGAAGATATTAAAAATATGAAGACTATGTTTGATAAAATGGTGAAAAAACAGGAGAAAATGGACAAGAAAGTTAAAAAGCTGGAAGAAATAATGGGAGACACTATTGATAGAGTGAATAAAATGGAAGATAATATTCTTGCCTGGACATCAGAAAGAAAACGATTGTTGGAAAAAATAGACGTGCTTGAAAATTTTAGTAGATGAAATAATATTAAAATTGTTGGTCTTAAAGAAGGGATAGAGGGAGAGGATTCAATAAAACTTCTTCAAAAATGGATCCCGGAAAATTTGGAAATGGAAGAGGGAACCCAGTTGATTGAAATCGAAAGGGTCCACAGAGCCTTAAGACCAAAACCTCAACCTGATCAAAACCCACGACCAATCTTGATAAAATGCTTAAGATATCAAGATAAAGAAAAGATCCTGAAGGCGGCTGCCCAATATGCCAGAAAGAGAAATGAGCCATTGATGATAGAAGGGAAAGCAGTTCTTTTCTATCCTGATATAAGTTATGACCTTTTGAAGAGAAAGAAGGAATTTAATCCAGTGAAAAAAGTTTTATGGGAAAAGGGTTATAAATTTATATTGCGCCACCCAGCAACACTGATAATTTTTTTGGATGATGGAAAAAGATGATTTTTTACTGATCATCGGGATGCAGAGGAGTTTGCACAAGAACTCCCAAATATTCGCTAGACACAGTAAAGATTTAAAAGTGAAACAGATTAAAGATGAAGACGGGGACATTGAAGTGAATTGATGGACATTAAGGACAGAAGAATATTTAAATATACTTTTAATTATATGATACAGGGGGAGAAAGGTAAAAATTTTAGTGTAGTGATATTATCTTTTCTTCTCTTATATATACTTTTTTCATGTTACGGGGTAGCTGGGGGAACTTCCGATCGATCACTACGGGATTCACGTGTGTAATCATGGCATTTGCCATGACCCGCACAACAGAGAGGGGTAATGTTGAGTTTTTTTTCATTCACAACATTAGCGGGGGGAGGGGGTTTGTTTTTTTTTTCTTTATAATCTATTTTTCTTTTATCTTTCTTTCTTTGCCTGGATGATCAGAGGGGAGACATATAGCAACATGGAGAATTTTAAAATAATTCCCCAAGGTACTATGAGAGTTGAAATATTATGTATCATTATAGACTGGAGTAACCCCATTAAAAATAATGACTAATTTATTGAATTTTTAAAGTTAATGGGCTTAATGGACTGGTGAAAAGAAAAAGAATTTTAACATACATTAAGAAAATGAAAATAGATATAGCTTTTATACAGGAAACACATTTAACAGAGATAGAACATCAGAAATTAAAGAGAAACTGGGTCAGAAATGTTATAGCAGCTTCATTTAATTCAAAAGCGAGGGGAGTTGTAATTTTGGTCAACAAAACTTTACCAATTAAAATACAAAATGTATTAATTGATTCTGTGGGAAGAAATGTAATTATACATTGTCAAATCTTTTCAGACCTATGGACTTATGAATATTTATGCACCAAATGAAAACGACATAAAATTTATACAAGAGGCTTTTTTTGAATTTGGCTGACGCACACGATAAAATATTAATAGGTGGAGACTTTAACTTAAACTAGACCCAGTTTTAGATAGGTCAACAAAGGTTGTTACAAAACCAAAAGTAGCAAAATTAACTTTATCATTGATGAAAGATTTAAATTTGATTGATATATGGAGAAAAATTAACCCAAGAGAAAGAGATTATTCATTTTATTCAAATAGACATAAAACTTATTCAAGGATAGATTTTTTTCCTACTATCAGCGAATATTCAAGACAGAGTGAAAAATATGGAATATAAAGCAAGAATTTTGTCAGATCATTCCCCCTTGATAATGACAATGATAATGATGGATAAGGAGGAATCGATTTACAGATGGAGATTCAATTCAATATTAATAAAACATCAAGATTTTTGTGATTTTATGAAAAAACAGATTCAGTTTTTTTTAGATACAAACTCACATTCAATTGATGATAAATTTATATTATGGGAAGCGATGAAGACATATTTGAGAGGCCAGATAATAAGTTATACTAAAATTAAGAAGGAATATATGGTAGAAATAGATCAATTGGAAAAAGAGATTACAAAATTAGGAAAAGAATCTCAAAGATATATGACAGAAGAAAAACAAAGACAACTTGTTAATAAGAAGCTACAATATAATACACTTCAGACATACCGAACAGAAAAAGCAATTATGAGAACTAAACAGAGATATTATGAACTAGGTGAAAGATCACACAAGATTCTTGCTTGGCAGTTGAAAACAGACCAGGCTTCCAAAATGATAAATGCAATTAGAACACGTGTAAATAAAATTACTTATAAACCTTTAGAAATCAATGAAACTTTAAAAAATTTTTATTCTGAACTGTATCAATCAGAATCACAAAATGATATTGTTGAGATAGAAAGTTTTTTTTATCACAAACAACTCTCCCAAAATTGAATTCGGAAGAACAGAAGGGATTAGATGTGCCTTTTACATTAAAAGAGGTCGAAGAAGCTCTAGGATCACTTCAGAGTAATAAATCTCCAGGAGAAGATGGTTTTCCACCTGAATTTTACAAAAAGTTTAAAGATTTATTAATTCTTCCTTTTATGGAGCTAATACACCAAGCAGAAAGAATGCATAAACTTCCAGAATCTTTTTCGACAACTATTTTAATAGTATTGCCAAAAAAAAGACAGAGATCTTTTAAAGCCAACATCATATAGACCTATTTCTTTGTTGAACACAGACTATAAAATAATAACAAAGATTTTATCTAATAGATTATCTAAATACCAAAATTAATACACATGGACCAAACAGGATTTATTAAAAATAGACAATTGGCAGATAATGTAACTCGGTTACTTAGCATAATTCATTTGGCACAAAAGTGGGAAGAAATGAGTGTGGCAGTTGCTTTGGATGCAGAAAAAGCATTTGATAGATTAGAATGGGATTTTTTATTTAAGGTATTGGAGAAATATTGATTAGGAGTATCTTTTATAAAATGGATTAAAACCTTAAATACTAACCCCAAAGCTAAAGTGGTGACAAATGGCCAGATTTCAACATCATTTCAGTTAACAAGGTCAACTAGACAAGGTTGTCCATCATCACCTGCTTTATTTGTATTGGCGATAGAACCATTAGATAGATAGATAGATAGATAGATAGATACTTTATTCATCCCCATGGGGAAATTCAACATTTTTTCCAATGTCCCATACACTTGTTGTAGCAAAAACTCATTACATACAATACTTAACTCAGTAATAATATGATATGCATCTAAATCACTAACTCAAAAAGCATTAATAATAGCTTTAAAAAAAGTTCTTAAGTCCTGGCAGTTGAATTGTAAAGCCTAATGGCATTGGGGAGTATTGACCTCTTCATCCTGTCTGAGGAGCATTGCATCGACAGTAACCTGTCGCTGAAACTGCTTCTCTGTCTCTGGATGGTGCTATGTAGAGGATGTTCAGGGTTTTCCATAATTGACCGTAGCCTACTCAGCGCCCTTCGCTCAGCTACCGATGTTAAACTCTCCAGTACTTTGCCCACGACAGAGCCCGCCTTCCTTATCAGCTTATTAAGACGTGAGGCGTCCTTCTTCTTAATGCTTCCTCCCCAACACGCCACCACAAAGAAGAGGGCGCTCTCAACAACTGACCTATAGAACATCTTCAGCATCTCACTGCAGACATTGAATGACGCCAACCTTCTAAGGAAGTACAGTCGACTCTGTGCCTTCCTGCACAAGGCATCTGTGTTGGCAGTCCAGTCTAGCTTCTCGTCCAACTGTACTCCCAGATACTTGTAGGTCTTAACCTGCTCCACACATTCTCCATTAATGATCACTGGCTCCATATGAGGCCTAGATCTCCTAAAGTCCACCACCATCTCCTTGGTCTTGGTGACATTGAGACGCAGGTAGTTTGAGTTGCACCATATCACAAAGTCCTGTATCAGTTTCCTATACTCCTCCTCCTGTCCATTCCTGACACACCCCACTATGGCCGTGTCATCAGCGAACTTCTGCACATGGCAGGACTCCGAGTTATATTGGAAGTCAGATGTGTACAGGGTGAACAGGACCGGAGAGAGTACGGTTCCCTGTGGCGCTCCTGTGCTGCTGACCACTGTGTCAGACCTACAGTCTCCCAACCGCACATACTGAGGTCTATCTGTCAAGTAGTCCACTATCCAATCCACCATGTGAGAGTCTACTCCCATCTCCGTTAGTTTGTGCTGAATTAATTAGAACTGATTCAGATATTATGGGTTTCAGAGTTAATCAGGAGGAATATAAGATTAACTTATTTGCTGATGATATTCTGATTTATCTAACTAACCCATTGCATTCATTGCGTAAATTATCTCCTAGACTGGAAGAATATGGAAAAATATCAGGGTACAAAATAAATTGGGATAAAAGTGAAATTTTACCCCTTACTAAAGGAGATTATAGTCAATGTTGATTAATAACTCAATTTAGATGGCCGATAAATGGTATAAAGTATTTAGGTATAAGAGTTGATAATGATATAAAGAATTTATATAAACTAAATTATTTGCCATTATTGAAAAAAATTCAACAGGATCTTGATAAATGGATAATGTTACCAATAACATTGATAGGTAGAGTCAATGCTGTAAAAATGAATATATTCCCTAGATTACAATATTTATTCCAAACACTACCAATACAATTACCGCAGAAGTTTTTTCAAGAGTTAAATAAGTATGTGAGAAAGTTCCTTTGGAAAGGTAAGATGTCAAGAATATCGTTGGAAAAATTGACATGGAAATTTGACCTAGGAGGGTTACAATTACCAAATTTTAAGAATTATTACAAAGCAAATCAACTTAGATTTATTGCATCTTTTTTTGATGAAGATAAACCGACATGGATTAGAATAGAATTAGATAAAATAGGAGAAAATATACCAGAAGATTTTATATATAAATGGGAATCTAAGTGGATACGGGAAAAGAAAGAAACTCCTATACTAAAACATTTGATTTATGGAATAAGATAAATGTTGATGATGAGATGAAGAAATCTTTATTAGCAAAGTAACCTTTAATTCAAAATAAACTTATCCCATTTACAATGGATAATCAACTTATATATAACTGGTTTCACAAAGGGATTAGATATATAGGAGCAAACACGAGGAAATCTGCAGATGCTGGAAATTCAAACAACAACACACACAAAATGCTGGTAGAACACAGCAGGCTAGGCAGCATCTATAGGGAGAAACGATGTTGACGTTTCGGGCCGAGACCCTTCGTCAGGCCTAACCAAAAGGAAAGATAGTAAGAGATTTGAAAGTAGAGGGGGGAGGGGGAAATGCGAAATGACAGGAGTAGACCGGAAGGGGTGGGATGAAGCTAAGAGCTGGAAAGGTGATTGGCGAAAGGTTTCAAAATCCCCTGGGTCGCTGGGGCAGCCGAGATCGACGGCCGAGGCCAATCCATGGCCGTTGGAACATGCAGTGTTGGCACTGGAGTCCGGGTTTTCAATATGCCCTGGGTCGCTGAGGCAGCTGAGATCGACTACCGGGGCCGGGTTTTATAGGAGATATATATAGATATATATATTTATAGATATATAGGAGACTGTTTTGAAGGAGGTATATTAATGTCATTTGACCAATTAAAGAATAAATATAAAATATCAAATAACACTCTTTTCTGTTATTTCCAATTAAGGGCTTATTTAAGAGATAAACTGGGTCAAACAATGTTATTGCCGAAACCTAATGAAATAGAAACTTTAATTCAAAAAGGAAAGATTAAAAAATTTATTTCTTGTATGTATAGCTTGATTCAAAAACAGGCAATTAAACAAAGAATTCATAAATCAAGACAAAAATGGGAAACTGATTTGAATATTAAAATTGATGAAACAAGTTGGTCAAGATTATGTCTTGACAGTATGACAAATACAATAAATGTTCGACTAAGATTAGTACAATATAACTTTTTACATCAAATATATATTACACCACAAAAAATAAATAGATTAAACTCAAATTTATCTGATCAATGTTTTCGATGTAATCAAGAAATTGGTACTTTTTTACACTCTACTTGGTCTTGTTTTAAAATTCAACCTTTTTGGACAAATTTAAGAGTTTTACTGGAACAAATTATTGGAATACAACTTCCACATAATCCAACATTATTTATACTAGGCGATATTGAAGGGATAAATTCGAAATCCAAATTGAATAAATATCAGAAAGAATTCATAAAAATTGCATTGGCAGTAGCCAAAAAGGCTATTGCAGTTACTTGGAAATCGGATTCATACTTAAGTATAGATCGTTGGAAGAATGAAATTTTTAGCTGCATTCCACTTGAAAAAATTACTTATAATTTAAGAGATAAATATGAAATATTTCTGAAAATTTGGTGCCCTTATTTACAAAAGATAGGATTAAATATATAGGTGCTCTGAAGATAAAATTATTGGTTATCTGGGGAAAGAATTAAATATACATATTAAAGCTATTATGAACTCCATGGAGCATGTGGGGATCTTCCGATATCCAGGCTTTCTTTCTTTCTTTCTTTTTTCTTCTTTTTTTTTCTATAAGGATATGTTTGGGAGGAGGGGTTAAGGGGAGGGGGGAAGGGTTGACAATTTTTTTTTCTTTCTGTAACCTATTTGAAAATTCAATAAAAAAATGTTAATAAAAAAAAGGAGTTACGGTGAGAGAAAGAAACAGGAATGTGAGTGATGAAGGTAGGGCCAATTACCAGAAATTTGAGAAATTGATGTTCATGCCATCTGTTTGGAGGCTACCCCGACGGAATATAAGGTGTTGCTCCTCCAACCTGAGTGTGTTCTCTTCATGGCAGTAGTGGTGGCCATGGACTAACATGGGAATTGGAAGTAGATTTGAAATGGGTGGCCATCACAAGATCCTTCTTTTTCTGGTAGATGAAGCACGGGTGCTCAGTGAATCAATCTCCCAATCTACGCCAGGTCTCACCAATATACAGGAGGCTACACTGGCAGTACAGTAGATGACCCCAACAGACCCACAGGTGAAGTGTCGGCTCACCTGGAAGGACTGTTTGTGGCCCTGAATGGTAGTGAGGAAGGAGGTGTAATGACAGGTGTGGTATTTGTTTTGCTTGCAAGGATAACTACCAGGAGGGAGATCAGTGGGGAGCGATGAATAGACAAGGGAGTCGCATAGGGAGCGGTCCCTGTGGTAAGTGGAAAGTGGGGTGGAGGGAGAGATGTGTTTGGTGGTAGGATCCCATTGGAGATGGCAGAAGTTATGGAGAATTATTTGCTGGATGCGGAGGCTAGAAGGGTGGTAGGTGAGGACAAGAGGAACCCTATCCCTGGTGGGATGGTGAGAGGCTGGGGTGTGGTAGATGTGTGTGAAATGGAAGAGATGTGGGTGTGGGCAGCATTGATGGTGGAGTAAGGAAAACCTCTTTCTTTGAAGAAGGAGGAATGGAAAGTCTCTTCCTGAGAGCAGATGCGGCAGAGACGGAGAAACTGAGAGAAGTCTATGGCATTTTTACAAGTGACGGGATGGGAAGAGGTATAGTCCAGGTAGCTTTGAGAATCAGTGGGCTGCAGCACACCTTTGACTTCTTATCGTTGCACATATTACTTCAAGTGAAACACCTTATATTTCGTCTTTGTAGCCGCCAATATGATGGCATGAACATTGATTTCTCAAACTTCTGGTAATTGCCTCTCCACCTTTATCATTCCCATTTCCGTTTCCTCCTTTCACCTTAACTCTTTATTTACCCATCACCTCCCTCTGGTGCTCCTCCCTCTTCCCTTTCAACCATGGTCTTCTACCCTCTGCTATCAGATTCCCTCTTCTCCAGCCCTTTATCTTTTTCACCTATCAAATTCCAGCTCTTTACTTCACCCCTCCCCCATTCAGTTTCACCTATCACCTACCACCTTGTACTTCTTCCTCCCCTCCCTCCACCTTCTTGCTCTAACTTCTCAACATTTTTTTCAAGTCCTGGTGAAGGATCTCAGCCCAAAACACCAACTGTTTACTTGTTTTCACAGATGCTGGAGTTTCTCCAGTGTTTTGTGTTTGTTGCTTGGATTTTCAGCATCTGCAGATTTTATCTAGTTTCTATTTTGTGACCTTGTTCTTTTTTAGCAGTTGGGGGAAGTTATTTAATTTGGGATTTGGGTAAATGTAAATTATAAGCATTCTTTAGATTGGGGCTGAATTCAGGCTTAGATTTGTAGAGTCACAGGGTCATAGAACACAACACAACAAGAAAGCTCAAAAGTAAATGGTGCATCGTTTTAAATTCAAGAGAAGCGCTGAACCCATCATGAGAAATGGACTGTGACTGTCCTCCCTGTCTATGCTTCTTATAATTTTATATTGCCTCCATCATGTCACTTCTCAGCATCCTTCGCTCCAGGGAAAATAGACCAAACCTATCCAATCACTCTTTAAAATTCAGGCCATCCTTTCCAGGCCTGGAAAGAAAAGAGGCAGAATCCAGAATAAAGGGGTTGGTGGAGGGGTGGTAGGAGAGAGGAGGAGGGCCATAATCTTGCAGGTAAGAAGATGGGGAGGGGGAAAAACAAGGGAATAATGTGGAAAGAGGGAAGTGATAGGAGAAAGAGACAAAAAGCAGAAGAAGAAGGAATTTGATAAGACAGGACAGTAGACCATAGCGGAGACAATTGCCCAGGAAGTGGGCATAGTCAGTCTGGGAAAGCACGTGATTGAAGAGACCAAGAGCAGCAGAGATCTCAGAGAGAAGGGCCTTATGCTCCAGATTTTAAGCATCTGCAGTTTCTTTTATCTGCAACCTTCGGCAATCATCTTCACCGTTGTCTATAGCACCAAATCTGGTGCTGTATGCATGCTTATAGTACTAACCATGCCACCTACATTCTCATCCAAAGCATCAATATATATGACAAACAATAATGGATTCAGCACTGAATGTTGTGGCAGACCACTGGTCACAAACTGCCAATCTGGAGATAACCCTCCAAATTACAACTACTTGATATAACTAAAAGAATCATTCGGAGGGAAGAGATGAAATATGAAAGCAAGCTAGCAAACAATATCAAAGTGGATAGTAAAAGTTTCTTCAAATATGTAAAAAAAAAGAGAAATGAGAGTGCATGTAGGACTGCTAGAAAATGAGGCCGGAGAAATCACGATGGGGGACAGGGAGAATGCAGATGAACTAAATGAGTATTTTGCATCGGTCTTCACTGTGGAAGACACTAGCAGTGTGCCAGGTGTTGAAGTGTGTGAGGGAAGAGAAGTGAGTGCAGTTACTATTACAAGGGAGAAGGTGTTCAAAGAGCTTAAAGACCTAAGGGTACATAAGTGTCCCAGACCAGATGAACTGCACCCTAGAGTGCTGAAAGAGGTAGCATTAGAGCTTTTGAAGGCACTAGTAATGATCTTTCAAAAATCATTGGACTCTGGCATGGTGGAAGAGCAATGAAAAATTGCAAATGTCACACCACTCTTTAAGAAAGGAGGAAAGCAGCAGAAAGGAAATTATAGAGCAGTTAGCCTGACCTCGGTGGCTGGGAAGATGTTGAATTCATTTATTAAGGATGAGGTTATGGAGCACTTGGTTATGGACATGACAGGACAAAGTCAGCATGGTTTTCTTAAGGGAAAATCTTGCCTGACAAACCACTCAGAATTCCTTGAGGAGATTACAAGTAGGATAGATAAAGGTGATGTAGTGGGTGTTGTATATCTGGAGTATCGAAAGGCCTTTGACAAGGTGTCACACATGAGGCTGCTTACCAAGTTAAAAGCCATGGATGACTGGTAGGAGGTAGTGAGTGAGAATAAAAGGATCCTTTTCTGGTTGGCTGCCAGTGACTAGTGGTGTTCCGCAGGGATCGTTGTTGGGATTACTTATTTTTATGCTGTATTTCAGTGATCTAGCTGATGGATTTAGATGGCTTTGTTGCCAAGTTTGCAGATGATACGAAGATTGGTAGAGGGACAGGTAGTTTTGAGGAAACAGGTAGGATGCAGAAGGACTAAGACAGATTAGGAGAATGGGCAAGAGAGTGGCAAATGAAATACAATGTTGGAAAGTGCATGGTCATGCACTTTCGTAGTAGAAATAAATGGGCAGACTATTTTCTAAATGGGGAGAAAATCCAAAACTCTGAGATGCAAAGGGACTTGGGAGTCCTTGTGCAGAACACCCTAAAGGTAATCTTGAAGGTATAGTCAGTGGTGAGGAAGGCAATGGCAAGATTAGAATTAATTTCAAGAAGTCTAAAATGCAAGAGCAGGGATGTGATGCTGAGGCTTTATAAGGCACTGGTGAGGCCTCACCTTGAGTATTATGAACAGTTTAAGGTTCCTCATCTAGGAAAACGTGCTGGAGAGGGTTCAGAGGAGATACACAAGGATGATTCCAGGAATGAAAGGGTTATCATATTGCATGTATTTAGTGTGCAAACATATATGGAAGTACATAAACAGATGCCTAGGCACATTCTATGTGTCTGCACTGACTATTCATTCCCATATGGATACAAACACACATGCTCTTGCCCACACAGCCCCTGCTTCATTGTCCTACCCTTATCCCCACTTTCAGATTCCCCTTCCCCTGACCCCATCCTCTTCAGTGCCCTTCCCCTTGACACATACATCACTCCCTCCCTGCCTCAATGCTCCTTCCCTCTCAATCCTTTTCTTCCTTCAGTCACCACCAACCTTTCAACCCTCGCCACATTCCCCTTTCCTTTTCCTCTCTTATACCCACTCTTCTTCTATCCTCTTCCTCCTTTCTAACTCTATTACCAGTTACTGGCCACTAGTGTTCTTCACTTGTGATGCTGGCTCCCAGATCTGGCCATTTTCCCTCTTCAGTTTGGCAGCCTGATTGGTGATTTCCCTTCCTATAAGCCCCTCTCCCACTAAGTGCAGTGCCCTGTGTTTGTGGTCTGATGTATTCTCTCCAAATTGGCTACTGAAAGGATCCCCCGCTGGCCAGTGGTTGTCAGATGTCCCCACCTCACTCGGTAAGTGAAAAAAATGATTAGATCTCAGTGTACATTTCGCTAGCTGGTGAAATCAGATTCACGCTTTGGAGATTATGCCTCATTCAGATACCACCTTTATTTTGTCAAATCTCGAGAAACATTTATTGTACATAACTTATATGCCCAGCAACAAGCATCTTAGTAAGGGGCATAAAACATTATTGAATGTCCAACCATTAATAATCTGGGGCTCACTATTAGACAGAAAATTAACTGGACCAGTTAACTGCACATTGTTTACAAGAAGGCCAGCTTTAAAGAATCGCATTGGTCCTATTGCTCTTCTCTTTTCTCCTGTAACTCTGCAGCTTATTTTTCCCCACATGCAGTGACCTCCCCTCTATTTTGCCTTTGGAAGTTACCTGCATATAAATGTACCTTACAGTGGTCATTATTCTCCATTGGATGTCAGCTATTTGAAAGCGGGTAGTTCAATTCTTGAATCCCAAAGCTATGCTATGTAGGAGATAGGAATCAGGAGCAATTAAGTATGAGTAATATTTTCTTACTGAAGCCCATATTCTATGAATGAAGGAAAATAAATTATTCAAAGTCTTACTGAAAGATAAAGGTTTTTTCTACTACCTAAATCTACTTTGCTTCTGAAAAATAGAAAAGGACAATAACACAATAAAAAACAAAGATTACAACAAAGATTACTAAATCAATGCCTAAGCAGATAGGTTTCATTATTCTTACCAGTGTGCTAATTTTGTTCATTGATGTGGGTGGATTTTCTGAAGAATTAATTCATGGATAAACTCATGCATGAAAGGGTTAATATTTTGTGCATCACTGTAAAAAATAAAACTGTGAATAATAGCACATTTTCTTACACGACTCGTTTGAAAATGCCAGAATGTGGCTTCTGTAGAGAGTTTAGAGGCAGCTCTGTCTATCTGCTAATTGCACCTGCTAATTTTGGCATTTAGTGGGTGGTTTGTAAAGTTGTTTTCATGATGATTCTTTGCAGACTCTGAACTGAGCATGTTGTGCTGAATTTTAATCAAGGGATTCACAATTTGCACGAAGTTTTCACAAAAAAAAACCTTATAAGTACCACTACGGCCTGCCAATTTCATCTGAGTTTAATTATAATAATTATGAAGTCATTGCTATTTGATGATTTGTTTTTATATTTTACATTAAAAGGACTAGCATTGAATAACTGCGTCTATTTAACTGTTTGGGGGCCATCTGCTGCATTGTTATTGAATGTGATCCACAACTATGACAAGGTCTCCATTTGATAAATTATCTTGACCTTTCATTTTTCATTTTCCAGTATATTAACATAATGCTCTGTTTTTATTTCAATAAAGGTGAAAGGCTGGTGTACAATCCAGTGTTCTTTTCTCTCTTAGCATCACTAATCCTGTACTTCTTCAGTCAATATCATCACTTTTCTCCTTGGTATGTGCACCTGCACCATGTCTATTTCCTGGAAGGTTAGAAACGTGTTTGGTCAGGTCACAGGATCTGCTCAAGTGAGCTTGCTAAATTACTGGCATTCTGCTGACAGAGTATATAAAACACACTAGTGTGTAACCAGCCCATTTCAAATTGTGGCTTATTCTTGTCTGCTCCTCATTAATTATCAGGTTTTCAAAAAAATGTGGAATTGCTCACTCATTCTTAATGTTCCTTCTTTCCTCAACTATGCAGTGTAATTAAAAGCTGTTAAGTATCATTCTACATGATCTTACCTTGTAGAAAAGATGATTCATTACTACACAGATTAAGACCACTCAGACTATTGACTCTGTGCTGTCTCATCCAGTCATTCCTAAATCCCCAAGCTTTCCACAGACCACTGCTTCATGGTGCCTGGAAAACCTTATCCAATTTCTTTTTTGAATGCTCATCGGAGTCGGTATTCTCTATATTCCATACAATATATTTCAGGTTGTAACTACTTGCTGCATTAGAAAGCTTTCCCTCATGAATCTCCTGGATCTTTTGTCATTCACTTAATTGTAGAGGTAATCCCTCTGCTGATGGGTACAGATTTCCTCTTTTGATTCCAGCAAAACCCAACAAGATCTTGTGAACTCCATCAAATTTTTCCGCAACCTTCTCTGCTCCAGTGAGGACAACCCTCAGCTTTTCCAGTCCAACATTATGATTGAAACTCATAGGTCCTGGAACGACCCAAATAAATCTTTTTGGATTTCACTTTAGGGTCTTCTTATCACCTGAAGTGTGGAACTCATGATAGGGTTCAATACACCAGTTTGTATTCAAATGAGTGTTTTATGCTTCTGTTTGTGAAATCCAGAATTTCATATGTTTATACCAGCCAGTTTTTCACAATGACACACACAAGCAAAATTGGACCTGAGTGTGCCGTCTCCTAACTCCCAGCTTCAGTCACTACATCTTGCATGGGTCCTGTGGGTCAAATCAAATGGAATAAGAGAAAATTCCAGGCAGCTACATTTCAGTGTAGGACTGCAGTAGTTGTTCTTACATTTGTGACAACCAAGTTTGAAGTAAAAATGAAAGCAAGGAAGATGTTTTAAGTCTTCTCATTGCTTAAGATGTGATAATCAATATCCGTATCACAATGAACAAGCTGAGAGTGAGAATACCACTGTACAGGAAGCTTGAGCACTGTGCTCAGTTCTGGCAGAGA
Source organism: Hemitrygon akajei (assembly GCF_048418815.1). Classification (NCBI taxonomy): domain Eukaryota; kingdom Metazoa; phylum Chordata; class Chondrichthyes; order Myliobatiformes; family Dasyatidae; genus Hemitrygon; species Hemitrygon akajei. The sequence continues at coordinate 59,276,788 of NC_133136.1, forward strand.
AAATGATGACACAAGCACAAGTAAAACTGTTCACAATCATGTGAAACTGTTCACAATCTACAGCAAAACGGAGATGTTTATCAAAGCCAATAATATTCTTTGGTTAGAAGGTGTGCTAAAAAGAAAACCAGAGGCATTGAGTGTTGCAGTGAGGGAACCTGGGGAGCCAGCATAACTGAGATTGACTATAGAGTGCGTTGCATAAACATCCCAACTTAGCAGCTTGGCAGGAAGTCATGTGTATCTTGTTTTGGGTCATCCAGAGATTGAGTAAAACACTTCAGCCCACAATCATTTGAGGTGGCAATGAGTTATAAATCAGAAGTTGGGAGAAATTACATCATGACATATTGGACCTGGAGATTATACACTCAGAGACCACTTCCTATATGGTGCCTGGAGCTCTTCTTTACTTCCTTTCAGCCTCCCTACAGCACCCACCCATGCTGAACCTGAAATTAGACGAGTAAATCTTCAGGCCTCATTTCTGTTTTATTTATTTTCTAATTTTTTAAACTGTTCTCAGATATGCTTTACATTTGATTTGATGTTTAGGATTGCACACTCTGGGGTGGAGGGAACTAGAACATCAGGTAAGTCCATGTGTAATGGTGACTACAGTCAAAGGACACCTGCCAAAGCTTTGATCCAGAAACAGGGTAGTCAGAACCCTAGTAAATGCTGTTTCAAAGAGGCATTGTGCTACTTATTTCAGAGGAAAGAATATCCAGCAGGAGCTCCTAAAATTGAACACAGCAGAGTGCACTTTGTCTTAAATGAGCACAGAGAAAGTGAATTTATCACAGAAAGTAAAAAAAGAGCCTATACAATTTGATAACTGCAGAAAATGCTGGAGAACTTGCTTATTGCAGTATGAATACTGCAGGCAACTATAGTATGAAACAATAGAACCAGAAGGCCACAGATTGGTCCATTGTGGGGAAAGAAACAAAAAATTCAATCCTCAATCAATTCATCAATTCAATTATCTACCATTTTAAGGGGTGAATCAGTCTTAAACTTATCTGGAAAACTTGAACTGACATTGAGAAAAGGTCAGGATGAGGGCATTTCTGGCTGAAGCTGTGCATTGTCCAGCTTATCACATAAATTGTCAGATATTGATAGGAAAAGTTCAGTTTCACATGGAGACATAGATGAAGATTTTCCAATAACTACCAATGAACCTGGTTAGGTGACTTGACAAGATATGGTACTAAAGCCACGTCTCTGAATATGCTTTAAGAACATTAACTACCCTGACGATATCCAAATGAAACTTTAAATTAGCAACTATGAATGTTTGAAATAGAGACATTAATGATCATTCCAAGTTTTCTATAGAAAAGGATTAGAGATGAACTACTTGCCAAGGAGGCTGGAGTCATCAATATGAAGGCTGTTGGCATGAATTTTGTGTAGTGACTAAACACTGACAGTGATGAAGCCAGCTGAGTCCTCATGTCTAGGGTGCCAACAATGCAGACGAGTACCACCTAAGGCGGCATTACAATGAAGGAAATGTTTAAGTTCATGAGTGGGCATGAGATTCAGCCATGAGGCTATTGTGCAGCAGTCCAAATTTTTATTTTATTTAGAGATAGGGCTCAGTAACAGGCCCTTCAGAACCAACATGTCCATGCATATGACCAATTAACATACTGACCTATATGTCTTTGGAATGTGGGAAGAAAGCAGAGCACCCAGAGGAAACCCATGTAGTCATGGGGAGAGCACACAGATTCCTTACAGACATTGGCAGAGTTGATCCCAGGTTGTTGGTGCAGTAACAGCGTAGTCTGACCATTTATTAAGTTCCTGGCAGAAACATCAATGTAGATCAAACAATCACAGAAACAAATTTATTGGAAGATTCTGAAGTTGCGTACAATGATGAATCTATTCCTGATTTGATTTAGATTAAACCGTTGTTTAAGAGTTGCAGAATAGAGTAGAGTCAAGAGGGTGCAAGTTCTTCAGTGCTAGGGATGAGTGAAATGCCAACACACAATTGAGAAGGTTGAACCAACTAAAAAAGCTGATCAACAGACCAAATCTATTGGTTATGCATAATTGCCCACAAAACCACAACCAAAGGAGTTGAATGACTTCAGACCTGTTGCCTTGACGTCGCACGTGATGAAGACCATGGAGCGGCTGATAATACAGAATCTGAGGCCACAAACCAGGCACGCCCGGGATCCTCTTCAGTTTGCGTATAAGGAGAAGGTGGGAGTGGAGGATGCTATCACGTATTTGCTGCACAAATCCCTCTCTCACCTAGATGGGGTCAGTGGTGCTGTGAGGATTACATTCCTGGACTTCTCTAGTGCCTTTAACACCATCCAGCCCAAGATCTTAAGGCACAAACTAACGGAGATGGGAGTAGACTCTCACATGGTGGATTGGATAGTGGACTACTTGACAGATAGACCTCAGTATGTGCGGTTGGGAGACTGTAGGTCTGACACATGGTCAGCAGCACAGGAGCGCCACAGGGGACCGTGCTCTCTCCGGTCCTGTTCACCCTGTACACATCGGACTTCCAATATAACTCGGAGTCCTGCCATGTGCAGAAGTTCGCTGATGACACGGCCATAGTGGGGTGTGTCAGGAATGGACAGGAGGAGGAGTATAGGAAACTGATACAGGACTTTGTGATATGGTGCAACTCAAACTACCTGCGTCTCAATATCACCAAGACCAAGGAGATGGTGGTGGACTTTAGGAGATCTAGGCCTCATATGGAGCCAGTGATCATTAATGGAGAATGTGTGGAGCAGGTTAAGACGTACAAGTATCTGGGAGTACAGTTAGACGAGAAGCTAGACTGGACTGCCAACACAGATGCCTTGTGCAGGAAGGCAGAGTCGACTGTACTTCCTTAGAAGGTTGGCGTCATTCAATGTCTGTAGTGAGATGCTGAAGATGTTCTATAGGTCAGTTGTGGAGAGCGCCCTCTTCTTCGTGGTAGCGTGTTGGGGAGGAAGCATTAAGAAGAGGGACGCCTCACGTCTTAATAAGCTGGTAAGGAAGGCGGGCTCTGTCGTGGGCAAAGTACTGGAGAGTATAACATCGGTAGCTGAGCGAAGGGCGCTGAGTAGGCTACGGTCATTTATGGAAAACTCTGAACATCCTCTACATAGCACCATCCAGAGACAGAGAAGCAGTTTCAGCGACAGGTTACTATCGATGCAATGCTCCTCAGACAGGATGAAGAGGTCAATACTCCCCAATGCCATTAGGCTTTACAATTCAACCGCCAGGACTTAAGAACTTTTTAAAAGCTATTATTAATGCTTTTTGAGATAGTGATTTAGATGCATATCATATTTTTTACTGAGTTAAGTATTGTATGTAATTAGTTTTGCTACAACAAGTGTATGGGACATTGGAAAAAAAGTTGAATTTCCCCATGGGGATGAATAAAGTATCTATCTATCTATCTATCTATCTATCTATCTATCTATCTATCTATCTATCTATCTAAAATGAGAAAATAATATTGTGTGCTTGCATATAGTTAAGCAAATATTATGCATCAGAGGACTTGGAGATGCAATCGTTAGCGTAGAGGTAAAAACGTAAGCACCCTTAGCTGAAGCAGAAAATAAACAAAATTAAAGAGAAACTCAGCAGGTCAGCAGCATCTGTGAAGGGAAAGGGATAGTTGACATTCCAAGCTCGAAAATACAATCACTCCTTTGTCTCCTCAGAGGCTTCATCCAGCAGTTTGTTTTCTGTTTCAGATTACAGCATTTGAGGTCTTTGGCTCTGTTGTCTCGCACTGCAGTTGATTCCGAAATTCATGCTATACCAAGTGTCAGGCTTATGTGAGGTCCCATTTGTTGTGGTTTCTCTATGTAGAACCTACTAGCACTCCAGAAGTATCTAGTTCAGCGCACAATGTATTTGTCTGCAATTGTCCCTGTGATAGTCATATTTGGAAGGGACCTTCCAGGCTAGAGTTTTAAGCATCAAAAACAAACACACAAGAGATTATGCAGATGCTGGGAAATTTGAGCAACACGTACAGAATTCTGAAGGAACTCAGCAGGTCATGCAGCATCTATGGAGGGAGATAATCGGCTGACGTTTCGGGCTGACACCCGTCATCAGCGTTAATAGTGTACCCTAAACTACTGCAGAAGCTAACACAGGCTCTCTGGAAAGTAGTTAATAACAGGGAGAACATATTCTTCAGCTTGCAAGTCGACTGCTGTAATGGTGGATTTCTGTAACAATGTCGGGTACGCATGTACAGTACCCAAAGACTGAAGACCTGCTGTTCGGTGCCTGATGGTTTTTAATAAAGCTCTTCAAAGAAGAAAGATAAAGTCCATGGCCTCATTATATTTATTTTCTATTTTAACTGGTGCCTTCTCCAAATTCATCTTGTCCATAAGACGCACTACTCTTCATTTCCACTACTCTGCTAACTTCCTGGGCCTCAGATGGTTAATTTAATGGTTCTTTCTCCTCAGGTAATGGTGGAGCATATACAGGAGGCTTAAGAAAGACAGATTGTTGTAAAATCAAGAAGCTCACTCCGAGTTATCTTTATTTTTCAGGATGATTCTTGGAAGTGTAACTCTCCCTTTGACTAGCGGCTTAATATAGGGAGTGATAGCCCCCGGCCCAGCCAAACTTAAGGAATCTTGTTTGGGTGGATGCTGCATGATGTGTCCCCTGTTAAAAATCAGTACCACGAAATAACAAATAGTGCACAAAATGGGATTAAACGATTAAGCTTTATAATTCTTACTTTGACTATATGTTTAGTAAAGAAAATGAAAAGAAAGATAAAGGGCCCATTATTATGAAGCAGTCTATTGCTCAATGTTGGAGCTCACTGATAAGCCGATTATCCACCATCGACCTCCTCCGATCGTCGTTGCCCTTCAGACCCTCACTCCGAGTTCACGCCATCCGGCGGTCTTCATCCATTCGCGTCTTCGATCCTCATCTCTCCCCAGCAAAAAACTGCTAAAATCTCTCTCCCAGACTCACAAGAAAGAACAACAGCATTCCAAACCCCATTATCTCTAGTTGTAACCCAAACATTGCTACTACAGAGAAACCGTTACATTATCAGTGAAATCTTACAGCATGTTACAGAAGTTTTAGCAGCTGACGACAGTGTTTGGTGACCCTTGCTCCACACAGATGGAGTGCTGAAAGGCTAACATAATATATAGTCAAGCCCTTGGTCAGGGAAAGTAGATGAGAGAAGTGCCAGGGAATTGGTTAGGGTGAGACAATATCTGTGGTTTAATAGAGGCCAAGACATCAAGTATTGAGTTGAAGCTGTAGCTAAGCAGATAGGTAGGTGCCGGAAATTAACAGCAAAATGGCGTTAATGCAAACATAGTAGTTAAAAGTGAACCTACTTATTAAAAGGAAGACGGGGTCAGGTAGGAGGCTTTATTTAAAGGGAGTGTCATCACTCCTCTGATAGGTTTCCATTAGAGCACAAAGTCACTCAGATTATCTACATTAAGCATGGATGACTGGAGTCTGTTTTGCAAGTGAAATAGAGGATGATGTGGAACAGGATGAAGATAACTGGTCACCGGGCAAAGTTCATAGAGTCTGCAGTGAGTGAAGCAACAGGGATGAGAAAGGCAGTCAAGATTAGCTTGACTCTTTTATCTAATACGTTCTGTTGGGTCCTTGACTTTATCTGTACCTCATGAGCAAATTTTCAGGAGGGAATCTTGAGTATATAACATCTTTCCACAAAAGACGAGGGACTCTACTAAAGGTGCACATTAAAATGCAACTATCCTAGTTTGAAGCCATCATTATGAATCAATTTGATTATAGATTTAAATTACAATTTCAACAATAAAGAAAATGATGTGCACTGAGCTCTAACCAAATTTTATTACCTTTTGCTATGTTGGTCCCAATTATTAAACTTATTCATTTCTTATTCCTCTGAACACTGCATGGTAAAATCCATTTCTTCTTTAATTCTAAGATTTACAGTTCAGTTTGATCAGCACTCTGTGACATTGCTCCAACAAATCCACCTTTACAGTTCAATTCCTCCTCTGTCAGCTACACAGTAATGACAGTAACTGCTCTGAACTGATATGTATTTCCTCCCACTCTGCTTGCTTCACACTAATCACTTAGACTTCTACTTCAGAGTTAGGCTTTCAGCTTCTGCATGCCACTCAACACCAATTACACAAACCCCTTCTATTCTCTGTGCCACAGGGTGACCGTACATCTTATTTAGACCCAAACTATTAGCAGAAAAATCAATCGATCATCAACACACTTGTTCTGTTCAGACTGAAGCAATGCCAGATTGTGACTGTGGAACACTGGGCACTTCTTATAAGAAGATGAAATTCTGTCATGTTCTGTATCCGTAGTTTTGGGCAGAAATATGTTGATACTCTTTTCTGAATGCTGCTGAAATTAATCTATGTGCACTTCTGTGAAGTGTGGAGTCACTTACTGAAATGCCAAAATTTATATCCGTGGAAACACATGTGAAAAAGTTTCTCCTCACATATAAAGTTTTTATATTTAGTGTTCAACTAAAAGGACTGAGATACAGTTTGGTGGTTTTGGATTCTTTGGATGATAAAGATCTCTGTTGATAATATTTCACAAAGGAAAAGGATATATAATTTCAAAGGCCTGATCTATTAGCCCTTTTTTAATCTCTCTACAGATTCAAGTTGACTTATTGTGAATTTTCACCCCTTTTTTTGTATGCTGAGTGTGTTAAGCAAAGTGTTTTAAACATAGTAACCCTCTACTTTGGGGTCAGTGGATAAGCAATGTCTTCTACGACTGAACTAAAACAAAACTGCTCAGAGAGAAAATAAAGTGGCAATCTCTCTGGTATGGATTTGATCTTTCTCAATATCAAATGTTATCAATTCAATGGATCCCTGATGCCCACTAACAGTAAAATCATCCAACTAGCTGTGCAGTTAACTCTTTTGAAGAATTTCTGTAGACAGGGCACAGGAAATTAAAAAAAAACCACAGTTTTAAATAACGTTTTAAGCATCTACAGAAACAAAATAAAGATCTGAATACACTCATGAGATTACAATGTGAGCTGAAATGTCTAAAAAACTTTTAAGAAGGTTGTAATGTTTTATTTAAAGTATAATACATTTTGACATTTATCTCAATAAACGACAATCCACACATTCATAATTAGTAATTTTAGGGCTAGAGTCATTGTTTCCCATTAACATTGGTTTCATGCACATATAAAATCCCGATGGCACTTCACAAAGGGAATCGTAATTTTCATGCGATTTTTTTCACAGTGAGTATTAATGGCAATTCTAAATACAGGAAGCTTCAGTTCACTTTTCTCTGGAGGCTAAAATGTAACTGAACATTGGGAGGTCTTTAAAATAGAGATGTTTTAGTTACAGTGTAGGTAAGTCCCCATGGGGAGAAGGGTAGAGAAGTTAAAGCCAAAGCTCCATGAATAACCAAAAAGCTAGAGAGGAAAGCAGAGCAGAAAAGAAGGCAAATTAGGTTATAGAGACATACAGTCATAGAAATACAGCCTAAAAATAAGACATTTGGCCCACCCTATCTAGTAGAAGCATTGTTATCACACAAGTCGAGTATGATGTCTTCCTAAGGGATTGTCTATTGGTGGCTGAATGGGGATCCACATACGATTTAATAGAGAATGCCTGTGTGTGACTTTGCTTTATGTGGGGAGGCTGACACTCTGACAGCCACCACATGGCCCCTGACAGATCGGATTCAGTGTCCAGTGGCACGGAGTAGAAGATGACTGGGAGCCTTCCTCTGCCTACACTGCAGTGACAAGGTGATGTTCCTCGGAGAATCACCCAAACATCAACCACCTATTTACACTAATCCTGCATTAGTTCAGTTTTCCTTCTCCTACGTTCTCATCAGCTCCTCTGAGATTCTACATCTCACCTTCACATCTGGAGCAATGTGGGAGTAGATCAGTTCACCAAGATGAAATCCACGTGGTCTTAGGGAAATGTGCAAGTTGCATAGAGACAGCACTTATGGTCAGAATTGAACTTGGCTATCCGGCACTGTGAGGCAGTGACTCTACTAGCTGCACCACTGTGCCACCTACTGTGTCAACACAAGTGAGTAGCTCATTGTGGAAGGAAAACAGGATGGAAGAAGGAAAATAAATATTAGTGAGAAAAAGAAAGACAAAGAAAAGACAATTACAAACTTTAAAAATACAGTGAAAATATTGTAAAAATATGTGAAAAAGAAAATAGTAGTAACTGAATCAGGGATAAAGAGGAAATTTACTGCTAGAAGCAGAAGATGTGTATCAGATGATAAATGAGTAATTGACATCAACCTTCACCAAGAAAGAAGACCGTGCTGGAGTTCCAGCCAAGAAAGATGTATTGAGATTCTGATGTTTAAAAGGAGACATTAGAAAAGCTATCTGTATTTTAAAATGAATACATTATCTGTTCAGAATAGGATGCATCTTAGGTTCCAGAGAAAACTAATGGAGGAAACTTCTGCGCAACTGGCTATAAACTTAAGAGGATAACGCCTAACGGTGAGGAAAGTGTAAGCGTTATGTTATTGTTCAAAACAGATTGCCTGGATAAACCAATAGTCAGTACTATACAATACTAGTCAGTTTAACTTCAGTGGTGGGGACAAATTAAGAACTATTAATTAGGGCCACACATACAAACGCTGGAGGAACTCAATAGGTCAGGCAGCATCCATGGAAATGAACCACAGTCGACATTTTGGGCCGAGGCCCTTCTTCAGGATATCCTTTCTTAGGGATGGGGTTAGCAACTTGGATATGTACATTATTATTAGAGATGATGATGATGATGATGATGATGATGATGATTATTATTATTATTAGCATGCATCAATTAAAAGCAAATTGTGTCTAACCAACCAGGTAGACTATGTTGATGAAGTTGCAGAAAGCATCAAAAGTGAAATTGCAATTGTTATTATTTATGGACTTCTAAATGGCATGATTAAGAACCACATATTGATGCAGGTTCTGCCCCCTTTTATTCATGAAGGGCATGGAATAAATTTTCTAAATAGAAAATTGGCTAAATGACAGGAAAAAGACAGTAGTAGTAAAACAACACATGAGAGATAATGGCAGAATTCAGCAAGTCAGGCAGCATCTATAGAGAAAATGGACATTCAATGTTTCAGGATGAGATCCTTGTGTAATGAATACAAATATTAATGTTTTGTTATCATTAATATCACAATGTATTGTAGCGGTGTGCTACACGCAGCGCTGAAATAACGACACGTAGTCGATGAGCTGCAGTTGCAAAAGAGATTTATTCGAACTTCACGGCCTCGCTTTAAAGCCTTCCTGATCCCGCCCTCCCCGGGCGGGAATGCTGTAGGGGGCGTGCATTCACAGTCACGTCCCGCGCGCGGGCTTTTCCCCTTGCTGGTGAAGCAGACTTGGTGCCCTTTTTGGGTCCGGCCTCATGCCGGCGCGCGCCGCTTTGTGAGCCGGTTCAAGTGCACTGGGAAGTGGATCACTACATAAACGCCCCCAGAACCGACGATACACCCCCCAATGTCCTCAGCCTGGGTCGGACCCTGTTTGGGAGGTCTGCCTCTGTGCCGCGGTGCCGGAATCTCGAACGGCTGCGCCAAGTCCACATGGGCCAGTTTGAGTCGGTCCACCATGAAAACCTCCTCTCTCCCCCCAACGTCCAGCACGAACGTGGACCTGTTGCTCCTGATCACCGTAAACAGCCCCTCGTAGGGCCGTTGCAGAGGTGGCCGATGCCCGCCCCGTCGTACAAACACAAACTTACAGTTCTGCAGGTCTTTGGGTACGCAGGTCGGGTGCTGCCCATGCTGCAAAGTGGGTATGGGGCCAGGTTACCGAGCCTCTCGCATAGTCTGCCCAGGACTGCTGCGGGTTCTTCCTCGTGCCCCCTTGGGGCTGGTATGAACTCCCCGGGAACGACCAGGGGTGCGCCGTACACCAACTCGGCCGACGAGGTGTGCAGAACTTCTTTGGGCGCCATGCGGATTCCGAGCAGGACCCAGGGAAGCTTGTCCACCCAGTTAGGTCCTCTCAGGCGGGCCATGAGAGCCGACTTCAGGTGACGGTGGAAAAGCTCCACCAGTCCGTTCGACTGTGGGTGGTAGGAACACCCACCTTCTTAATTACATTAAGAACCTTCACATTACAACCTTCTTAAAAGTTTTTTAGACATTTCAGCTCACATTGTAATCTCATGAGTGTATTCATCCCCAACAGGCTGGCCATCGCTGACCAGAGGCTGGAGGTGAACTGGGCGCCTCTGTCGGAGGTAATGTGGGCCGGTACACCAAAGCGGGACACCCAGGTGGCGATCAGTGCCTCGGCGCAAGATTCGGAGGTGGTGTCGGTGAGCGGGACCGCCTCTGGCCATCTTGTGAACCTGTCCACGATAGTCAGGAGGTGCCGCGCTCCACGCGGCACTGGCAGGGGGCCCACGATATCCACATGAATGTGGTCGAAACGCCGGTGGGTGGCGTGGAACTGCTGCGGCAGAGCTTTGGTGTGCCGCTGCACCTTGGCAGTTTGGCAGTGCATGCACGTTTTGGCCCATTCACTGACCTGCTTGCGGAGTCCGTGCCAAACGAACCTGTTGGAGACCATCCGGACGGTTGTCCTGATGGAGGGGTGCGCTAAGTTGTGAATGGAGTTGAAAACTCGCTGCCGCCAGGCTGCCGGGACGATGGGACGGGATTGGCCGGTGGTGACGTCACAGAGTAGGGTCCTCTCACCAGGGCCTACGGGGAGGTCCTGGAGCTGCAAACCGGAGACTGCAGTCCTGTAGCTAGGGATCTCCTCGTCTGCCTGCTGCGCCTCCGCCAGTGCTTTCTAGTCTACCCCTTGGGACAGGGCTTGGATGTTAGGGCGAGAGAGAGCGTCCGCCATGACATTGTCCTTTCCCGAGACATACCGGACATCCGTCATGTTTTCAGAGATATAGGACAGATGTTGCTGCTGGTGGGACGACCAGGGATCGGACACCTTCATGAACGCAAAGGTAAGCGGTTTGTGGTCCGTGAACGCGGTGAAGGGCCTACCTTCCAAGAAGTACCTGAAATGCCGGATTGCCAGGTATAGCGCCAACAGCTCCCAGTCGAAAGCACTGTATTTGAGCTCGGGTGGTCGCAGGTGTTTGCTGAAAAACGCCAGGGGTTGCCAGCAACCCTCAATGAGTTGTTCCAGCACCCCACCGACTGCCGTGTTAGATGTGTCCACTGTGAGGGCGGTAGGGACGTCCGTTCTGGGGTGCACTAGCATCCCAAGTTGGCCAAGGCTTCTTTCGTTTTAATGAAAGCGGCGGTGGACTTCTCATCCCAGGTAATGTCCTTGCCCGGACCCGACATCAGGGCGAACAGGGGGTGCATGATTCGGGCAGCTGAAGGGAGGAAGCGGTGGTAGAAATTTACCATACCCACGAATTCCTGAAGGCCTTTGATTATGTTGGGTCGGGGGAAATGGCGGACTGCGTCTATCTTAGCGGGCAGAGGGGTTGCCCCGTCTTTAGTAATCCTGTGGCCCAGGAAGTCGATGGTGTTGAGCCCGAACTGGCATTTGGCCGGGTTGATTGTCAGGCCGTATTCACTCAGTCGGGCGTAGAGTTGACGGAGGTGGGACAGATGCTCCTGACGACTGCTGCTGGCTATGAGGATGTTGTCCAAATAGATGAAAGCGAAGTCCAGGTCGCGTCCCACCGCATCCATTAACCGCTGAAACATCTGTGCGGCATTCTTTAGGCCGAACGGCATGCGGAGGAACTCGAAAAGGCCGAAAGGGGTGATGAGTGCCGTTTTGGGGACGTTGTCCGGATGCATCGGGATTTGATGGTATCCCCAGACGAGGTCCACCTTGGAGAAGATCCGTGCGCCGTGAAGGTTTGCTGCAAAGTCCTGAATGTGTGGCACAGGGTAGCGGTCCGGTGTTGTAGCCTCATTCAGCCTGCGGTAGTCGCCGCATGGTCTCCAGCCCCCTGATGCTTTGGGCACCATGTGCAGGGGGGAGGCCCATGGGCTGTCGGACCGCCGTATGATCCCCAATTCCTCCATCCTCTTGAACTCCTCCTTCGCCAGTCGGAGCTTGTCCGGGGGAAGCCTTCGAGCACGGGCATGGAGGGGTGGTCCTTGTGTCGGGATGTGGTGCTGTACGCCGTGTCTGGGCATGGCTGCCGTGAACTGCGGTGACAGAACTGATGGGAAATCTGCCAGGACTCTGGTGAAGTCGTTGTCGGACAAGGTGATGGAGTCTAGGTGTGGAGCCAGCAACTGGGCTTCACCCAGGGAGAACGTTTGAAAGGTCTCGGCGTGGACCAGTCTCTTCCTTGGCAGGTCGACCAGTAGGCTGTGAGCCCGCAAAAAATCTGCGCCCAGGAGCGGTTGGGCTACGGCGGCCAGTGCGAAGTCCCACATGAACTGGCTGGAGCCGAACTGTAGCTGTACCGTACGGGTGCCGTAGGTCCTTACTGTGCTACCGTTTGCGGCCCTCAGGGTGGGACCCGGTGCTCTGTTGCGGGTGTCGTAACTCGTCGGAGGTAAGACGCTGATCTCGGCTCCAGTGTCGACCAAAAAGCGGCGTCCCGACTGCTTGTCCCAGACATACAGAAGGCTATCCCGATGGCCAGCTGCCGTAGCCATCAGCGGCGGCTGGCGCTGGCATTTCCCGGGAACTGGCAGGGCGGGCTACAGCAGTGGGCTTCTGCGCCCCACCGCTGGTGGTAGAAGCACCATTGTTCATTGGTTTCCTCACCCCTGCCTCTGGGGTTAGTAGGCTCTGCAGCCAGGCCTAGTCTGGTCTGCTGCCGGGAACGTGGCCTGGTGATCTGTGGGACGGATGCCCCACTCTCCTTCTTGGCTTTCCACAGCAAGTCCGCCCAGGCTGCCACCTTCCGGGGGGTCGCTGAAATCCACATTGGACAGCAGCAGGCCTATGTCCTCAGGCAGCTGCTCCAGGAATGCCTGCTCAAACATGAGGCAGGGCTTGTGTCCTCTGGCCAGAGACAACATCTCATTCATTAAAGCCGATGGCGGCCTGTCTCCCAAACCATCCAGGTGCAGTAAACGGGCAGCTCGCTTGCGCCGTGAGAGTCCGAAAGTCCTTATGAGCAAGGCTTTGAATTCCGTGTATTTGCCGTCCGCTGGGGGAGACTGTATGAACTCCTCAACCTGGGCCGCTGTTTCCTAGTCGAGGGAGCTCACCACGTAGTAGTAACGTGTGTCCTCTGAGATTATCTGCCGAATGTGGAATTGGGCTTTTGCTTGCTGGAACCACAGGTGAGGTTGCAGTGTCCAGAAGCTTGGCAGTTTTAACGAAACTGCATGAACAGATGCGGCGTCGTTCATCTTTGGCCCAAATATCATTTGGGCCGTTGGGGTCACCAATTGCAGCGCTGAAATAACGACACGTAGTCGATGAGCTGCAGTTGCAAAAGAGATTTATTCGAACTTCGCGGCCTCGCTTTAAAGCCTTCCTGATCCCGCCCTCCCCGGGCGGGAATGCTGTAGGGGGCGCGTATTCACAGTCCCGTCCCGCGTGCGGGCTTTTCCCCTTGCTGGTGAAGCAGACTTGGTGCCCTCTTTGGGACCGGCCTCAATGCCGGCGCGCACCACTTTGTGAGCCGGTTCGAGTGCGCTGGGAAGTGGGTCGCCACAGTATTAACTAATCTATGAAAGTAAGAAATGAGACCTTAACGGTTCCTTGAGCCCGTCTAGCCGCTCTATAAGTTTTTTATATAGAGGGTAGTGGGTATATGGAACATGTTGTTAGAGGGTGTGGTAGAAACAGGTACAATTATAATGTAAAAACCTTTGGACAGATACGTGGATGGAACTTTTTTATAGGGATTTGGTTCAAATGCAGGCAAATGGGATTAGTATGGATCTGCATTTTTTGCATGCATGAGTTGGGTTAAAAAGCCTATTTCCATGCTGTGCTTTATGAATCTCTATGAAGTTTGTAAGTGAATTGTGACTTAGTTTGATACACTTCCATTTTCTCTTTGGTTACACCATTGTTAAACAAACATTTATCAACCCCAGATTCATAGCTAACAAGTGACCCAGAATAGTTTGCAGTTTGTGAAAAAAATCTTCAGACTTCTGCACACATCGATTTTTCCTAGCATCTATTACTGGAAAGTCACTCTTTCATTTTAGGCGCTATCCTTTATTTCTACATTGGCAAATATTTTCCCTAAGATGACGTACCCAGAATTGCTCACAGTTCTCCATGCGTGGTATAACCAGAGACTTAAATTACTATGAAATAACATCATCCTCTAGTATTCCATTCTATTGAGTATAAAGGCCGCCATTTGATTTGTCTGTTTGATTGTTTCCTTTATTTGTTCAAAGTCTATTTATTGATTTGTTTTTATACATGGCCAGGTTTCCATTGTTCACTCTATCTAGACTTTAACAATTGAGAAAATGCAATAGGAGTGTGTAATATATAAAGATTTTGGGAAATTTGAAAACTTGTTATTTCCAAGTTTGTCTTGCACAACTATAAGTAACATACTCTGTCTGACCTGCTGATGAAGGGAAGAGATTGCGTGGGAGTGTAGAAATTTGCTTTTGTTAGCTGGCATTGAACAGGGGTTAGAACGTCAGCTAGGCATTGTGCATCTCTCTTACATTGTACTGTCAAATTACCACAAAATGCATCTCCAGTGTTTTTCCCATTATAGATTTTGAAGATGTACTAATAGCAATTTTGCCAATTACTCAGAAGTGAATGCAATAAACAAGCAGATCTGCTATTTTGGCACTCATAAGTTAATGATTGATGGCACCTTTGTTCTTTCCATTGAAATGGGGAATGTGTCATGTAGATTTTACTGTAATTTTTCCAATTTATCCCTTTGTTCCTCTCCTGAAAATATCATAAATACTCTCATCTTTAGATATCTCAATCAGCTGGTCATTCTTTAAATACTAATTCAGCTCATGAAGTCAGCATGTTCTTTAAACCTAATGCATCCCAAGCAAGATTGATGGTTATTGCTAAATGCCTAATGCACTTTGTTGTCAGCATACCAGTCACCCCTGCTCCCCCTCCCTCTTCCTCTGGTACACCTTCACTAACAAAAGATTAACATCTAGAACTATCTTAATCTGCCTGACCTTCAGTATTGCATTATCCAATGCATTTAGATGCTGAGCTTTGAGTAAATCCTGGGACAAGCTTTCATTCTTAAAAATGAGCACAGATGAAGTGGGCCCATTTTAAACCCAATTTCCAAAAGCAGAAGGCCCATCATATTATTCAGTCAGTTCCTTGTCACAACCGTGTCTGAAAAACCATCTTTTGTGAAACAGAAAACATAGAATGAGAATAAATAGATCCCTCCCAGGATCTTGAGCTGTCACAAGTGAGACATAACAGAAGAAAAGTGTTTGGTGCTCAGTTATTCACAGCCTATATTAATGATTTAGCTAAAGGGATAAAATATCATACTTCCTCATTCGCTGATGAAACTAAATGAGATGAGATTGTGAAGGTAGAGGAGGATGTGAGAAGGCTTCCAGGCGGAACAGCAAGCTGAGGGAATAAATGAGAATACAGCAGATAGAACAGAAAGTGGAAAAGTTTGTAATCAGTAAGTTGGGGTACTAAACAGAAGAGGAGAGAATTATTTTCGGTAGTGAAAGATTGAGTAGTGTTAACATTCCAAAAGGATTGAATGTGCTTGTGCACAAGTCACTGGAGCCCAAAGCAGTCAGAAAGTCAGCAAGTGGTATAGCACAGAGACAGACTCTATGCAATCTATCATATCTATCTATCCAAATCGCATATGTCTGCACTGATTCCATATCCCTCTTGCCTTCCTTGCTCATTCAGGTGCCTCTTAAATATTGTCACTGTTCTTGCCTCCACCACATCCTCTAGCAGCTCATTCCAGATACCAACTGCTATTTATTTGTAAGATTTACCCCACTGTTTCTCTTTAAACTTCCTCCCTCTCGCCCTCAACCTATACTCTCTAATTTTAGACACCCCAGCCATGGGAAACAGACTCAGATTACCTTTTCTGTAAAAGCGAATGAAATGTTTGTTACTCCAGATCTGATACAGCATAAAAACATAATAAGCATAAAGGGCACAATGAAAAAATAAACAAAACTGACAATAAATATAAATATAAAAGCGCAACGTACAGGTAACTGGTTATATTACCAACTTGGACAAAAGTGATTTTCATGATAAAGCACACTAATTTTCTTTCTGGGGAGTGGATTCACTCTGCCTGACAATAATCATGCTGATTGGAGCAAACATGCATGAAATTTATCTTGGGTACAGCGATGGAGAATTATCAGCATATTTAATATTGCACTCAATTTTGGTTTCATCTCCCAGCATTTCTAATCATGCTGCCAACATTCCCATTCCAAGTTATTAATATTTCCAACAAAGAACATGGAGTCATAGAATCATAGAGTCATAAAAAAGTACAGCAGAGAAACAGCCCTTTCAGCCCATCTAGTCCATACTAAACCATTTAATCTGCCTACTCCCATCCACCTGTACCAGTACCATAGCCCTTCATACCCTTACCATCCATGTATTTGTCCAAACTTTTCATAAACTTTGAAATCAAGCTTGATACACCACTTGCGCTGGTAGCTCATTCCACACTATCATGGCCCTCTGTGTAAAGAGGTTTCCCCTCATGTTCCCGTTAAACTTTTCTCCATTCACCCATAACCCATGACCTCTAGTTGTAGGTCGACCCAACTTCAATGGAAAAAGCCTGCTTGCACTTACCCTATCTATACCCTTCATAATTTTGCATACAAAACTCCCCTTATTATTCTACATTCCAAGGAATAAAGGCCTAAACTATTACATTTTTCATTATAACTCAGTCCTGGCAATATCCTTGACCTGAGTTACAATGAAAGATTGAATAGGTTAGGCAAGTAGGCTTTTTGTATAGATGGTAGGGGGACGGTAACTCACCTTCGATTGTTTTTGCACCTCTGTGGAGCAAACGTGCATGAAATTCATCTTATGTACAATGATGGAGAATTATCAGCATATTTAATATTGCGCTCAATTTTGATTTCATCTCCAAGCATTTCTAATCATGCCACCAACATTCCCATCCAAATTATTAATATCTCCAAGAAACAACATAGATTCGTAGAATCAGAGAGTACCCCTGTGACTCTTTATTGTCCTGCTGTCTCCTACTGGGAGTTGCTTAGATAGTGGAAGAAATGGACAGTGAATTGAACAACTCAACACCCCACCTCCCCACCCTTAGCACTTCTCCATACCAGGCAGATGCTGAGCATAAATTATCTGGGCCACTTTTTCCACATCCGCTTCTGCTCCATGTTTAACATCCAGTGGATTGCATTCTGCTACAGCAGGAAATCCACCCTTATAATCTGTTTCCCTCTGGGGGCTGGAACTGGGAGAAAGGGCGTGAGCTGTAGTTGAGGGACAATATACCAGGAGAACTGAGAAAGGGATTAATGGACCAAAAGTAGTAAAGCACAGGGAGAATTGCAATCCATGATAAACAAAGCTGGAGAAACAGAGTGAACTGGAATTACTGATCAATGTAAAGGAGGAATTCCAATTGGATGAGGAGAATTGGATCAAGGTTATACACATAAACAGAACTGAAGAAATGGGTAGAATAGATAGGAGGAGGAGAATAGATCAGAGTAGGCGGAGAGAGTGTTAAGTGTCCCAGCTGAGTTGCAGGGAGGAATAATATTTTGTGAGAAGCATAGCAAGTGATAGGTGTATAGGGAGAAGTAAACCAAGTGAAGAAAATTACATATAAGGGTAAATGTAGAGGGAGATTTAGAAGGATATATATCCTGGGTTAATCATAACTTAAATAAAAACGTATTTTCAGGTTTTGATTTCTATGATATTTGAACCATACAATGAGATTTTCAACCTAATAAGAAACTTAGATTAAATCTCGGTTCCCATTTTAGTGAAATACTCATTAGTGGTAACAGTCTCTGATGCTTTACACCCACCACTTGTGCTGTTCTAGTGGTTGTAAACTGTGTAGAGAGATGATTAGTTTCTTTTAGCTGCAGTGTTATTTAGGGTGGTGATTAATTCTGGTTTTATTCAGGGTGCCATTCCAAACTCCTTTTCGGGAAGTGTTGGAATGATGGTTCTTGACCTCTGGCAAAATAAATTATGATTTCAACAATGCAGAAGGAGCACTGTATCAGACTATAATATTTTTATATTACGCTTACTTAGAAGACTGTGTATAGTCAATTTCATCCAAGTTGAAACACTATTTTCTCAGTGGTGGATCGGAGATGAACCTGGACTGAATAGCTTCATATTCTTCTTTTATAATTAGTTCTCAGACAGTGCCTTCTGTGCTGAGGTCCTACTAATATCCTTTAACAGCTGGTCTCAGCTTGGGTGAAGCTAAAAAATAGGATTAAGATGGTGCTGGTAAACCATGACATCGTGCAGTGGGCAACTTGCAAAGCTATTAAATTGTCTTTTGCACATTGGTTGTTTGTCTGTCCTGTTGGGAGTGGCTTTTTGTTGATTCTATTGTGTTTCTTGTGTTTACTATGAATTCCTGCAAGAAACTGAATCTCAGGATTGTATATGGTGACATATATGTACTTTGTTAATAAATTAACTTTGATCTCCGAACTTTAAATTTTAAAAACAAGACCAGTTGAAACCATTGTACTGAATGTGTTCCCACAGCAACATTAGGTAAGGAATTTCAACCCACTGCAGTTGCACATATCTACCTTGAATTTTCACATCAAACTAATTAGCACTAGGACAGCTGTTGCTTAAAGCAGCAGGTTTCCAACTACTAAATTTAAATTTCTGAATAATATTTGATACAGTATTGCATCAGCAGAACTAACTGGGAAAATTGCAGAAACTACCATAAAAATCTGTATCATTATATTATTTTGATGCAAATGTCGGATTGTATTAGGCAGGACAATTTTGTGTCTGGTCCAAATGCTTGCAGGTGATTTGCTAAAGGACTAGAAATCGATTTTATGGTTGTCACCTCCTTCTTGAGGACTTTTATGCCTTTGAATGAGCGCAGATAGATATAAGTGCCTGAAACTTGACCCTCAAATCCAAGTGTGGTCATCTTCAGCTATGAAATAGAGAAAGTTCATCCAACTGTTATAAACCGAGTCACTGCAGAATCATAGAAAGGATCCGGCAGGTCAAACGTCAGCTCTCGTCGTCCCCAGTTCTTTTGCCAATTTCAGCATCAAAAATTGAAAATTACTGTACATAACAGCACACCTCGCCTCTTTGTTACCTTCTGCAGAAATGGCTTGCGATGTCGGAGTTTTCACTTGAAAAGCTATCCCTAGCAAATTGGAATGTCATTCTATAAAAAAATGGAAACACAAAGGTGCAAAATTGCATTGGATTGCCCTAAGATGGCACTTCTCTCGCTGTCCAAAGTAGAAGCAAATAGACTGTAGGCCCAATTAAGCTTGCTCTCTGCTCATCACTCCCTTCGTGGGACCAGTGGCCTAACTTGAAATACACAGGCCTTTTTGATCAACTATAAATCACTCATGAGTAGTAACATAGAATCTTACGGCACTGAGAGAGGCAGTTCACTCCACTGTACATATACAGGCTTTTTGAAATCAATACCCAATTAGTTCCACTCTACAGAGAGCAAAGCTTTTAAAAAAGCATCCGAGTGTCTTCTATATTATTGCCTTGTTGGGTATTCAGTCATTGCAGTGCATACTTACGCTTTTCTTTCAATATCTTCAAACTGGACACTTGGAGAGGAGGCTGACACAGGAGTTAAGTGGTACCTCATGAGCCAACAACATCAATAAGTTAGAGGATTTCCATTTGTTGTCTTTGGACAAGAGCCAGAGGAACAAACAGCAAGCAGTCATCATCATGTCATTCATTTGGGGGTTCGACTCCAGCGCTGAGGTTAGTGCAATGCTTGAGGCATCCAATTTCAGAGTTCGATTCTGGTGCTGTCTGTCAGGAGTTTGCATGTTCTCCCCATGACTGCATGGGTTCCTCCAGGTGCTCCAGTTTCCTCCCACAGTCCGAAGGCGTACTGCTTAGTAGGTTAATTGGTGACTGGAAATTGTCCTGTGAGGGTTGCTGAGCAGTGCAGCTCATGGACCAGAATGACTTGCTTAGGCTATACAGTACCTCTAAACCAGGGGTTCCCAACCTTTCTTATGCCATGGACCAACACCACTAAGCAAAGGGTCTGTGGACACCAGATTGAGAGCCCCTGCTTTACATAAAAAAACGTTTCCGACGTGCAGCCTAATATAACAAATAAGGAAAATGGATGACCACGCACAGATTATGTCAAATGTGGCTATTGCAATAAACTGCTGCCTGATTAGACTGATTTGCAGGACCTCAATCTTTCAAGTACTAAGTATGTTTTCCACTGATATCACAAACAGGCTAGTGTTTCAAAGGATGAAAGATTGGCAAAGTAGTAATTACATGCCATTTTCAGTATCAGTTCAAGCTGGGTAATTCTCAGCTAGCCTGGCTGCCATGAAACTGACAGGATCAGAAAAGCCAAATTATATCAATGTGTATTTAAATGTTTTGCCAAAGACAACCATTGTGCTATTAGTTCCTCTTAACACAGCACATGGACAAATAACAAGGCAAGCTTAGTTACGAATACTTACGCACAACATAATGTCAATTGCCTCTGGCAGACAAGGTCTTAATATTTTATTGTTCCACTGTGCTTTTGACCTCAGTTCATGAGGCAGTATCATTGCAGTGATTTCACAATTTCAAAACATGATGATATGCAGAGACCCAGTGGCTTCTCTGGCTCCCAATGCCACCATCATCCCTGTACCAAAGAACTCTACAGCTTCAGAACTAAGTGACTACAGCCCTGTGGCACTGATGGCAATCATCATGAAGTGCTTTGAACGGTTGGTGATGGCACACATCCAAAACTCCACTCCTTCCACACTAGACGCTCTCCGACAGAACTGCTCTACATCAGATGTCTCAGCGTCTGCCATGCACCTGGCCCTACCACACCTAGAAAACAAGAATACTTATGTCAGAATGCTGTTTCTGGACCTCAGTTCGGCACTCAACACTATTGTCCCACAGACCGTGGTGAAGAAACTCCTAATCCTTGGTCTAAGTACACCACTGTGCAACTGGGTGTTGACTTCCTAACCAACAGACCCCAGATAGTAAGGTTGCCCAACCACTCCTCCCTGCCCATCATCCTCAACATGGGGGTGGGGGTGCTGAGCCCGCTTCTGTACACTCTGCGCACACGTGACTGCACAACCAAACGCCCGAGTAATCACATTGTCAAGTTGGCTGATGACATGACAGTGGTGGGGGGTTCATCACTAAATACGATGAGACGGCCTACAGAGATGAGGTGGAGGAGCCTGAGGCCTAGTACCGGACAAAAACTGCTTCATCAATGTCAACAGGACAAAGGAAATGGTTATCGACTTCTGATGATCTCGCACCGCTTACAGTCCCCTCTCAATCTGCAGCAGAGTAGCGGAAACTGCAAGCAGCTTCAGACTCCTGCAAGTGCACATCCCGCACAATCTCTGATTGTCCCAGGGCACATTCTGCACGGTCAAGAAAGCTCACCAATGCTTCTACTTTCTGAGGAGGGTGAAGTGACCTAGGCTATGCATTAGTACCCATGACCTTCTACACATGTATAGTAGACAGCATCCTAACAAGTTGTATCACTGTATGGCATGGAAAGAGCACTCTGGCGGTCAGGAAGGCTCTGCAACTGGTAGGCAACTCTGCCCAATGCATCATCGGCACCGGCCTATGTGCCATCAAGGTCATATATACAGAAAGGTGCCAGAACAAGGCCAGCAACATCTAGGGTCAAAAACATTACTTTCCTTAAGTAGTAAGACTGATCAACACATCCAGCCACCAACCCATCCCACCACCACTACCTTATCACTTCCTGTCAGAGTCTCCATATGTACAGATACTTACGTAACCAGCGTCATTTTATGTACATGTAGTTAATCAACATAAGCTATCTTATGTATATATTGTCAATTTATTGTGTTTTTTTATAATTATTGTGTTCTTTATCTTAGTGTGGTTTTTTTGTGCTGCATTGGATCTGGAGTAACAATTATTTCATTCTCCTTTACACTTGTGTACAGGAAATGACATTAGTTAATCTTGAAGTGAATCTCAAATCTTGAATAATTGTTGCTGACATGAGGATTGGTTTTCCATCATTTCATCCTCAACAAGATTCTCCAAAATACACGCAGGGAGAGCTGGCCTACACTTCCTCTGGTTCTCTACCTGTGAAGACTTCGGTTGAACCATTGCAAAACTCTGATTAAAACATTGGAGTCAAGGGCACATGATGACTGGATGAACCATGGAACCATAGAACATTACAGCACAGAAACAGGCCGTCTGGCCTTTCTTGGCTATGCCGAACCGTTCTTCTGCCTAGTCCCACTGACCTGCACCTGGCCCATATCCCTCCATACACCTCTCATCCTGTCCAAGTTTTTCTTAAATGTTAAAAGTGAGCACGCATTTACCACTTCATCTGGCAGCTCATTCCACACTCCCACCACTCTCTGTGTGAAGAAACCCCCCCCCCCATGTTCCCTTTAAACTTTTTCCCCTTCACCCTTAACCCATGTCCTCTGGTTTTTTTCTCCCCTAGGCTCAGTGGAAGAAGCCAGCTTGCATTCACTCTATCTATACCCATCATAATTTTATATACCTCTATCAAGTCTCCCCTCATTCTTCTACGCTCCAAGGAATAAGGTCCTAACCTATTCAACCTTTCTCGGTAACTCAGTTTCTCAAGTCCCGGCAACAGCCTTGTGAACCTTCTCTGCACTCTTTCAACCTTATTAATATTCTTCCTGTAATTCGGTGACCAAAACTGAACACAATACTCCAAATTCGGCCTCACCAATGCCTTATACAACCTCACCATAACATTCTAACTCTTATACTCAATACTTAGATTTAGAAAGGCCAATGTTCCAAAAGTTCTCTTTACTACCCTATCTACCTGTGACACCACTCTTAGGGAATTTTGTATCTATATTCCTAGATCCCTCAGTTCTACTGCACTCCTCAGTGTCTTACCATTTTCCTTGTATGTTCTACCTTTGTTTTTCCTTCCAAAGTGCAATACCTCACACTTGTCTGTATTAAACTGCATCTGCCATTTTTAACCCATTTTTCCAGCTGGTCCAGTTCTCTCTGCAAGCTTTGAAAACCTTCCTCACTGTCCACTACACCTCCAGTCTTTGTATCATCAGCAAATTTACTGATCCAATTTACCACATTATCACCCAGATTGTTGATATAGATGACAAATAACAATGGACCCAGCACTGATCCCTGTGGCACACCACTAGTCACAGTGCAACCTGTTGCAGTTTACCTAGGATTTATTAAATTAGTAGTAGCCTTAAGTAGTTGAGACTTCTCATACAATGCAATTAGGAAAAGAAATGGCATAAAACACATACATACACTTGCACGTGAATGCACAACAGGAAGTGCAATATTAAAACTAAAAATACTCAGCTCTGGTACAATTTTGTTCATGACAAGTACCATTTCAGATAACTGGCAGTGGATTGCTCCCAACTTTCCACCTATTTATTTAAAAATACTCTCTGTAAAACCCATGATGTTTTCTTGGGAACTGTACCATGCAGTCCTAACTGACACTTTAGACTGGTGTGAAGAGGACACAACTGGGAGAATGAAAAAGATAACAAGCAAGTTGAGTAGTAGTCAATTTAAAATTGATTCTAAATTGACTTACTGCAGTGTTTTACAACAATTTATTCTGTATTCCTTTCAATGATGATTATTAAAATGTTTATTAAATTTAGCCCTTGGGCATTTATTTTTGCTAGGGGCAATATAGCTTGCCTGCTTATACACTACTGACAACACAGCTAAAGTGAACCCTCTTGATACTCAATCCATCACTAAGCAATCCAGATCACAACAAACTATTCAACAAATATAATCTAGCTATGCACATAATAGTTAATTATAATATTAGATGGACAGGAAATGCAAAAATGAGTTTTATCAATTTCTAAAAGAAGTCAATAACTTAAAGAATGCCAGAAGCTATAAAATATGTCTGGCCTTGGATAGAGTGCAGCCTAAGTCCACAAATTAAAAGAAGGAATTATAAATTCCATCAAAAGTAAGACCATCAAAAGTGGACTAATTTTCCGGAGAATTAATTTCAGACCGCTGCACCATCAAAGACCTGCCTGGCCTTGAAATGAAAGAATTCTGTTCACAAGTAGTCTCTCCTTGCCTCTTAAATCAGGAAAAAAATACCAAAGCAAGATTGCCATGCTGTATAATTCTCCTATCTGATTTATTTCTTTGAATAAAGCTATCAGGTTGCTTACACCATGAAGTTACATTTTAATCTGTTTCCACCTTGTAAATTTCACCTTTCCACCTTGTAAAGATCAAGTACAGTTCAGAACAATTTGTTTCCCTTCTTATTCTTTAAGTGCATCTTCCTCCTACATTTGTTGTGGCCAAATAATTAATCGGGTTGATTCCATAGTGCAGTTGCACTACTAGAAAAGCTGCTACCTTGCAGTTTGAAACATTTAGTTTCAACCTTGATTGTGGGCGCTGTCTGCGTGGAGTTTGAACTTTCACCCTGTGATCGCAGGGATTTTCTCCAGCTGCTCTGCTTCCTGGCTCCCCACATTCCAAAGATTTGCAGCCTGGCAGTGCTATTTCTCCTAGCGTGAGGGGGAGTGGCAGGGTCTAGAGGAAGGTGAAGAAATCTTGAGAGAAGAAAAATAGGATTAGTGTATATGATTATTGAATGGTCTACACAGACTGCTTGAATTGAAGGCTTTAGTTCCGCACTGTATGACTCCATGATTGTATTGTCTTGTTCTGTATTGTTTTTTGTGAATGGATTTGTTCAAATTATATCAGTGAAAACTGTTTCAAATTGTCAAATATCTGTAATTTATCCATTAGAAAAGTGAAATAGTTTTCTTGTCATTCTTAATAATTAAACAGCAAATGCATATTATTTACTTTGTAACTGCATTTTAAAGTCATGCAACATGCACACCGATTTTATAATTGCAAGGAGGTTAAGCTAAGCAAGTAAAAAGCCAAATCAAATTTTTATTATTATCTCTGTTTTTTTCCTTCATGTTTATTGTTTGTCATTTTTTCCCCCTCCTGTTCAATGGGTTCATCTGTGGAACTAAAAGTTGACTTTCCCCATAATACCAGAGATTGTGTCATGCTGTGATAAAAGTCTGTCACTATTTTGTTCCTTTCACATAATGATTGCTTCCCATAGGACTAGCCCAATTAGCTGCCTATGAATGTATCTCATTAAGGGAGTAATTAGTAAAGACATCACCACTGCCCTTTCTGAATGCTGCAGCACCAGATGATACCAAGAAGCGTAAGTGATAATTAGTAATGTGCTTCAAAGTGTTGTAAGTGCCGTCTCAACCCTGCTCCTGTTAGTTTTATGCTATGGCATTGCCTGTACACAGTAAGTAGCAGCCAGACAGTGTTGTGATTTTGTAGATCTGATTCTCCTATGGTTTTTGGTTGTTGCATATTCAGTTGAAAATACATTTGATGCTGCTGAACTTTTGACATTGCTTCATGACAATAAGCCAACAATAATGCATCTATAAATATTAAACCACTAAATTACGACTTTTTTTCTACTGAAATCTTTATAAGACTGCTCAATATTTTTCACTGTTCTCAGATACGTTGACCCTGAAACTCTGTATACTTCTCATAAGGGAGCAATGAACGTCTTGCGCCATCAAAGAGATACCATAAACATCATTCATGCTCAATATTTGAAGGGTTGAGTCACAGTTATGGTACTTCAAGTATGGCTGTTAATCGAGGTTTTACCATGTTTTGTTTCCATAGGTCACCAGGCTGGAAATAAACCCAATAAGCCGCTTTGTATTTTATGTATTTTCCTTTTCTGTTTATAAGAACATAAATAGAAACAAAGATGAACTAAATAAAGTCCATTTGGCTAATCACAGGTTAGGAATAGACTTCCATAGTTTTCCTTCCTTCCCAAGTCTCAAATCAACCAACGAGTAGAACGTGAAAAGGAGCTGTCAGGTAGATTCACACCATCTCATCTCCTAGATCCTGGTGAACAGCAGTAGCACCTTGGAGACTCTCCAGCAAAGATGCTTGTGGAAGCATTGTCAAAGCAGATAAACTCAACTTCTGAAACTATCCTGGTGTCTGTAGAAATTTCACATTGATAGCACCCCTATTGCAAAATCAAGGAATGGTATTTCTCCGAGTATATTTTATAAAACATGGGTTAGGCCACAGTAGGAGTATTGTGTGTGGTTCTGTTTGCCACATTGTAGGGACAATGTGATTACTCTGGAGAGAGTGCAGAGGAGATTTATCAGGATGTTACCTGGATTGCAGTAGTTCAGTTTTAAGAAGAAATGGGATAGGTTGTGTTTGTTTTCTGTGGAGCAAACCCCTTAGCTGCTGAGAAGTGACCTGTTAGAAACATGCAAAATTATGAAGGTGATACATAGGGCAGATTGTAAGAATCTTAGGAGTGTAAGATTGTAAGACTGTAAGAATCATTAATAGCATATCCTTGTCCAGCCATGTTGATGCTATGGCCCAGAAAGCTCAACAGCACGTTTGCTTCTTCAGGAGACCAAAGGAAGTAGGCATGTCACTTCTGACCCTCACCAATTTTTATTGATGTACCGTCCTATCCAGTTGCATCGCCACTTGATGTAGCAACTGCTCTGCCAAGTCCACAAAAAAATTGCAGAGCTGTAGACATAGCACATGACACTCTTAAACTCACAATGTGACATCGCACCTTACTGTCTAACTACATTGTACTTCGTCTGTACTGTCACACTTTATTCTGTACTCTATTATTGTTTTACCTTGTACCACCTCAATGTAATTGAAAGGAAATTATCTGTATGGATATTATGCAAGACATGTTTTTCACTGTACCCTGATGCATGTGACAATAATAAATAATTTCACCTATTTACCAACTTTTTTCTCTTTGTGGGGAGATCTAGAACAAGAAGGGATGGACACAAGATGAGTATTAGGAGCTAATTTTAGGAGGTAATTTTGAAGAGTTTATTTCACAAAGGGAGAGGCTGAAATTTGGAAAACACTGTGTGGGAGATTTTGACAGCATTAATGAAACATCTGAACAACCACTCTAGTGTGTTTGTCTTAGGCAAATGCTGGTTCGTGACAAAGTTATAGATGGGTACGCTGGTTAGTATGGATATGGTGAGCTAAAGTACCCTCCTCTGTGCTGTGTAACTCCATGATTCCATCAATCTATGAGGCTGAGGTGAGAAACCTTCCTTCAATTTCGATTTCAAGGTGGCTCTCACCCAGGGCCAGGACTGGTCGGCATTTCTGGAGAATCTCCGGAATTCCTGGACAAGATAACAAGCACCAAGACAGAACTTCATCAAGCCCTGCTGAAAGTTTATTAAGTTTCGTGCCCTTGATGAAATACTAACAATATCAAGACAGAAAAGCTGTATGTTTCACAGATGTTCAGTTCCTTACAAGAATATTTTAATAAACTATGTTGATTGGACTTAAATTGAGTTATGGAGTCCTCAAATACGTGCCATAGTTGGTAAATATTCATGGTAATTTACTAAGAACTTCTTTCGAAAGAGCATTAATGATGTGTTTTGTATCCTAATGATGTACATTTTTCATTTTGTTTCTATTTATTTAAAATGATTGAATTTTTGACTGATGCATCTATGTTATTATGTTAAAATTATTAAAAATTATTTTAATAAAAAAAGAGAAGTAAACTCATTAAAAATAATCCATGAGCACAACAAAAGTGTTTTGTACCTGCAGTCAATATTTCTGTAATCAGTGCTAACAACATTAGTTGATTTTCTTTGTTTCCTTTGGTTAGATACCAAAATCCTCATAAGTTTTGAGGATCCAGCACACTAACCCAGTCTCTAGATACATTGCGTAGTTTAGTGGAAATCCAGAGGAACAGGTTTTGTATTTAATATTTCAGTAATATTTAATTAATATTGTAAATACTTTGTTTGATTAAGCATTCCTGGTTGTTTACATAATGCATTGTGGGTCATATGTAAAAGTACATAAATAACATACTGTATATCCTTACTCTGCCACATCATACGTACATGCCTCGCTTAAAGTAACAATGAAGGATTCCTGACTTCGAATTAATTTTATGTTTTGGAGTTACAAAACATAACAGTGGTGATGATAAAGTTTTAAAATGAAGATGAGTAGTCTATTTAAGTGCAGTGAGATATTCGTGTTAAAAACAGCACAGTGAGACATTTGACTTAGTGCAGAGCATCCTATCTTCACAAAAGGAGACCTTTGGGTTTAATAAATGGCAGGAAGCAGATGAAATCCATCCACCATTTGAATGCTACATGCCCTGCAACAGAGACAACTGAATGTGAATTAATGAAGGCACTGGATGTTGCCATAGTGGTGTCCATGGATGGCATTGGAAAACTCAAACATATGAAGAGTAAAATAGTTTTAAATGAAAATGCCACACCCAAGTTTTACAAAATCCACTAACAGCAACAGCACGAATGTGGAGATGGGCTCTGTTTCTTGGAGGACACAATTACAAGATTGAATTCAAGAGGACATTAAATCATGGAAATGCTGATTGATTGTCCCATTTACTCTTGGAAAAGGAAATACCTGAAACATTTGCAAAAGAGGATATTCCTCTTGACGTATTCTCCCTAATGAAAATTGAAAGTCTTCAGCTTACAGCAGTTTAAAAGCGAGAAGAGTTTAAAAGGAGATGGTTATTTCTTCAGCGGTTTGAACATGGCAGGACTGCGCAACCGTGTGGACGTCAGCCAGTGAGAACAGTGAAAAGAGTTTAAAAGAAGACACCTTATAGAGCGGGCATTAGAGTAGAGGGAGACAGAGTAGGAAGGCTTTGGCTCAACGGTGCTTTGGCGATAACAGGTCAAGGTGAGGTCGGTTAACTGTATAGAATACAGACAGGAAGAACGTGTGTGAGGCCGGTGTTCTGTGCTAGGAGTCAGATGTGGGAAGTCCGGAAGATTCCCCGCCTCTCAGATAGTTACACCTGCACCAGGTGTGTCCAGCTGCAGCTCCTTAGGGACTGTGTTAGGAACTGGAGATGCAGCTCGATGACCCTCGTCGGATCAGGGAAAGTGAGGAGGTGATAGAGAGGAGCTAAAGGCAAGTAGTCACACCGGCACCCGGGGAGACAGGTAAGTGGGCAACAGTCAGGAGATAGAAGGGCAGGAGTCAGAGGCTAGAGAGCACCCCTGTGGTTGTACCCCTTGACAATAAGTTCTCCTGTTTGAGTACTGTTGGGAGGGGGGGAGCAACCTACCTGGGGGAAGCAACAGTGGCCGCACTTCTGGCACAGAATCTGGCCCTGTGGCTCAGAAGGGTAGGGAAAGGAAGAGGGTGACAGCAGTTATAGTGGAGTCTATAGTTAGGGGATCAGACAGGTGATTCTGTGGACACAGGAAAGAAGCATTGATGGTCGTTTGCCTCCCAGGTGCCAGGGTCTGGGATGTTTCTCATTGTGTCTAAGAGATCCTGAAGTGGGAAGGAGAACAGCCAGAGGACATGGTACATATTGGTACCAACAACATAGGCAGGAAAAGGGAGGAGGTCCTTTAAAAAAAGAGTACAGGGAGTTAGGAAGGAAGTTGAGAAGCAGGACCACAAAGGTAGTCATCTCGGGATTACTGCCTGTGCCACATGACAGTGAGTATAGGAATAGAGGGAGGTGGAGGATAAATGCATGGTTGAGGGATTGGAGCAAGAGAGTGATTCAGATTTCTGGATCATTGGGATCTCTTTTGGGGCAGGAGTGACCTGTACAAAAAGGATGGGTTGCACTTGAATCCCAGGGGGACAAATATCCTGGTGGGGAGGTTTGCTAAGGCTATTGGGGAGAGTTTAAACTAGGATTGCTGGGGGATGGGAACCAAACTGAAGAGACAGAGGAAGAGGCAGTTGACTCACAAATAGAGAAAGCTTGGAGACAGTGCAAAAGGAAGGATAGACAGGTGATAGAGAAGGGATGTACTCAGACCAATGGTTTGAGATGTGTCTATTTTAATGCAAGGAGTATCATGAACAAAGCGGATGAGCTTAGATCATGTCTCAGTAATTGGAGCTATGATGTTGTGGCCATTACAGAGACTTGGATGGCTCAGGGTCAGTCAGGAATAGTTACTTCGAGTGCCAGGCTTTAGATGTTTCAGAAAGGACAGGGAGGGATGCAAAAGAGGTGGGGGCGTGGCACTGTTGATCAGAGATAGTGTCACATCTGCAGAAAAGGAGGAAGATACTGAGGGATTGTCTACGGAGTTTCTGAGGGAGGAAGTTAGAAAGAGGAAGGGGTCAATAACCCTACTGAGTGTTTTTTATACATCACCCAATAGTAACAGGGACATTGAGGAGCAGATAGGGAGGCAAGTTCTGGAAAGGTGTAATGATAACAGGGTTGTTGTGGTGGGAGATTTTAATTTCCCAAATATCGATTGGCATGTCCCTAGGGTGAGGGGTTTAGATGGGGTGGAGTTTGTTAGATGTGTTCAGGAATGTGTCTTGACACAACATGTAGATAAGCCTACAAGAGAAGAGGCTGTACTTGATCTGGTATTGGGAAATGAACCTGGTCAGGTGTCAGATCTCTCAGTGGGAGAGCACTTTAGAGATAGTGATGATAATTCTATCCCCTTTACCATAGCTTTGGAGAGGGATAAGAACAGGCAAATTAGGAAAGTGCTTAACTGAAGTAAGGGGAAATATGAGGCTATCAGGCAGGAACTTGGAAGCATTAATTGGGAACAGATGTTCTAAGGGAAATGTGGCAAATGGTCAAGGGATATTTGCATGGAGTTCTGCAAAGGTACGTTCCAATGAGACAGGAAAAGGATGGTAGGGTACAGGAACCGTAGTGTACAAAGGCCATTGTAAATCTAGTCAAGAAGAAAAGAAGAGCTTACGAAAGGTGCAAAAATCTAGGTAATGATAGAAATCTAGAAGATTATAAGGCTGGCAGGAAAGAGCTTTAAGAACAAAATTAGGAGAGCCAGAAGAGGCCATGAGAAGGCCTTGGTGGACAGGATTAAGGAAAACCCCAAAGCATTCTACAAGTATGTGAACAGCCAGAGGATAAGACGTGAGGGAATAGGGCCAATCAAGTGTGACAGTGGAAATGTGTGTATGGAACCAGAGGAGGTAGCAGAGGTACTTAATGAGTACTTTTTGTCACGGTCCCGACCGTTAATTCCCCATTTTCTCCAAATTCCCTTTGATGGCAGCACACCTGGTTCTCATCAAGACCTGCAGCATAAAAACCTCAGCTTTGCATCCACTCATGGCCAGATCATTGTTTTAGCCAGTTTGGTCATTAATGTTCCTGGCCGCTTAGGATTGTGTATTCTACGTTTTACTTCAGTACCGAGGTTTACCTGTGAAACTCTGTCTCTCCATGCCAAGGTAAGTATTCTAAGTTTTACTTCAGTACTGAGGTTTACATGTTAATTCCGTCTCTCTGTGTCAAGAAAAGTTTTGTCTACCACTTGCCTTTCTAAGCTCTGTGTCAAGATAAGTTCTGCCTGCCTGCTGCTTTTCTGTTTGCCGTTCAGCTCCTGCTGCCCACACCCTTGTCCGCATCTTAACTCAATCTCTGTGTCAGTGTCCTGTGTTTGGATTCGATCCGTTCTCTGCAACACTTTGCTTCAGTATTCACTACGGAATTGATCTTGGTGACTGTAGGGATGACTTACAGTGGACTGAAATGCTTGAGCATGTAGATATTAAGAAGGAGGATGTGCAGGAGCTTTTGGAAAGCATCAAGTTGGATAAGTCACTGGGACCGGACGAGATATACCCCAGGCTACTGTGGGAGGCGAGGGAGGAGATTTCTAAACCTCTGGCAATGACCCTTGCATCATCAATGGTTCTGGAGGTTTGGAAGGTTGCGGATGTTGTTCCATTATTCAAGAAAGGGAGCAGAGCTAGCCTAGGAAATTATAGGCCAGTGAGTCTTACTTCAGTGGTTGGTAAGTTGATGGAGAAGATCCTGAGAGGCAGGATTTATGGACATTTGGAGAGGCATAATATGATTAGGAATAGCCAGCACGGCTTTGTGAAAGGCAGGTCGTGCTTTACGAGCCTGATTGAATTTTTTGAGGATGTGACTAAACACATTGATGAAGGTAGAGCAGTAGATGTAGTGTGTATGGATTTCAGCAAGGCATTTGATAAGGTACCCCATGCAAGGCTTATTGAGAAAGTAAGGAGGCATGGGATCCAAGGGGACATTGCTTTGTGGATCCAGAACTGGCTTGCCACAGAAGGCAAAGAGTGTTTGTAGATGGGTCATATTCTGCATGAAGGTCGGTGACCAGTGGAGTGCCTCAGGGATCTGTTCTGGGACCCCTACTCTTTGTGATTTTTATAAATGACCTGGATGAGGAAGTGGAGGGATGGGTTAGTAAATTTGCTGATGACACAAAGGTTGAGGATGTTGTGGATAGTGTGGAGGGCTGTCAGAGGTTACAGTGGGACATTGATAGGATGCACAACCGGACTGAGAAATGGCAGATGGAGCTCGCCCCAGATAAGTATGATGTGGTTCATTTTGGTAGATCTAATATGATGGCAGAATATAGTATTAATGGTAAGACTCTTGGCAGTGTGGAGGATCAGAGGGACCTTGGGGTCCGAATCCATAGGACACTCAAAGCTGCTGTGCAGGTTGACTGTGTGGTTAAGAAGGTGTACGGTGCATTGGCCTTCATCAATCGTGGGATTGAGTTTAGGAGCTGAGAGGTAGTATTGCAGGTATATAGGAAACTGGTCAGACCCCACTTGGAGTATTGTGCTCAGTTCTGGTTGCCTCACAATAGGAAGGATGTGGAAACCATAGAAACGGTGCAAAGGATTTACAAGGAGGTTGCCTGGATTGGGGAGCAGGCCTTATGATAGATAGATAGATAGATAGATAGATAGATACTTTATTCATCCCCATGGGGAAATTCAACTTTTTTTCCAATGTCCCATACACTTGTTGTAGCAAAACTAATTACATACAATACTTAACTCAGTAAAAAAATATGATATGCATCTAAATCACTATCTCAAAAAGCATTAATAATAGCTTTTAAAAAGTTCTTAAGTCCTGGCGGTTGAATTGTAAAGCCTAATGGCATTGGGGAGAATTGACCTCTTCATCCTGTCTGAGGAGCATTGCATCGATAGTAACCTGTCGCTGAAACTACTTCTCTGTCTCTGGATGGTGCTATGTAGAGGATGTTCAGAGTTTTCCATAATTGACCGTAGCCTACTCAGCGCCCTTCGCTCAGCTACCGATGTTAAACTCTCCAGTACTTTGCCCACGACAGAGCCCGCCTTCCTTACCAGCTTATTAAGATGTGAGGCGTCCCTCTTCTTAATGCTTCCTCCCCAACACACCACCACAAAGAAGAGGGCGCTCTCCACAACTGACCTATAGAACATCTTCAGCATCTCACTACAGACATTGAATGACACCAACCTTCTAAGGAAGTACAGTCGACTCTGTGCCTTCCTGCACAAGGCATCTGTGTTGGCAGTCCAGTCTAGCTTCTCATCTAACTGTACTCCCAGATATTTGTAGGTCTTAACCTGCTCCACACATTCTCCATTAATGATCACTGGCTCCATATGAGGCCTAGATCTCCTAAAGTCCACCACCATCTCCTTGGTCTTGGTGATATTGAGACGCAGGTAGTTTGAGTTGCACCATATCACAAAGTCCTGTATCAGTTTCTTATACTCCTCCTCCTGTCCATTCCTGACACACCCCACTATGGCCGTGTCATCAGCGAACTTCTGCACATGGCAGGACTCCGAGTTATATTGGAAGTCTGATGTGTACAGGGTGAACAGGACCGGATAGAGTACGGTTCCCTGCGGCGCTCCTGTGCTGCTGACCACCGTGTCAGACCTACAGTCTCCCAACCGCACATACTGAGGTCTATCTGTCAAGTAGTCCACTATCCAATCCACCATGTGAGAGTCTACTCCTATCTATATGAGAATACCGGTAGGTTGAGTGAATTCGGCCTTTTTTCCTTGGAGGATGAGAAGTGACCTGATAGAGATGAGAGATGTATAAGATGATGAGAAGCATTGATTGTGTGGATAGTCAGAGACTTTTTTCCCCAGGGATGAAATGGCTAGTACAAGATGGCACAGCTTTAAGGTGCTTGGAAGTAGGTACGGAGGAGATATCAGGGGTAAGATTTTCATGCAGAGAGTGGTGAGTGTGTGGAATGGGCTGCCGGTGATGGTGGTGGAGGCGGATACAATAGGGTCCTTTAAGAGTCTACTGGACAGGTATATGGAGCTCAGAAAAATAGAGGGCTATGGGTAACCCTAGGTAATTTTTCAGGTAAGGACATGCTTGGCACAGCTTTGTGGGCCAAAGGGCCTGTATTGTGTTGTAGGTTTTCTACATTTCTATGTTTCTAAATGATCCACAGGGAAACCAGAAATGACCTTACACTATTTCAGGTCTACATGGCTACAGTAAGTGGCTGGAATATACAGCAGGATCTGTGTTCCACCATTTTTCACAGCATTGAGTTGAACTTACCCTTTATGAGGGTTGTCTTAGGTGAGGACTGACAATTGTTGTACTATCCAAGGTGAGAGCTAAAGTGTTGGAGGGGCTATATTCTGGTCATCTCGGTGTAGTCAAAATGAAAATTTTGCCTTGAAGCTTTGTCTGATGGTCAGCAGGTCTAGAACCTGGTCATACACGGTTCAGGATGTTAACACATCCAGAAGATGTCAAGAGCAGTGCCTGTCCATCCCTGGCTTGCAGTGGATTCTTGTGGATTTTGCCAGACCATTCATGGGCACACATTTCTTGCTGGATGTGAATGTAGCTACAAAGTGACCAGAAGTGCTCCCAAATGTCTCTACTACAGCCTTGCACACTGTTAAAGTGCTGAGGATCCTCTTCTCAAGGACTGATGTCCCAGAACACTTACTCAATGATAATGGATCACAGTTTGTTGGGGTACAGTTTCAGTCATTCCACATTGAAATAAGACATATTACCCTAGCACCCTGCCTCTCACCGGGAGCAACGCCAGCAAAATCAGAAGCTCACCAATCTCCTCTTTGCATATCGCAGTGCAGCATACTCCAGAATCAATAATTCAGCAGCAATGCTGTTCCTGGGTCGTCCCTTGCAATCACGCTTGGATCTGCTCAAACCCAATCTCAGGAGTTCGCAGGACCAACAGCTGAGACAAATTAAGGGCTTCTCAGACATGAAGGTTCAGTGTTTCCTTCCTGGACAAGCAGTCCTGGTAAGGGACTACACAGATGATTAAATTGGGTTCTTGGAATAATTAAGGACAGAACTGGATCACTCTCCTACACAGAGGAGATTGCATGTAATATCATCTGGAGATGACACATCAATCAGTTGAGGAGAGCAGAGTCAATTGTTAGAGCAGAAAGATAGCCAGAGCTGGCAGAGCAACTTCCTGCAGTTCCAGAATCAACTCCTACAACCAACTCAAGGTTGTTTCACAGCCATAAGTCTCACCTGTCAAGCAGAGTGATCCACCTAGTCAGGAAAAACATTATCCCACAAGGGTGAGAAAGCCTCCACAGTGATTAAATCTGTATACCTGAATGGGACAATTTAAAACTTGCTATGCTGTGGATGTCTCGCTTAAAGTAAAAATGAATTAAGACTCATATCCCAGACTCCCTTGTTTTCCTTCCAATTAGTTTTATGTTAGAAGTTACATATCATATCAATCCATTTTCCATAAATTCTATTCAATTAATAGTATAAACTGTCTAACGTATGATTTAATTTTTAATTTCATACTACACAATTAACTTCTAATGCCTTCTAAAATGACTCCTTACAAAAATACTAACGTCTTGTTGCAATCAATCAGAATAAGATTCAAGTAATCTGATTCCAGTGTTCCTCGCTAATATTTGGTAGCAGATGTCCAGATCAATTAAATTGTCATGCAGGCTGGTATTCGACATTTTTCCATCATAGTCCAAAAAGTTAGAAATCATATGCAATGGTAAAAGTTATAGTTGCCACGCATTTGGGCCATAACTGAGATCAGCGCAACCGATTAAGGACCAGACGTAGGAGACGCAGAATGAGTAGCCAAGGTGAGCAGTGAGTTAACACAGCAGTGTAACTGCAAGGCACCAGAGTCTGTAACCTTATGGTCTGGCAGATCCTCACCCTGCCACCAAAGCCAACAAGTGAGCATCACTTACTGTATACTAAAATGAAATGCAAACGTTACACGAGTGCTTAAAGATCAAACACCAAGGGCAATTGACCAGTGACTAAGTGGTCTCACAACAGGGGATTCAATTTGCAGCTCCCCAGTCCAGCCTCGCTGAGCTGAGAAAGATTGACAATATACTTTTTTCTCTCTTTGAGCTTTGACCAGTGACCGATCACGAGATCAGAAGCTTGAAAGGAGGAATTCCACTCAGGACTGCTGACTCAGTAGAAAAAGCATCGACTCAAAGCAGTTTCCTCTTCTTGGAGTTCTGACCAGAAACCATTTGGGAGATCAGAAGCTTGACGGGAGGGCTCACTGACGGAGTAGAAAAAGGCAGCAGCTGGTTGTGGCAGATTTTTTTGGAGCTCTGGCCAGCGACCAACTGGCATTTGGGATTGAAGTACAGGAACAAATTGAAGGGAGATGGGGCCAAGCTCAGCGGCCATAGTTGTAGTGGGCAGAGTCAGAGTGGTGATTCTGGGGCTTTAGCTCCTCGAGGGTTCACCAAAAAGAGGCTTCCGTCAGAGAAGTCAAAAAAGAGAAGTTCCAGTTGGAGTTTTCCCCCCCTCCTTTCTAGGTCATCCTAGGTCAGCAGGGATGCTAGGCAAGACAGTAGAGATCCCAGGCAGGACAGTGGGGATCCCAGACAGGACAGTAGCGATGCCAGACAGGACAGTAGCGATGCCAGACAGGACAGTAGCGATACCAGATGGGACAGTAGGGATCCCAGACAAGACAGTAGCGATGCCAGACAGGACAGTAAGGATCCCAGACAGGACAGTAGGGATCCCAGACAAGACAGTAGCGATGCCAGACAGGACAGTAAGGATCCCAGACAAGACAGTAGCAATCCCAGACAGGACAGTAGGGATCCCAGGCAGGACAGTAGGGATCCCAGACAGGACAGTAGCAATCCCAGACAGGACAGTAGCGATACCAGATGGGACAGTAGGGATCCCAGACAAGACAGTAGCGATGCCAGACAGGACAGTAGGGATCCCAGACAAGACAGTAGCGATGCCAGACAGGACAGTAAGGATCCCAGACAGGACAGTAGGGATCCCAGACAAGACAGTAGCGATGCCAGACAGGACAGTAAGGATCCCAGACAAGACAGTAGCAATCCCAGACAGGACAGTAGGGATCCCAGGCAGGACAGTAGGGATCCCAGACAAGACAGTAGCGATGCCAGACAGGACAGTAAGGATCCCAGACAAGACAGTAGCAATCCCAGACAGGACAGTAGGGATCCCAGACAGGACAGTAGGGATCCCAGACAGGACAGTAGGGATGTCACGGAGGTTAGCTGAATGCTCCTCTTGCAGAATGTGGAAAGGCAGGGGGACCTCCAGTGTCACTGTCGACTACAACTGTGAGAAGTGCCTCCAGCTGCAGCTTCTAACAATTCACATTAAGGAGATGGAGCTGTAACTGGATGAACTCTAGGTCATTCGGGTGGCCGAAAGCATAATGGATAGGACATATAGATAGGTAGGTAAAGTCAGGAAGGGGGAAAGGGTTAAGGAACCAATGCAGAGTACCCCTGTGGACATCTTCCTCAACAACGCTCTGGATACTGTGGGTGTGGGAATGACCTAGCAGAGGAAAGTCACAGCGGTTGAATCTCTGGCACTGAGTCTGGCTCTGCGATTCGGAAAGGAACAGGGGAGAAGAGGCGCGCTGTGGTGATAGGGTACTTGTTAGTTAGGGAAACAGAAAGAAGGTTCTATAGGTGAGAACGAAATTCCTGGATGCCAGCGTCCATGACACCTCCGATCAAGTCCTCAGCATGCTCAAGTGGGAGGCAAACAGTCAGATGTCGTAGTCCATGTAGATACCAATGACAAGGGTAGGGCGAGTGACAATCTCTGTGTAGAGAGTTCGGGGAGTTAGGTGCTGAATTAAAGGGCAGGGTCTCCAGCGTTCTGATCTCAGGACTGCTACCCGTGCCATGTGCTAATGAGGCCAGAACTAGGAAGATTATAAAGTTTAATACGTGGCTAAGGATTTGGTGTAGGAGGGACAGCATAAGATTTTTGGATCATTGGACTCTCTTCCAAGAAAGGTGGTACCTATACAGAAGGGACAGTTTGAACCTGAGCAGGAGGGGGACTATTATTCCAGTGCAATACACACAAAATGCTGGAGGAACTCAGCAGGCCAGGCAGCATCTATGGAAAAAAGCATAGTCGACGTTTCAGGCCGAAACCCTTCGGCAGGACTGGAGCAAAAGAGCTGAGGAGTAGATTTGAAAGATGAGGGGAGGGGAGAGAGAAACGACAGGTGATAGGTGAAACTTGGAGGAGGAAGGATGAAGCTAAGAGCTAAGAAATTGATTGGTGAAAGAGACAGAAGACCATGGAAGAAAGTGGGGGGGACAAAGAGATAACATGAGAGAGGGACAAAGGGATGGGAAATGGTGAAGGGGGAGAGGCATTACTGAAAGTTTAAGAAATCAATGTTTATGCCATCAGGTTGGAGGCTACCCAAACGGAATATAAGGTGTTGTTCCTCCAACCTAAATGGAGCCTTATCCTAACAGTGGAGGGGGCTGTTGATGAACATATCGGAATGGGAATGGTAGGTGGAATTAAAAAGGGCGGCCACTGGGAGATCCTGCTTGTTCTGGCAGATGGAATGTAGATGCTTGGAAAAGTGGGAAGGTTTGCTAATGCTGCACGGTGGGGTTTAAACTACAGTTGCAGAGGAATGGGAAGCAGAGTACTAGAACAGATAGTGGCGAGGTTGTAGAGGCAGATGTTGGTAAGACATCAGAAAAAGTCAGGAATCAAAAGTTTGAACATGATACGACTCATGCCTTGAGATGCGTATATTTTAATGCAAGAGGTATTGTAGAAAAGGAGGATGAACTCGGGACATGGATCAACATATGGCATTATGATATTGTAGCCATTAGTGAGACTGGTTTGCAAGAGAGGCAGGACTAGCAGCTCAATGTTCTGGAGTTCAGTTAATTTAGACGTGACAGAGGGATTTAGATATGGTTAATGCAAGTAGGCTTTTTTCACTGAGGTTTTGTGGGACTTCAACCAGAGGCCATGGGTTAAGGGTGAAAGATAAAAAGTTTAAGGGGAACATGAGGGAAAACTTCTTCACTTAGAGGGTTGTAAGAGTGGAGAATGAGTTGCCAGTACAAGTGGTGCATGTGAGCTCAATTTCAATTTTGAAAGAAGTTTGGATAGATACATCGATGGTTGTGGTATGAAGGTCTATTGTCCTGGTGCAGGTCAATGGGAGTAGACAGTTTAAATGGTTTCTGCATGGACTAGGTGGGTTGAAGGATCTGTTTTGGTTCTGTACTTCTCTATGACTCTATGACTCTAATAAGCCATTCATTATAGGCACCTTCAGCCTCCATCAAGTTTGGTAAGTGACAAAGTTTTTTGGAGCATTAAGCTAAAAGACTACCAACTCTCATTCTGGGCTAGGACCTGAATAAATGTGAATGCACAAATCCTACTGTAGTGTGTTCTTATTTCTAGGTGTTCCTGTGGTAAACTATGTATACCTGTCTGGACACGCCCCTCTGCTGACTGCTCCTGTGGCTCCTCCCACAGACCCCTGTATAAAGGCGATTGGAGGCACTGCTCCTCCCTCAGTCTCCGAGATGCCGTGCTCCCTTCTGCTGCTAATAAAAGCCTATCGTTCACCTCCTGTCTCCGAGAGTTATTGATGGTGCGTCAGTTCCCCAACCATCTTTGTGGCCGGAGCTGAAGGTGCAAGAATGACTGAAGAAGCCAGCAACAGCAAAGAACTGATGGAGCAATAACAGTCTTTCAGAACATCCTATGGAAGTCCGGAAGCCACATAGATCAGAAAGAGAAAGTCAGGGTTTGTCCTTGCAAGATCAGCACATGAGTCACTTTAGCAAAAAACCTGCTGCATCTGAGAAAAAAGGTAAAAGCTTAATGATTCCCAATATTCTTAGTATTTTAAATGTTCCCCAGCAGCTCTAATTAAGCAATGTATTGAGCTATTATAACTAATGATAATGGTTATAAAGAGTTGTGGAATGTGCTTAAGCACTTTCTGTGAAGAATTTAGACCAAACAGGAGGCCAGTTTTCACAAAAGCAATGAATTGACTGAATTGTTAAGTCATTTAGTTGTATGATATCATGTTTAAGTTTTAATATATGTATGAAGCTTGTAACCTTTACCATTTGAAACAGTAATCCCTAAAGATATGAGCAAAGTTTAACTTGCATATTCTCCATATAATCCTAATATTAGATTCCAGAGCAGATAAATTGATTTTCCATTTCAGGTTGATGACTTTTCATAATGTGCTGAAATGAAAGTCCATTGACCTGATACACTAACTGTGCTTGATTGTTCATAGATGCTGCCAGACCTGTTGAGTATTGCCAGCATTTTCAGTTATATTGTACTCAAAGTGCAGCAGATGTAAATTCAGTTGAGATAACAATGTACGGATCTTTTCTGTCTCTCAATGGGCAACACAATGGTACATCTAACAGTGCTGCTGCTTCACAGAACAGTTCAACCCTGACCTCACATGCTGGCTGAGTAGTGTTTGTACATTCTCCCTATTACTCTGTGGGTTTACTCTGACTGCTCTCATTTCTTCCTGCATCTCATAAAAGTGCATGTTTGTAGGTTAATTGGCCATGGCAAATTGCTCCTGATGTTGGTGAATGGTAGAATCTGAGCAAAACCAATGTGAATAGAGATAAAATTAATGTTGGAATAGTGTGAAGGGTAAAGGGAGTGAAGGGAGGTGGTTGACGATCAGCTTGGACTCAGCAGGCCTAAGGGCCTTTTTCCATGCTGTATAGCTCTGACTTTCTCTCTTCCCTCTGGTACGATCGATGCCACCTACTCTCTTTCACCAGGAGTTGAACGCAATTTCCTTCCTGGTGAGCCTAGAGCATCCTATGAATATTTTGTACGGAAGGAAATGAGCATGTTGCATTTCCCATCCGTCTTCACTGTGGAGGACGTGAGCAGAATGCTGGAAATGTGAGAGTGTCAGGGGCAGATGGGAGTGACATTTCTGTTACTATGGAGAAGGTGCTTGGGAAGCTGAGAAGTCTGAGGGTAGACAAGTCACCTGCACCAGATGGATTACACCACAGGGTTCTGAAGGCAGTAGCTAAAGAGAGGTGGAAGTATTAGCAATGATCTTTCAATAATCATTAGATTTTGGAATGGTTCTGGAGAATGGGAAAATTGCAAATGTCACTCCACTTTCCAAGAAGAGAGGGAGGCAAAAAAATATTATATTCTAATTAGCCTGATTTCAATGGTTGGAAAGATGTTGGACTCCATTATTAAGAATGACAATTTGGGGTATTTGGAGGCACGTGACAAAATTGGCTAAAGTCAGCATGGTTTCCTTAAGAGGAAATGTTGCTTGACAATGGATTTGACAAAGGAGTCGGTGGTTTTTGTTTATTAGGATTTCAGAAGGCCTTTGACAAGGTGCCACACATGAGGCTACTTAACAAGATAAGAGCCCATGGTATTACAGAAAAAGATACCAGTATGAATATAAAATATGGAGGAGGCAAAGAGTGAGAATAAAGGGGGCCTTTTCTGGTGGCTTCTGGTGACTAGTGGTGTTCCACAGGGGTCGGTATTGGGCTTGCTTCTTTTCACATTATATGTCAATGACTTGGATGACTAGAATATAAAAGCAAGGATGTAATGCTGAGGTTTTATAAGGCATTGATCAGACCACATTTGAAGTATGTGATCAGTTTTGGGCACCTTATCTATGAAATCGAGGAGGGTCCAGAGGACGTTCACAAGAATGATCCCAAAAATGAAAAGGTTAACACATGAGGAGTGTTCAATGGCCCAGGGCCTGTACTCAGTGGTGTTTAGAATAATGGGTGGGGATCTTATTGAAACCTATCAAATATTGAAAGGCCTAGATATAATGGATGTGGAGAGGAGTTTCCTATAGTGGGGGAGTCAAGAACCAGAGGGTACAGCCTCAAAATAGAGGAACACAGAAGAGGAGGAACTTGTTAGGCCAGAAGGTAGTGAATCTGTGGAACTCATTGCCACAGACAGCTGTGCAGATCAAGTTATTAGATATGTTTAAGGAGGAAGTTGATAAAGATCTTAATTAATCAGGGCATCAAAGGTTACAGGAGAAGGCAGAAAAACGGGGTGCAGAGGTATAATAAATGATGGAATGGCAGAGCAGACATCAATGGGCCAAATGGCCTAATACTGCTCCTCTGTCTTATGGTCTTATCTACCTTAATAACCTCCAGTACACCTTAATCTACAGTTATCAGTCTTCTAAAGAGTGAACCTGCAGAAACTATCTGGTCCAGATAGCGTTCCTGGATGTGTCCTTAGATCCCGTACAGATTAGCTGGTGGGGTATCTGCTGACATTTTTAATCTTTCCCTGATACAGTCTACGGTTACCACCTGCTTTAAGAAGCCCACTATCTTTCCGGTCCCAAAGAAAAGTAAGATAATGAGTCTTAACAATCTCAACCCAGTGGCTCTGACATTTACCATACCTGGTCAGATTATTTATTGGCTACAGCTTTACCTTCAGTGCTATAATTCCAGGCAAACTCATCACAAAATGCCCCCCTTGGCAACTGGATCCCCAACTTTCTGGCCAACAGACTGCAATCAGTAAAGAGAGGCAGCAACACCTCAGTTTTGATTATTCTAAATACTGATGCTCCACAGGGTTGCATCCTCAGCCTCCTACTTTAATCCCTGTATACGCATGACAACGTGGCTAGATCTGCTCTAACTCCATCTGCGAGTTTGCAGATGATACCACCAATGTGAGCTGCATCTCAAATAACAATGAGTCAGAGAACAGTAAAGAGTTAGAATGCTTAGTAACATGGTGTCATGACAACGACATTTCCCTCCATGTCACCGAAAGAAAAGAGCTGGTCATTGGCTCCTGAGTTTGTTGACAATGTTGTGATTGAGAGCGTCAAGTTCTTAGAAGCGAACATCACTAATAGCCATTCCCAATCTAACCACATCAAAGGCACGAACAACAGCTCTACTTCCTCAGGAGACTAAAGAAATATGGAAAGTCCCCATCGGTTCCTGCCAATTTTTAATGATGCACCATAGAAAGCACCCTATCTGGATGCATTATGGCCTGGTGTGGCAACTACTAAAGTGTTCACAAACATTTTCAACCTCTCGCTGATGCAATCAGAGGTTCACACCTGCTTCACAAGGTTATCACTCATACCAATGCACAAGAAGATCATGGTGAAGTGCCTCAATAACTATCACCAGGTAGCATTCACTTCTATAGTGATGAAGTGCTTTGTTGATTGCTAGAATTAACTCCTGCCTGAGTAAGGAACTGAACTCGCAGTAATTTGCCTACCACAACAAATCTACAGTGCATGCATTTTACTGGCTCTCCACTGGGCCTTGAACCACCTTGGATCAGAAGACCACAGACAGCAGAGTTGGTGATAACATCTCTTCCTTGTTAAGAATCAACACAAGTGCAGGTTAAAGATTTCTGCTTACAGACAGACAGATAAGCATACTTTATGATCCTGAGGGAAATTGGGTTTCGTTACAGTCACACCAACCAAGAATAGTGTAGAAATATAGCAATATAAAACCATAAATAATTAAATAATATTAAGTTAATCATGCTAAGTGGAATTAAGTCCAGGACCAGCCTATTGGCTCAGGGTGTCTGGCACTCCGAGAGAGGAGTTGTAAAGTTTGATGGCCACAGGCAGGAATGACTTCCTATGACACTCAGTGTTACATCTCAGTGGAATGAGTCTCTGGCTGAATGTACTCCTGTGCCTAACCAGTACATTATGGAGTGGATGGGAGTCATTGTCCAAGATGGCATGCAACTTGGACAGCATCCTCTTTTCAGACTCCACGGTCAGAGAGTCCAGTTCCACCCCCACA
Organism: Hemitrygon akajei; assembly: GCF_048418815.1. Taxonomy (NCBI): domain Eukaryota; kingdom Metazoa; phylum Chordata; class Chondrichthyes; order Myliobatiformes; family Dasyatidae; genus Hemitrygon; species Hemitrygon akajei. The sequence goes on from NC_133136.1 coordinate 59,321,177, forward strand.
ACATCACTGACCTTACGAATGAGTTTGTTGCTTCTGTTGGTGTCTGCTACCCTCAGCCTGCTGCCCCAGCACACAACAGCAAACATGATAGCACTGGCCACTGCTTTACTCTCTCTGCATTCGTGACTGCATAGCTAGGCACAGCTCAAACTCCATCTATTAATGTGCTGATGACATCGCTGCTGTTAGCAGAATCTCAGATGGCAACAAGGAGGCGCACTGTACATGAGCAAAATAATTTGATTTGTTGAGTGTTGTTGAAACAACAATCCTGTAATCAACGTCAACAAGATGAAGGAATTGATTGCAGACTTCACAAAGGAGAAGTCAAGAGAACGTGTGAATCTTCATTGAGGTGTGAGCTTTGGAAAAGGTGAGCAGTTTCAGGTTCCTGGGCTTCAACATCTCAGATCTATCCTTTGCCCATCATATAAATGTAATCATGATGAAAGAATGCCAATAGCTATTCTTTATTAGGAGTTTGAGGAGATTTGTTATGTTACCAAAGACTCCCGTAAATTTCGACAGATGTACCATAGAGAGCATTCTGATTGGTTCCATGACCGTCTGGTATGGAGGTGGCAACGCACAGGGTCGAAGGAGGTGTCAGAAGGTTGTTGACTCAGCCAGTTTCATTATGTGCACAAGCCTCCCCACCATCAGGGACATGTTCCAAATGTGTTGCCTCTAATAGGCCTCATCCATCATTAAGGACACTCTCCATCCAGGACATGCTTTCTTCTCAGTGGTATCTTCAGGGAGGAGTTACAAGCACCTGAAGATCCAGAGTCAGTAGATTTGCACTATTTATATATTTATTTTTATTGTAACAGATTAAATATGGTGTCGACAAGTGGCGACACTTTGTGTGCAGCTGTGAAGGGAATCATCAAATATTCCCATTAGTACTACACGGTTGAAATCCACAGTCATAGTCATGGGCACTTCAGTAAGCAACATCTTTTTCAGAACCTTAAAAAAATCATGTCTCAAGTGCAGTCCCCTTTAAGAAGAAACAAGGAAAGCATGTAAGCCTGCTATTAAGATTGAAATGAAGAGTTTTAGTCCCCCATTCCCTACTATCCTGCTGGCAAATGTACAGTCTCTGGAAAATAAAACTGAAGACCTCTGAGCAAGATTGCAGTACAAGAGGGAGATCAGGGACTGCTGTGTACTCTGCTTCATGGAAACATGGCTCACCCTCACTATTTTGGATATAGTGCTGCAGCCCCGGGGGTTCACCATCCACTGCAAAGACAGGACAGCTGAATTCCTTAAAGATAGAGGAAGCAGCGTATGTTTCATGATTAACTCACTGCGATGCACAGACAAAGCGGCTCTTGCTCAGTCCTGATCACCCAGCCTAAAACACCTCGAGGTCAAATGTCATCCATTTATTTGTGGAGGGAGTTTTCCACTGTCACTCTGGTAGTGGTGTACATTCCACCCTTGGCCAATGCCATGCATGCACTACAGAAATTGAGCACCCTGATCAGCAGTCATGAAACAGTGTACCCTGATGCTTTCCCTATCATTGCAGGGAATTTCAACCAGGCCAGTTTGATGAAACTCTGACCAACTACCACCAACATATCACCTGTGGAACTAGAGGTGGTAATGCACTTGACTGCTGTTATACCACCAGCAAGAACAGTTACCATGCCATCATATGCCCTCACTTTGCAAAGTCCAATCACCTGGCCGTACTTCTACTCTGGGCATGCAGGCAAAGACTAAGGACTACAGCACCAATGGTGAGGACCAAGAAGGTATGGTTAAGGGAGGTGGAGAAGCCTGAACAGGATTAATTTGAGTCTGTATTCAGGAATTCATCTTTACATCTGAATTAATATGTCACAGTTTTCATCAACTTCTTTAACACCTGTGTGGATAATTATCTCCTTACGAGAACATACCAGACATACCCACACCAAAAACCATGGATGAACCAGGATATTTGTAGTCTGCTGAGGCCTGCTGGTGCACCTAGTACTTAGTTAGGGCAGCAATGAAGGTTTTCTTCATTGCTGTTTCTGTAACAATCACTTTTTGACCAGTTGGGGTTGTTAGCCCTGAGCTGAATCCCTGAACCTGGAGGTCTGGTAAAAAACCCTTAGTCTAACAACCCCAACTGAACAACCTCTACCCTTTGACCTATTTAGTATGGGTGACCCTACCAAGAGGCAAAGCACAAGGCCCTGACTCCAGCCAACATTGCTCTCTGAGTCATTGAGGCATGTAAGCCTCTTGGAGTGGTATACCTAGTCAGGCACTGAATATTTGTGCCACACAACTGGTGGGAGTGTTCACGGATATCTTCAATCCCTCTTTGCTGCAATGAAAGGTTCTCACCTGCTTCAAAAGGGTGACCATCGTACCAGTGCCAGGTTTAATATGGTGCTGGTGATGCCCAGTGACTTCTTACTGGCAGCCAAAAAAAAACAAACAAAGGAAACTGCTATATACCTTATTAATAACACTTTATTTAAAAATGATCAACACTAACATTGCTAACAATGGAAAAATGAGCAGAGGGTGGTTGAGGAAAGTGGAGGCAGATGCATAGGTGCAGATGTGGCATGGTCATGGCAAGCCAAAACGAGCAGTGGTGGAGATGCAGATGATGCTGGTCATGGTAAGTGGAGACGAGCAGTGGTGGAGATGAAGATGAGACATGGTCATGGTCAGTGAAGACGAGCAGTGGTGAAGATGAAGATGAGACGTGGTCTTGGCAGGTGGAGATGAGCAGTGGTGGAGATGCAGATGATGCTGGTCATGGTAAGTGGGGATGAGCAATGGTGGAGATGTAGATGATGCTGGTCACGGTAATTGGAGATGAGCAATGGTGGAGATGTAGATGAGACATGGTCATGGCAAGTAGAGTCAGGGTCGAAACAGAGTCAAGGCAGAGTCCTGGCATCCTCATGAGCAAGAAAAGTCCCAATGTCTGATTGATTTAAGCTGGGCTAAATTGGAAAGGTCAGGTATGTGCTGAATTGTAGTGGCAGGGCCTAAACTCCAGAGTGGTCCGAGAGTGAGAAAAAATCCGATGTTTGAACGGTTTAAGCACCAGGCCAGATTGAAAAGGTCAGGGTGTCGGGACCAGAGGCGAAGGCTGGTTTCGCTCGCTGACATTTGTTCAGATCTACACTGGACTGTAGTGATGCCTCAACTCGTGTCTGTGGCCTCACAATATTTACTCGGTTTTGCAATGAACAGTAGTTGTTGCTTTCTCCAGCTGCAGTGATGTCTGGCTTCACGTCTTTTGTAAAACTTCGGTTCTCAATACTATTTGCTTACTTCTATTGTTAGCACAATCTGTTTTTCTTTCTCTCTCTCTGCATATTGGATGTTTGACTTGACTTTTTTAAAAGGATTTTTTTGAGGTTTCTTGTTCTGTGGCAGTCTGTAAGGAGACAAATCTGAAAGTTGTATAATGTATACATACATTGATAATAAATGTACTTTGAACTTTTGAACTCTGAAAAGCAGGGTGAGCTGACTGACTGACTATAACCCAGTTCTGCTATGAGTATTGAGATGTTGGTCATGGCGAGAATCAGCTCCTGTCTAATCAAGGACCTGGACCTGCTGCAATTTGCCTAGAGCCACAATAGGTCTACAGCAGATGCAAACTCACTGGATCTCCTCTCGGCCTTGGATCACCTGGACCATAGCAATACCTCCGTCAGGCTGCTGTTTATTAACTACAGCCTTAGCATTCAACACAATCATACCCTCAGTTCTAATCAACAAGCTCCAGAGTGTGGGTCTCTGAACCTTCCTCTGCAACTGGATCCTTGACTTTGTCACTGGGAGACCACAGTCAGTACGGATCAGAAATAATATCTCCTCCTTGCTGACAATCGACGCAGGCACACCTCAGGGGTGTGTGCTTAGCCCACTGCTCTGCTCTCTCTACACCCATATCTGTGCGGCTAGGCACAGCTCAAGCGCCATTTATAACTTTGCCGATGACAGAACTATTGCTAGCAGAATTTCAGATGGCAACAAGGAGGCGTAAAAGAGTGACATAGTTCAGCTGGTTGAGTGGTGTTATAACACCAACCTTGCACTCAAAGTCAGTAAAGTTAAGGAATTATTGTGGACTTCAAGAAAGGGAAGTTGAGGAAACACACACTAGTCCTCATTGAGGAATCAGCAGTGGAAAGGGTGAGCAGTTTCAAGTTCCTGGGTGATAACATCTCTGAAGATCTTTCCTGGGCCCAACATACACATATTGATGTAATTACAAAGAAAGTACAACATCAGCAATATTTCATTAGGAGTTTGAAGAGATTTAGTATGTCACCAAAGACTCTAGCAAGTTTCTACTTATGTATGGTGGAGAGCATTCTAACTGGTTGCGTCACCATCTGGTATGGAGGGGCCACTGCACAGGATCAGAAAAAGCTGTAGGAAGTTGCAAAGTCAGGCAGCTGTCATGGGCACTAGCCTCCCCAGCATCTAAGACGTCTTCAAAAAGCAATGCCTCAAAAAAGTGGCACCATTTTTTTAAGGATGTCTATTACCTAGGACATGCTCTCTCCCCATTGTTACCCTCAGGGAGAAGGTACAGGAGCCTGAAGAGACACACTCAATGTTTCAGGAACAGCTTCATTCTTTCCGCCATCTGATTTCTGAATGGACAATTAACTCATGTACACTATGTCACTTTTTTCTTTTTTTTTGCTCTCTTTTTACACTAATTATTTAATTTTTATATATATTTCCTTTTGTAATTTACAGTACTGTGTAAATCTTAGGCACAAATATATAGCTAGGGTGCCTAAGACTTTGCACAGTACTGCATTTGTCAGTGTGTTTGTAAATCTGGTTGGAGCAGAGGATGCTGGGAGTGGCAAAGGTGGAACAGCTTGGGATGGGTGTGGGAAAAGTGGCAGAGAAGGAGTGCCAGGGACGGTGGGAGGGGGAGTGGCGTGGATGCAGACACCAGGCAAGGTCATTTGATTCCAAACGATTCCTTAGATTGATTATTACAGAATGTCACTCTTGTGCTTCCTGCTCTGTATGTGACAGGAAGAAACTGTAGAAAGTTCTAGACACAGCTCAGTGCAATACAGAAACCAGTTATTACCCCTCAACCATCAGGGTCTTGAACCAGAGAGGACAACTTCTTTCATCCCAACATTGAACTGATTCCACAATATATGGACTCACTTTCAAGGACTCTACAGCTCATGTTCTCGATATTTAATGCTCATTTATTAATTATTATATTGTTTTTCTTTTCTTTTTTTTGTATTTCCACAATTTGTTGAATTTTGCATGTTGGTTGTTTTCCCATCTTTGTTGTGTGCAGTGTGTCACTGATTCTATTGTGTTTCTTTGTGTAATGCTGCAAGAATATTATTCCCAAGGTAGTATGTGGTGACAGGTATATACTTTGATAATATATCTACTTTGAACTTTGAGCCTCTCTCTATAGACTCTGTCTATGCTTCTTGGTGCCTCAGTAACACAGCCTACATAATCAAAAATTCACCAATCCTGAATATTCTCACTGCTTCCTTCTTCCATAGGGCAGAAGCTACAAAAATCTGAAAGCATGTGCCATCAGGCTCAAGGACAACTTTTACCCTGCTGTTATAAGACTATTGATTGGTTTCCCAGTGCAATGAGATGGACTTTTGCCCTCACAATCTAACTTGCACGATCTTGGAACTTAATGTCTACCTGCATTATGCTTTCTCTAATACTGTTGCATTTTATTCCACATTGTTAATGTTTTACTTTATGCTAAGGCAATGCTCTAGGTATGAACAGCATGCAAGACAAACTTTTCACTGTATCTTGGTATATGTGATATATAAATCGATTATATAAATAATAAATCGATTCCATTTCCAATAATATTTCCTCATTGTTGCCAACATTGAAATGAACAATCACAGAAAGGTCAGCCAAAATCACTGTGGGGTGCAGTGACAGAAAACTCCCTGCTGGCATACAAAATCCAGACAGCTTGTGCTTTCTTTGGAAATTCCACTGGAAATATATTATTCAAAGCCAGATAAAACTATGAAATATCATGCAATTCCTTCTATATACAATCTTTTCTCCACCATACCGTTCATTTTCCTTGTTTCCTGATTGTTCACTTCCATCAAGAGCAAACAGCCATCTGACTTGCTGCTGAAGTAGGTGATTAGTCATAATCTGTTTGTGCATGACAGAATATGTAATCTCCCACTCATAAAATGTTCACCTGTAATGCCATTGCAGTACACGATACACCTGTAATGCCATTGCAGTACACGATACACCTGTAATGCCATTGCAGTACATGATACACGGGGTTGGAATTCAGCAAAGCTGTGAAACTGGTTGCAGTTTTATCTGCAGTAAACCAAAGCTATAAATCTGAATCGCTTTTTTCTGTCACCATGAAATTAAAGATAATTCACTGGTACACCAATATTTCTCATTAGCTGTTGGATTTTATTCCCCCAAAAGGCTGAACATGGGAAGATTTGTTCGATTGACAGGAAAGCAACTTTTCACAACCTCACCTCATTGAGCACATTTGACTTCATCAGAGAGTTCACAAGTTTTCATCATTCGATCATTTGATTCTCACACTTGTATTTCTGCTGAAATACTTACAGTATTTGGCAGGCTCTTAAGTTGAAGTTTTTACATTTTCCACATTTATTCACCATATTTTTTCCTGTCCCCCTAAATATAACTTTCTGCCTGTTATTTAGTGAATTCATAATGCTGTGGCCCCTTAGGGGCAGAACATTATCCTCTATATTAATAGGTATGACTCCAACTCCACCTCTATTTCAATGGAAACTTCATTGATACTTCCTGACTCATTGTGTGACAAGCTCTTGAATACACAGGCATTTCCCTAACTCAAAAATAATGACTCTAAATGCCATTTCAACTCCCATCATATGCTGGTTTGACTGTCTATAGATCCTTCCAAGGCTGTCTGGCAATTTGTACTCCTGGGTCATCTTCACTGCTGTGTCAGATTATGTCTAACCTGACATTTATAACTCTGAAGCAAATTCACAAATGTTTCTTATTCTTCATCCCCGTCATGCTAATCCATCTACTTGGCCTCTTGGGTTACTTCTGTTACTGACTTCCAATGTGACAACTGTAAGTTCATGCTCCATATAAAACAAGTGCATATCATCTGGGCTGACAGCTTAATGCAGTTCTGAAGAAGTGTTATAAAATTTATAATATGCTACAACACAGCAAGAGGCCATATTGCCCACTGATACAAATCATTTTTCAGAAAAATCTCATCATTCCCATCCCCTAATTATTTTCTCTGTAATCCATTCTCATTTCAGTGTCTATAAGCACCACCACAGCACCCTCCATTCAAGTATTCATGATCCATCTATTCCAAGGGTAATTTATAGTGCTACAGTCACCGATTACCTTAACAGCCTCACCAGCATATCTTTGTGATATGGGAGGGAACCCAGACACCCAAGGGGGGAACACAGTCATGGGGAGAACATGCAAAATACACACAGACAGCACAAAAGATCAGAATTGAACCTGAGTTATTGGATCTGAGACAAAATCAGAATCAGATTTAATATCACCGGCATATGTTATGAAAGTTGTTACCTTAGCAGTAGCAGTACACGATAAATATAGGATAAATAAAAAATTAAGTAAATTACAGTGAGTATATATGTATATTAAATAGTTAAACTAAAAATAGTAGTGCAAAAACAGAAATAATAAAAAAATGAAGTAATGTTCATGGGTTGAATGTTTATTTAGAAATCAGATGGCAGAGGGGAAAAAGCTGTTCCTGAATCGCTGAGTGTGTTCCTTTAGGCTTCTGTACCTCCTTCCTGTCAGTAACAATGAGATGAGGGAATGTCCTGGGTGATAGGGTCCTTAATAATGCCTTTCAAAGCATTCTCCTTGAAGATGTTTTGGATACTGTGGAAGTTAGTGCCTGCGTTGGTGGTGTGGTACCCATAATTTTACAACTTTCTGTAGCTTCTTTCGATTCTGTGCATTTGTCCCCCACCCCATACCAGACAGTGATGCAGCCTGTCAGAATGCTCTCCGTGATTAATCTGCAGAAGTTTTCGAGTGTTTCAGGTGACAAACATCTCAAGCTCCTATTGAAATATAGCTGCTGTCTTGCCTTCTTTATAGCTATATATGTTGGTACCAGATTAGATGTCAGAGATATTGGCACCCAGGAATATGAAATTGCTCAGTCTCTCCACTTTGATCCTTCTGAGTTACATGATAGGGGTCACCTACATGTGGAGGTCTGTCTGCCTGTTGAAGTTGACTTCAAAGATTTCAGATCCCTTACATCCTCATAAAATTCTTCTCTTATTGAATGATACCAAAATAGATTAAATAGGCTTTTACATGTTGTGACAGATTTTGATATATACGTATTAACTGAACATTCAACTACATATCAGCAAAAACTACTCTTCAAAAGTGATTAATTGAAATGAAACACATTAGGATGTGCTAAGAACATAGTGTAAGAATTTGTCTTGGAAGTATGCACATTCAATTACAAACTTATAATGAGAGAATTCAGAAAGTAACACACATACCATCACTCACTGATGGCTGTTAGACAAATTAAAATCTTGTAATTCTTATTTCCTGATAATAACTGGGGATAAAACTTAGGTAACAATATCAGATATCCTCATCAGTTGATGGCAACTGTGATGAAAAAAGCTAATGACATGGAGAAGAAATGTAATTCAAAATATCATGAGTATAGCATTGACATTCAAATCTTGAATTTTCCATTAGCTGTTGACTGAGGGAGGTATGGATGGAAACTGTTAGTTTAAATGAGTGTTTAAGGTGGCTTGCTGAAGGATAGTGATGAAGACTCTAATGAAGATGAATATAATGCAGTACATGCAAGACTCATAATTAATTGCAAATGAAAGATCACAAAAAAATGACATAGGCATATTGTTAGTAACAATTGCTCTAAATGAGGAGGTGAGAAGGAATTTCTTTAGCCAGAGAGTGGTGAATCTGTGGAATTATTTGCCACAGACAGCTATGGAGGCAAGTCTTTATGTATATTTAAGGCAGAGATTGATTAGTCAGGACATGAAGGGATACGGGGAGAATTAAGACTGCGAGGAAAATTGGATCAGTCATGAATGGCGGAACAGGTACAATGGGCCAAATGGCCTAATTCAGCTCTTATATATCTTATGGTCTAAGTAATAAGAATAAAGTCTGTAAGAGCTGTCCTGTGGGCACAAAACGTTTCTTGGACACCTGATCAGTTTTGCAGTAACTAGAGGGATTATTCTAAATTACAGTGATGTGGGAACATGCTGTTTAGGAGTGGAAGAATACTATAGGCACCTGAAAACCACTCAATCTTCAATGAGATTAAGGCCAATTTGATCGTAACCCCAGTTCTATATTCCTGTTAAAGTCCAATAACCTTTCACCCTTATTTATTAAGTATGCTTCAATCTGTATATTAAAATATTCAAAAATTCATTTTCCATGCCCTCTGAGGAAGAGTTCTAAAAATTCACAATCCTCTAAGAGAAATAAAGAATCACCTTATCTCTGTCTTCAGTAGTAACACCATGTTTTTAAACAGTGGTCTCTAGATCTAGATTCCCCCACAAGTGTAAACCTCCTCTTCATATCCACCCAGTTAAGATCCCTCAGGATCTTAACTCTTTCAATCAAGTCTCCTCTCCATCTTCTAAGCTCTTTGCCTTCTGCACATTTTTGCATAGGACAAGCAGCCCATTCAATCTAACAAACCTTCTGTAAGCTACTTTCAAAGTTATAACCTCCTTCCTGACACTTAATGTTTACAATTAAACATTAAATGCGTCTCAATATCACCAAGACCAAGGAGATGGTGGTGGACTTTAGGAGATCTAGGCCTCATATGGAGCCAGTGATCATTAATGGAGAATGTGTGGAGCAGGTTAAGACCTACAAGTATCTGGGAGTACAGTTAGACGAGAAGCTAGACTGGACTGCCAACACAGATGCCTTGTGCAGGAAGGCACAGAGTCGACTGTACTTCCTTAGAAGGTTGGCGTCATTCAATGTCTGTAGTGAGATGCTGAAGATGTTCTATAGGTCAGTTGTGGAGAGCGCCCTCTTCTTTGTGGTGGCGTGTTGGGGAGGAAGCATTAAGAAGAGGGACGCCTCACGTCTTAATAAGCTGGTAAGGAAGGCGGGCTCTGTCGTGGGCAAAGTACTGGAGAGTTTAACATCGGTAGCTGAGTGAAGGGCGCTGAGTAGGCTACGGTCAATTATGGAAAACTCTGAACATCCTCTACATAGCACCATCCAGAGACAGAGAAGCAGTTTCAGCGGCAGGTTACTATCGATGCAATGCTCCTCAGACAGGATGAAGAGGTTAATACTCCCCAATGCCATTAGGCTTTACAATTCAACCGCCAGGACTTAAGAACTTTTTAAAAGCTATTATTAATGCTTTTTTGAGATAGTGATTTAGATGCATATCATATTTTTTACTGAGTTAAGTATTGTATGTAATTAGTTTTGCTACAACAAGTGTATGGGACATTGGAAAAAAAGTTGAATTTCCCCATGGGGATGAATAAAGTATCTATCTATCTATCTATCTACACTGTATTCCAAATGTAATCTCAGCAATGACCTATATACACTCAATAGCCTCTTTATTAGGTACACCTGTACACCTGCTTATTAATGCAAGTATCTAAGTAGCCAATTTAATGCATAAAAGCATGTAGAAATGGGCAAGAGGTTCAGCTGCTGTTAAGACCAAACATCAGAATGTGGAAGACATGTGTCATTGGCTGTGGAATGATTGCTGGTGCCAGATGGGGTGGTTTAAGTATCTCAGAGCTGCTGATCTCCTGGGATTTTCACACACAACAGTCTCTAGAGTTTACAGAGACTAGTGTGAATAACAAAAGAAAAGCATCCAGTGAGTGGCAGTTCTGTGGGTGAAAATGTCTTTTTTAATTAGTGGATCAGAGGAGAATAGATAGACTGGTTCAATCTGACAGGAAGACGACAACAACTCAAGTAACCACATATTACATCAGTGGTGTGCAGAAGAGCATCTCTGAATGCACAACATGTCGAATCTTGAAGTGGATGGGCTACAGCAGAATAGAACTATCCAGTCGTAGAAAGGGGTACCTAATAAAGTAGCCCCTGAGTGTATATACATACATGTAGCATGTCCCCTGATTTTTGTATTCAGTTCCCATGGCAATTAACAACAGCATTCTGTGACTCTCCTAATTATTTGCATTAACAGCATACTAGCCTTTTATGACTCAAGGACTGGGACATAAAGATTCCTCTGTGTCTCAGAGCTCAGCGATTTGTCAGCATTGGAAAACAGTGCTTTTATTTTATATTTCTTTGCCAGAATGGACAGTTTCCTGTTTTCCTGCACTGTGCGCCATTTGCCAGATCTTTGTTCACTGATTTAATCTACCTACATCCCTTCGCAACCTCCTTATGTCTTCTTCAGAAATTGTATTCCTACCTAACCTTGCATCAACAGATTTAGCAACCTTCATCCATTTACACAAACCGTAGGAAGTTGAGCCTTCAGCACTGATTCCTCTAGCATATCTCTGTTATTTACAGAAGGTGGGGCCACTTTGGTATTGATATAGGTTTATTATTGTCACATGTACTGAAATACAGTGAAAAACTTGTCTTGCATATTGTTCATACCTATCAATTAATTACACAGTGCATTGAAGTAGAGCAAGGCAAAAGCATAACAATGCAGAATGAAGTATAACAGCTACAGAGCAGGTAAACACAAAGTGCAAGATCGGAGTGAAGTAGATTATGAGGTCAGAAAGAATCCATCTCGTTGTACAAGAGGTCGATTCAAATGTCTGATAACAGCAGACAGAAACTGTCCTTGAGCCTGGTGGTCTTTGCTTTCAGGATTTTGTGTCCTCTTCCCGATGGGAGATGAGTGAAGAGAGAATATCCAAGGTGGATGGGGTCTGTGATTATATGCTGGTTGCTTTACTGAGGCCAGCTCTATCGACAGAGACCATGGAGGGGAGGCTGGTTTCTGCGATGTGCTGAAGTCTGTCCACAACTCCCGCAGTCATGAGCAGAGAAGTTGCCATATCAGTCCATTGTGTTTACAGACTGGAAAGGTTTGACAGGGACATGCCAAAGTTCTGGAGAACTAGATGTGTTTGGTGAGCTTTCCTGGCTGTAACATCAATGTGTTTGGACCGTGACAGATGTTCGCTCCTAGCAACTCGAAGCTATCAGTCCTCTCAGCCAGTATGCAGCATTGTAAAATTAGACAGAGATGGTGATGGGGGTGAAGTTTAACCAGTCCTGACAAAGGGTCTCAGCCCGAAACATCAACTGTTTACTCCTTTCCGTAGATGCTGCCTGGCCTGCTGAGTTACTCCAGCATTTGTGTGTATTGTTTTAACGCTGGGGTTGGGGTTGGAATGGGGATGTGCTATTAGTTGAATGAGACCAAGACAGCGATTCAACTCTGGCCTCCGTGACCCTCGACCAAAGTGCTCCCCACCAGCTCGCAAGGTCAATGATGGACATCCTGGTGAGGGGCGCAGGACAAGCTGCCTGTTTGACACGGGCAGCATGGAGAGTTTTATCCACGCGGACACAGTGCAACGCTGCGGACTCGTGACATGGCCGGTAAGCCAAAGGGTCACCATGGCTTCTGGATCGCATTCCACAGACATCCGGGGGGTTGTGTAGCGATACTAGTGGTGCAGTGCACAGAATATCGACTTTATATCACTGGTCATGCCTCAACTGTGTGCCCCTGTGCTATTGGGGCTGGACTTCCAGAGCCACCTGAAAAGTGGGACAATGAAGTATGATGGGCCCCTCCCACCAATCACTGTCAGAAATCCCCAGTTCTGCGGGAATTCGTCACATACCCGCTACTGACCATACACACACACACACCCACAAATCCCACCCAGCACCATGCCAACAGCCGCATTACGAACACCACTTGCAGCTTCTCCACCCTCAAGATCCCTCCCCCACCGCTGTTCGCCAACCTGACCCCCGACTGTAAACCTGTGACAACTAAAAGCAGGAGGTACAGCGTGGGGGACAGAGCCTTCATTAAGTCGGAGGTGCAGCGGCTGCTCAGGGAGGGGATCATTGAGGCAAACACAAGTCCTTGGAGGGCCCAGGTGGTCGTTCTTCGGAATGGGGAGAAAAATAGGATGATCGTGGACTATACCCAGACCATCAATAGGTTCACGCAGCTTGACGCGTACCCCCTACCCCGCATCGCGGATATAGTCACTCAGAAAGCTCAGTATAAGGTGTACTCGACCATAGACCTAAAATCCACTTACCATCAGCTCCCCATCCACCTGGAGGACCGCCCCTACACCGTCTTCGAGGCAGGCGGCAGGCTTTATCACTTCCTGCGTGTCCCCTTTGGTGTCACAAATGGTGTCTCTGTCTTCCAAAGGGAAATGGACCGGATGGTGGACCAGTGCCAACTGAAGGCCACGTTCCCATATCTGGATAACATCACCATCTGCAGTCACGACCGGCAGGATCATGACAACAACCTCCAAAAATGTTTCCAAGCAGCCAAAGCTTTTAACCTTACCTATAACAGGGGCTAGTGTGTGTTCGGAACCACCCGACTTGCTATCCTTGGGTATGTCGTGGAGAACAGAGTCATTGGCCCTGACCAAGACCGTTTGCGCCCCCTGTTAGAACTCCCTCGTCCCACCACCCTCAGAGCCCTCAGACAGTGCCTGGTCTTCTTTTCCTATTACGCCCAATGGGTCCCTAACCACGCAGACAAGTCCTGCCCCCTGGTCCACCACATTTCCCCTCTCTGCTGAGGCCTGCGCGGCCTTCAGCCGCATTAAAGGGGACATTGCCAAAGCAACGATGCATGCGGTGGATGAGACCATTCCCTTCCAAGTAGAGAGTGACGCCTCCGACTTCGCGCTGGCTGCTACCCTCAATCAGGTGGGAAGACCGGTGACGTTCTTCTCCCGTACCCTTCAAGGCCCTGAAATTCGGCACTCCATGGTGGAGAAAGAAGCCCAGGCCATAGTGGAAGCTATTAGGCACTGGAGGCACTATCTCGCCGGCAAAAGGTTCACCTTGCTGACCGACCAGCGCTCAGTTGCGTTCATGTTCAGCAACCAACAGCGGGGCAAAATCAAAAATGATAGAATTTTGCGGTGGAGAATCGAACTCTCCACCTACAACTATGATATCCTGTACCAGCCTGGAAGGCTCAATGAGCCCCCTGATGCCCTATCCCGGGGAATGTGTGCCAGCGCACAGATCGACCGGCTATACGCCCTACATGAGCCCTCTGATGCCCTATCCCGGGGAACATGTGTGCCAGCACGCAGATCAACCGGCTATACGCCCTACATGAGCCCCCTGATGCCCTATCCCAGGGAACGTGTGCCAGCGCGCAGATCGACCGGCTATACGCCCTCCATGAGCCCTCTGATGCCCTATCCCGGGGAACATGTGTGCCAGCGCGCAGATCGACCGGCTATACGCCCTCCATGAGCCCTCTGATGTGCTATCCCGGGGAACATGTGTGCCAGCGCGCAGATCGACCGGCTATACGCCCTCCATGAGCCCTCTGATGCCCTATCCCGGGGAACATGTGTGCCAGCGCGCAGATTGACCGGCTATATGCCCTCCATGAGCCCTCTGATGCCCTATCCCAGGGAACGTGTGCCAGCGCGCAGATTGACCGGCTATACGCCCTCCATGAGCCCTCTGATGCCCTATCCCGGGGAACATGTGTGCCAGCACGCAGATTGACCGGCTATACGCCCTACATGAGCCCTCTGATGCCCTATCCCGGGGAACATGTGTGCCAGCGCACAGATCGACCGGCTATACGCCCTACATGAGCCCTCTGATGTGCTATCCCGGGGAACGTGTGCCAGCGCGCAGATCGACCGGCTATATGCCCTCCATGAGCCCTCTGATGCCCTATCCCGGGGAACGTGTGTGCCAGCGCGCAGATTGACCGGCTATACGCCCTCCATGAGCCCTCTGATGCCCTATCCCGGGGAACGTGTGCCAGCGCGCAGATTGACCGGCTATATGCCCTCCATGAGCCCTCTGATGCCCTATCCCGGGGAACGTGTGCCAGCGCGCAGATTGACCGGCTATACGCCCTCCATGAGCCCTCTGATGCCCTATCCCAGGGAACGTGTGCCAGCGCGCAGATCGACCGGCTATACGCCCTCCATGAGCCCTCCGATGCCCTATCCCGGGGAACATGTGTGCCAGCGCGCAGATTGACCGGCTATACGCCCTCCATGAGCCCTCCGATGTGCTATCCCAGGGAACGTGTGCCAGCGCGCAGATCGACCGGCTATACGCCCTCCATGAGCCCTCTGATGCCCTATCCCGGGGAACGTGTGCCAGCGCGCAGATTGACCGGCTATACGCCCTCCATGAGCCCTCTGATGCCCTATCCCGGGGAACGTGTGCCAGCGCGCAGATCGACCGGCTATACGCCCTACATGAGCCCTCTGATGCCCTATCCCGGGGAACATGTGTGCCAGCACACAGATCGACTGGCTATACGCCCTACATGCAGATCTTTGCCACCCGGGGGTCACCTGGCTTTTCCACTTCGTGAAAGCCCGGAACCTGCCTTACTCCCTTGAGGAGATCTGGGCGATGACCAGGGACTGCCAAGTCTGCGCAGAGTGCAAACCGCACTTCTGCCGACCTGAAAAGGCACAACTTATCAAGGCCACCCACCCCTTTGAGCGACTGAGGTGCTCTGCAAAAATGTTGATCAGAATGAAAGGGTAATGGGTGACTAAAAGCTTGGAGTTACACTTGTAGGCTAGAAAAAGAGTTTCTCCAGTGCAGAGAAGATGCAGGAAACACAGTAGATTAAATTAAAGAAGTCCATGTAAATCCCTGTTGCTCCTGGAAGCAGCATGTGAGCCTCTTGACAATGACAAAGGAGAAGGCGAAAAGGGAAGATATTGCATCCCCTGAGATTGCACTGCTAGGAGCTTTGGGAAGGGAAACGTGCATTATTGGTGATAGAAACGTGAAATGCATTGAATTGAAATGGATTGACTTTATTTCTAGCATCCTTCACATACCTGAGGAGTAAAAATCTTTATGTTATATCTATACTGAATGTGCAACATGCAATCATAGTAATTTTTAATAATTTATCATAAAGACAACAATCAATGTAACATAGAAATCACTCAAATCAGTGTGAGTTCATCAGTCTGATGGCCTGGTGGAAGAAGCCATCCCGGAGCCTCTTGGTCCTGGCTTTTATGCTGCGGTATTGCTTCCTGGATGGTAGCAGCTGGAATAGACTGTGATTGGGATGTAAATGTCCTGAATCATGGGAAGTTCACAACTGCAGATGCACTGGGCTGTCTGCACCACTGTCTCTAGGATCCTGCGATTGAGGGAAGTACAGTTCCCATACCAGGCAGTGATGCAGCCAGTCAGGATGCTCTCAGTTGTGCCGCTGTAGAAAGTTCTTAGGATCTGGGGGCCCAGTGAAGTGTTGCAAAGGAACCTGTCGCTGTTGAAAATGAAAGAGAGTTGATGATGGTAGTGCAGTATAGATGTGGGATAATGTGGAGAATGATCTCTTAAATAAGGAAGTCTGAGTGTAGAGGACATGGATAATTCTGGTTCTGGGCAGTAGACAACCTTGTCAACTATGGTGGAGGGGACGTGTTAGTTGACAAAGAAGGAAAATAATCTTTTCACTGAACAAAAGATACTTTTTTGTTGTTTTAGTCTTTCATTTATATTTCTCAGCCTCTAATTTGCGTAACTACAGAAATAAATAATCCTTACACCAAAAATCTGGAGCTGTAACCAAATGGTTTGACACAGTTTACAACTGCATTTCGCATGATGCAATTCCTTAATGTGGTAGTTCACTAAACTTCAGAAGCAACACACACAAAATGCTGGAAGAACACAACAGGCCAGGCAGCATCTATAGAAAAGAGGAAACAGTCGATGTTTTGGATCAAGACCCTGAGTCCTGAAGAAGGGTGTCGGCCTGAAATGTCGACTGTTCACTCTTTTCCAGAGATGCTGCCTGGTCTGCTGAGTTCCTCCAGCATTTTGTGTGTGTTGCTTCGGATTTCCAGCACTTGCAGATTTTCTCATGTTTGTGGAGCATGCCTGTAAAATGTTCTGGGATGTTCCAACTTCATAAATGAATATTATTTTTATTGAACCTGATAAACAGGAAATTGGTGAACTAACGCTGGAAATTCTGTGAATGCTGCTTTATCACTAACATCATCGAGAAAAATAGATATGTCAATTGTGAACTAGTATCACATATGTGACTAACTCTTAGTGCCCTCTGAAATTATCCCGGCTGCCTTGTAAGGTCACCTGTATACCAAAAGCAAATCAAAAAAAGGTTTTAGCGAGACCTCATAACACTTACAGCACTAAATGATAAGAGAGAAAACTAAGTAACAATGCGTGGACAGACTAACAGTCAGAGATAGAGCCCTGGCAATAGAGTGCATCATCTGACAGCAGCTCCAGAGAATAATAGATTCTGACCACTGAAACATAAGTAAAGGAGATAGGTTTTCCAATTACAGTAAATGGCTTTTATTCCAGGTTACAGGTGTAGATTATTTGCCAGCTTTTCTTTTTTCACCAAGTTAAAATATTCCATTCATTAGTGGGCTAAGTGCCAGTTGAAAATATAAAAGCTTTAATGTAGAATTACTCCAACTGATGGGAAAACGAGAACACAAGGGCCAACCTTACTCAGCAGTCACAGTGGTACCGCGGCAAACATAGACACATTAGGGCCCATTCATGAGCCTCTCATCAAACCTGACTAAACTAAAACAGATACTAGATGCATAATAGATACCTGGTTTGAAAAAAAAGCTGCTCCTATTTTGTTGTCATTTCGATACATGTCCCGTTGAATAGGATGCTAAATTAAACTGACAGCTTATTTATCTAGTCCCATGTCTATTTAGAATCAGAATTAGGTTTTATTACCGCTGACATACTGTATATCATGAAATTTGTTGTTTTGCAGCAGCACAGTGCAATACATAAAAGTACTGTTAATTACAATAAGAAATATATGCTTTGATGGAGGGAGTTTGAGTTGATCTGAAACTTTCTTCAGTTATATACACTTCCATATGTCTGTTGAGGACAGACCTAGCCATATGGAGTTAACTTGTTAGCTAGGTGATGACTTTATCACATGGCTCAATGGCCAGAAAAAATAGTGCTTGAAAAAATAAATATTTCAATTAATGGATTGAGCTGCCTGTGTATGCTACAGGCTCTTCTAGTTTAGCACCTTCTATGCTTCCTTCTGTTGCAATAAGTCCCTCCTCTCAACCGATAAGAGGGTTAGCTTGAGGATGAAGGAAAATAGGCAAAGATATGAATACCTTAAGAACCTGTGGGAAACTGAGATTGGGAGAGAGTTGAAGCAATGACACTGACTTAAGCTTCACCACCTTACCCTCTGCTAATTAAGTGGGCTGGTGGTTTAGGGTACCTTTAATTCAGTATTGGGTCCCAACCTGCCACCTTGTGTCATATATCCTATTCCTTGAAGTTGACTCCGTTGTTATATAGGCGAACAGGATTTATGACCAAAAATGGCAAGTTTACAGGTTGGGACCCTACATTAAATTGAATCTACACTGAAAACCACCATCCTCCTTAATTAGTGAGTAGGGGTTTGTTATAAAGATATGGCTGCCAAGATAGAGCCTAAGCCTTCTGATAGTCATTTTCATTTAATATATATTGCTGCACTTTCTCAGCCAGAGAAGCTGCAGCATAATAGAAGAGTACACTCGAGCAAAAGAATAGACATGATGATTCTGTGCATTATATTAACTTTGGATATTAATACAAGCAACGGAGAGACAAATTAGCTTTGTTTTGGTTTTGATCTATCAGCAAATAGTTATTGGTAAAATCAAAAACAACTGTAGAAATCTGAAATAAACAAACCAGAGAGCTGGAATAGCTTGGCAGGTCGGGCTGTACCAGGACTACTTTGTTCTACTTACTGGATTAATTATTAACATAAAGTTATATTGTTAGAACATCAACCCCCATCACCCAATAGTTAGATAACCCTGTTTCTTAGTAATTCAATAAGCATGCTGAACTTAAAGGGAGGAATGGAAGGAATTGTACTTCTTCCAGAGAGAAATTTTAAAGCTTTTTATACTGATTCAAGGATTTCATAGAAATATTCAGGAAAAAAGCAATTTTGCTAGTTGGCTGGTTTCCATTTCTTCTTTACTGTACATCATAAAAAGTAATAGTTTTGTGGATGTTACTAGCATGGAATAACAAAACTGAAAAGAAGTTCTAGATGTATTCACCCATAAGCTATTACAGTGGTCCTAGAAAGTTGGTGAACACTACAGAAATTCTCTATTTCTGGATAAGTATGACCTAAAGTATAAACAGATGTTCACCTATCCTAAAACTAGATAAAGGGAACCCAATTAAATAAATAACACAAAAGCATTATACTTGTTCATTTACTTATTGAGAAAAGTAATCCAATATTATATGTATTTGTTAGAAAAAGAATGTGAATCTTTGCTTTTAGTAACTGGTATGACCCCCTTGTACAGTAATAACTTCAATCAAACATTTCTAGTAACTGTTGATCAGTCTTGCACATTGGCTTGGAGGAATTCTAGGCCATTCTTCATTACAAAACTGCTTCAACTCTGGGATGCTGGTGGGCTTCCTTGCATGAACTGCTTGTTTCAGATCCATCCACAATATTTCTATAGGATAAAGGTCAGGACTTTGACTCAGCCATTCCAAAATACAAATTTTCTTCTTTTTACACCATTCTGTTGTTGATTTACGTTTGTCTATTGGATCATTGTCTTGTTGCATTATCCAACTTCTATTAAGCTTCATGAGACAGACCACTACTATGACATTCTCCTGTAAAATATTGTGATACAATTTTGAATTCATTGTTCCCTCAACGATTTCAGCTGTCCAGGCCCTAATACTCCTTCCAGCATGCTTCACAGTTGGGATGAGGTTTTGATGTCAGTGTGTGGTGCCCTTTTTCCACCAAATATAGCAATGTGCATTCCTTACAAGAAGTTCAATGTTTATCTCATCTGTCCTCAGAACATTATCCCAGAAGCATAGTAGAACATCCATAGCATGTGGACTTTTGCAAACTTGAGATGTGCAGTAATTTTTTTTTTGGAGAGCAGTGGTTTCCTCTGCAGTATCCTTCCATGAACAGCATTCTTGTCAGGAATCTATACGTCCTCCCTGTAGAATGCATGGGTTTTCCTTGCATATTCCAGTTTCCTACCACAGTTCAAAAGTGTACTGGGTAGGTTAATTAGTGATTGTAAGTTGTCCCATGTTTAGGTCAGTATTAATTAGGTTTATCAGGGGTTTCTGAGGCAGTGTGGCTCGAAAGGCCTACTCTGCTCTGTATCACCAAATCAATAAAATAAATAAACCCAGCATTGGGTGCATGAAGTAGAGAAGAAATTCAATTTCAAACACAAGCATTCCACAACTTTATTTAAAGAATAGTTTTTAAAAAGATGTTGTGAATCATGGTATGCATAATTTTGAACATTGTCCTGGTTGATTTTCATGTGCTGGAGTTGTCAAAATGTGCGCAAAATCTATCATGACTCACATTTACTGGATAATAGTGCACATAGCATATACTGAAAGCTCACTTTCATGTTTCCACTAACATTATAACCCTGTGTTCAGCATGCAGCTAAAACATAGTGGTGATGTCAGTCATTATACGCATTTGAAACCTGTCCTGTAAATTACATCACAGATAAACAAGTAATGTAAGCCATCAATAGTAAACTAGGGATGAGAAGAAAGAAGAAACCCAGTATTTAAAGAGAAAGATACTTGCTTGCCTGTTTATTGAATGTTGTTTGGGAAAAGAGTTCAACATGTTTGTAGGGTCTATACAGTTCTCTGTATTGCCCTCCATTAAGACAAGTGACAAGACTCAAAACAAACTCAACTTATCAAGTGTTAATAACACTCAACTAACAACTGCACCTGATGCACACAATTCTAAAACGTATAATCCAAGAGACTTCAGGGATCAATTAACCAAGGAAGAAAAGATCAAATGGTGATGATATTCTAAGCTAACAATAATAGAAAAGTCACAAATAAGAGAAAATCTGTAGATGCTGGAAATCCAAGCATCACATACAAAATGCTGAAGGATCTCAGCAGGCCAGGGAGCATCTATGGAGCAGAGTACAGTCGACGTTTTGGGCCGAGATCCTTTGGCAAGACTCATAATAGTAGAGAAGAAATTTCTTATGCTTTTGATCATCTTCAGGAGCCAACAGTTAGTATTCTGCCAAATCTTGCAGTTTGCAGCACACCATTGAATCTGAAGTGAGGTAGAAATCTCTATTCTGAAAAGCATAGATGTTATTTTCCTTGAGTAGAGGACACCAGGTAACAGATACATGTATATTTGTCGAGATCACAGATTCTGGGAGTGATAGACTGTGCCCCAAAGGTATCACAGGTTAATCTGGAAATACATTTCCACAGAGGATAAAATTCTTTGCACATGCAAATGATAGGTGACCACAGTGAGAAAAGATCCCTCTGGCCAACACATTATCACTAGGATAATTACATGACTTTCCCTCTCTACAGCCTTCAATACATGCCACATTTTAAATGGAGAACAGATGGCTCTCGAGACCCCAGAAAATGCTGGAAAGTAGAAATAACAGAGCAGTTGCAAAGTGGAAAACTCAAGTGCATTTGATAAGTGCAAACATAACATTTACCAATACAGTATATGCTAGTTTCAGCGGGCATTTAGGATTCCTAATATTATTAATGTTTATTTCCAGCTAA
The DNA here is from genome assembly GCF_048418815.1 of Hemitrygon akajei. Lineage (NCBI taxonomy): Eukaryota > Metazoa > Chordata > Chondrichthyes > Myliobatiformes > Dasyatidae > Hemitrygon > Hemitrygon akajei. Next base: position 59,343,113 of record NC_133136.1, read on the forward strand.
AGAAAAAAAGCTATGCATTCACCAACAGTTAAGTTCTTAATTTTTTTGCATGAGATATGCACATGCCGCTTGGACAAACTGACACTGGTGCCTCTAATCACTACCTGTATGAGTAAATTTCTAGCCCATTAGTTGCAATTCAATAGCAGACTGATTTGTTTTTCTAAGTCACTAATTATTCACTTATATGCAATGGTCATAAATACAAATGGCCAAATGGTCCTGTGTTTTAAGTAATAGAATTAGAACGTGAGTAAAAGAGCTTTGTCAGCTGCCAACAACAGGAGGAAATAGTTTATGATCCACCTCTTGTAGTTTGATAGAATTGAATTGCTTTCATAATTTACATGCTTTACTTTCAGTATCTAATGAATGCTTACTTTTAATAAATACAGGCAGCTGGTAATAGAATGTTGTTCACTTTTGCTGTCAGTTGAGCCATGAAGAATGAATAAATATTAATCAAAGAGCACCACACCCAAACGAGATTTCACAATGCAATCTTGATCAAGCACCATCTAGTGGAGATGATCTCAGACATATACTTCTTTCTACTTAATACCCCTTGTATTTTGTACCCTCTAAGTCAGGGGTTTCCAACCTTTTATATGCCGTGGACCCTTACCATTAACCGAGTGGTCCACGGACCCCAGATTGGGAACTCCTGCTCTAAGTATTAGTCAAACAACATTCTCCTTTCATTTTGTTTTCCTCATTTTTTTTTCAAATCATATCCAACTCTTCCCTTTTATTAGAAGTAAATGGTTATTTCTTCTCTCTGTTGCCATGCTGGTTGTGCTTATACTTTTCTAACTTAGCTGTTATTAGAAAGGAAATTCTTCCTCATTTATGAAGACAAGACAACTAAGAAGACCAAAGCTGGAGGTTGCGATAGGGTGGGTGCATGATTGGAAGTGGAATGGGTGGTGATATCTTCTGTGTATTTGATTAATTTATATAAATGACCTTATTAAGCTTAATGTGTGGTTCGTGATTTTCTGCCCTGAACACACACATAAAAACTTCTTCTTTGTTTAATTTAGTTTGAATCAATCCTGAGAATCAAAATCCTTAACACTCAAATAATGGAAGTGCAGTTGGTCTCTTCTCAATTGTAGCCCTTTCATCTTTGACATCAAGGAAGGTAGACTTGGAATTATGTAGTGATTCTCATTGCCCTCTGGCTATCTCAGAGCTCTTCACAACCAATTCATTAGTTATGAAGTGTAGACGTTGTTGTTTATTTGGCATGTAGCCAATCTGCATGTAGGAACTCTCAAGAATAACAATGAGATAAATGACTGGTTAGCTGAAAGAAAGAACGGTCACCAGGTCAGTTGGCAAATTCCAACAGGGAAATAGAGAGATAATTTTCAGAGAATGGATATAACTCTTCATCTTAAATGGAATAAAAGAGTATGCATTGCTTCCTCATTTAGCCAGTGTCTAGGCAATGGGTTCAGACCCTAAAGCAGAGATGCTTAAATTGACAAGGTCTGATGGAAAGATGAGTTGAACTCCAGGACTACTAATGTGGGCTGGAGAACTTGATAAAAAATTGAAAACCAGTTCACTGTCATTTTGGGCATCATGGTTTAACTCATGGAATTTGAGGGTCAAACATACAGGAGATAGGACAACTGTTTCATGTTATTTTGTCATGTGTCATATTTTAGCAATCATTTGGATATAAATGCTATGGGTTGCATTTTATGAAATGCAACATCTTGAGGCAAGGTTAGAGTTTATGGATCTAGTACATAGTTGATTTTCCAGTATTATTTCTGAGCCAGATTGTCTCCACATAATTCCCTACTTTTGTCCAAGTTAAGGTGCTGTAATACCTCCCCGTGGCTATAAGATTACATGGGTTTATGATCATCTGGCTCCTTCTCTGTGATCTATTGTCCTCACATAATGTAGTCCCTTCTGTAATTTTACCATCAGCTTCTAAAAATTAATCCAAAATTCCCATGAAATTTGATCTTAAGCCTCTGAAATGAGATTTTCATACCCAGGAATCATATCCCTCAGATCAGACCTTCAGCCTCATAATCCAGATTTTGGCCCCAATGATCTGACTTTCAGCCTCTTTGCTCTGACTTTTCAGGTCACCTACCCTCTTCCCGCACAACCAGCTCCATCAACCTAGTGTTCCAAATTCCATTCCTAACCATCTGATTATCAGCATTTTTCATCACATCTTCTGCTCCATTCAACCTTCAGGGCCCCAATAAATGAGATTTAACATCATGATCCTGTCACCAGGCCCCTGCTATCAGATTTCCAAGACTTTGCAGTTAACTTTCAACCTCTTGTAGCATGATGTTCCAATTACTCCCCTACCCCGGGGTCCTTTCTCCTCATCCTTTCAATCCAATCATCAGCCCCTTTGATCTTTGGATTCCCATGATATATCTTCTCATTGTTCATTCGACCTCCCCATTCCATATCCATATCACCCTGGGCCCCTCCAAGTGAACCTTCAGTATCACACATCTCAGGCTCCCAAGATTGATGCCATCCTTTCTCCCTCCTCTGCAGTCCCTTTTGTGACCAAGTGTGTTTGCCTCGTGGCAACCTCCCAGCTCTGCAATTTGACAAGCTGGGAAAGTGAGCGCAAATGAGAAAAGGAGTCCTGCTGTTATATTGAGCATTGCCTCTGAACCTTACAGTACTTCCAGGTCTTCTGATACTGACACTCCTTTCAGATGTACCCGTAAATACTAAAACCTAATTGTAGTGTAAAGACTGAACAGACTAGGCCTAGCCGTCTTTAAAATAGTGCAAGGATTTGTAAAGAAGATCGAACAGATCCTTCATGTCACATTTACATGCACCACCAGTACAACTCACGAGGAACAGACAACCTGCAAATGTTGAACCGACACAAGCAGTATAATGCTTGGAATCACCCCACTGCTATGTAGGGTGTCGACCTCACATTTAATCTTCAACTGGATCTGTTTTAAAAAGTAGGTTTGAATTCCACCACAACAGCTCAGGAATTGAAAATCAAGGAATCGCATAAATCTGAAACAGAAGGCTAGTCTCATTATTTGTAAACACAAAACTGCTGGATTGTTGTAAAGATTTCCGATCCACTGATGCTCTTCAGGGAGAAGAGCTTGACATTCTTCACCAGTCTGGCTTTCTCTCCTAACATGATTAACTAGGAACATCAAGGGGTGTACACCAAGACCTCAGATCCACATATTTCCGAGGCCAGCAAAGTTAGTGCAAATGCTGCATGTTCCCCCAGCCCTCCGCTTTGATATCCAGTAAATCTTGTTTGCCAAAGGACAGGTTGCATTTGTTATCTTATGCAGGCAGTACTAAAATATCAATAGTTTGTATGTAGTTGGAAATAAAATGGGGTTCAGAATTGGGAACACTGAATGTCTGGGACGTGGTTGGTCTTTGATAAACTGAAACACCAAGTCGAAATATATATTGACAATATTAGCTGGACAAAAATCAAAAACATAGATACTGCCAACATTAATCTTTCTTTGTCCAAACATTTTTGTATTGTCCATTTGTAAATCAATGATATTAATATGCAGGTTGAGCTGCGAAGCTTTGAATTCAAGGCAGTGAAGGAGCATTTGCTTTTCATCTTGAGGTTAATACAATGGACGTCCGTAGCTGAAAAACATTTATTTTTATTAAATTCTCATAATTATCTCTAACTTAACAACTGAGAAACCTGCCTACTTCAGGGGCCTATACTTTCATACATGGATGTTATACTGGATCACAAACAAGAAAAAATCTGCAGATGCTGGAAATCCAAAGCAACACACACAAAAAACACACACAACAGGCCAGGCAGCAACTATGGAAAAAAGTTAACAGTAGATGTTTCAAGCCAAGACCCTTCAACAGGACTCGAAATGAAGGGGGAACGAGTCAGAATAAGAAGGAGGGAGAAGGGGAGGAAGAGTACAAGGTGGCTGGTGGTGGGTGAGACTGGGAGAAGGGGAGGGGTGAAGTAGAAAGCTGAGAAGCTGATTGGTGAAAGAGATAAAGGGCAGGAGAAGGGGAAATCTGATAGGAGAGGGCGGAAGACCATGGAAGAAAGGAAGGGGGAGGAGCCCAAAGGGAGGTGATGGTCAGGTATGAAGAGAAGGTGTGAGAGGGAAACAAGAATAGGGAATGGTGAAGGAGAGGTTGGGGGGGGGGGAATATTACCAGAAGCTCGAGAAATCACTGCTCATGCCATCAGGTTGAAGACTACCCAGAAGGAATATGAGGTGTTGCTCCTCCAACCTGAGTCTGGCAGAACTGGTCCCCACCCTCAACAATTTCTCCTTTGACTCCTCCCACTTCCTTCAAACCCAAGGTGCAGCCATGGGAAGTCGCATGGGTCCCAGCTATGCCCGTCTTTTCGTTGGCTATGTGGAACATTCCATGTTCCAAGCCTAGACCAACATTGCTTCCCAGATCTTCCTATGCTACATTGACAACTGCATTGGTGCTGCTTCCTGCACCCATGCTTAGCTCATCAATTTCATCACCTTTTGTCCTCGACTACCAGCCCACAAGCCTCCACATCCAGTACATAATTCTCTGTTACTTCCACCATCTCCAATGGGATCCCACCACCAAGCTCATCTGTCGCTGCTTCCACTTTCCTCTTTCCGCAGGGTTCCTTCCCTATGCGACTCCCTTGAAAACTTGACTTTCTCCATTGATCTCCCCCCTGGCACTTATCCTTGCAAGCAGAACAAGTGCCACACCTGTCCCTACACCTCCTCCCTCACTACCATTCAGGGCCCCAAACAGTCCTTCCAGATGAGGCAACACTTCACCTGTGATTCTGTTGGGGTCATCTATTATATCCGGTGCTCCTGGTGTGGCCTCCTGTATATCGATGAAATCCGATGTACATTAGGAGACTCTTTGTCAAGCACCTTCACTCTGTCTGAAATAATAATGGAGGCCACCCATTTCAATTCCTCTTCCCATTCCCATTCCAAATTGTCAGTCCGTGGCCTCTCCTATTGCCACGATGAGTCCACAATCAGGTTGAAGAAGTAATACCTTATATTCCGTCTGGCTAGCCTCCCAACCTGATGGCATGAACATCAATTTCTCGAACTTCTGGTAATTGCCCACCCCACTCTCTTTCACCATTCTCCATTTCTCGTTTCCCTCTCACATCTTCTCTTCTTACCTGCCCATCACCTCCCTCTGGTGCTCCTCCCCCTTTCCTTTTCTTCCATGGTCTTCTGTCCTCTCCCATCAGATACCCCCTTCTCCAGCCCTTTATCTCTTTCACCAATCAGCTTCCCTAGCTCTTTACTTCTCCCCTCCCCCTTTCTTAGTTCCACCTATCACCTTCTCAGCTCTTTCTTCCTCCCCTCCCTCCAACTTCTTACTCTGACCTCATCTTTTTTCTCCAGTCCCAATGAAGGTTTTCAGCCTGAAATGTCAACTGTTTACTCTTTTCCATAGATGCTGCCAAGCCTGCTGTTCCTGCAGCATTTTGTGGATATTGCTTAAATCAAATCAAACTCCCCTGTTCTAATTTCTGTGGATGGGCATTCTATTCTGTGCAGCCCAGAGAAATGCAGTAGTTCAAACGAGTTTCCTGCCTGAAGATGGCATGAATTGCTTCTTAGAAGGTAGACAGAAATCAAGTTTCATGCGACAGCAAATTGTTGATGAGGATTGTTATACTTTATTTCTCCAAAAGTTAGTTGAGAGCAAACCACAGAAGCCTGGGAAAATGTGTCTACTTTGTTTTACTTTAGAGAGGTGCTCAAATGTGACACAGTAGCATAATGCCGTATGCTATTCACGTACTTTTACATATAGGCCGTAATGAATTATGTGAACACCAAAGAATGCTTAATTAGGATGCTCTTCATGGACTAAAGTTCTGCATTCAATGCTAACATCCCCTCAATCCTCATCATAAAGCTCCAGGACCTAGGCCTTGATTCATCCCTGTGTAATTAGATTCTTAATTTTGTCCCTTAAAGACCCCAGCTGGTAGTAATAGGCAACAAAATCTTCTCCAGAATCACCATTGGCACAGATACACCATAAGGCTGTGTGTTTAGCCCCCTGGTTACTTGTATTATACCTATGTTTGTGCTTAACTACAACTCCAATGTCATAAATAAATTTGCTCGTCAGTCAATTCAAAGTTGGTGATGAATTGGCATATGGGAAGGAGTTTGATAATCTGATTGAATGGTGACATAGCAATGGGGCAGAGGTAGTGTAGAGATTAGTGCAATTCTTTTAAAGCACCAATGACCTGGGTTCGATTCCTGCTGTGGTCTGTAAGGAGTTTGTACGTTCTCCTTATGACCGCGTGGGTTTCCTCTGGGAGCTCCAGTTTTCTCCCACAGTCTAAAGATGTAAGAGTTAATAGGTTCATTGGTAACATGGGTGTGAATGGGCTGTACAGGCTCATTGGGACAGAAATGCCTGTTACTGTGTGTATCTCTGAGAAAAAAACCCCTCACTCAGTGTTAGCAAAACCACAGAGCTGATTATCGATTACAGGGAGAAGCCAGTCCTCATTAAGGGATTGGAGATGGAGAGGTTCAGTAACTTTAAATTACTTAGCTCTATTATATCAGAATATCTGTCTTGGGACCAGCATGTAAGTGGTGTCACAAAGAAGGCACAACGGTGTTTCTACTTTACTAGAAGTTTGCGTAAGTTGGACGTTACCTAAAGCCTTGACAAACTTCTATAGTTGCACGGTGGGGAGAACCCAAACTGGTTGCATCATGGCCTGGTATGGAAACACCAATACACAGGGATAGAAAATTCTGCGGTGGATACAGCCTAATCTATCACAAACAAAACCCTTCCCACAATTAAGCACATTTAAAAGGACTGCTGTCACAGAAAGGCAGCAGCCATCATCAAGAAGCCCCACCATCCAGGCCAAGCTCTCGTCTCACTACTACCATGGTGTAGGAGGTACTGGAATATTAGGTCTTGCCCTTCAAGTTCAGGAACTTTTATTACCCTATAACCATTAGGCTCATGAACAGTATAATATTTATACTCCTGTGCTACTAGTTGACATTATCTGCATGTGATATTTTTCAAACACAATTGCTGGGACAAGTAATTGATTTACAGAGATGGTCTAAAAGCTCTTGGGGACAGAGATTCCAGACACCCAACATTAATGCTGGCCTAATATCCCAATCATTGATTGATCAGCTAAAGCTGTGACCATGTTTGACATGCTAAGTGACAAAGTTAGTGTGGTCTGTACACCTCCTTGAACTCAGCCACAATGGTGCAAACAACATAGGCAATGTCGTCTGGTTTGATGCAGGCCACTTAGCATAACTCCATTGTTTTACATTGATTAAACATAGCCCTACAAGACTTCACTGTTTAATTGTTTACGATATGAAGCCAAGGGAGGAATATTGGTTAATATTTGTATTAGGTTTAACTTTGTTAAAAACAACTCTAACTCTTTGGAAAGGTCATGCTGCTGTGCTAGAAAGCTGAGGTGAGCAATAAGCCTCTTGCATCCTGGAAAGTGAATATCCATCGCAAGTTGAATGAGGCATGAAGGATAGTATACCGGGAACAACATCTGACTAGCCTAAAAATAGGCTATCAATCGATTACATGTGTGGCAAGCAGCCTGCACAAATTAGTTCTAAATGATCCTGCAATCGGCAGGTCAAATCTAAGTTCTGTAGTCCTGCTGCAAGTAGCTGTGAATGGTGGTGGACAATTAAACAGTTAACAAAAGGAGGAGATATGAGAAACAAGTCCATCCTCTACATGGCAAGGCCCACAATGTGATTACCACATTCCAAGTGGATAATCCACCTTGACAGTCTTCAGAGATGCTTAGCATTACAGAAGCTAGTTTCCAGTCACTTCAGCTCACACCAAGCAATATGTAAAAATGTCTGTGAGCTCTGGTTAAAGTAGAGTCTGTGGGATTAGACAACAGCTGCAGCACTGAACATCAATGCTCTACTTCAGCCATGCCTCCAGCCAAATTGCTCTTGTACTGCTCCAACATTGGCATCTATCTGGCAATGTGCAAGATTGCCCAGCCACATTCTGTTCATAAAATCAGGACAAATTCAATTTGTCTGATTACTACCCAATTTCCATACTTTCAATCATCAGCAAAAGAAAGGAAGCTGTCATTGGCTAAACTTCTAAGTGTTGATTACTCAACAAAAGCCAGTTCAGTGAATCAGATGGCTATTTTTGATTTAACTAGCACAGTCCTTTCCAGATCTTATCATAATCCTGGTAGCAGTTCACTCCAGTCCCAGGATCACAAATGATAAACAGGATTCACCAGATGGAAAGTTTTGAGGTAATCTGTTTTGGTAGAAATAAAGACTAAAGCATTTGTCTTGAATAATTTGGTTGATGGAATTGGAGGCTTGCTGCCAAGTTTGCAGACAATATGAAGATAGGTGGAAGTGCAGGTAGTTTTGAGGAAGTAGAGAACTACTTCAGGGAATATTGCAGGGGAAAAGAAAAAGGGTAAAGAGAGAGGATGAAATGGACAGACAACGTTGCAGAGTGGAGCGGAGAGGGCTTTGCCGCCACCCAGGCACTCACCACAACCGTGAGAGATGGAGGGAACTGGTGCAGCGCTCATCTGTACAGGAAAGTTGCAGGATCTGTACCGTAACTGTAACCATAGAGAGGCTACAGGAGGACGTAGACAGATTAGGGGAATGGGCAAAGAAACAAAAGATGGAATACAGTGTCAAGAAGTGTATGGTCATGCACTTTGGTAGAAGAAATAAAGGGTTGACTATTTTCTAAATGGAGATAAAGTACAAAAACAGAGGCACAACGGGTCTTGGGAGTGCTTGTGCAGGATTCTTTAAAGGTTAATTTGCAGGTAGAGTCTGTAGTGAGGAAGGCAAATGCAATGTTAGCATTCATTTCAAGACAATGAGAAGATAAAAGTAGGGATGTAATGTTGAAACTTTATAAAGCACTGGTGAGGTCTCACTTGGAGTATTGAGGGAATTCTTCTGCCTTTTAACTTAGAAAGGATGTGTTGAAACTGGAGAAGGATCAAAGGAAGTTCACAGAAATGATTCTAGGATTGAACGGCTTGGCATATGTAGAGTGTTTGATGGCTCTGGGCCTGTATTCTCTGAAATTCAGAAGAATGAGGAGTGACCTCACTGAGACCTATCGAATGGTGAAAGGCCTTGATAGAGTGGATGTGGGGTGTCTAAGGTCAGAGAACATAGACTCAGAACAAGGGCTATCCTTTTAGAATGGAGATGAGGAGGAATTTCTTTAGCCAGAGAGTGGTGAATTTATGAAATTCTTTGCTACAGGCAGATGTGGAGACCGTCATTATGTTTATTTAAGGTAGAGGTTGATAGATTCTTGATTGGTCAGGGCATGAAGGGATACGGGGAGAAGGCAGGAGATTGGGGCTGAGGGGAAGATTGAATCAACCATGATGAAATGGCAGAGCAGACTCGATCGGCCAAAAAGCCTAATTCTTCTCCTATATCTTATGGTCTTATGGTTGGTGTAAGTGAGATAAGAGGGACCTGTGGATTAATCTACAGTGATAACTAAAGTAACACGTAGGTACAACAGACAATAGTAAGTTGGCCTTTATTGCATCGATTTGAACAGAGAGGAAACTGGGAATGCTCTATTTGGTAAATAGATTGCTGATCTGTTTTCTCTGTCTAAAGAGACGTCTACATGCAACTGGTGGAGTCCAATGAAGATTCACCAGATTTGATAGAGGGAAGGGTGTTGACAAGGGGAGGGAGGTGCAGATATTCCTATGAAGAGGCATGAAGCAAACCTAGCCTATATACTTGATAGTTCAACAAGAGATGATCGCACTGAAACAAACAACATTCTTACAGCACCTGTTCTAGTAGATGCAGGATAATGATTTCCCTGGTTAGGGTGTCTATCATTTGAAATTACTCTCAATGTAAGGAGTCAGCCATTCAGAGCTGAAATGAAAAGAAATGTCTTCACCTGAGGGGTTGTGATTCTTTGGAAATCTCTAACCAAGAAGGTTGAAGGGGCTCAGTCCCTGGATGGATATATTCAAAACACGAAATCAATAACATTTTAAATATTAAGGGATTTGAGGGATATGGAGTATTAGCCCTTAATTTTATTGGATAAGCAGAGAAAGACCATTCTTCCTTTTATTTATTGCCTCCTAAAGCTGAGGTTGAGAGAGTGCTTGTGAGTGGCATTTGACGGGACTTGATAGATTTTCTTTCTGAGTTCAGTGCCTACTCACCAGGCAGTTTTCAACATCAACAGCTGAAAGTCAGTGTTGCTGCAGCACACCAATTGCTTGACCAGAATGCAGTTTGTTCTGTAGCTTAAATCATCAGAATTACATCGGAGATAAGTCCACAGCCTTTGCTAGAACCAGTGTTCTCAGCCATATCTTGACGCCACATGTGGTGACCTGAATTGCCTGAAAATGTCTTACTGTGATGTTGTGGAGCACGGGAGGAAGTAAGGATTGAACACCCAATCAGGACTTTAGCACACAGTTTTTCATTTGTTTTTAGGTACATTGTTTCAGGTTCATTTTTATGACTGTCTTCTGCTGCTCCTAGAAGACATCCCTACCCTTCTAGTTGAGCGTGACATGATACCCGGGATTGATGGTAATGGTTGCAAATGACATACCATTAGGATTTCATTTTTATTACACTGAAGGCTATGGTATTTGTTCCAATTTCAGACTCACACAAAGAAAAGCAATTTCCTGTTTTATGTTGGCATTGTTATCATTAGTATAACAAGACGTTTGGAGATGTGAGGTCAAAGGGACTCACAATTTCTTAAATGCTGACCTCTTACTGCCGTTTGGAGTCATAAGAGACTGCTGATGTGGGAAATGGAGCGAATACCAGATAAAATCCACCCCCGTTACATAGTTTCTCTCACTTTCCACACCATGCTTCATCTGCTTATCACCCAAATACTTAACCAGCTCTGACTCTTATACCACCCTCCACTGTTCCAAGGTGCCCAGTATTACTCCCACACACACACACACACACACACTTATCTGGTTCCTCTGTCCACCTTCCTTTCTTTCTGGTGGTCCAATTGAACCTCAATTCATTAGCAAGAACAAATAAAAATAAGTTAGGGACAAGCAGAGTGGCCATTGTTGGAATGTACCAGTGTTAGAGTGGGGAGGCTTTGACTGAACAGGCTTGGTGAGGTAAGTTTCTAGTAGGTTTCTTCTTCATTCTTTGTCTGTTGGTGCACAGTTAATTCAGTGTGGATGGCTCCAGGGACAAACACATCTGCACCAGGTGCACTGAGCTGCAGCTCCTCAGAGAACATGTTAAGGAAATGGATCTGCAGCTCGATGACCTTTAGCACATACGGGAAAGTGAGGAGTGATAGAGAGGAGCTTCAGGGAGGTCACCATCCCTAAGTTGTAGGAGGCAGGTACCTGGGGGACTGTACAAGGGGGAAAGGACATAGGTAGACAATACAGAGTACCCCTGTGGCTGTTACACTCCATAATAAGTATACTGCTTTGGACATGGTTGAGGAGGATGACCTATTGGGGCGAGCTGAAGTGACTGAGTCTCTGGCATTGAGTCTGGTGCTATGACTCAGAAAGGAAGTGAAGACAAAAGGACTACAGCAGTGACAGGCAGTTCCATAGTCGGAGGAGATTCTACGGATATGAAAGGGGCACCCAGATGTTATGTTGCATCCTAGGCACCATGGCATTCTAAAGGGGGAGGGAGAGCAGCTAGAAGTCTTGGAATGCTTTGGCACCAATGACAAAGGGAAAGGGAGGAGGTCCCTTTTCAGAATATAAGGAGTTAGGTAGAAAGCTGCAAAGCAGGGTCTCCGAGGTAGTAATCTTGAATTTCTGCTTATGCCACCTGCCAGTGAGGGTACAGATAGAATGATTTGGCAGATGAATGTAAAGTTGAGGAACTGGTGTGGGGGGCAGGGCTTCATACTTCCCGACTGTTGTGATCTCTTCTGAGGAAGGTATGGCCTGTACAAAATGGGTGGGTTACACCTGAACTCGTGGGACCAAAATCCTGGTGGGCAGGTTTTTTAGAGCTGTTGGAGAGGGTTTAAACTAATTTGGGAGGGGGGGTGGGATCCAGAGTGTAAGGGCTGAGGGTACGACAGTTAGGATACACGAAGATGCAATGTGTAGTGAGACTGTCAGGAAGGACAAGCAGAAGATAAGGCAACATTTTAACCATTGGGATGAGTTGCAGTGTAACATGGTGACAAGATCAAAAAGGGTGATGAATACAGGACTGAAGGTGTTATATTTCAATGCACGCAGTATATGGAATAAGGTAGATGATTGTGCAGTGTAGTTAGAGATTAGCAAATATGATGTTGTGGGAATCACTGAGTCATCACTGAAAGATGATTATAGTAGGGAGATAACTTCCAAGGATACACATTGTATCAAAAGGACAGGCAGGTAGGCAGAGAGGCTGGTGAGGCTGTGTTAGTAAAAAATGAAATCAGATCTTTAGAATGACGTGACATCGGATCAGATGTACTTTGCATCAGTCTTCACTGTGGAAGACACTAGCAGTGTGCCAGAGGTCTGTGAATGTCCAGGAGCAGGAGTGAGTGCCATTGCTATTACAAAGGAAGAAGTGCTAGGCAAACTGGAGAGTCTTAAGATGGATAAGTTACCTGGACCAGAAAGACTACATCCCAGAATCCTGAGAGGCTGCTGAAGACATAGCAAATGTATTGATCATGATCTTTCAGGAACACTTGATTCTGGCAGGGTCCCAGAGGACTGGAAGCCATTGGACTTTCAGAAGCCATTGGACATGGCATTACAGGAAGGATACTGGCATGAATAGAGGAATGGCTGACAGGCAGGAGGCAGTGAGTGGGAATAAAGGGGGCTGTTTGTGGTTAGCTGCCATTGACTAGTGGTGTTCCTTAGAGGTCAGTATTGGGACCGCTACTTTTCATATTGTGTGGCAGAGATTTAGATAATGGAATTGATGGCATTGTAGCAAAGTTTGCAGATGATATGAAGATAGGTGGAGGGGTAGGAAGTGCTGAGCAAGCAATGCAATTGCAGAAGGACTTAGACAAATTGGAAGAATGAGCAAAAAAGTGACAGATGGAATACAGTGTTGGGAAATATACGATAATGCATTTTGGTAAAACGAAACAATAATGCGGAATATTATCTAAATGGGGAGAAGGTTGAAACATCAGAAGTGGAGAGGGACTTAGGAGTCCTCGTGCAAGACTCCCAGAAGGTTAATTTACAGGCTGAATCTGTGGTAAAGAGGGCAAATGCAATGCTGGCATTTATTTCAAGGGGAATAGAAGATAAAAGCAAGGAGATACTGCTGAGCCTTTATAAGACACTAGTCAGGCTGCACTTGAAGTATTGTCAACACTTTTGGCCCCCATATCTCAGAAAGGACGTGTTGGCATTGGTGAGTCCAGAGGAGGTTTACAAGGATGATTCTGGGAATGAAAGGGTTAACATATGAGGAGGGTTTGACAGCTTTGGGTCTGTACTCACTGGAATTTAGAAGAATGTGGGGGGATCTCACTGAAGCCTACCGAATGTTGAAAGGACTAGATAGAGTGGATGTGGAGAGGATGTTTCCTATGGTAGGGGTATCCAGAACTACAGGGCACAGCCTCAAAATTGAGGGGTGACCTTTTAGACAATAGACAATAGGCGCAGGAGTAGGCCATTCGGCCCTTCGACCCCGCACCGCCATTCACTGTGATCATGGCTGATCATCCACAATCAGTACCCCGTTCCTGCCTTCTCCCCACATCCCTTGACTCCGCTGTCTTTAAGAGCTCTATCTAACTCTTTCTTGAAAGCATCCAGAGAATTGGCCTCCACTGCCTTCTGAGGCAGAGCATTCCATCGATCCACAACTCTCTGGGTGAAAAAGTTTTTCCTCAACTCCGTTCTAAATGGCCTACCCTTTATTCTTAAACTGTGGCCTCTGGTTCTGGACTCCCCCAACATCGGGAACATGTTTCCTGCCTCTAGCGTGTCCAATCTCTTAATAATCTTATATGTTTCAATCAGATCCCCTTCCATCCTTCTAAATGCTGGTGTATACAAGCCCTATTGCTGCAATCTTTCAACACACGACAGTCTTGCCATCCCGGGAATCAACCTCGTGAACCTATGCTGCACTCCCTCAATAGCAAGAATGTCCTTCCTCAAATTTGGAGACCAAAACTGAACACAATACTCCAGGTGTGGTCTCACCAGGGCCCTGTACAACTGCAGAAGGACCTTTTTGCTCCTATACTCAACTTCCCTTGTTATGAAGGCCAACATGCTGTTAGCTTTCTTCACTGCCTGCTGTACCTGCATGCTTACGTTCAGTGACTGATGAACAAGGACACCTAGATCTCATTGTACTTCCCCTTTTCCTAACTTGACACCATTCAGATCGTAATCTGCCTTCCTGTTCTTGCCACCAAGGTGGATAACCTCACATTTATCCATATTAAACTGCATCTGCCATGCATCTGCCCACTCACCCAACCTGTCCAAGTCACCCTGCATTCTCCTAACATCCTCCTCATATTTCACACTGCCACCCAGCTTTGTGTCATCTGCAAATTTGCTAATGTTACTCTTAATTCCTTCATCTAAATCATTAATGTATATTGTAAATAGCTGCGGTCCCAGCACCGAGCCTTGCGGTACCCCACTAGTCACTGCCTGCCATTCTGAAAAGGACCTGTTAATCCCTACTTTTTGTTTCCTGACTGCCAACCAATTTTCTATCCATGTTAGTACCTGAACCCCAATACCATGTGCTCTAATTTTGCCCACTAATCTCCTATGTGGGACCTTATCAAAGGCTTTCTGAAAGTCCAGGTACACTACATCCACTGGCTCTCCCTTGTCCATTTTCACAGTTACATCCTCAAAAAATTCCAGAAGATTAGTCAAGCATGATTTCCCCTTCATAAACCCATGCTGACTTGGACCGATCCTGTTGCTGCTATCTAAATGTGTTGCTATTTTAGAACAGTGGTAAGTAGGAGTTTTTTTAAGCCAGAGAGTAGTGAATCTGTGGAATGTTCTACCATGGACTGCCTAAGTGGACACCCATGGACACCCCTACGGCGGGGTGGGGGTTGTGTGAGGAGCCATGGTGACCAGGTCTCTGGCACTGTGTAGTGTTGTGGCTCAGAAGACCAGAGAAGTGAAGAGGACTGCAGAGTTGATAGGGGATTCCATAGTCAGAGGAACAGAGATGAGTTTCTGTAGGTGTGCTAGAGATGGTATGTTGCCTCCCAGGTGCCAGGGTCAGAGATGTCTCAGATCAGATGCACTGCATGCTCAAGAGGAGAATAAGCAGCCAGAAGTCTTGGTATCTGTTGGCAGCAATGACTAGGTAGACAAGGTAAGTCGGTCCTGAAGAGAGATTTTAGGGAGCTGTATAGCAAGATGAAAAGCAGGACTTCCAGATTAGTAATCTCTGGATTGCTGCCTGTGCCACATGCCAGTGAGGGTGACTATAGGATGACTTGGCAGATGTATGCGTGGCTGAGGAACTGGTGCAAGGGGCAGGGCTTCAGATTTATGGATCATTGGAATCTCTTTTGTGGAAGCTACAACCTGTAAAAAAGAGATGAATTACACCTGAACCTGAGGGGGACCAATACCCTTGTGGGGAGTTTTACTAGAGTTGTTCAGGAGGGTTTAAGCTAATTTGGCAGGGGGATGGGGAGGAGGTAGTTGGTCGACAAACAGATGGAGTGTGTAGTGAGACTCCTAGCAAAGAGAGGCTGATGATAGGTCAAAATTGCAGACACCAGGATGAGTTGCAACGTAAAAGGCAGACAAAATTGAAAAGGGTGAATACAGAACTAAAAGGTGTTACGTTTGAAGGTGTGCAGTATATAAGAAGGTAAATTAACTTGTAGTACAGGTAAAGATTGGTATGTTTGATGTTGTGGGCTGAAAGAAGATTATAGCTGGGACTTAATGTCCAAGGATACACATTTTTTTTGAAAGGACAGGGAGGCAGCCTGAGGGATTGGATTTGCTCTGTTGGTGAAAAATGAAATCAAATCATTAGAAAGTGGTGACATAGAGCCAGAAGGTGTATAATCATTATGAGTAGAACTAAGGAACTGCAAGAGTAAAAATACCCTGATAGGAGTTATATACAGACCCCAAACAGTAGTAAGGATGTGGTCTACAAATTACAATGGGAGATAGAAAATGCTTGCCAAAAGGGTAATGTTACAACAGTCAAGGGTATTTCAATATGCAGGTAGATTAGGAAAATCAGGTTGGTGCTAGATTCCAAGAGGGGAAATTTCTAGCATGCCTATGAGATGGCTTTTTAGTGCAGCTTGTGGTTGAGCCCACTAGGGGATGAGCTATTCTGGACCGGGTGTTGTACAATGAACCAGAATTGAATAGAGAGGTAAAGGTAAAAGAATCATGCAGGGAAAGTGATCGTAATATGATTGAATTCACCCTGAAATTTGAGAAGGAGAAGCTAAAGTCAGATGTATCAGTATTACAGTGGAGTAACAGGAATTACAGGGGCATGAGAGAGGAGTTGGCAAAATTGATTGGGGGAAAAAAACACTGGCAGGGATGACGGCAGAGCAGCAATGGCTGGAATTTCTGGAAGCAATTTGGAAGGCACAGGATATATACATCCCAAAGAGGAAAAGATATTCTAAAGGCTAGATGACAAAACCATGGTCAACAAGAGAAGTCCAAGCCAACATAAAAGCCAAAGAGAGGGCATATAATAGAGGAAATAAATCATGGGAGGTTAGAGGACTAGGAAGCTTTTAAAAACCAACAGAAGGTAACTAAAAAAGTCACTGAAATATGAAATATGAAATTAAGCTATCCAATTATACTAAAGGGGATACCTAACATTTTGTCAGATACACGAAGTGTAAAAGAGAAGTGAGAGTGGATATCGGACTTCTGGAAAATGATTCTAGAGGTGTAGTTATAGGGGACAAGGAAATGGCAGAATAAGTATGTTGCATCAGTCTTCACTGAGGTAGATACGGTCAGTATGGTGGAATTTTGAGAGTGTCAGGGGTCAGACATGCCTGAAGTTGCCATTACTAGGGTGAAGGTTCTTGGGAAACTAAAGGTTTGAAGGTAGATAAGTCACCTGGACCAGATGGTGTACACCCCAGGGTTCTGAAAGAGGTGGATGAAGATATCGTGGGGCCTTAGTAATGATCTTTCAAGACTCAGGAGATTCTGGAATACTTCTTGAAGACTGAAAAATAGCAAATGTCACTTCACTCTTCACGAAGGGAGGGAGGCAGAAGAAAGAAAATTATAGGCCAGTTAATCTGACTTCAGTGGTTGGGAAGATGTTGTAGTCGGTTTTGGGGTACTTGGAGGCACATGATAAAATGGATCATAATCAGCATAGTTTCCTCAAGGGAAAACTTTGCTTGAGAAATCTGTTGGAGTTACTTGAAGAGCTAATAAGCTGTATAGACAAAGGAGAATTGGTTGATGGTGTGTACTTGGATTTTCAGAAGGCCCTTGAAAAGGCCACACTTGAGGCTGCTAAACAAATTGAGAGCCCATGGTATTACAGGAAATATTCTAGCATGGATAAAGTAGTAGCTGATTGGAAGGAGGTAAAGAGTGGGAATAAAGGAAGCCCTTTCTGCCAGTGGTGTTCCATAGGGGTCTGTGTTGGGACTGCCTCTTTTTACGTTATATTTCATTGACTTGGATGATGGAATTGATTGCTTTGTTGCAAAGTCTGCATATGATATGGAGATAAGTAGAGGGGAAGGTAGTTTTCAGGAAGTAGAGAGGGTACAGAAAGACAGACAGATTAGGAGAAAGAGCAAAGAAGTGGCAGATGGAATACAGCATCGGAAAGTGTATGGTTATGCAATTTGGTAGAATAAATAAAAGGATAGACTATTTTCTAAGTGGAGAGAAAATTCAAAGGGAATCCTTGTGCAGGATTTCCTAAAGGTTAATTTGCAGGAAGGCAAATGTGATGTTGGCAGTCAGTTCAAGAGAACTAGAATACAAAATCAAGGATGTAATATTGAGACTTTATAAAGTCTTGGCGAGGCTTCATTTGGAGTAGTGTGAACAGTTTTGGGCCCCTCATCTTAGAAAAGATGGAAAGTGTTCAAAGAAGGTTCACGAAAATTATTCTAGGATTGAACAGCTTGTCATATGAAGAGCATTTGATGGTTCTGGGCCTCTATACACTGGAATTCAAAAGAATGAAGGGTGACCAAATTGAAAGCTATCGAATGTTGAAAGGCCTCAGCAGAGTGGATGTGGAGAGGACGCTTCCTATGGTGGGAGAGCCTAGGACCAGAGGACACAGTCTCAGAATAGAGGGGTGTCATTTTGGAATGGAGATGAGGAGAAATTTCTTCAGCTAGAGCATGGTGAATCTGTGGAATTCATTGCCGGAGGTAGCTCTAGAGGCCTGGTCATTGGGTATATTTATGGCAGTGGTTGATAGATTCTTGATTAGTCAGAGCATGAAGGGAGATTGGCACTAAGAGGGAAAATGGATCACCCATGATTGAGTGGTGGAGCAGACTTGATGGGCCAAATGGCCTTATTCTTCTCCTATATCTTATGGTCTTATATTTATAGCAACAAGTCTGAAAATTTAAAGTGTAAGGAATACAGAACATTTGCTAAGGTTTACATGACGGGCATAGACAGTGAGCAATTTTACAATACATGTTGTCTGGATGTTCACAATTTTGATTATGAGTTATGATGGTAGTGTTTGGCTACCAAGATTGAATTGTTTGATACCTATGTATTATGTATCTGACAGGCTCAAGGTATATGGAAGACTGGAGGTGATGTGTATTGCTTACTGAGCATACTAGACCACATGGACCAAACCAAGTTTGAACAGCAGGAAAATTAAACACAGTGGTTATTTAAAGAAATTCCTAATTATATGGTGACTTCTGTTTTTGGGCAGTACTCACTCTCCAGATGGTGCTAAGCTAAAGGATTACAGATTCTTCTTGTCTCATTAATAGGGTGGTCTTCTGAGCACTTGGTTGAAAGTAATTGCATTCATAGTGGCCCTCTAGCATGGCCATCAACAGAAAAACCAGCTTTCTGGGAGACCAAAAGGTGAGAGTGAGAAGGCTTTTGGTTAGGAGGAACTTCCCTAATAATCTCAGATTCTTAAAA
The DNA here is from genome assembly GCF_048418815.1 of Hemitrygon akajei. Taxonomy (NCBI): domain Eukaryota; kingdom Metazoa; phylum Chordata; class Chondrichthyes; order Myliobatiformes; family Dasyatidae; genus Hemitrygon; species Hemitrygon akajei. Next base: position 59,362,308 of record NC_133136.1, read on the forward strand.
CAAATGGTTAAGTAACACCTTCTGCTGACAGATATCCAGTGACAGAACCATGTAGACACCTCTGCCAGATGAGGGCAAAGTCAAGGTGCTCTTGACCCCCTCATCCTCTGCCCCTATGTACGTAGCCCACTGCTGCCGCAGGCTCTCTGATCAAGGAAAGGGAAATACATCTCCTCCTTATGTGGAGTGCAGCAGAGATGCTGGCATATGGATAAAACCAGCTTGTGTAGTTCTCGGAGCACGAGATGCCTGAAATCATTCCAATAGCTTATAATAACGTTAACAATCCTATGGTTGGTGCCTTCTAAATGCACAAATCACTACGCAAGGTACACAGATGAATATTTCATGTAGATGTCAGTGCAACAGTGCAAGCTGACATAGATCCTCAGGCATCACTACTTTAGCACTTAGTTTGTTGCCGACAAAATATTTAAAGCAGAGGGTCTCATTTTCTTTTCTGTTAAGTAGTGCCTTAAGTATATGGATGACATGACTGTGTATCTTAGTGAGGATCTACTGTTGTATCCCTGCAAAGCAGAAATGTTGTACTGTAGGGATTGTTCCTTTTAAGGTCAATCTGATACATATTTTTGGAAATAAGTAGTGGAAAATTTAGTCTGCAGCTTGTCATAGGACAGGCAGTTGGGCATGCTTGATTTCACCATCAATTATCAGTTCTTTGATCTGCAATGGCAATGCAAAGCCTTTTGTGGAGGAGAGAGGAAACAAGTTGAATTCAACTTCCTCTCAAAATATACTGAAAATATCCTTTTTTAATGAGAGAGGTTTAATAAGAATCTACTCATGTGGGTAACGTAAAAAGTCTGTTTAAAAATTAATAATTAAAGTTACCATTCTATATCAGTTATGGAAGATTTTTGCTTAGCAATTGGTTGTAAGAAGATAATTATTTTAATATATCCCCATCAAATAATTCCATTATTTTTTATTGTTCTATTGCTAAAGTATATATTTATTTAGTTGAAATTGAATTACCTTGCTGTCTAAATGTACTCTATTCTTTATTATTGAGTGTTCCCAGTTTCATTCTTGGCTTACATCCTGGCTTTCTCCTGAGATCTCCACCATCACAAAGGCCAATCTTCAGACAATTTAATACATTCCACAAGATATCAAAAAATGGCTGGTAACACTAGATGCAGCAAACACTATGGAGGCAGGCAATATATCAGCTCTAAACCATTTATCAGAACTAGCACACCTCTAGCTAAGCTTCTTCAGTACAGTCATAACAAAGACACCTTCACAACAATGTGGAAAAGTGCCCAAGTTTGCCCTGATTACAAAGCAGGACACATCTGTTCTGGCAAATTGACACTTAAGCAATAGACTCTAAATCACCAGCAAAGTGATGGAAGGTATCATAGTTAATGTAGTGTTTACTCACCAACAACCTTCTCAACATTGTTCAGTATGGATTTTGCTGGGACCCTCCAGATACTGACTTCATCACTGCTATAGTCTGAGCAAGGTCTAAAGCACTCTCTACTAGAGGTGAAGCTTCACAGCACCAGGTTCAGGCACATCTGCTTATCTATAAACATCAGTTTCTTGAATCGCCATGCACAATTCATAACTGAATATGGGCCACTGCTTGCACCACTATGGACTTGTCTCTGATTGGTGTTTGCTCTGCATTGAGATTTTCTTTTTGCAATCTTTTACTCACTCTCTCTCTTTACTATCTTGTATAATTTATGTATAACATATATAATTTATCTTTTGTGTGTTGTCTGTACCTGTGAGCCTCTGATGATGCAGCAAGCAAGTTTTTCATTGTACCTGCACCGCACCATACTTCTGCACATGGCTATAAACTCAACTTGACTTAACTTGAGAGTAATGGGTTTGACATCAAGATATCAGTTGACCAAGGGGTATAAAATAACTCTGGTAAAACTGATGTCGATGGACATAAAGGCAACACACTCCAATATCTCAGGTTATTATCTCACACAAGGAAAGATAGTTGTAAAATTCAGTGATCCAAGACCCAGAACATTACTACTGGAGACCCTCAGGATGGTATCCCAGGCCCAATAATCTTCATCTGCTTCATCAATTACTTTTGTTCCATAATGATGTCAGTGAAGGGAATTTTCACTGACATTTACATTGTGCTCAATTCCGGCTACTCAGCTAAATGAAGAATCCATGCCTACATGCAGTATGATATTTTATAGCTTTATATTAGTAGTTTTAATATAGTTGTTTTATTTTGTTTAGCATTTAACTGGACCAGCAAAAACTTTATTTGCTTTTTGAAGTTGCACTTACCAGTCTCAAATCATCAAGTTTCACATACAGTAATGTCCTTTCTCCAATCAACAGCCGTTGGCATATATCCTACCTAGCATACATCCTTGACACTAACTATTCACAAGTATGTAACACTACCTTTATCTCTAATTGCGTTGGCTCTTCCTGCACCATACACTCAGTGGCCACTTTATTAGGTACACCTGTATACCTGCTCGTTAATGCAAATATTTAATTGGCTAATCATGTAGCAACAGCTCAAAGCATAAAAGCATGCAGACATGGTCAAGAGGTTCAGTTTTTGTTCAGACCAAACATCAGAATGGGGAAGAAATGTGATCTACGTGACTTTAACCATAGAATGATTGTTGATGCCAGACAGGGTGGTTTGTGTATCTCAGGAACTGCTGATCTCCTGGGATTTTCATGCACAACAGTCTCTAGGGTTTGACAGAGAACAGTACAAAAAATGGGAAAATATCTTTTGAGTGGAGTTCTGTGGGGAAAAGAAAACACCTTTTAAATCAGAGAGGTCAGAGGAGAATGGCATACTGGTTCAAGCTGACAAGTAGGTGACAGTAGATCAAATACCATGCATTAAAACAGTGGCGTGCAGAAGAGCATCACTGAATGCACAATATGTCGCACCTTGAAGAGGATGGGCTTCAGCAGCAGAAGATCCTGAGCATACACTCAGTGGCCACTTTATTAGATATAAGAGATACATAATAAAGTGGCAACTGAGTGTGTAGTTGTATATGTCTGTTTCTTCTAGTCCTTAAACCCAATATTATTTTATCAAAAAGGTTGTTGGTAATTTTTTTCAGGTTTACCCAGACCATTAATTAAGGTGAAAATCAGCAATGGTCCAAAGAGCAATCAGTTCAGAGCTCCCTAGATAGCTTTGGATTCCATCAGCAGAGCAGATGGAGTCAACTTGGATCTCTCTCAAAATGTTACTGTTAATGTCAAAACCTTACTGCCCTTTTCTCATACTCAAAAGCTTTGTTAATGGGTGCCTTCAGTTACATCCCTATTAATATTCTTCAACATCTGTTTTTGTATGAGAAATAAAAGCACAAAGTGTATGTTCTTGTTGTCGCAGAAGCCAACATTATTTTAATGCCTTGTAAAACACGGCTGCTTCTAACTTCAATATCTACTGATTCTCATTGTAATGACCCAAAGAAAAAAAGCTCTTCAATCAAAGCCTTCTACATTTGTATTACTTTATTAATTTCATCATTTTCCTCCCACTTCTCCAGTGGCTTATTTTCTTGATGTTTGAACATCACCTGAGAAGAGTTCAAAATTAAAATCTACAACATACTTACAGGGGGCTCATCAAAGTTGATTCGGAGAAGATGCTTCCTCAACTCAATAGCCAAGAGCAAGGGCTCACAGTCTCAGAATAGGGGATAAGCACATTGGGACTGAAAGGAAGGGAAATGTCTTGACTCAGAAATTGGTGAATTCTTGGAATTCCCCATCTTGGGGACTGTGAAGGCTCAGTTATTTTAACCAGAGATTGTTAGATGCCTGGATATTGAGTGAATTGAGATATTGAAAAGGGTAGGACAGGGTGACTAAAATAGGCCAGACATGATCTTGACAAATGGCAAATAAACTGATTATCGTCTGCTTTAAATTCTTATAATTTCAGAACCATATAGGAAAGCATACTAGGGTGGCATGGTAGCATAGTGTTTAGCAAAGTGCTTTACTGTATCAGTGACCCAGGTTAGTTACCCACCACTGCCCGGAATGAGTTTGCACATTCTCCCCGTGAATGCATGGGTTTCCTCTGGGTACTCAGATTTCCTCCCACGGACCAAAGATGTACCGGTCCGTGGGTTTATTGGTCATTGTAAATTGTCCTGTAATTAGGCTAGGATTAAATCTGAAGGGGATGGGTTTGGTGGCTTCAACAAATTGAAGGGCCTATTCCATGCTGTATCTCAATAAAATAAATAAACAAACAAACAAACAAACAAACAAACAAACAAACAAATAAATAAATAAATAAATGCATTGACATAATAAACAGTTGTTTATTCTTCCTGAAGAAGGTTCTCGGCCCGAATTGTCAACTGTTAATTCTTGGTTTCTTTGTTTTGAATTTCATTTTATCTTTCACTAATCTCCACAGTCTGAATCAAAAGTCTAATAAATAATGTATATATAATTCCCTAGCACAGGTCTGATGAAATTACAGCAATATCAATCTGTAACTCCAAATAATAAATTGGTAAGGTCAGCACACTATATGGTTTATGCTTATTTTATTGGTTCTGTAAGAATTCTGGGTTCCTACAATTGTAAGCTCAGAAATTAACTGCCTGACGGATAAGATATTTAACTGTAGAGTAAGATTTAGCTATTTTTATGGATAATATTTAGATATCACTGCCAAAATTTTTGGCTGGTATAGAGAGAAAGACTGTGGGGTTCAGCACAAAACTGTATCTGAGTCATATTGAGATCATTGGAATAAAAAACGAACAATGGCTTTGCTGGGTAACTGTGCTGCCTATTCAGTAGAGCAAATTAAAACCATGCCCATCATTACCCTGCCAGTTCCAGAGGTGGGGGAGGTAATGATTTAAAGAACTATTTGTGTCTTCTTCACTTGGTGATAAAGATTAAAAACTCCCTATTGGTTCTTTAAGAATTCCAGCAAATTAATGCAGCCAGTGTTTAAGGTCTGGGCAGTAATATATCAACAGGAAAAGTCAATTGCCAATTGACAATAATTGGAAATATGTTCTGATAAAGAAGATGACTTTCAATGTTATAAGTCATCACAATACTGTTACTCTAGTTAGGAAAAGATATTACTGGTACTATACTTGGGGCACACAATGATTTTATTGAAGCCATGAGTAGCAAATCATAAAAGTGTCACTTTGTTATGAAACAAATATTGAACAACAAATCAAACATAAACTTCATTATTAAATGACACTTCCATGTCACATGAATTTTACCATTTGGATATTTACCTTGCAACAATATCTGGCTCTTTATTTTCTAATTCCCTTTACATTTGGATTTTAGTTTGCATAAGAACACTGGAGCATCTGTTGTTGGAACTTGATCTAGAAAATATTCCAAACTGTCAGAACCACCATCTGGTACTCCTTATTCATACCTTGTTGCAAGATTTAATTCTTTATAAATAAATGAGTTATTGGAACAGAAGGTGAGATGAATGCAAACACTTCAGAGCGGTGATTAAATGGTCAATCTTTCCACTCAATTAAATGCAATCAGATGCCACTTTATTAAGTACTTCCTGTACCTAATAAAGTGGTCATTGACTGAACGTGTGTGGTCTTCTGCTGTTGTAACCCATCCACTTCAAGGTTCAATGTGTTGTGCATTTAGAGATGCTCCTCTGCACACCAACTGTTGTAATGCATGGTTATTTGAGTTATTGTCACCTTCCTGTCAGCTTGAACCAGTCTGGCCATTCTCCTTTGATCTTTCTCATTAATGAGGCATTTTCACCAACAGAAGTGTCACTCACTGGATATTGTTTTTGGCTTTTGGCACTCTCTGTAAACTCTCAAGACTGTTGTATATGAAAATCCCAGGAGATCAGCAGTTTCTGAGATACACAAACCACCCTGTCTGGCACCAGCTATCATTCTGTCATTAAAGTCACTTAGATCAAAGTTATCCCCCATTCTAATGTTTCATCTGAACAACAACTGAACCTCTTGACCATTTCTGCATGGTTTTATCCATTGAATTGCTCCCAAATGATTGGCTGATAAGATATTTGTAATAATGAGCTGGTGTGCAGCCATACCTAATAAAATGGCCACTGAGTGTATTAAACTACTTATTTAAATAGATAATCATGCTTTCTAATTAAATCAACAATTTCCAATAACAATTATCATAAATGTTACGATCAGAACAATGTTTTATACTTTGCAGGAACATTCCTCTAATCCAGGGGTTTCAAACTGGGGTACATGGATTCCTTGATTAATGATAGGGGTCCATGGTATTGAAAAGGTTTGGACCCCCTGCTCTGATCTACACTTTAATAAACTCAATGCCTCTGTTAAAATAATGAACAGAACCAATTATCCCAGATTCACATTAGAATGACCAGTCACCCTTTGGAAATACATTTAAAATATTCAGTGCTACATATAACTTCTATATTGCTTTTAATACAGTGGGAAATGAATTTACAAATTTAACCTCTTTCTATGCAATTTTTCTGAAGAATGAAAATAGTTCTGTTAGGATAAAACCATGTTGGGGTGAGGTGGGGGCTGATAGGAGTGAATATCTGTTTATATTGATTATAGTACCATGGAGAGAATGAAGCCATTAGATTTTGATGAAGATGATTTTTGACTTTATCAAGTACAGTAGATTCTGGTTAATTGGGATACATTGGGACCAGTACATTTTGATGCAATTAAGCAGTTGTATTAATTAACTGAAATTTCACGGAAATGGTTAGAAAGGTATAAAAAGACAAACTACCATTTAATTGAGTAAAAATTTATGCATTTAAATAAAATGCAGAACGAATTAGAACATAATCAATATTATTACAAAACTATAAAACTGTTTATTAGTTCCGAATGGTTATCAATGGAGGAATTCTTCTGTCTTGTTCTTTTGATTGATTGTAAATGAAAAAAAAATTAACACAGACCACCCTAGTGCAGATAGTAGACTTTCTTTATACAATGCCATCAACAATTGCATCCTCCAAATCTTCATTTTCATTGTAACATTCAAAATGATTATTGATATCTTGAAGTTCTTCACAGTTCCTAACTTGTTGAAGTAGTGAAGTTATTTCATTTTTACTCCCAGCTGTTTCTGGCATCTCTAAGCCTGAATGCATGAAACTGCTTACTGAAACTCTTTTACTGCAGATTTCTTGCCAACTTTCAGTGACACAAATCACTGCTTTTTGAACACAAACACATGCATCTGATACTATTTAAAAACCGTTCCCTCTAATCATGGTGTAGAGCAGTGTCTAAAAGGCCACACATGTCTAACACTAGTTAGAAACTGTCCAGCAACGGTCTCCTGTCCCAGTTAAGCGACATAGTGTCCCTAAAAATGAAGGGAATCCTGGTTATTTTCTTGATTTCTTCCTTGTTCCAATTAAGCGGCTGCCCTGATTAACCAATAGCTCAATTTAACAGAATCCACTGTATTAAATTGTCTATTGTCAATTATATAACAGAATAAATTTAAGTTCTTTTTTGGAATTCCACTATCATGGGCAAAGTAAGAAGACTAGCAGGCTACTAATTAGATGATAAACTATGCACATGTTTACACGATTGAAAACCACAAATTTAACAAGTGCTTTTGAAACGTGGGAAAGTTTCTGGAACACTTCTGAACATCACCACTTCAAAATTTTACATGTGAACTTGTTACTTTGGGTATGGCCATTTAGGTATTATTAAATTAAAGGTACCTTAAAGAAACATGACTCTGTTAAGGAGAGCAAATCAAAATTTATGTACGAATTATGCAGAAATAACTGAAATTAACTTTTTTAGAGTCACTTAGGAATGAGCTCATAAATTTTGGAAACTGGCAAGTAAAACATTGAAAACATTGCAAACACTTCTGGGATCTTGATATTTAAATGTCAGTAATATGTAACCTCTTGTTAACAATTTATGACTGTTATGACGTTAGGTTCTTGTGCTTGGTAAGCATCATAAGAAAGAGTGCAACAACATCATAATGGGTTTTCTTTAAGCAACATTACTACTTTCACAGAAGCTTATTCAAACCTTTACATTGAATCTGTTTAGGAATTAGTTAATATTAAAGCACGGTGAAACATGCCAAATTCAATTATATGAAAAAAGATGGAGCGATGAGACTTAATGTTAAAGGTTAATGAAGAGGGTGTCAATAATTTCTTGTAGAGATTTACACGGCCTGCTCAAATGCTGCAGCTCAATTAATTCAAAACTTACAGCCATTTCTAATAAAAGGTCGTAACATAAAAATGTAAATTCGTTTCATTCTTCACTGATATTTCCTGACCTGCTGGGTATTTCCAGCATTTTTCTGACTTCAGATTAATAGCATCTTCATTTTTAAAATTTCATATTATTAACAAATTCAAATCATCTGCTAACATCTCTACTCCTATGACTCTTTTCCTGCACAAGTCTCAAAGCCCTCTTAAGTACATCTTATTTGTAAGTTTTTGCTCAAATTCCTCCAATCAGGTTCCTGGAGCTGTCATAAAGTCACGAAACATTTTACATAACTAAACAAAAAAATCTACCCCACTTAGTCCTTCCAAACTATGTGCAGACTTTGATATAGGCTGATCATACAACCCTCTATCAAATGTTCTCCACCATTTTCTATTTAGAATGGTAATTCTCAAACCAGCTTCTGCCCTAATCTATCTAGTTATCACCAATAAATCACTAGAAGTGCCTTCTCATGCTGTGCTCTTAATCTTATTTCTAGTGTCCCTTGGATGCTTGCTTCCTCTCATATCCATATTGCACCTTAGTTGTAGCAACAAAAAACATGGCTTCTGTTTTTTTTAATGCATACTGAAGACACCCAGTCTTTCCTTACCATTACCTTCTCTATTGCTCTACATCATTTCCAGGACATTCAGGGTTAGTTGAGTAGGAATATCCTGTAATTAAACATTGTGAATACAGTATTCTTTAATCACCATCTCAAACTGTGATCCCAAATCAATAACTTCATCCTTCGCCCTGACATCTTTTTGAATCTGAGTCAGTCAGAGTGCTTTCAATGTTGGTGTTGAATCCATCTGGGTAGAGATTAGGAATAGTGAAGGGAAAAAAAATCACCGATGGGAGTTAAATAAAAACACAAAATGCTGGCAGAACTCAGCAGGCCAGACAGCATCCATGGGAGGAGGTAGTGACGACATTTTGGGCCGAAACATCGTCATTACCTCCTCCCATTGATGCTGTCTGGCCTGCTGAGTTCTGCCAGTATTTTGTGTTTTTATTTATTTCCAGCATCTGCAGATTCACTCATGTTACTGATGGGAGTTGTCTATTGGCCACCGAATATTAACATTACAGTGGCACAGGCAATAAACAGAGAAATTGAATTGATTGAATTTCTCATACAAATGGAGGGTGCAATAGCTGAATCTAAAACCAGTGTATTATGCCTAAACAATGGAAGCTACAATGGGATGAGTGAGGATTTGGCTAGTGTAGACTGGGAACACGGGCTATATGGTGGGACAGTTGAGGAACAGCGGAAGACTTTCAAAGAGATTTTTCAAGGTGCTCGATAAAAGTATATTCCAGTTAAAAGCAAGGACAGTAAGGGTAGGTAAAGCCAGCCTTGGATAATTAAGGAGATAAAAGAAGGCATTAAACTAAAAGCTCGTGCACACAAAGATGCCAAGAGTAGTGAGAAAGTGGAAGATTAGGAAAACTTTAAAAAGCAACAAAGTATCACTGAGCAAGCAGTAAAGAAAGGGAAGCTGGATTATGAAAATAAACTAGCGCAAAATATAAAAACAGATAGTAAAAGTTTTTATAATTATATAAAGCGGAAAAAGTGGCTAAAGTGAATGTAGGTTCCTTGGAGAACAAGAAGGGGAAATTAATATTGCATAATGAGGAAATGGCTGAGGCTTTGAATGACTATTTTGTGTAGGTCTTCATGGTGGAGGACACACCTAACATGGCAAAGGGAGATTTTATGGATGTATTGAGAGGTGAGGACCTTGATACAATAGTTATCACTAAAGAGGTAGTGCTGAGCAAACTTGTGGGCCTGAAAATAGATAAGTCCCCTGGTCTTAATGGAATGCATCCCAAGATACTGAAAGAAATGGCAGAAGTTATAGTAGAGGCTTTGGTGATAATTTACCAAAATTCTCTGGACTCTGGACAGGTCCCAACGGTTTGGAAGATAGTGAATGTCACGCTACTGTTCAAAAAAAGATGTAGGCAACAGGGAGGTAACTATAGACCAGTTAGTTTAACATCTGTAGTTGGGAAAAAGCTTCAAACTATCATTAAAGAAGAAATAGTGAGGCATCTAGAAAGAAATGAATACATCAGGCAAGATGCAGCATGGATTCAGCAAAAGCAGGTCCTGGTTGACAAACTTACTAGAGTTCTTTGAGGATATACCAAGTGCATTGAATAGATGGGAACAGATGGACGTTATTTACTTGTATTTCCAGAAGGTGTTTGATAAGGTGCCACATAAAAGACTTATCCATAATATAAGGATGCATAAGGTGATGTATTATCATGGATAGAGTATTGGGTAACCAATAGAAAGCAGAGAGTTATGATACATAGTTGTTACTCTGGTTGGCAATCAGTGGTGAGTGGTGTGCCGCGGGGGTCGGTGCTGGGCCTGCAACTGTTCACCATATACATTAACAATCTAGAAAAGGGGGCCGAGTGTAGTGTATCTAAGATTGCTGATGATATTAAATTGAGTGGAAAAGGAAATTGTGCAGAAGACACAGAGAGCCCGCAGAGAAATATAGATAGGTTAAGTGAATGGGTAAGGGTCTGGCAATGTTGGTAAATGTGAGGTCATCCACTTGGGAAGGAAAAATGAAAGAGCAGATTATTACTTAAATGGTAAAAATTGCAGCATCTTGCTGTGCAGAGGGACTTGAGGGTGCTTGTTCACGAATCACAAAAGGTTGGTTTGCAGGTGCAGCAGGCTGTCAAGAAAGCAAATGGAACGTTGGCCTTCATTGCTAGAGGGAGTGAATTTAAGACCAGGGAGGTTATGCTGCAACTGTACAGGGTACTGATGAGGCCACACCTGGAGTACTGCATGGTTTCCTTACTTGAGGAAGGATGTACTGGCTTTGGAGGTGGTGCAGAGGAGGTTCACCGGGTTGATTTCAGCGATGAGGAGGTTAGACTTTGAGGAGAGATTGAGTCACCTGCGTCTGTACTCGCTGGAATTCAGAAGAATGAGAGGAGATTTTACAGAAACAATTAAAATTATGAAAGGGATAGGTAAGATAGAAACAGGAAAGTTGTTTCCACTGTAGGTCAGACTAGAACGAGGGGGCTAGAACTAGACATAGCCTCAAGATTCGGGGGAATACATTTAGGACGGAGATGAGGAGAAACTGCTTTTCCCAAAGAGTGGTGCATCAGTGGAATTCTCTGCTTAATGAAGCAGTTGAGGTTACCTCAATAAATATATTTAAGACAAGGTTGGATAGATTTTTGCATAGTAGGGGAATTAAAGGTTATTGGGAAAATGCAGATAGGTGGAGATGAGTCCATGGCCAGATCAGCCATGACCTGATTGAATGGCGAAGCAGGCTCAATGGGCCAGATGGCTGACTCCTGCTCCTATTCAGTGATTCAGGAACAGCTTTTCCCCCCTGTCATTCGATTCCTAAATGGACATTGAAGCTTTGGACACTACCTCACTTTTTTTTAATATACGGCATTTCTGTTTTTTCATATTTTTAGAAATCTATTCCATACACATAATTGTTTTACTTGTTTATTTATTATTGTTTTATTGTATTTATTATTATTATTATTTCTCTCTCTGCTAGATTATGTACTGCATTGAACTGCTGCTGCTAAGTTAACAAATTTCATGTCACAGGCCAGTGATAAAATGAACCTGATTCTGATTCTGATCTCCTATTTCTTATGTTCTTTTTGTTAATATTCGTGTTATCTTTGACTCTAGGCAGAGTTTCAAACCTTATACCAATGCTAAATCCAGTGCTGCTTATTTTCACTTTTCACATCAGCCTTGTCTCAGATAATTTCTTCCCAACATGATTTACCGTAGATTCCGGATTTTAAGCCGCTACTTTTTTCCCACATTTTGAACAGCTTTGAACTTTGCGGCCTTTAATACGGAGCGGCTAATGCATTATTTTTTTTCATGCCGCCGTAAACATTTTGCCTCGTAACAGTAGACCAATAAAATTGATGAGTAGTTCACAGAGGTCCAATGAAATTGTACGATAAATCAAGCGCACTTTCACAATTAAATTATTGTAAATCAGTCATTTGTACTCACCCTCATCAACATGGAAAACACTCGAAGAAAAGCATTGTGCTGCCTTTATGGCAGTTATTTAGTTTATAATATTTTCGCTTAGTAATTCATTTTCTAGTTAAAGTTAGAAGAGTTTTAACTATATTTGTTTTCTGTACTACATCGCGGGATGCTATGACGTCACACCCGGTTTTGCCGCGTCTTGTGGGAAAAATGCCGTTTGCGATAAACGGAAAGGAGGGGGTCGAGCGGCGGAGCGAAAACGCTGCTTTTAAGTTAAAGGCGATCAATAACTTTTCCTGGTAGGCTGCAGTATATATATTTTTTACCAGTCGTTAGGAGATATTGGAATGTTGTTCAGTAAAGAAGTATACGCAACGTATATTTAAAAGTAGCCGCGTTACGGGCACGGTTCGAAAAAAAGCATTTGCAATATGTATTTGTTTTTGTTACCATATGGATTTAATTAAAAGTTAAAAAATCCTCACGTGTAATATCTTTCTGTGTAAATATCTCATATTACAACGTGGGACACCTGCGGCCGAAAATCCGGTGCGGCCTAAAATCCGGTGCTGCCTTTACAAGTAAAAAATTGATTTTATTTCTAAAATTAGAGCCAGCGGCTTTTAATCAGGTGCGCTCTGTAGTCCGGAATCTACGGTACCTTTAAAGCAACTATGAAAACCTACTGGTTTGGCTAAATTGTGTGATATGTATCCTAATATGTAGAATTGGGTCAGCATATATTACTTTTGTATGACTATTCTTATTTATAATGAATAAGAACAATTTTACCAAATTTTTTGGCACCGTATGAATAATTATTGTTTCTATTATTGGTGATAGCAATAACTTGTAATACAAAGTCCAACCTTGGAATTGGATGGGTCTCAGTAGAAGACATCAATGAAGTATGATCATAAATTGAATCATCCAATAATCCAGGATCCCATGATTAATTTTAATTTCTCCTGATGACTTGTGATTTCAGTCTCTGAGGATGACATGAGGGCACCCTGCAGGCGGGTTAACCCATGGAAAGCACCTGGCCCAGACAGTGTAGCTGGCTGAGTACTGAAGACCTGTGCTACTCATCTTGATCCTCTTACTTCAGCAGAAGTTAGAAACATAGAAACATAGGAAATAGGTGCAGGAGTAGGCCATTCGGCCCTTTGAGCCTGCACCGCCATTCAGTATGATCATGGCTGATCATCCAACTCAGAACCCTGTACCTGCTTTCTCTCCATACCCCCTGATCCCTTTAGCCAAAAGGGCCATAAATAACTTCCTCTTAAATATAGCCAATGAACCAGCCTCAACTGTCTCCTGTGGCAGAGCATTCCACAGATTCACCACTCTCTGTGTGAAGAAGTTTTTCCTCATCTCAGTCCTAAAAGGCTTCCCCTTTATCCTTAAACTGTGACCCCTCGTTCTGGACTTCCCCAACATCGGAAACAATCTTCCTGCATCTAGCCTGTCCAATCCCTTTAGAATTTTATACGTTTCAATAAGATCCCCTCTCAATCTTCTAAATTCCAGTGAGTATAAGCCTAGTCGATCCAGTCTTTCTTCATATGAAAGTCCTGCCATCCCAGGAATCAATCTGGTGAACCTTCTCTGTACTCCCTCTAAGGCAAGAATGTCTTTCCTCAGATTAGGGGACCAAAACTGCACACAGTATTCTAGGTGCGGTCTCACCAAGGCCTTGTACAACTGCAGTAGAACCTCCCTGCTCCTGTACTCAAATCCTTTTGCTATGAATGCCAACATACCATTTGCTTTTTTCACTTTTTCACTTTTTCATTTCAAGTTACTTCAGTTTACTTGTTTAGACTTCAATTACAACTTGCAGAAATGCTGAGGCCATTTTAATTTAAATTATTTTAAATTTTCCAACTTGGTTGACCAAGATGGCTCTCTGTATTTCTATGGAAGATAATTTTCACAGGTGATTTATAATGTCTACCTGTACTCTATTATACAGTTAGCCTAATGTTATTATTTATATTCTTTAAAGAATGGTGTTGAAAACTATTCTGTATGTATGTGTAGAAACATCTTTCTGAAAATGAATGTGACATTGTTTCTAAGTTATGAAATGATAATTTTCATTTGGTTGAAATAAAGAAACTATATGTGGAATAATAATCATTTATTGCCTTTTTAAAATTGCTGTATTATACCATAATTTTTTAAAATTTAACAAAGGTAATGAAAACTGGAAAATATCCCTTTGTTAAAATAGTTCTATTCTTACCGGAAGTACAAAATGTACCCCATTGTCTGTGTACTTGATGCTCTCTCAAATTGATTCAAAACTGCAATTTACTTGAACACCTCTATGTTTCCCTCTCCTTATATTATGTTATAAGATCGTAGCTCTTTCCAAATATACTATTTCAGAGAAAAATAACTTCACTAAAGAAAACCAAAATAAATGTTAAGAAACTGAATGTTTGCTAATTCAGCTACAGTGATTGATTGCATGCTGCATGTTCAAGGACATAATGAATGAAATAAATGGCCATTAAATACCGCTGTTGTCTGGAGATGTTTTGGTGCCTGCAATTTATTGAGATCAAGACTATAGTTGGAAATGTAGAAGTCATTGAAATGTATTGGCTTGTTTTCTTAAATGGAAGTTGTCTTGGGCTTTTAGGTACTTTAATATTCTCTTGTCATTTTAAGCATTGCTTTATATAGCTGAAGACTGAGAATAAAAGTCAAGTAAAGATGTGTCAAGCCCATAATAATGAAAACAATAAGAACATCTATCATATACATTTTATATTATTACTTCCCCTTCACATTCTTTTAATATTTTATCTTCCCTGTTCACACTTGACATTGATATCATGATATAAACCTGGTGCCATCTGGTAATATGCTATATTTCACATGAGGCTTAATACTGGTAGCTTGCTCTACTGTAGAATATTGATCAGTTGAACCAATCCTGACCTGAGTTATTAACGCTAAATAAGCACTTCCAGGAGTTCGGGTACCTGGTTAGCTTTATTCTCCTAAACTGAATATGCGACAGATTTGGTTTCCATATCATTTAAGGAAGCAGACACACCGATCAGATACAGAAAATATTCACTGTGGAGATGCCAGATCGAAATCATTGTACGTCTGAAAAGAATGAGCACGCTGTAGTTTAATCCTCCAGAAATGAGAATTTCTAGGGTTAATTTGATTGGGGCCCTTAGTATTCACATTGGAGGTGTCCAGAATTAAGGGCAATTATTAGAAAGTAGCTACAATAGGAAAGCTGTGAGAGATCTCTTTATCAAGAGAGTGGCTAGAATACTGTCCAATGAGGAATAATTGTTCTGACTAGCAGAGATGGATTTTGGACAAAGACCTGTAAATGAAAGAAGTTGCAATTGAGTATGTTAATGAGGTTTGAAGAAAAAGTTTGTGGGGAAGATGTGGTCCTCAAGAAACAGAAACCTCAGTAACACTTGAATAAAGGAATGGTTTGATTAAGTGATGTAAATGCTTTGTAGGACAAGATAACCAAGAAGCATTGAAACCAATGGTATTACCTCTAAAATTGCTAGTGGTGTTTTCAGAAATTTTAGGTTGTTACATTTTATCCACATCTAATTGAGTAAATATATAGAATCGGATAAAATTGAAGACCCAGTACAGTTCATGAAGTGGAGAAGCTAATTTACATGGCTCAGCCATCAACTGGATAATTGGTAATCGGTTTGATATTGACACATGTACCAAAATAAAAATTGTTTTGCATGCCATTCATTCAGGTCATTCCAAACATAAGTACATGCCAGTAGAACAAAGGGAAATGTAGTAACAGAATACAGCACGTAAGTATTACAGGCATAGGGAAGTGCAGCGCAGATAGACAAATGAAGTATGAGGGCCATGACAAGATCATTGAGAGATCAAGATTTATCATATAAGAGGTCCATTCATGAATCTTACAACAGCAAAATAGAAGCTATCCTTAAGCCTCATGTGCATATTTTCAAGCTTTTGTATCTTCTGCCCAATGGAGAAGGGTGCAAGGGATCTTTGATTATGCCAGTTGCTTTCCCAAGGCACAGTAAGTGTAGACAGAGTCTATGGAGGGGAGACTAAAAAATGATAGGAAACATCATTGTAGTGGTTACTTGAAAACAAACTAAAACTGCTGAGCCAGGGTACTTTACACTGCATGATGTGCTTCCGAATAATGAATTTCCAAAAATCAATCATTTATTATGAACCAGCAAAGATGAATAATTGTAGCAATAAAAAAATAACAAAACTAAATTAGTGATATAACAGTCTAACTTGTGGTGTTAAAGCAATATTCACATTCAAATAGTGTAACTAAGCATTGTTATAGCGATCTAATTAGTGTAACTAATTAGCATATTTAAGTGGTCAACAAAAATATCAAGACGTACTAACAAGCTGGATGAACTCAGCAGGTTGGGCAGCATCTGACCTGCTGAGTTCATCCAGCTTGTTTGTACGTCCTGATTTGACCACAGCATCTGCAGTATACTTTGTGTTTACAACAAAAATATATCATTCACCGTGGCTCAAACCCTGTCTACTAGAGGTTAGCTAACTTAGTTAACTAAGACAAAGTGTGAATACGTAACTATACTTATTTGCATTTACCATACCCCAACCAACGTGACAAATTACTGTAATAAATGTGCCACAAAATACAATACAGCCAAAAAATAGAACATAGAACATAATAATACAGCACAGTACAGAGCCTTCAGCCCACAAAGTTGTGCTGACCCTTAAACCCTGCCTCCCATATAACCCCCCACATGGCTCCTACATCCCAGCCCTTAATTATTACACTATAATAATTACAACTACATACTACTAAAATAGGAGACATGAAATTTTCAAGGACAAACATCGTAACATTTATGCAATGTCCTCTTTCTTCTTTCTTCTTCCAGTCAAGTCATGTAACAGTCACCTAGGCCAGAGGTTACCAGCACTTAGCCCAGTACAGAGTTATCTTTACCACCACTCTCTGTCAAGTCCATAAGTCAATTCAAAGTCGTGAAACTTCTGGACTGTAGCTCCACAAACCTCTGTCTCCCGCAAAAGACAGATCTTGGTTATAGGCTTGTCCAGACAGCTGGTCTTGGTCTTGGTACGCATTTGCTGGGCAAATCCTCTTCTGTCTGGAAAGATTTGAATGCCTCTTCCCACAATCCATGAGCTTTAAGGTAGTATGTTGACAACTGTAAGCACAATGTTCCCTGGGATGAAATTGCATCTTATACCTGCTCGTTTGTGGTGTTCCTGTGACTGTGGTAAGTCTCCTTGATCCACCGCTTCCAAAGAAGTCTGGCCTGTACTGTACCTGCTTCCATCTATGATGAACATAAATGTCCTCCTTTTGGAGTTCTCCTGATGGTAAGGATGGTGAGGTCTTCAGAAGCAGCAGATGGTTGGGTGTTAGTGCTTCCAAATCATTAAGATCAGATGATGGTTTAGTAATTGGACAACCATTGATATTAGCCTCTACTTCACATAGGACAGTGTGGAAGCTCTCTTAATCAAGATTCTGTACCTTCATGATGGAATTGAGGACCTTTTGCACAGCCCTGTTCAATCTCTCCCATGTTTGTTCATGATGAGAACCAGCTGTGGGGTTAATTCCTACTTAATTCTTTTTTTGAAGAAGGTCATCGCTGATCTGTGATTGACTCCACTTCTCAATAGCTTCTCGCAACTTACGCTCAGCTCCACAAAAGTTTGTCACATTATCAGAGTGCAGTTTACAAACCTGTCCTTGTCTTGCTGTAAAGAGTCAAAGGGCTTTAACAAAGGAATCTGAGTCTAAAGAAGGTGCCTCTTTAATGTCAACAGTTCAATTAGCTAGACAGGTAAGTATGACCTTATACCTCTTCAGTGTACTCTGTGATCTGTGATGAGATGGGGTCCAGAGTTGACCCCCCGTGAACTATGCTGCTAAAGAGAGAGAGAGAGAGAGAGAGAGAGAGAGAGAGAGAGAGAGAGAGAAGAAGAGGGGGGAGGCATCCTGCTGCAGATGTGAGAGAGAGAGAGAGAGACAAAGACTTAAAGTTATGGCTCCATGGCTGATTATTTACTTTTGCTCCAAGGACACTTTGCCTGCTTGCGTGCATTCCTGCTGAGACAGCAAGGCAGTACCAGGTGATGGACATGGACAGTTGATGGATGGCTGGTACCCCAGCAGGGGAGATGAAAAGCAAGTCTGCTGAGACACAAGCAGACTCACCACGGGACACTGAAAGAGAGTTGTGCACCCACAGGAAGGTGGGGTTTGGAGGATCGATTCAGGGGAATCAATCAGAGGCTCACAGTGTGTGAAGGCAGAGCGGTGGGGGCTTGTGTGTGTGTCCACCCTCGCCTGGGTAACAGGCTCACCACTGAAGAACGGTTTGGCCTGGTACGGAGGGGTCACAGTCGGTGACCACAACAGGACAAGAAGACAATGGAAGGTTTGCCTGCAACTGCATCATCTCTCTCTCTCTCTCTCCCCCCCTCCTTCCCCCACCAACGGTACAACAGCAACTACCTCGACCTAAACTAAACTGATCTGAACTCTGCACCATCATAAGACTATTCATTTACCCCTAGACTTTGATAGAGCTTGGTTTTGATTCCTATTTCTACACTGTATATACCATTGCTAACCTGTTTTATATATTTGCATGTTTATAGTCCTGTATTACTTAGTTTACTAATAAACACTTTTAGTTACAGTAATACCAGACTCCAACGTATTACTCCATTTCTGCTGGTTTGGTAACCCGGTCACGGAGTACGTGACAACTCCTTTTGCTCTTCACATCTAAAGGTCCAAAGTAGTCCACTCCTACATGTGTAAAAGGAGGTTTATCTGAACAGACCTTGACCAGAGATCGATCTGCAATGTGCAACCACTGACATACAACACACTTACGATTCTTCCTATAGCGGTACTAGCACTGGGAATCCATATCTTTGGAGCAACCTGGATTGCATGTGGTTATGGCAACCATGTCCCACCTTTTGATGTAGATGGCTCAGAATGATGTCTGAGATATTACTTTTACTTTACTTTACTTTATTGTCACCAAACAATTGATACAATAATCACAGCGATATTTGATTCTGCACTTCGCGCTCCCTGAAGTACAAATCAAAGTAAGTATAATAAAAATTTAAATTAAATCTCCATCTATAGATCGATTCCTCCTTATCCATCATTATCATTGTCATTATCAAGGGGGAATGATCTGACAATATTCTTGCTTTATATTCCACACTTTTCACTCTATCTTGAATATTTTTTGATAATAAAAAAAAATCAATCCTTGAGTAAGTTTTATGTCTATTTGAATAAAATGAATAATCTCTTTCTCTTGGATTAATTTTTCTCCATATATCAATCAGGTTTAAATCTTTCATTAATGATAAAGTTAGTTTTGTTACTTTTGATTTTGTAGCAACTTTAGTTGACCTATCCAAAACTGGATCCAAACAAAAATTAAAATCTCCACCTATTAATATTTTATCATGTGCATCAGCCAATTTCAAAAAAACTTCTTGTATGAATTTTGCATACAATTCTAGTGAATTTCACAATCCTAGTGAAATAGAAATATTAATTCAGAAAGGAAAAATTAAAAAATTTACATCTTGTATGTATAATTTGATTCAAAAGCAGACAATTAAATTAGGAATTCATAAATCAAGACAAAAATGGGAATCTGATCTGAATGTTAAAATTGATGGAAAAAACTGGTCAAGATTATGTTCTGATAGTATGAGAAATACAATAAATGTTCAACTTAGATTAATACAATATAATTTTTACATCAATTATATATAACACCACAGAAAATAAATAGATTAAATTCAAATATGTCTGACCAATGTTTTCGATGTAATCAAGAAATTGGTACTTTTTTACATTCTACTTGGTCTTGTTTTAAAATTCAACCATTTTGGATTAATTTAAGACTTTTTTTGGAACAAATTATTGGAGTACAACTCCCACATAGTCCACTATTATTTTTATTAGGAGACATTGAAGGGACAATAACGAAACTTAAATTGAACAAGTATCAGAAAAAATTTATAAAAATTACATTGGCAGTAGCCAAAAAAGTTATTGCAGTTACTTGGAAATCTGATTTAAATTTAACTATGGATCGTTGGAATAATGAAATACATAGTTGTATTCCACTTGAAAAAATTACGTATAATCTAAGAAATGAATATGATATAGTTTTGAAAATTTGGTTCCCATACTTACAAAAGATAGGATTAAATACATAGGTCCTTAGAAGATAAAATTATAGTAATTGGGGAAAGTAAAAATAAATATCAAAATTATTTTGAACTCCATGGAGCATGTGGGGATCCTCCGATATCCAGGCAATCTTTCTTTTCTTTCTTTTTTTTTCTTTCTTTAGATAAGGGTTAAGGGGGGGGGAAGGTTTAGGGGAGGGGGGAGGGTTAATATTATTTTTCTTACTATTTTATCACCACATTTATTCTTTGTAATTTCTAAAATTTAATAAATAAATAATATTTTTTAAAAAATAATTTAAATTATAAATCATAATTAGAAAAATAGAAAAGGGAAAGTAAGGTAGTGCAAGTCAGGTCCTGATATTTGGAAGGTACGGCCCAGATCCAGGTCAGGATCCGTTCAGCAGTCTTATCACAGTTGGAAAGAAGCTGTTCCCAAATCTGGCCGTACGAATCTTCAAGCTCCTGAACCTTCTCCCGGAGGGAAGAGGGGCAAAAAGTGTGTTGGCTGTTAAGATCCTTTTGTAGTAATACAGGATATTTAGACTCGTCAGGCATGGCTGCCACTGCAGATACTGTGGTCAAATCAGCATGTACAAACACGCTGGAGGAACTCAGCAGATCGGACAGCATCCGTTGAAATGAGCAGTCAACGTTTCGGGCCGAGACCCTTCGTCAGGACTGAAGAAGGAGGGGGCAGGGGCCCTATAAAGAAGGTGGGGGGAGGGGAGAAGGTGCCAGGTGAAAAACCAATCAGAGGAAAGATCAAAGGGTGGGGGAGGGGAAGTAGGGAGGGGATAGGCAGGAAAGGTGAAGAAGGAATGTAAGGGGAAAGCACTATGGGTAGTAGAAGAAGGCCGAATCATGAGAGAGGTGATAGGCAGCTAGAAGAGGAGGCAGAGTGAAAGTGGGATGGTGGAAGGGAGAGGGAGGGAATTACTGGAAGTTGGAGAATTTGATGTTCATACCAAGGGGCTGGAGACTACCCAGACAGTATATGAGGTGTTGCTCCTCCAACCTGAGTTTGGCCTCATCATGGCAGCAGAGGAGGCCATGTATGGACATATCCAAATGGGAATGTGAAGCAGAGTTGAAGTGGGTGGCAACCGGGAGATCCTGTCTGTTGTGGCAGATGGAGCGGAGGTGCTTGACGAAGCGGTCCCCCAATCTGTGTCGGGTCTCACTGATGTAGAGGAGGTCACACCGGGAGCACCGGATGCAATAGATTACACCAACAGACTCACAAGTGAAGTGTTGCCTCACCTGGAAAGTCTGTTTGGTGGTAAGAGAGGAGGTGTAGGGACAGGTGTAGCACTTACGCTTGCAGCGATAAGTACCAGGTGAGAGATCTGTGGGGAGGGACGTGTGGACCAGGCGGTCGCGGAGGGAACGATCCCTGCGAAAAGTAGAGGGGGTAGAGAGGGAAAGACGTGCTTAGTGATGGGGTCCTGTTGAAGGTGGCGGAATTTGCGGAGGATGATATGCTGGATCTGGAGGCTGGTGGTGTGGTAGGTGAGGACAAGAGGAACACAGTCCCTGTTGTGGTGACGGGAGGATGGGGAGAGGGCTGAAGTGCGGGAAATGGAGGAGATGCGGGTGAGTGCATCATTGATGACAGCAGAAGGGAAACCACAATTCTTAAAGAAAGAGGACATTTGAGATGTCCTGGAATGGAAAGCTTCATCCTGGGAGCAGATGCGGTGGAGACGGAGGAACTGGGAATAGGGAATAGCATTTTTACATTTGGCAGGATGGGAAGAGGTATAGTCGAGGTAATTATGAGGGTCAGTGGGTTTATAGAATATGTCAGTGGACAGTCTGTCTCCAGAGGTGGAGACTGAGAGATCGAGAAAGGGGAGAGAAGTGTCCGAGATGGACCAAATTAATTTGAGGACTGGGTGAAAGTTAGAAGCAAAGTTGATGAAATTGACGAACTCAGCATGGGTGCAGGAAGCAGCACCAATGCAACTGGCTGCCCTACTAAGCCTTCCACTAACTCCCAGGACACCATCTTCAAGTACTGGATTGAGCATGAAAATATGTCTGTTCCTTTTCACATGTTCACCTCTTTGTCAACTTGAGAATTCCTCTGGCATAACCCAGTGATCTCCATTTCAGCCTTTTGCAGCTCATCCACAGAGACACAGTCTCAGCTGATCTGACCTTTGGCCTTCTCTCTCTCTATCTCTCTCTCCAAAGAATATATTTGTTGTTAATCATCCAATTCAGACTTAGCAAGAGAGATGGCCACTTGTTTTCTCTTCCAGCTATGAAACAAGTGCAGGTTCTTAAATCTAAGAATCCAGGCCACTGTTTTCCTCAATTAAGTCCAAGTCGAGAAGTGATGGATTATACATGTTACCGCATCCAGCTCCTTTTCAATCTGCATTACTCCTCTTGACATTTAAATCATCTAGCAGAAGGTCTCCAGAACAATTGGGATTCACAGGCCATTCACTTACAGTCTGAAGAAGATACACAGCTCTTACACTTATGTCTCATTCTACAGAAATGTTTTCATTTTCACCCGTCTAGACGCCACATATGCTATATTGCTTGAAGTGTTTCCATACCTCTATTGCGATTCTTGTGAGGCCTTAAGATTTTCTGAAACTTTGCTTGCAACGAAGGTTCATTCTTGATATACTTCAGCACAGAAATGTTATCAGACTAAAATAGAGTCCTGAAGCTGCATGTGCAACTCCTTCCTCCACAGTGTGTCCATACAGCTTGCCATCATAGCAGCGTTGAGCAGCCCATATGAGGGATGGAAACCGACTAGATTTTCCCATCACTGTGCACCTGAGAGCAGGTGTTGTGTGATAGGTAGATCACTGCTCCAGAGCCAACTTTGCTTATATCTGTAAAGTGATGTAACTATGCAGCAGTAACTTCTCCAAAATCTAGGAATTTCAAACATTTAACAACCTTGAAGTCTTCCAACTGGCAGAGTTCTTCCATCCATCTTGTCCACTCATGAGCAACTGATGTTGGTATTGTGTCATCCCAGCCAAGCCCTCACCTATGTAGATTTTGTAGGATCTTCTTAGCAGTTAGCACCACCGGACTCAAGATTCATTAAGGATCATAGATGGAAGTAACTGTTGAGAGGATTCCCCTTCTAGTGAGTGGTCTATCATGGATCCTGATTTTAAAGTTGAAAGTATCAGACTGAATACACCATTGTACTCTCTCCACTAAAGGTATATCTTAATCCAAATCCTAATCCTTCATGTTTTTTGCTCTTTGCTTCTCTGGTATCACAGTCTGTTGCTTATCCACTTTGTGAGTCAAAAGTCGCCTCTAGCACAAATGGATATGGGGTCATTATAGAGTAACATAGTTTCTTCATTGGGACATTGACACCAGGCAGTTATCAACATAGAAACAATGCAAATCCTTATCCACCGTCTTGCAGATGAACTGTTTTACATTGTCTTCTGTGCATTTCCTAAGAGCAAAGTTGGCACAGCTCAGTGATGAAATTACTCCAAAGAGA
Organism: Hemitrygon akajei; assembly: GCF_048418815.1. Classification (NCBI taxonomy): domain Eukaryota; kingdom Metazoa; phylum Chordata; class Chondrichthyes; order Myliobatiformes; family Dasyatidae; genus Hemitrygon; species Hemitrygon akajei. The sequence continues at coordinate 59,386,399 of NC_133136.1, forward strand.
TGTACCACTATTCTGAAGTCCACCATATCTTGGTTGAGGTCACCATCAGTCTACCAGCGAAACCTCAGGAGATCTACATCTTCCACTGGTACTTCAGCCTGATGAAACATTCATTCAATACTGGCCATGATCACCACTGATTCTTCCCTAAATCTGGTTATGACTTAAGCAGTGAGCTAGTGAAATCTGGTCCCTGTAAAAACTGAGCATGAAGTATATTCCTGAAAAGTCACTCTACAGTCAAATACAACACAAAGCTTTCCTTTTCTAGGATGGTGGGATAAACACCATGACGTGGAATATACCAGATTTTCCCATCACTGTGTTCCAGATGCTCTGCTGACAATCTTTCAGCATAACTTTTGGAGATGACATCCTGCATGAAAGCTGTGAAGTCAGTGTGAAATGACAAATCCTTCTTAAATCACTTCCTTAGATTTAGAACACACTGTTTAGCAATCTTCCTATTATTTAGCATTTTAACCTCTTCCTTTCTCAAAGGTAGACTAATCTGCTGGTGAGCATCCACCAGTTTTACAGAATTTGTAACCAGCTCCATGAATTTGTAAACATCCCTTGACAAACCAGGTTGTTTTTCTTAACTGCATTCAGGGAACTGTGCCTTGAACTGCCACTGTCAAAGCTCATCCAAGTTCAAAACTGAAATCCTGTTAATTGCCAGCTCAGGCTGTGCATAGTCTCTTCCATCACCATTGTCTCCTTTGAGTGGTTCCTTCACAATCCAAACCAATATTGTTCTGATTGGATAAGGTCCATAATTAACACTGGAAATAACTCCAGTACTTTAGGCACATTTGTCCGGATCAGCAGTTCAATTTCTGGATCAATCTCTGGCAAATGGACATGTTTCAGGTGAGAACTCCCCTGGAGATCCCTCTGTTGTGGAATGTTCTCTTTATGCACACGCATACTACCTATAGATAGTAGGTAGTTCACAACAGTTTTCACCATCTAAGCCAGTTACTTCCAGTCCTGAAACAATGAGGCTACTCACGATCTTCTCGACCTGTGGTACATAGGAGAATGTGTGTCCTTTTTCCTGTGAAGTTGAGCTTGTTCATTAGGCCCACTGTGCAAAACACTGCTGTACTCTCTTGATTTAGTAAAGTACAGTAACCACTGACTTGTTACCTTTCTTAGACTTCACTTGTACTGGAATTCTGAGAAGTTTTCGATCATGATCACCAGCCCCAGTAAAGCCATTAGACACCAGGGCACTACTCACTGCCGTGTCTGATTCTTTCACGGCTTGTTTAGATTCTGCACGCTTTTCATCAGAGTGAATATGGAGTATGGAGGGATGCTTGCCACTGCATGCCTTCCATAAAAAACACTTCCCGCAATCCTTACTGAAGTGTCCTGTGTGCTAACAGCCAAAGCAGATGAACTCAATGCCTTCTATGCCCACTTTGAAAGGGAGAACACAACTACAGTTGTGAAGATCCCTGCTGCACCTGATGACCTTGTGACCTCCATCTCAGAGGCCGATGTTAAGCTGTCTTTAAAGACAGCGAATTATCGCAAGGCGGAAGGTCCCGATGGAGTAACTGGTAAGGCTCCAAATACCTGTGTCGACCAACTAGCGGAAGTATTCAAGGACATTTTCAACCTTTCACTGCTATGGGCGGAAGTTCCCACTTGTTTCAAAAAGGTAACAATTATACCAGTGCCTAAGAAGAATAATGTGAGCTGCCTTAATAACCATCTCCTGGTAGCACTCACATCAACAGTGATGAAATGCTTTGAGAGGTTGGTGTTACGAAAACCCCGTAACCAGGTAACTTACCAGCAAAGATAGATGGATCAGCTGAGTCGGATGCTACTATTTTCAAACGTTTTATTCAACAAGGGCACAAACGTATGGTTAATACAAAACATTCAGATCGTCAAAACTCAATCTAAAACACCGGTGTAACCATAATCAATCAGAAATAAGCTCTACAGTTGTCTAGGGGGTAATACTGAGTCCAACGGAAGTCTAAAGAGTCACTCAGAAGTTTGCAGGCTTTTTCCTTTATAATTTAGAAAAGATGCACACTTGCCCGTTGTCTTGGCAGAGCAAATCCTTGGAATCAGGGGAGCAGACTTCCCCGTTGTTATTTAAAAGCAGTCTTTCGTTGGTTTTAGCCACAGATTCAAATTCGGAATCTAGCGCACGTGGCTTCCTTCAAAATGGCGTCCCGCTCCCACGGGAATCGATCTCGCGTCTACTGGGTGCGTCTGCTGGGTGCGTCTGAGGGTCCTTCCCTCAGACCCGCCTTTATACTTCTTCACGGGATCGCAGGTATCAATCAAGTTGCAGGTAATGCGATCTTTCTCTCAACCAGCCCACTTTGCCCGAGGGCTTTTCACGTGGTCTCCATGAGACAATAGTCAAAGTCACCTTTATTCTGCTTCTTGGGAGAACGTGGTCTTCCGCACGTCTCTCTCTCTTGGGTCAGTTGACCCCCCTTAACTAGAGTTCTTGCGATTTTCACAAAGGAGGGGGCCAACGGCATAACACCTCCCCCCATAATGGGTTTTTAACCAGCGGTTAAAAACAGGTTGACACAGGATTTTTTTTTTTTCTCTTTTTTTTTGAATCTACATACTACACAAGCTTTTCTCTTCACAGAGTACTACTGTTATACATTCAAGTCAGTATCTAAACAGGTAACAAGTACAGTGCCCCTTTTCTTTAATACCTTACCCTACCGTGCCATACATCGTATACTTAATTCAGCACCTGGATAAACAATCCGCTAGCACATTATCACTCCCCTTTATGTGCTGGATCTTAATATCAAATTCTTGTAGCATCAGACTCCAGCTTAATAACCTTCTGTTTTTATTTTTCATATTGTCCAAGAATACCAGCGGGTTGTGATCGGTATAGACCACTAGGGGTCTTTGCGCCGGACAAATGTACACTTCGAAATGTTGTATCGCTAACACAAGCGCTAACAATTCCTTTTCCACGGTAGAGTAATTCCTCTGGTGTCTATTGAACTTCCGAGAGAAATATGCTACCGGGTGCTCCACTCCATCCCCCGCTTGCTGCAATAGGACTGCTCCTGCCGCCTCATCGCTGGCGTCCATGGCCAAGGAGAAGGGGGTTAACAGATCGGGCGCTTTTAACACCGGGTCATGGCACAATACGGCTTTTAACTTTTCAAAGGCATTCTGACAAGAATGACCCCACTCAAATTTTTCCTCCTTCTGCAGTAATTTTGTAAGGGGGAGCGCAATGTCCGCAAAATTTTTACAGAATTTCCGATAGTATCCCACCATGCCCAGAAACCTCCTCAGGGCCCTTTTATTGGAGGGTACCGGGACCTCGGAAATAGCCCGGACCTTCGCCTGCACAGGGGCCAACTGCCCGTCTCCCACCACACCCCAGATAGGTGATCGTGGCATGACCAAACTCACTCTTGGCGAGGTTTACTGTAAGGTGGGCTGCCGACATTCGGGTAAACAAACCTTCTACAGCCCCCAGATGCTCCTCCCAGGTGTCATTCCAAACTACCACATCGTCAAGATAAGCCTTGGTGTGGGTTAACCCCTTTATCACAGCGTCTATCATCCGCTGAAATGTCCCTGGGGCATTTTTCATCCCAAACGGCATAACGTTGTACTCGTACAACCCGGACGGGGTGACAAAGGCTGAAATCTCTCGAGCCCTGTCCGTTAAAGGAACGCACCAGTACCCCTTTAGCAAGTCAATTTTTGTGATGTACCTTGCCTTCCCCAGTTGATCAATGCAATCATCCACCCGGGGAAGAGGGTAAGCATCGGTCTGGGTAACCGCGTTGACCTTCCGATAATCGGTACAGAATCTTATGGTCCCGTCCGGCTTTGGGACAACCACGCAAGGAGAAGCCCATGCGGAAGAGGATTCGCGGATTATCCCAGCAGCTAGCATATGTTCAATCTCCTTCTCTACTAGCTGGCTCTTTTCAGGATTCATCCGATAAGGGGCTTGTTTAATAGGTTGGGTTGAGGTAGCTATCACATCATGTTGCGTCCCATTACACCTTCGGGGAACATCTGGGCATAAGTCTGCATGCCGGTTAACGAGCTGTATTACCTGCTCCCGCTGTTCAGGCTTTAAGTGGCCAACTTTACCCGCAAGATTCGCCAATACGACAGAGTTCTCTAATCTGGTAGGGACTATACCTATCTTGTCGAACCGTTCTGGTTCCTCCTTACCATCCCCCTCTACCTCATCGGCTTTCATGGCTGCGCCAACAACCGTGGGGGTGGGTTCGTGATACCCTTTTATCATGTTCACGTGAACTAACTGGGTCGGCTTTCGTCGGTCGGGGGTTTCGATCACGTAATTCAGCGAGTCTATTTTCTTACGCACTGTATATGGTCCTTGAAACCTCGCCCCCAGGGGGTGAGTAGCTACCAGGAATAGGACCAGGACCCGGTCGCCCACGTGAAACTCTCGTTCTCTCGCTCTCTTGTTATACCACTGACCCATTTTTTCCTGAGAGGCTTTAAGGTTTTCGTTTGCCAAGGCGCATACTTGACGCAGCCTTTCCCGGAATTTCAGCACATAGTCGACCACACTGACTTGGGCGGTCGGGTTAGACCATTTTTCTTTCAGTAGGGTTAGGGGTCCCCTGGGCCTGTGACCGAAAACCAGCTCGAACGGACTGAACCCCAGGGAGCACTGCACTGTATCTCGTACGGCAAATAACAAAAGGGGTAAAGCCTCATCCCAGTCTCGAACGTTCTCCTGGCAATAAGCTTTAAGCATGGTCTTTAGGGTAGCGTGGAACCTTTCCAACGCTCCCTGTGACTCCGGGTGGTACGCAGAGGCCATAATCTGCTTCACCCCGAGCTGGGTCATCATCTGCCGAAATGCGCTCGACGTGAATGTACTTCCCTGGTCTGATTGTATCTCCTTGGGTAGCCCCACGGTGGTAAAGAATTTGATAAGGGCCTTCACCACCGCAGAGGTCCTAATACTACCCAGAGGCACGGCCTCGGGAAATCGTGTAGCGGCACACATCAGGGTCATGATATACTGCCGCCCACTCGCAGTTTTAGGTAAGGGTCCCACAAAATCCACAATGACTCGGGAGAAAGGCTCCTCACATGCGGGAATAGGTCGGAGGGGGGCCTTAGGGATAACTTGATTCGGCTTACCCACCACCTGGCAGGTATGACATCTTTTACAATACTCAGTAACATCTTTTCTCAGATTGGGCCAATAGAATTCTCTCTGAACCCGCTCCACGGTCTTCTTTATTCCTAAATGCCCGCCTAAAGGTCCCTTATGGGCTAAGTCAAGAATGTCGTCCCGTAACCAGGTAACTTACCAGCAAAGATAGATGGATCAGCTGAGTCGGATGCTACTATTTTCAAACGTTTTATTCAACAAGGGCACAAACGTATGGTTAATACAAAACATTCAGATCGTCAAAACTCAATCTAAAACACCGGTGTAACCATAATCAATCAGAAATAAGCTCTACAGTTGTCTAGGGGGTAATACTGAGTCCAACGGAAGTCTAAAGAGTCACTCAGAAGTTTGCAGGCTTTTTCCTTTATAATTTAGAAAAGATGCACACTTGCCCGTCGTCTTGGCAGAGCAAATCCTTGGAATCAGGGGAGCAGACTTCCCCGTTGTTATTTAAAAGCAGTCTTTCGTTGGTTTTAGCCACAGATTCAAATTCGGAATCTAGCGCACGTGGCTTCCTTCAAAATGGCGTCCCGCTCCCACGGGAATCGATCTCACGTCTACTGGGTGCGTCTGCTGGGTGCGTCTGAGGGTCCTTCCCTCAGACCCGCCTTTATACTTCTTCACGGGATCGCAGGTATCAATCAAGTTGCAGGTAATGCGATCTTTCTCTCAACCAGCCCACTTTGCCCGAGGGCTTTTCACGTGGTCTCCATGAGACAATAGTCAAAGTCACCTTTATTCTGCTTCTTGGGAGAACGTGGTCTTCCGCACGTCTCTCTCTCTTGGGTCAGTTGACCCCCCTTATCTAGAGTTCTTGCGATTTTCACAAAGGAGGGGGCCAACGGCATAACATTGGTCATGACTAGACTGAACTCCTGCCTCAGCAAGGACCTGTACCCATTGCTATTTGCCTATAGCCACAATAGGTCAATGGCAGATACAATCTCAATGGCTCTCTACGCGGATTTAGACCACCTGGACAACACAAACACCTATGTCAGGATGTTGTTCATCGACTATAGCTCAGCATTTAATACCATCATTCCCACAATCCTGACTGAGCAGTTGCAGAACCTGGGCCTCTGTACCTCCCTTTACAATTAGATCCTCGACTTCCTATCCAGGAGACCATAATCCGCGCGGATTGGTGAAAACATATCCTCCTCACTGATTATCAACACTTGAGCACCTTAGTGGTGTGTACTTAGCCCACTGCTCTACTCTCTATATACACATGACTGTGTGGCTAGACATAACTCAAGTACATTCTATAAATTTGCTGATGATACAACCATTGTTGGTAGAATCCCAGGTGGTGACAAGTGGCCATACAGGTGTGAGATATACCAACTGGTGGAGTGGTGCTATGGTGCTACAGCAACAACCTGGCACTCAATGTCAGTAAGTCGAAAGAGCTGATGGTGGACTTCAGGAAGGGTAAGACGAAAGAACACATACCAATCCTCATAGAGGGATCAGAAGTGGAAGGAGTGAGCAGTTTCAAGCTCCCTGGGTGTCAAGATCTTTGAGGATCTAACCTGGTCCTAACATATCGATGTAGTCATAAAGAAGGCAAGACAGCGGCTGTACTTCATTAGGAGTTTGAAGAGATTTAGCATGTCAACAAATACACTCAAAAACTTCTATAGTTATACCATGGAGAGCATTCTGACAGGCTGCATCACTGTCTGGTATGGAGGGGCTACTGCTCAGGACTGAAAGGAGCTGCAGAAGGTTGTAAATCTAGTCAGTTCCATCTTGGGTACCAGCCTACAAAGTAACCAGGACATCTTCAGAGAGTGGTGTCTCAGAAAGGCAGTGTCCATTACTGAGGACCTCCAGCACCCAGAGCATGCTCTTTTCTCACTGTTGCCATCAGGTAGCAGGTACAGAAGCCTGAAGGCACACACCCAGCAATTCAGGAACAGCTTCTTCCCCTCTGTCATCCGATTCCTAAATGGACATTGAACCCTTGGAAACTACCTCCCTTTTTTTAATATACAGTTTTTTTTGCAAGTTGTTTTAATCTATGCAATATATATATATATATATCTCCTGTAATTGATTTACTTCTTCATTTATTAGTAATTCAACTTTTTTTTTGTCTTCAAGATTATGTATTGCATTGAATTGCTGCTGCTAAGTTAACAAATTTCATGTCACGTGTCATTGATAATAAACCTGATTCTGATTCTGATACCATTTTCTTTCAGGAAGGCAATTTTCTCACTATGAGCCTTTTTCTCCAGATGAGAGGACAGACATAAAATACATTCACCCTCGCAGATCACACAAACCTTTCTGGCTGACGATACTCTTTCCCCTCCATTCGTTCCAGGTTCACACTCAGTTTTAGTTTTACTTCTCACAGTTGTTACAGTCGTGGCAAAGCGGCTTCCTTTAGCCTTCGAATGAAATTGTGACTTAGCTTTGTTCACACCTTTGCTTATTGCAGGCAATGTGGCATCCTGTATATTCCCAAACACTGAGTGTGTTGCAATCTTTACTTGCCTCTCAACAAAATTAGCAATGTCAATGAAAGCAGTCCTCTGGCTGTGCCTTTTTTTGCAGTTTACGGGCCATCATTGTCCATTTATCCCTAAGCATATAAGGTAATTTCTTTATGAAAATCGACATGCATCTACTGGACTTATTCCATGGCATTGCCACAGCCACTAAGAAATAAACTGTGGTCCTGAAGAGCTTTCACATCTGGAGATTTGATAGCTACCCAAGAAAGAGCCTTTTATACGTAGGCAGATGTAATTTTCAGTTCAATACCAAAATGTTCCAGTGGTAAAGGCATAGCTTTTAGATATCTTTTCTGAGGGTTAACATGCCAGCAGCTTCAGACAAATTCTCTAGAATGTCCTTTAGTGCACTGTTCAAGGAAATAAAGGTGGTAAATATAGCTGTCAGTCTTGCCTTCAACACTGTTTTTAAAAGCCCTCATGAGTGCTGCATACAGAAATGGATCACCATTGAAGAAGATTTGAAACTTTCTTTCAGGCAAAGATGAAATGTGTTGCTGTTGTAACAATAAGATTGCTATTTCATTTTGCTTCTTCATAATATTGATAGTGCTATTTTGACCTCTATTATCTAAAACAAGTGCTTCCATGCTGTAAATTAATTTTCCCATGAGCACTTTAAGCCGTGGAGTATGACACGGGTTCAGAGTTTCGGAGTGCCTCATTCAGGGAGGCTGTGAGTAAGTTACCTGAATTACCTTTTGGGGATGTTATTCATGTTTCACAGACACTTGAGGAACAAATAAATCAGGATTGACATTGGTTTGTTTTGTTTTTCTTTGTGCCTTTTCAATACAGGTACTCACACCATAGGCCTGTCCTGCTGGAGCACTTATATTACTCACCATACTTGAAGCCCTTAGCATATTAACTTTAACCATATGTGCGGCAATTTCTTCCTCCAACTTAAACTGTTCTTTCCTTTTCCATAGCTGCTTCTTCCTTTCCTGTTGATGCTCCTTTTGCTCTCTATCTAATCCTCTTGCTCTTCTAGTGTGTATTTGTCCTTCAGTAATCAATGACATTTGATTAACATAGCTAAGTTAGCCTCTGTTTTAATAAGTGCAGAAGAGGTAGCAGATACAGAAGATTTTCTTCCTGCATTGGGACTTGGAGCACTGAAATTAGGCATACAGTTGCTTGGATTCATGTCATCCTGTGGGTCACCTGCTTTGTGTGCAGTTAAAACACGCTTTGGAATTTGTGAAACATTGTCTGATGGAATGTGAGACACATATTCACTTGACCTTCAATGAAGCATTTTTGATTCAACCATTGCTTCATATCCTCTATGAATACACTGCTATAGTGATCAATGGTTCAGCAATGAGACTGGTGAAGGATCTCGGCCCGAAATGTAGACTGTACTCTTTTCCACCAGCATTTTGTGTGCGTGTTGCTTGGATTTCCAACCTCTGCAGATTTTCTCTTGTTTGTGATTGCATTTAGTGTCAATCCTTGATTGCTTTAATAGGTAATTTTAAACAGTAGTTTTGAATCAAATCTATTGGTGGATCTGGAGACAGAGTCCAGATTAGGCAGCTAACCTTTCCTGAGGGCTGTTTATGAAATAAATGGTTCTTCATAACTTCCTAGTAGTTTCTGGACCTCCATTATCAACACCAGCTTTTTATTCCAGTTTGATCACCACAGTTTAAATTCCCAAGTTGTCATGGCAGTATTCAAACTCACGCTCTGGATCAGTAATCTAGGCGTTGAATATTAGTTCAATAACTTAACCACTATGTTATTGCACCCTGTTTACTGCTTCTAATTGAAGTGGATCTAATTTTAATCCCATCTTCTATATACAACATCATCAGGCAAGAACAGAAGCTATTAACAGATGATGCAAGCTAAAGGTAAAATAATTATTTATCACTGCATCCACAATTGTTTACTCAAAGGCAGATAATGTTTACTTCATAATAATTGAAATTTTGCCAAAGTTGAATCAGAATCCAGTCATCAAGCTACCTTTATAAATGAAACACTACAGGCTTTATAAGGACAAAGAACTCACTATGTTGAATGAGCTCACATGCTTCTCCACTATGTAGGGAATTCCCAGGTAAACATCTACCTTAAACATTTTTCTCTCCCATTGCACAGTTTCATTGCTGTAACCTGCAATATTTGCCTAGGGCCAAGTCCATCAACATTCTCTATTATCTTTTCCAATCTTATAGCTGGCTACAGCAACAAATAAACTTAATGCTAAAAGTAAAAATAAATGGTTTTCAAAAAGATGATCTGATTATGGCTTTCAACAACATTCAGTTAATAGTTGTCATGATTAAGGGCAGCTTTAAAGCTGAAATCAAGGGGTTCTTTTCATATCATTGAATTCAATTGAATTGACTTTATTACTTACATCCTTCACATACATGAGGAGTAAAAATATTTATGTTACATCCCCATCTGAATGTGCAATGTACAATTTATAGCAATTGGTAATAACTAGTATGTACAACAGGACAGTCAATATAGCATAGAAATACAATTGTATCAGAATAAATTAATCAGTCTGATGGCCTTTTGGTCCTGGCTTTTATGCTGTGGTACCGTTTCCCAGATGGTAGCAGCTGGAACAGTTTGTGGTTGGGGTGACTCCGGTTCCCAGTGATCTTTAGTGATCCTTGGTGACTAGCTGAGTGGCAGGCTCCAAGTCCAATGCTCCATTTTAGCTACCAGCCTTGGACAGATTGCTAGGCAGTTTCCAGTGAGCAAAAGATGCATAATGAAAGTTTTCAATCTTTCCTCTTGGAGTCACAACACCAACCAGATAAACCAACCATCTTTGCATGCCTTATGTAGTTTAGCAGGGTTTAAATCTAATAAATTAATATTAATCATGCAAGTAGTGACAGATGCAGCTTGCAAGTAATTCATTCTGTTATCATGTTGACATTGGGGATAAATATAGGTGTGTGTATCTATATCTATATATATAATAGCTGACCCCCAAATTTTCATCGCTAATGCATGATATATTGTATCACAGATTGCTTATTTATCAGAATTCACCTGTCAAATTCCATCAGCACAATCCAAAATATATTCCCTATTCACTAATTAACAGCTTTAAACTTCTCATCGTATAGCTATTTATGTTAGCAGTAAGACTATTCTATTCTTATTCGCTTTAAAAAGTGTTCCTGGCATTTTATATTGGGGAGCTAACTCAGACTAAGTCACTGCTTTATCAGAAATAAAGACAATTTGTTAACAGCTTTTTCTGCTAATCACTACCAGCCATTTCTTCATTTCTCTTAAATCATCTAACCCATTGCATATAAAATACCCTCTCCTCTCCTCTAACATACTTTGTATATATTAAAAGGTTTTCAAGCCTCTGTGTCATATTTCCCAGACCTGCTCTGGCTACAGGATATTTAAGGGAGCCATCTCCCAAACTCTTTACCCTATTCTTTGCTCCTGCATTTCCTATTTAAAAACTTCCAACCAAGTTTCATGTTCTGTATCCCAAAATTTCCTATCCAAACCCTGTGGCCATGGATGTATTATTTACTCTCATCATGTCATGAACTATTGACATAACATTCTTCTCCATTCTCTAATTTGACTAAACTATTTCTATTTGTAGGGACATGGTTGTAGTCAGCTCATTATTTCCCTGACATTTTACTTCAAAACTATCATTAAGGACTTTCATAGAAGCCTATCTCACTGCCTTTCCTAACCTCACATGATAGGCCTTATCAATATAGCCTACAGATATGGAAATATCTTCCTGCAGTTCAAACTGTACCTGAGGAAATGGTGATGGAGAGCTGTAAAGAACAATTTAAAAGCTTGGCACTTCTCAAATTAAAAAAAGAACAATGAAGCTTACAAGCCTAGCTCAAGATGAAAGAAAATGCTCTCTAGTTTTATTGAACAACCTTCAAGTTGAGTTGTTATAAGTGTTGACTTCAAATGAGTTAGAACAAGAAGCAGCTATGTTGTTGTATTACTTATTAATAGTTGATATGTCAACCCTTTAGTCTTCATCCATTTCTGCTGTGTTCTTACCTTTATTTCATGCACAGGTTCTAGGATGCAAGTGGGTACTGAGCTGTAACTCTAAACTCCTGTGAATGTTACTCTTATTGAGTGGTGATCATGTTGAATTCTCAGCCTGTTTCTCCAAAGTGACTTACACATTAATCCACTCTGGTTAAGTGTGAAAATCAGTCTTAAGTTTCTGAGACACTCCCAGTTTAATGTCAGCCCACCATTTGCTCCCAAATCTACTTGGTCTCTGGGCTTCAAATTTTCTCCACTTTCTGTTATACACCTCTAATGTAGACATGCCATATTATAATAAAGTGCTTCCAAACTTGTAGGCAAACAAATGGATGACCAATTTGCACATTTTCACTGTCAAATGAAATTACCCTTTTATTTTTTCAGTGTTATGTTTGCCTCTGCACTTGTTATTTGAAATATTCACTAATTCACTATCAAACTGATATCTCTGCACTTTAATCTGTGTACGTGCATTGGAGGGACAACATCAGAACGTTTAAGAGTCCAAACTCACTCGACTTGGCTTGAATCCTTCTATTGACTCTATTTTCCTTTTCCAAAGTGCTCAGGAAAATAGAGATTTTATCTGAGACATTCAGTGATTCCTCATAAAACATTGTGTAGCAATAATGCATCAGAATTATCACCAAGGTCTACGTGGGCAGAAGATTTTTTCCCTATAAAAATGGTTTTAAAATATGCCTTTTCAATTAATTCATGTTTTTGGCTGATTTCCCCAGTGACCACGGATGGTCATTATTTATAAGTGTTTTCGCATCTGGCATACTTACACTTAGCTACTGAAAAAAGTAGCAACCAGCAGGAAATGTTGTGGTCCACTTAATTTTTGTTTTTTAATTAAGGCTGTGCCTGTTTCACTGTACAATGGTGCTGAAAGTGGATGCAGTATGCAAATAGCACATTCATTGACAGAACATATTTTATCCCTTTGTTGTTCCCATTTAACCTGCATGCACCAGTTTATCGACAAGGAAAAATAATAATTAGAGCTATTGTATCAAATAGCCCACGATTTATCTGCTAAATACATTCTGAATGTATTCTGACTTTTGACATTAAAGTTGGATTGCTGTTGAGGTTAATCTTTTTTTGACATTTTGCATGAGGAAATCCTTGCACAGGGTTCTGGATAAGTTTATGCTATTAAGGCAGGGAAAGGATGTTAAGGCAAAGAAACCCTAGTTACCAAGAGAGAAAAATCATTTAGTCAAAGAGGAAGAAGGAAGCATACTTACAATTTTGGAAGCAAAATTCAGACAGAGCTCTAGTAGGTAAGTCCCCTGGACCCCGTGGGATATATTCCAGGATATGCCATAGGAAGTGAGGGAAGAGATTGCTCTGTCCTTTGCCATGATCTTTGCATCCTCACTGGCCACAGGAGTAATTTCAAACTGAAGGATGCAAATGTTATTCTCTTGTTCACCAAAGATAATAGGGATAACTCTGGGAATTATAGACTAGCGAGTCTTATATCAGTGGTATGTAAACTATTGGAAAGGATTCTTAGAGACAGAATTTACAATCATTTGGAGAAAGGTAGTCTGATTAGGAATAGTCGGCATGGCTTTGATAGGACTGGTCAGACCTCATGAGACTGACTGAATTTTAGAACAGCATTTGACAAAGTTCTCCATGGTAGAGTCAGGAGACATGGGATCCAGAGAAACCTGGGTATGTGGATTAAGAATTGACTTGTCCACAGAAGGTAGAGAGAGGTGGTAGAAGACATAGCATATTTTGACTGCAGGTCTGTGACTATTGGTGTTCAGTGGGATTCTGTTCTGTGAATCAGGCTTTTTGTAATTTTTATACAGTAAATGATTTTGGTGAGGAAGTGTAAGGGTGCACTAGTACATTTGCAAAGGATACAAAGGTTGTTGGTGTTGTAGATGGTGTAGAGACTTGTCATAGGTTACAACTAGACAGTGACAGGAGGCAGAGCTGGGATAAGGCGTGGCAGATGAAGCTCAATCTGGAAAAAAAAAGAAATGATACCATTTGGAGGGATGAACTTGTATCAGCATCAAATTCACTTTATTGCCAGTAATGCCAATCATAAAACACCGGACAATACCGTAACAGATGACTCAATAGCAGCCAATAACTTACAAGACAATAGTGCAACAAATGAGCAATCAACAATTAGCAGAACGGTCACATGCACAAATGTCAATACAGTAATCTAACTTAAATAAATGTGAATGTATGAACAGACTCAATAATCTTCAACAGAACAAGGAGAGCAGGCAAGAGCATTTAATGGATGTTAAAGGGGCAGTTAGGTTATTATACCTGAGTGAGTTTTGTTGAGAAGGTGAATAGCTATAGGAAAGAAGCTTCAGAGATAACGTCAAACACGAGGAAATCTGCAGATGCTGGAAATTCAAGCAACACACACAAAATGCTGGTGGAACACAGCAGGCCAGGCAGCAGCTATAGGGAGAAGCGATGGACTTGTAGCACCACCCTGATGGCAATTTGGTGAATAGGTGACTGCTAGGGTAGATGGAGCAGCAGTAATTTTTTTTCAGCTCTTTTCTGCTCTGGCAATGAACAGATTTTTCTATGTCGGTAGCTCACAGCCAATGATCTTCTCCGCAGAGTGGAGTGCAGCATTAATGGCAGGATTCTTAGCAGTATGGAGGAACAGAGGGATCTTGTGGTCCATTTCAATAGATCCCTCAAAGGTTCTGTGCAAGCTGATAGTGTGGTTAATAAGATGTTTGGTGTGATGTCCTTCATTACTCAGTGCATTTAGTTCAAAAGCTGCAAAGTACATCTATAAAAAATTGGTTAAGTCCTACTAGGTGTATTGTGTTCAGTGCTGGTTACCTCTTTATAGGAAGTATGTGGAAGCTTCATAAAGGAAATTTACTAGGATGCTGCATGTATTGGAGAGCAGGTCTTATGAGGAAAGGTTGAGCAAGCTAGGGCTTTTCTCTTTGGAGCAAAGGAGAAAGAGAGGCAATATAAGAGGCATTGGTAGAGTGGGCAGCCAGAAACTTTTTCCCAGGGTGACAATAGTTAATATGAAACAACATAGTGTTAAGGTGATTGGGGGAAAGTAAAGGCAGAATGTCATAGGAATGTTTTTTACATAGAGAGTAGTAAGTGCATGAATCGCATTGATGGGGTAGAGGCAGACACATCTGGACCATTGAAGAGATGAACAACAAAAGAAGCTGATGGCTATCATTGGCTGCTCCCATCCAGTGAGACTACCATTGCTGGTGAGAAAGTTGCTCATGCTGATGATGATTGATGTTTCGAGTCAAATATTTTGACCTGAAAGTTGACAGTTCCTTTCCCTCCCATAGATACTACCTAAACTGCTGTGTTCCTCCAACAGTAGCTCCAGACAACAGTATCTAGAGTTGCTTGTGTTTCCAAGCCTAGAAGGTTACTCACAATGTTGCTTCTTACATTATCAGACAAGATGCATTAACTCCATTAGTGTAGTCTTACTTTATATTTTCATCTGTAAGCATAGGTTCAACCCCTACAGCTGTGTCTGTGTGTCTTCACTATTCTATGGTAAGTGAAATATTATATTCCTATTTCCATCTCTGATTTTGGGCTCTGGGTATTTCAAAGGTTCTTTTTATTAATATTGACAAAACTTAAAACTACCCATGTACACACAAAATTCTGGAGGAGCTTGTCAGGTCAGGCATCTGGGGCGGTGGGGGGGCGGTGGGGGAGAGGGCTGTTACCTGCTAGTTCTTTATCCATCAGCCTCCTTGCCAACTTTGACAGAATTAAATAGAAGTAAGCAAGTTCTGCATTCTGTTCATTTCCAAGCTGAGTCTGAATTTAACTTCCATGACTTTGTCAAGACTGCCTCCTTTCAGTTCTGAAGCATTGGATGCTTATACTCCTACTTCTTGGCAACTGAAACCTCTTTCGAGTTTGCTTCACCTGAATGATTAGAATTCCAAATAGGTTCAATTTTGGAATGGAAAACTTACAGAACGTCAGAAGTTGCCAGCAGGTTGGGCTTCATCTGTGGAGAAAAGGAACAGAGTCAACATTTCAGATCAACATCCTTTCATTAGAACAAGGAAGTTAAACATCAGAACTGGACGGACATTCAACAGAAGTGATAATTTCTGATGAAAATTTATCAAGCTGCAACATTAACTCTTAAGTTTCTTTCTCTGGAGATGATGCCTGACCTGCTAAGTATCTTGAGAATTTTCTCCCTAAGTGAAGTCTTTTCTCTTTATTTTTCATTCCTTTCACAACACTTCAGAATAGAGGGGCATTCTTTTAGAATGGTGATGAGGAGCAGTTTCTCTCACAGAGAGTGGTGAATCTGTGGAATTCTTTGTCATAGGCAGCTGTGGAGGCCAAGTCTTTATGAATATCTCAGGCAGAGGTTGATAGGTTGGTCAGGGCATGAAGGGATATGGGGAGAAGGCAGGAAATTAGGGCTGAGAGGGAAACTGGATCCATCGTGATGAAATGGCAGAGCAGATTCGATGGGCCAAATCGTTTAAGACTGCTCCTATAACTAACCTATAACTCGGGTAATGATGAGTCTGAGTACAGAGAGGAAATTAAGAACTGGTGGCATGGTGCAAAGACAATAACCCATCCCTCAACGTCAGTAAGATGAAGGAATTGGTTGTTGACTTCAGAAGGAGTAGCGGACCACACAACCCCATCTACATCGGTGGTGCACAGGTGGGACAGGTCAAAAGCTTTAAGTTTCTCAGGGTGAATATCACAAATGATCTGACTTGGTCTAACCAAGCAGAGTCCACTGCCAAGAAGGCCCACCAGCGCCTTTATTTCCTGAGAAAGCTGAAGAAATTTGGCCTATCCCCTAAAACCCTTACTAATTTTTATAGATGCACCGTAGAAAGCATTCTTCTAGGGTGCATCACAACCTGGTATGGAAGTTGTTGTGTCCAAGACCGGAAGAAGCTGCAGAAGATCGTGAACATAGCCCAGCACATCACACAAACCAATCTTCCATCCTTGGACTCACTTCACACCTCACGCTGTCGGAGCAGTGCTGCCAGGATAATCAAGGACACAACCCACCCAGCCAACACACTTTTTGTCCCTCTTCCCTCCGGGAGAAGGTTCAGGAGCTTGAAGACTCATACAGCCAGATTTGGGAACAGCTTCTTTCCAACTGTGATAAGACTGCTGAACGGATCCTGACCTGGATCTGGGCTGTACCTTCCAAATATCTGGACCTGTCTCTCGGTTTTTCTTACACTGCCTTACTTTCTCTTTTCTAGTTTCTATTTATGATTTATAATTTAAATTTTTATTATATTTACCATCGATTTGTACTCCAGGGAACGTGAAGCGCAGAATCAAATATCACTGTGATGATTGTACACTTCAGTATCAATTGTTTGGTGACAATAAAGTAATAATAATGATAATAATTAGGGTCTTATGGATTTGGTGTGTTGTGATTGAGTAGTAGTCTCAATCTGTATGTTTTTTATACATCCTCCGCTCTCCTGACACCAGAATGTTAAACTGATTTGGAGACAGATCTTTCTGTGAATTTACACCAAAATTTGTTAC
Organism: Hemitrygon akajei; assembly: GCF_048418815.1. NCBI lineage: Eukaryota > Metazoa > Chordata > Chondrichthyes > Myliobatiformes > Dasyatidae > Hemitrygon > Hemitrygon akajei. The sequence continues at coordinate 59,403,727 of NC_133136.1, forward strand.
CTTTCTAGAACAAAATGCTTATCAAAAGATCTTCATTTGTTAATTTTTTAAATCTCCTCTGCTCTCTGTATATTCACTCCTTCTTTCATCTTGCTAATTATTGAGCACTGAACTATCTTTTGCAAGGATCATTCTCTAAATTCAATCTTGGTATGGAGCTCCTTTATGACAATACCAACATACCAAAAGTATGTATGTAATACAATATTTAAAATGTGGAGTTAAGCAGTTTTTTGCAGTCAGTATGGAGGGGTTCTGCACATTATAGTAACAGAATAGTTGGCATCTATAGAAACCATTAAAATGTTTAATTGTGTCAAATTAAGTTATAAGTGCACTTCTTCTTAAGATCTCATTTTCCTTGGACCTCATTTCATCAGATACAAGAGATCTAGTATGGGCAAAATCTTGGGCTTCTGAAATATGTGTGGAGATTCTCCTGGAATTTAACCAGCTGAAACTATGGATCATATGAGTAAAAAAATAGAGAAACTTCCCACTGTTTGTTTAGGAATAATTTTCATTAAGGCATGCATTCCATGGTTACTAAGAGACAATTTGGAGAAAATCCAATCTCCATTTTATCCCTTACAACATTATAAATGAAGCTTGGCAGATGGCTAAGCACCATTAGTTGTGTAGTTGTTTAATATACTAGGCTCAGATAGCAGATTATCAGACCATGGTTAATTGACTTGCTTTAACATATCTATCATTACCTTAGAACAAAGTTTATTCATAAGAAACCGTACTCGTCCTCCCTTCCACAGTGCAGCTACAAGCTGATGTTCAAACAACCTATCAATCACTTGTATTCTGCTTTAGCACCCTAACAAACTGAATGTTACATTTTTTGAAATATTTGAGAAAACTAACTGCAGTTTCTTCCCCATTCTGATGCTTTCCTGTCTCAGGTTAAAATATTCAAAGTTTCTGTTTGCAACAATAGTGTTTATACACAGATCCATATATTATTAGTCAATCAAAATCCAAAAGACAATGTTCTTTGTTATACAAGAGGTTATGTTGTGGTGGCCTTTGCATCTTAGAATGACGAAGTCATAAAGCAAGGAAACAGGGTCTTCAGCCACTGTACATGGCCATCCTTGGTAACATCCATTAGTCTCACGAGACCATGGATCTGCGCCTGGAAAGTCTTTCTTCAGTCTGTGTTGGTGGAGCAGCGTCTGTTGTGGCTGTACAGGCCCACATGGGAGTGACAGTCTTGGCTGCAGCAACTGCACTTGAAGGCGTTGTCCTCCGGTGTTGTCTTGGTGCTGTTTTATCGGTGAGTGCGCTTTTATTCAGCAGCAGCCTCAGCTTCTCTGCTCCTCTTTTTAGCCCTCTGCATAGCTCCAGCCTCCAGCAAGGGCAATCGCTTGCAATGTCCTCCCACCTCTTGACGTTCATGTTCAGTGACTTCATGTCTCTCTTGCAGACATCTTTGAAATGAAGGTGAGGCTGCCCTTGTGCTCTCTTGCTGGAGGCCAGTTTCCTGTACAACAGGTCTTTCGGGATCCTCCTGCCTGACATGCAGTGTACGTGGCCCAGCCAGCAGACACAGCGTTGTTGGAGCAGGGTGAAGAGGCTGGGGATCTGGGCACGGGCCAGGACCTCATTGTTGGTGACTCGATCACTTGATGTTCAGGATGCGTCTCAGGCTGTGAAGGTGGAAGGCACTGAGACGCTGCTCTTGTCTGGAGTAGAGGCTCCAGGTCTCGCTGTCGTAAAGCGGTGTGCTAAGGGCTCACCACTCTGTAGACTGCAACCTTGGTGTGCATCGTCAGCTTTCTGTTCTTCCAGACTCTTTTTGTCAGCCTGGCGAATGTTGAGGCTGCTCGTCTGATGCATCAAGCGCTCACTAATCTCACATTGATCTCATTCCTAAATTCTTGTTAAACAAATACTGTAGAACAAAAATAAATTGTAAATATTTATTCTACAGTATTTGAATGCCACCACATTTTAATTTGCAACAACTCCATTTCAGCTTTTACTCCCACTGAGTTCCTCCAACAGATTGTTTGTTGCTGCAGTTAAAATTCTTGTCCATGTTTCCAACTCATTCCATAGCTTTGAACTTTCTAAGCTCTGTTACTCCCCCCAGCAATATCCTTCTCTAGACCTCTGTGTTCTTCCAGTTCTTACCTTGTAGTTTTCTTGATTTTATTTCCTCAATCATTGGCAGCTGCCAGGGCCATAAATTGTAAAAATATATAAAACTAATCCAATTCCTAAATTTCATCTAAACTAATAGAATAATTTAAAAAAAAATGCTGTTATAGAACTTGAAGTTCTTCAACCACAAAGGAACGATATTCAGGTTGTAAATTGTAAACTATAGTAAGTCAATGTTAAGTTGTAAATCTTCACTGATATTAAAGTCAACTTTATTCCATCTTATTCTTTGAGATATGTACTTACATTTAACATTTTCTATGTTGTCTGTATAATACTGTGATGGAATTTAACCCAGTCACATGGGGATAAATGCTGTGCTGCAGAGTTTATTACTAACTATATAAGAAACAGAAAGGGACAGCTTTTCGCTGTGACTGAGGAGGAAGGACAGAAATTGGGGAACTAACTAGCCTCAATGGAAGCTGCAGGGGGTGGCAGGGAGTTGTCTCTGTCACCGGGAGATGGACCAGGGCTAAGGGAGTGAAAAATCAATGAGCAGTGGTCCCTGGCTGATGACCCTGCACCTGACCTAAGGGCATTGTTGGAGGTGTGGCAGGCAGTGATGCCATTGGGAAACAACATCTTCCTGTGAATCTCATTGACTTAAATTGATCTAACTAAAATTAACCTCAGACTGGGACTGTTAATTTTATTATAATTCATTTATTTGTTCAACAATGCTTGAGTCTGTAATCAGAAGCCCATTAGAAATGGCATTACCACGTTTGTACAACAATTTGCATATTATAATATATGTATTATATATAATAATAGAACAGTCAACATGACCAATGTCCAAAAATCCATCATGTAACCAATTACTGAACAAAATTTGACACCTAAACAAAACGAGTATCAATGGAGCATTAAAAGGTGCTATTTTGGAGGAAAGGGATGTAAAGAGCTGATAGTGCTTGGGAGCTATTTTCAGAAGTTGTGTCATGACAACCAACAACGTTTAAGGAAAGAAATCGAGGATCACCATGACACTAGAAGTTGAAGAGCACAGTAATTTTGGAGAAAGCTAGGGTTGGATGAGTGCAGAGAATGGAAATTCTAAATTTATGGAATGCCACATGACAGCACACAGAACCAACTATGTTTCATAAGTCATAAAAAATGTTGACCCTGTAAGTCATACCTTAACACATAAATTTTTGTTACTTAGAACTACCATGCTATTTATTTCAAACTGCAATTGAAATATCTGCAGCAATTCAAAGACACAATAAATAATACAAAAGATGACTATTATCTGTGGGTTTTGATTCCCACATATAAAAGTCCCCACTTTGAAAACTCATGTTGGAAGAATTTCATGTATTTTGAGATAGAACCCACCATGATTGGCTTAGCATAGGAGGAACTAATATACAACTATTAGTTCAAATATTATCTTAGGTTCATCATATATTAGACTTTCAAGAACTTTAGTTATGATTTGGGTTCCAAAAAAATTATTTCCCAGGAAAACATCAAAGCTGAACGTGCAAAAAAATAGAAAAACTTACGCAAAAGGCAAAAAATTAGTAAAATAAAATGCACACACACAGAATATAAAACATCAAACCACAGAGTCTTTGAAACAGTCCAGGAATGTTCAGCCTAGTTTATCTCAGTTTAGCGTTGTATCGTTTGTTGATTGCACACCATAAAGCCTGTCCATCTTGTTCAAAATTGCACAAGAAAGCAGTAAAAAAGGAGTAACCTGTAATCAGAAACACATAATATGAACTCCAGAGTCCAGTCTGCAAAGCTTGCCCAAGACCCAAGACTCTGGCAGCAGTAAACGAGAGGGTGAGAGAGACTGGTCAAACACAGCCGATGCCACTGAACACCCACTCGCCTTTTGTTCTCGTCTTTGTTAATTTCAATTTTCCGTTATTGTCTTCATTAGGACCACATGTGTCCTCTGTTTCACGGAACCCTGGTTAACTACTTCCATACCGGATGCAGATCAGCAGGTTTACTATACCCCATCAGGATAGATCTATAGAGTCTCTCAAAAGCAAAGGTGGAGGAGTATGCCTCATGATCAACTCCTCTTGGTGCACAACTATATCAGTGCTGTCCCAATTCTGCTCACCAGATCGAGAGTATCTAGCAGTATAGTGTCATCCTTTTTACCTACCACGGGAGTTCGCTGGGGTCATTCTGGTAGCAGTTTACATTCCAGCTCAGGCCAATGTCAAGCAGGCTTTAGATGATCTGAGCAATGGGATCAACATGCACAAAACAGTTCACTCTAATGCCTTTGCCATTGTTTTGGGAGATTTTAACAAGGTCAGTCTGAAAATATCACTGAGCAATTACCATCAACAGATCACTTGCAACACCAAAGGAAATAACACACTGGACACACCACCATCCAGAATGCCTATTGTGCTATTCCACACCCTCACTTTGGGAAGTTTGATCACCTGGCTGTACTTCTACTCCCTGAGTATAGGCAGAGACTGAAGACTGCAGCACCAGCAGTGAGGACCAAGAAGGTTTGGACAAGGGAAGAACAGGAGCGCCGACAGGACTGCCTTGAATCGGTGGACTGGACTGTATTCAGGGACTCATCTTTGAATCTGGATGAGTATGCAGCAGTTGTTACCGACTTCATTAAAACCTATGTGCCCACAAAGACTTACTGTACATTCTCAAACCAAAAGTCGAAGATGAACCAGGAGGTAAGTTGTCTGCTGAAGGCTAGAAGTGTGGCTTTCAAGTCCGGCAACCCAGGCCTGTACCAGAAAACCAGGTATGATTTGTGGAGGGCTATTTCAAAGGCGAAGAAACAATTTTGAACGAGGTCGTAGGCAATATCAGATGCACGGCAACTCTGGCAGCGCTTCCTACATTAGACATTACTTCCTACCAAGCGAAACCCAATAGTATGAATGGAGGCAATGCTTCACTACCAGATGAACTCAACGCCTTCTATGCACGCTTTGAAAGGGAGACTACAACTACAACTGTGAAGATCCCTGCTGCACCTGATGACTCTGTGATCTCTGTCTCAGAGGCTGATGTTAAGCTGTCTTTAAAGAGAGTGAACCCTCGCAAGGCGGAAGGTCCCAATGGAGTACCTGGTAAGGCTCTGAATACCTGTGTCGACCAACTAGCGGAAATATTCAAGGACATTTTCAACCTCTCACTGCTATGGGCAGAAGTTCCCACTTGCTTCAAAAAGGCAACAATTTTATATCAGTCCTTAAAAAGATTAATATGTTTGCCTTCATGATTATCGCCCGGTAGCACTCATATTGACAGTGATGAAATGCTTTGAGAGGTTAGTCATGACTAGACTGAACTCTTGCCTCAGCAGGGACTTGGACCCATTACACTTTGCCTATCGCTACAATAGGTCAACAGCAGATGCAATCTCAATGGCTCTTCACATGGCCTTAGACCACCTAGACAACACAAACACCAATGTCAGGATGCTCTTCATCGACCATAGCTCAGCATTTAATACCATCATTCCAACAATCCTGATTGAGAAGTTGCAGAGCCTGGGCCTCTGTACCTCCCTCTACAATCGGATCCTCAACTTCCTAACCGGAAGACCACAGTCTGTGTGGACTGGTGATAACACCTCCTCCTCGCTGACGATCAACACTGGCGCACCTCAGGGGTGTGTCCACTGCTCTACTCTCTGAATACACATGACTGTGTGGCTAGGCATAGCTCAAATACCATCTACAAATTTGCTGACGGTACAACCATTATTGGTAGAATCCCAGGTGGTGATGAAGGGGCATACAAGAGTGAGATATGCCAACTAGTGCAGTGGTGCCACACTCAACCTGGCACCCAATGTCGGTAAGACGAAAGAGCTGATTGTGGACTTCAGGAAGGATAAGACGAAGGAGCACATACCAATCCTCATAGAAGGATCAGAAGTGGAGAGAGTGAGCAGCTTCAAGTTCCTCGGTGTCAAGATCTCTGAGGATCTAAACTGGTCCCAACATATTAATGTAACCATGAAGAAGGCAAGACAGCGGCTATACTTTATTAGGAGTTTGAAGAGATTTGGCATGTCAACAAATACACTCAAAAACTTCTATAGTTGTACTGTGGAGAGCATTCTGACAGGCTGCATCGCTGTCTGGTATGGAGGGGCTACTACACAGGACCGAAAGAAGCTGCAGAAGGTTGTAAATCTAGTCAGATCCATCTTGGGCACCAGCCTACAAAGTATCCAGGACATCTTTTGGCAGTGGTATCTCATAAAGGCAGCATCCATTATTAAGGATCTCCAGCACCCAGTGCATACCCTCTTCTCACTGTTACCACTAGGTAGGAGATACAGAAGCCTGAAGGCACACACTTAGCAATTCAGGAATAGCTTCTTCCCCTCTGCTATCTGATTCCTAAATGGACATTGAAGCTTTGTACACTACCTCACTTTTTTTAATATACAGTATTTCTGTTTTTGCACATTAAAAAAAAATCTATTCAATATACGTAATTGATTTGCTTGTTTATTTATTATTATGTTTTATTTTATTTATTTTTTCTCTCTGTCTGCTAGATTATATATTGCATTGAACTGCTGCTGCTGTTAACAAATTTCACGTCACATGCCAGTGATAATAAACCTGATTCTGATTCTGATCTTGCTTGATGCTTTAATTGATGAGATCAGCAAGAAATGGAATTGATCATGGGCTCATGTTCCACGTTCAGGCTTCTTGGCCTCCAGGCCGCGCACTCCATTTCAAACCTCACCAAACTCCCTTGGAGACAGCAAACTGCCAGATCGCTCCATTGGCCTGAAAAACACCATCACATTGTAAATCACAGGTTCCAATCATACAAAGTTTGCTAGTAGAATCATACATGGAAGAGGTAAAAGAAATAGTTTGTGGACCAACTGAGGGATGTTGCTACTGATCGTGTTGTTCTCTGGCACCATCTTCCACCGCTCCATACAATATTGCAAAAATTAATGGAAAGATAGAGGATTGGGAATCTATAAAAAAAAAGAGAATGTGACTGAAAAAGCAATAAAGGGAGAAAAGACAGAATATGAAAGTAACTGGCCAGAAATATAGAAGACAATGCCAAAAGCTTTTTCAGACATACTGTATAAAAAAATTGGGCATTGGACCACAAGAAAATGAGGATGGAAAGTAGTAATGGGATACAAAGAAATGGTGAATGAACTGAGTAAGTATTTAGCATCACTCTTCACTGTGGAAGACACCAGCAAGATACCAGAAATTCAAAGAGACTCAGAGGCAGTAGTGAGTGTAGTTGCTATTACTACAGAAAATGTGCTTGGGAGGCTGAAATGTCTGGAGGTGAAGAAGATACTTGGACTAGATAAATTAGTCCAGATTTCTGAAAGAGGTAGCTGAAAAGATTGTAGAGTCATTAGAAGTGACCTAGTAATCTTCCAAGAACCACTAGAATCAAGGCTGATTCGAGAGGACTGGTAAATTGCAAATGTTACTCTATTCTTTAGGAAGGGAGGGAGGCCACAGACAGGAAATTAAATGTAAATTAGCCTGATTTCACTGGTTGGTTAGACATTAGAGTCCATTCTTAAGGAGAAGGTTTCAGGGTATTTGGAGGCACATAATACCCTGATAGAATTCAGCATGGTTTTCTTAAGAGAGATCTTGTCTTTAAAAAATGTTAGAATTCTTTGAGGAAGTAACAAGCAAGAAAGACAAAGGAGAATCAGCGCTAACTTTGATTTTCAGAAGGCCTTTGATAAGGTGCAGCATATGAGCCTAATGAACAAGATAAAATACCCAGTATTACAGGAAAGATACTGGTATGGATAGAAAATTGACTGACTGGCAGAAAGCAAAGACTGGCAACAAGGGGTCCTTTTTCCGGTTGGCTGCTGGTGACTAGTGATGTTCTTAAAGTGTTGGTTTTGGGTCCCCAACTTTTCATGTTAATGATCTGGGTGACAGAATTGATGGCTTTCTGGCCAAGCTTGTGGATTATACAAAGATAGGTGGAGGAAAAGGTACTGTTGAGGAAGCAGATTTGCAGAAGAACAAGAACAGATTAGGAGAATGGACAAATAAGTGGTAGATGCTATACTGCATAGGAAAATGTATGGTCATGTACTTTGGTAGAAGGAATAAAGGCATAGCCTATTTTATAAATGGTGAGAGTATTCAGAAATCAGAGATGCAAAGGGACTTGAAAGACCTAGTGTAGGATTCTCTAAAGGTTAACCTGCAGGCTGTGTCAATAGTAAGAAGGAAAATGCTGGAATTTATTTTGAGAGGACTAGGATATAAAAACAAAGATGTAATGCAAAGGTTTTATGAAGTATTGGTGAGACCACATTTGGAGTTGTGAGCAGCTTTGAGCCCCATGCTGAGTAAGGATGTGCTGTGATTGGAGAGGGTCCAGAGGAGGTACACAAATGATCCTAGGGATGAAAGGGTTAACGGTTGAGGAATGTTTCACAGCTCTGGGCCTGTACTCATTGGAGTTTAGAAGGATGAGTGGGGGGTGGGGTGGGGATCTCATTGAAACCTACCAAGTATTGAAAAGCCTGAATCCAGTGGACATGCAGACTTTGCCAATAGAGGGAGTGTATAGGACCAGAGGGCATAGCCTCAGAATAATCACAGAGATGAGGAAAAATTTCTTTAGGCAGAGGATAGTGATTCTGTGGAATTCATTGACCTGGATGGTGGTGGAGGCCAAGTATATTTAAAGTGGAAGTTAATAGGTTCTTAGTTACTAAGAGTATCAAATGTTATGAGAAGAATTCAGGAGAATGGGTTGAGAGGGAAGAATGATTTAGCCTTGAATGAATGCTGGAGTAGACTTCATGGGCTAATTGGTCTATTTTTGCTCCCATGCCTTAGGGCCTTAATGTTGGAAGAGTTTTGTTCTTCACTGGCAACATACCAATAATACCTATGAATAAAATTGAACCTAACTCTTCAAATCTTACACAGGGAAAGTAACCACCAACAACATTTGATGCTTTTTGTCTTATCAAATGAGTCAAATTACTACAATGTAGAATCTTTGATGATAGAAACCAGGGACTTAAAAAGTAACCAGATTAATATCTGAAAGTGATTATATGATAGATCACAATTAGGTACCAATGTATTCAAGTCTGGCGACCCAGAAAGTTGCAAGAGTGCCAGCAACGAAATCTCCAGAAAGCCACCTCATGGGCAAAGTGGCAATTGCGGACTAAACTTGAATCATCGAAGAATGCTTGACAGCTATAGCAGGGCTTGGATGCTATCACCTCTTACAAGGTGAACTCAAGCGACCTAGGTGACAACAGGGCTTCACTTCCGGACGAGCTCAATGCCTTCTATGCTCGCTTTGACCTTCAAAACATGGAGGAGCCATCACGAACATCCACAGCCCCTAATGACCATGCGATTTCAGTTTCTGAGGTTGATGTGAAAATATCCTTCAGGAGGGTGAACCCACGGAAAGCATCCAGCCCAGATGGGGTACCTGGCTGAGTACTAAAGACCTGGGCTGATCAATTGGTTGCAGTGTTTACTGATATCTTTATACTCTTGCTTTGGCAGTCTCAGGTAGCTGCCTGCTTCAAGCAGGTTTCAATTATACTGGGAGTGCCTAAGAAGCACATGGTAACCTGCCTCATTGACTATCGTACAGTAGCACTTACATCCAGAGTGATGAACTGTTTTGAGAGGTTGATGATGAAACATATCAGTTCCTGCCTGAGAAGCAAATTGAATCCAAGAAGCAATTTGCCTACTGGCACAGCAAGTCCACAGCACATGCCATTTCATTGGCTCTTCACTGAAACATGGAACATCTGGACAGCAAAGGTGCATATATCAAGATGCTCTTTATCAACTACAGCTTGGCATTCAATACCATCGTCCCCTCAAAACTAATCAACAAGCTTCAAGACCTTGGCCTCAATACCTCCTTGTGCAATTGGGTCCTTGATTTCCTCATTGGCAGACCCCAGTCTGTTCAGATTGGCAAAAACTTCTCTTGCACAATCTCAACAGCACAGGAGAACCACAAGGCTGTGAACTTAGCCCTCTGCTCTACTTGCTTTCTTCTTATTACTGTGTGACTAAGCACAGCTCCAGTGGCATATTTAAGTTGACTGATGACGGCACTACTGTAGGCCGATTTAAAGGTGATGACAAATCACCAGATGGAGATTGAAACTCTGGCTGAGTGATGCCACAACAACAACCTCTCACTCAATGGTGCAAGACCGAGGAGCTGATTATTGACTTCAGGAGGAGGAAACTGAAGGTCCATGAACCAGTCCTCATCAGGGGATCAGAGATGGAGAGGGCCAACAACTTAACTTCATCAGTGTTACCATTTCAGAGAACCTGTCCTGAGCCCAGCATGTAAGTACAATTATGAAGAAAGCATGGCAGCACCTCCACTTCCTTAGAAGTTTGCAAAGATTAAACATGACAAACTTCCATTGATGTGTGGTGGAGAGTATGTTGACTGGCTGCATCACTACCTGATATGGAAACCTAATGCCATTGAACAGAATATCCTACAATCTGTAATGGATACAGCCTCGCCCACCGTTGAGCACATCTACATGAAATGTTGCAGGAAAGCAACATTCATCACCAGGGACTCCCACCACCTAGGTCATGCTCTCTTCTCACTGCTGCCATCAGGAAGAAGGTACAGGAGTCTCAGGACTCACACCAACAGGTTTAGGAAGAGTTATTACCCTTCAACCATCAGGCTCCTGAACCAGAGGGGATAATTTCACTCAACTTCACTGGACCCATCACTGAACCGTTCTCCTAATCTACAGGCTCATTTTCAATGACACGTTATCTCACATTCTTGATCATTTCTGCATATTTATTTATTTATTTACTTACTTTCGTTTTGTAATTGCACAATTTGTTGTCTTTTGCACACTGGTTGCTCTGCTTGTGTGGTCTTTCACTGATTCCATTATCGCTAGTATGCCCACAAGAAAATGAATCTCAGGGTTGGATATGGTGACATATATGTACTCTGATTACAAATTTACTTTTAACTTTAAAATAACTGATTTATGTTTTTAAATTGTACAATATTATGTAATGTAATAAATAAACCCACATTTCTGGTATTGGAGTGGAAGTCTGTCAAAAAAACTCAAAAGTTGCAGAAGGGTTTGCAATATTCATTTCAGAACTTCCTTATTTGCCAGTGAACACAGGTGTACTCCAGGGATACATATCAGGTTTAATGGTATCATTATCATTAATCTCAATACAGATCACAGGTCATTGTTGTGAACAAATTCTCTGGGTTTTCTCTTGGCTGCAGAAAATAAATATCCAGTGATAAAGACAACACACAAAAAAAAACTTCATAAGAAATTAACACTTCAGTTAGGAAAAAAACACTTTTAGATATACAAGTTAGAAATATAGTTCCAAACAGTAATTATGAAATTATCATGATATTTAATTAATTTTAAGATTATGTCTCAAACTGTTAATGTATAGAAAGTAATATTAAATTATAGTAAGCTACCAGAAATCTTGAAAGTCTGAAAACTGATTCAAAAAGAGAAATCTTATTCCTAAAAGAAATCAGAAATTAGAGACCCTGTGATTATTTATATTGGAACCTGAATCTGTGAGCACTGTGATGTATCACAATGGAGTATTAAAATTCTCATAAAGCTTTCTAAATAACAAAAGAAAAATATTTTGCATATTCATTGTACTGTAGTTATCAAAATATAAAAACATATTCACCGTACGTCAGTGAATTGATATTTGCCTATTTATTGTGACGTTTGTCATGTTTAAAGCTCAGATTTTTCATAGTTGCCATGGACACCCATGCTCTGTAAGGCTGCTGCAAGATGTTTGTCATGTCTCCAAAACGTAGCAAAGCAAACAGATCTGAACACTGCATAAAGTTTATTTTCACCACCTTTAAATTTAAAATGAAAAGTTTCAGGAAATTGTTTAATGGGATAATTCACAGTAACCAGAAGAGACGGGGGAGATCTTAAATGTGTTTTTTTCCAGCTGTATTTATTTGGAAAATGGACGCAGACACTATAGATGTGAGGAAATGCAGCAGTGAGGTCATGGACTCCATACAGATTACAGAGGAGGAGGAGGTGTTTGATGTCTTGAGGCAAATTAGAGTGGATAAATCCCCAAGGCCTGACAAGGTGTTTCCACGGATCCTATGGGAGGCTAGTGCAGAAAATGCAGAGACCCTAGCAGAGATATTTAAAACATCCTTAGTCAAGGGTGAGGCTCCAGAGGATGAATGATAGCTAACACAAAGTACATTGCAAATGCGTTGGTCAAAGCAACACGCTGGAGGAACTCAGCAGGTCGGGCAGCATCCATGGAAATGAGCAGTCAACGTTTCAGGCTGAGACCCTTCATCAGGACTGAAGAGGGAGGGGGCAGGGGCCCTATAAAGAAGGTGGGGGGGGGGTGGGAAGGAGAAGGCTGGTAGGTGTCAGGTTAAAAACCAATCAGAAGAAAGATCAAGGGGTGAGGGAGGGGAAGCAGGGAGGGGATAGACAGGAGAGGTGAAGGAGGAATGTAAGGTGAAAGCACTGTGTAGTAGAAGAAGGCAGAATCATGAGAGAGGTGATAGGCAGCTGGAGGAGGAGGCAGAGTGAAACTGGGATGGGTGAAGGGAGAGGGAGAGAATTACCAGAAGTTGGAGAATGATAGCTAACGTTGTTCCTTTGTTTAAGAAAGCCTTTAAGAATAAGCCAGGCAATTATAGGCCAGTGAGCCTGACATCAGTAGTGGGAGAACTATTGGAAGGTATTTTAAGGGACAGAATAGGAGAGACATGTACTAATTAAGGATAGTCAGCATGGCGTTGTGCATGGTAAATCATATCTAACCAATCTTATAGAGTTTTTCGAGGAAGTTACTCGGAAAAATGTTGAAGGCAAGGTAGTGAATGTTGTCTATATGAACTTTACCAAGGCCTTTGACAAGGTCCTACATGGGAGGCTGGTCAAAAAGGTTTATTCACTTGGCATTCAAGATGAGGTCGTAAACTGGATTAGATATTGGCTTTGCAGAAGAACCAAGAAAGTGGTTATAGATGGTTGTCACTCTGACTGGAGGCCTGTGACTAGTGGTGTGCTGCAGGGATTGGTGCTGCGTCCATTGTTATTTGTCATCTATATCAATATCTGGATGATAATATGGTAAACTGGATCAGCAAGTTTGTGGATATCAGCAAGATAGTGGGTGCAGTGGATAGCGAGGAAGCTAGCAAAGCTTGAATTGGGATCTGGACCAGCTGGAAGAATGGGCTTGAAAGTGGTGCCACAGGCTGATGGTGTCATATTTGGTCACCTACCTACAGGAGAGATGTAAATAAAACTGAAAGAGTGCAAAGAAAACTTACAAGGATGTTGCTGGGACTTGAGGATCTGAGATATACAGAAAGGTTAAATAGGTTAGGACTTGATTCCCTAGAATGTAGAAAATTGAGGGGAGATTTGATAGATAGGTATCGATGGGGCTTTTTCCACTGAGGTTGGGTGAGATGATAACTAGAGGTCATGGGTTAAGTGTGAAAGGTGAATTCTTTAAGGAGAATATGAAGCGGAACTTCTTCACTCAGAGCGTGGTGAAAATGTGGAACAGGCTGCTAGAACAAGTGGTGAATGTGGGGTTGATTTCAACAATAAGAGAAATTTGGATAGTACATAGTTAAAAGGGGCATGGAAGGCTATGGTCTGGGTGCAGATCGATGGAACTAGGCGGATTAATGGTTTGGTGCAAAGTAGATGGACTGAAGGGCCGGCTCTGTGCTGTAATGTTGTATGACTCTATGGCTGTATAATTTTATTTTTGTTGACTGGAATAAATTAGTTAAAAGGAATATAGGACTGTATCAAAATGTCAAAATTTAGTTTTAAAAGTCACATCAACTATAATTCCATTTCATAAAATCTGTGCTTCTCTACAGTTTAGACTTATTGCAACAACAAATATCGAACTGCCAGTACAAAAGTTAATCAGTATTCAATGAATTGAAAATACTTATGTTTATCTAGTATCTATCCAGCACTGGAATCAATCCTAGGAATAAAGAGCAAGAAATAGACGCGGAGTTTATAAATGCTGTAACAACAGTCAACGCATTCAACATTTCCGTGCTCTTTTCCTCCCGCAGTTTCTTTATCTGTCTTGTCAAGGGAGGCTGTGAAAATACAAGCATTTAATTATTCATGGATAGTGTACATAGGCAGAATATAAATGACTGATCTCTATAACTTGAAGTGCTTTATACCAGCGATAAATGTTGTAAATCAGATGCAAAGGGAAGCTTAAAAAGAAACCGTTAATACATTTTGTCTCAGGTTACTCATTTTCTGCTCTTAATTGTTGAGTTACTTTATTGTCACTTCTGCTTTCCACACCAGATAAAAGCAAACGGAGAATAAATACGGAATGTACGGTCACGACAGTAACCAAAAATACGTATTAAATTCGAATTATAAGCCGCCAAAAGGTACACAAACACGTGTGCAGCAATATATTGGTCACAGTCGTGTTTATTCGATTAGTGAACAACATCCGAATTAAAAGATACACAATTGCCTATCAGTTTATTTAAACGCGAGGATAAAAATGTAATTCTAAGCAGCAGCTGTTGCAGTAACGACAATTTTAGGTCCCCTAGACTATCAATTCGGAATTGAACTAAGATACGGGTACCCGTTGTGAGTTTGCGGATGAGGAGCGGCGCAAGTAGGGATCAGTTAGGGGAAGCACATCAACATGCTTCATGCTAAACACACACATTGCATTTCAATTAAAATAAAACACGGCAGTCGGTTGAAGTGAGATCTTGCATAAAAAAGCGAACCGCTGCAGAACGACAAGGCAGAATTAAAAGACAAATGAAGAAATTTTAGTGCTTATCTGACGCAAACAGCACTGAATGGATTAAGTCGCTATCACCTTCCACGTAGGGAGAATGAGTGTGGAGCTGGGCAGGGTTAAAAGGTTGTGTGTGTACAGGTGTGGAACTGAGAAACTGGGCAAAACTGGAAAGAGAGATGCGTGGGCGTGAAACTGGGCAGCGTGGGGAGGCAGGGTCTGCGGATGTGGAAATGGGCAGGGTGAAAAAGCCGGTGTGTACAGGTGTGTATGTGAAGATGAGCCGGGTAGGAAGGCAGGTGGTGTACAAGTGTCACACTGGGCAGGATGGGAGGTTGGATCTGTATAGATGTGGAGTGAAGTTGGCAGGATGGAAGTGTGTGTGTTTGTTTGTGTACGTGTGATGCTGGGCAGCATGGGGGTGTACAGATGTTGAAGTGAGCAATGTAGGACCAGGCGTTATATTGGCATTTAGGGCTAGGAGAGGAATTCTACGTAAAGCGGCAGGGGTAGAGGGAGTGATCTGCAAATAGACCCGGTGATTGTATGGGCTGGGGACATTTCCCTTTATAATGGATAGACTGTTATTATAACTTGCCATGGGGCTGGTGAGGTACTCTTTTTCCTAGTGGGCTCGAATTTAAAATGGCTTGTTTTGCAGAAAGGTGGGGATTGGGGCATTTTGTTACTCTACTTTCGGTTTAAGATGATTTTATTTGAAATAAGCCGGGGACGAATATATTTTGGATGGGGGGGGGGTATTTGCTTTACCACTGGCTCGACATGGAGTGGGTTTTATTTTGTAACATTCCTGGAGAGGATGAGGAAGAAGGGTATGTAATGTTGCATTGCGCCAGGTTGGGTAATTCCTTCTCGCACTCGGGCCTCAGAGCGCCGATCTATCGGCAATTTGACGCAGCCTGCAAGCTGAGTGTCCACCCGTCACTCGGATATTCCGGAGGTTGTGTCGGCAGAGAGGCGCGCTCCCCTCGCGCGCGCAGACGCGCGTCCCCGGCAGCCGGGCCGGGGCGAGCACGCGCGCGGGCGCGCGGACGGGCTCGCACAGCACTGTCGCCCGGCAGCAGCAGCGGCTCACTCGGAGCAAAGGCAACTTTGGCGTCTCAGGGCTGGCTGTTGGGTTGGCGCGGATTCCGGGTGCCGATCACTTCAGCGGGAGACAACCTCCTCCCTTTCCCCGCCCCGCTTTCTCTCTCGCCCTCTCTCCCCCTCCCCTCCCCCCCCCAGCCCTCGGGCACCCCCAGGTAAGAAGATGCAAGCGCTCCACCGCGTTCTTGACGTGGAGCCTGCTGCCCGCTCCTCACACGAGCAATCCCGAAAGGGGAGCAAACTCTCAGCTCCGACGAAATGCCTCCCGCCCGCCGCATGCTCGCCCCTTGCAACCCGGGCTTCGCTGCAACCCCAACTGCAACAGTCCAGCTTCTTATTTCTGTTTTTGCATCTGGACCCCGTCTAATGGTTTTCAAATGAATTGTATTGCCGATGGCATCAGTCGTGAAGTGAAGCTTGCAAAATGTCCTAAAGTCTGTGGCCGCTATCAGTGGCCTCTTCACTTTGATTCTGGAATCGGATGTGTGACCCAAAACAGCGTGAGCTACTGGGGTGGGTGGGGGATGATATATCCGTCCGCATCTGGAAATATGATTTGCAGCATCTGATTGAAAATGCACGTTCCTAATTATTCTGAATGCAGCGAGACGTAACAAACACACACCTGTACTTCGTTGGACCATGCAACTTAATAATGCTAATAATTGGTTTTGTCACATCAATTACTGTTTGGTTCTTAAGTCAGGGAAAACTACGGAGCACGATTCCGACACTTGTAGAGGTTTATGCAGTCTTAACATTTACCTTATGCTTTAGCTGTGTTGTCTTTTAACTTTGTTTTAGAGGACCAGTCATGAAGAGAATTCTGACCATGAACAAATTTCTGCCTTCTGCCCTTATTAGTCTGGTGTTGGTGGTCTCTTGGTTAGCAGGGTGAGTAGATGAATATTGAACAGTTTTCACTCACTGCTTTCTGTAAAACCTTTTTGTAAATTTGTGTCAGGCAGGAAAAATCTGCTCAGTTTGTTTTAAGCAATTATCAGAAGTATGAACAGTAGGTGTGTAGTGTTTCTTTACACCACGAAAATCTGAAATAAATCCTTGTTTAAATGCCTTTGCATTCACTGGAACGGTTTGCTTCTTCAATCTCCAATATGCTTATTGAAAATGTTAATGTGATTGTGGGCATAAGGCCATAATGTCACCTAAGCAGCTGAATTTCTCCATTGCACATTATATGCTTTAGATAAAAGCTATTGATGTATATTGCTGATCAAGAAAGATGCTGAAATCTGTAGATATACATTGAGAACTTGGGTTGTGCTTCTATGCAAAATCACCATTTAATGTCAAATATATCTGGTATTAAAAAGTAAAAATAATCAAAATATTATATTGGCTTCCAGGAAGACAATTAGAATGTATTTCACTCTGTGAATTACAACAGACTGTTGGTTATGTTTTCAGTATGAGAACACTTTGGATTTAAGGTAAAAAGCTATACTTATTGCTGTGGTATGGAAAATTTTTATTTTATTATGGCTGGGGATATAAACCTTAAGGGTTGGATAAAGGCATTGGTGGAAAAATGTAAACTTAATCAAGCTAATGACTAAATACTCATTATTTGTAGTTTTATAGACAAATCAGGTGATATTTCACTTTACTCACTTTCAGAAAGAGTTGCAACAGATTTAAAACCTCTAGGTGGAGTCAGTAGACAACTTCAGCAGAAAAACACTTTCATTTGAGTGAGCAAGGCACTTACAGTTTAATTATATGATAGCTTGTTTAAAAAATTGAATGGTTAAGGAAAAATAATTTCATTGGTCACATGTCAAAACCTTTTCTAGAAGATGCTTTGTGATGCTTTATTAAAACATTTTCAAGAACCTATTAGAATTACATTTTGTACTTGAGCTAGTGTTGATGTTTTTACGTAGGCTGAGAAACATTGATCCTACATTTGGCAGTAGTCAGTCATTCAGCTAGTTTTATTCCTTCATAAAAACATTGTAGGTTTTCTTGATGAATTTATTTGAACCTGTGCTAAAATAGTATTAAATATAATCGTATTCTTGGAGCTACAGTATGACTACTGTTTTACTAAATAATGGGTCAAGAATTCCTGTTAGGGATTGTATATCTAAAGGAAAAATTTAAGTGCTTTTGGTACATCCTGTATTCCTTTAGAAATTCGGGTTAAAAAGTCAATCTTGCTGTAAGGTTCAAGCAGCTTTTAATATTTTCTTGTAAAATACCTTTGAGTTTGACTTTTTTTTTTGGAAAAATAGATAATACTGCTGGAATATCACAGCTATGGTTTGTAGGCCAATTGCTATCTCCTTTACCTACACTGACATTTTATTATCCCTAATTTGTCCTGTTTTAATTTTTAGACTTGCAAGTTTAGAAAGATCTACTCTTGGTGTTGTTGCCTCATTCTAAATCAGATTCCTAACATCTGCTAGTGTATGGTATTTGAGGTACCTGTAAATTTAGCTAAATGTAGTTTTTTTTTAAAAAAAAAGATTACCCTGTTAGGGATTAGAGAATACATTGTTTACCAAACTAGGACGTCATGACAAATGCAATGTTATTACATATTCTATTTGATAAACTAAACTTGTGCAAAAGTTACGCATAGAAAGTTTTCAGCTGGTTGATTTTTCGACTTGCAGACTAAGTTGCTGTATATATCTCAGTGAAATTTGTATGTGTATCATTATCGGAGATGTGTTTTTTCAGTAACTTTATATTTTAACATCTAATGTGGATTATGAAACAATGCAGTTTTGGTGTATGAAGTTTAAAGATATGTCAGTGCCTTGGAAGGCATATATTTTCAGAACTGCAGAACTGGAATTGTTAGATGTTTCATGGTGGCAGGGCTTTTGATGTTAAATCAGTTATCACTTGTATAGATTTGTTAAGTATGTAAAATGATTTCTCTCTGAGTTTGTTATTTGCATTGCTGCTGAAAGGCAAAAAAAATCTTCATTACAACCCAGTTAAAACATTTGGAGAATAATTCTGGTCTTAGTTCATATTAAACAGACTCATTTAAGTTTTACTATAAATTTTGCAACATATGTAATGTAATCAGTGCATAATCAGTTTAAAAGTTATTCAAAGTATTAGAATAGAACTTGCAAAATAATGTTAGAGTATTCAAAATGCTTAATGCTAGGAACTAAAATGGCTATCATATGGAACAGTGCTGTTTTGTTATGCCTGACATGGGGCATCCTTGCACCAAAACTGTAGGTGAAGCAAGCTTGTATCTTGACATGCATTAATATTTTTACAAGCAGCAGTCTCCATTCTTTATTCCTTTAATCTTTTTATGAATCAGCTTGAAAGGAGATTGTCATTATTATTAATATGACAAGGTTTACAAATATTGCAAAAGCATCATTGTTAAACTTATCCAGATTTTTAACCTGTCAATGTAACACTGGCATTTGCAGTAGTGTGCATTCATAGAATGTGAGGTGGTAGGGTTAACAAAAACTGTGCAAACATAATCCTGCAAGTATCTCTTTTAAATTAGTTTTAAACAAATAGTCTGTCTATATTTTACAGTTTAACTTTATATTGTTTATTATAAAGGCACTTGATAATTGGTGCAGTTTCTCAAAATTATATGCTTACCATAGAATGTCACTGAGCAGAAAGTCAATTTGTATGATATCTGGTGCCTTCTTCTATAACAACACACACAAAATGCTGGTAAAACACAACAGGCTAGGCAACATCTATAGGGAGAAGCGATGTCGACGTTTCGGGCCGAGACCCTTCCCTATAGATACTGCCTAGCCTTCTGTGTTCTACCAGCATTTTGTGTGTGTTGTTGTTTGAATTTCCAGCATCTGCAGATTTCCTCGTGTGTGCCTTCCTCTATATATGGCTTTGAAAGATATAATTCCCTTGAGATGAATTGATACATTGCAAACCACCTGAATTGAAGGTCAAATCAAGTATTGTTAATTAAAGTGATTAAGTAAGTTGTCAGTGAATGCAAATAGATAATTTTGAACTCTACTTTTAAAATGAACAAGTGCCTGTCATTTTTAGGAACATTTGTATATGAAATGCAACTTAGTGTGGATGTTGTAAGCATGCAGTATAATCCTTATGAAACACATTTTGCATTTGTAGCAGATTCATGTGAGAGGAAAAGAAAACATTATTTCTACATGTTATATTAAGTACTTCCACCTGCTCCGAAAATATAACATTAAAATTGAAGGAAAGGTATTGCATCCCAAGTGTATTTTGCATACAGTGAAAGTTGCTGGGTGTCAAGACCTCTGAGGATCTAACTTGGTCCCAACATATCGGTGTACAGTAGTTATACAGCAGGCAAGGCAGTGGCTATATTTTATTAGAAGTTTGAAGAGATTTGGCATGTTAATAAATACACTCAAAAACTTCTATAGTTGTACCGTGGAGAAAATTCTGACAGGCTGCATCACTGTCTGGTATGGAGGGGCTACTGCACAGGACCGAAAGAAGCTGCAGAAGGTTGTAAGTTAGTCAGCTCCATCTTGGACGCCTGCAAAGTACCCAGGACATCTTTAGGGAGCAGTGTCTCGGAAAGGCAGTGTCCATTATTGAGGACCTCCAGCACCCAGAGCATGCCCTTTTCTCACTGTTATAATCAGGTAGGAGGTACAGAAGCCTGAAGGCAAACACTTAGTGATTCAGGAACAGCTTCTTCCCCTCTGCAATCCGATTCCTAAATGGACATTGAATCTTTGGACACTACCTACCTTTTTTTAATATACAGTATTCCTGTTTTTGCATGCTTTTAATCTATTCGATATATGTAATTGATTTACTTTATTATTATGTTTTATTATTATTTTTTCTCTCTCTGGTAAGTTAACAAATTTCATGTCACATGCCGGTGATAATAAATCTGATTCTGAGTTGTTCAGGGTCATGGAGGTTATCATTTTTATTAAAAGTGTGCTTAGAACTATGGCATGGGCTTAGTTAAGTCATAGAAACATAGAAAACCTACAGCATAATACAAGCCTTTCAGCCCACAAAGCTGTGCCGAACATGTCCTTACCTTAGAAATTACCTAGGGTTACCTATAGCCCTTTATTTTTCTAAATAAGTCTTGCAAAATATAGTAAATATAATTGGACTGTTTCAGTAGGTGTAGCGAACTAGTCTTAAAAAGGGGAAAAGCTACAAATGTCATAAAATGAAGCCAGAATTTGAATTACTCAGTCTCCCAGGAAGGATAGCCCTCTCTAGTGTCCAGTAATGAATAGAGGATCGTCATCAGTGAATTATTGAAAGTAAATGCTTGAATTTCACATTTATAGAGTAGGATATTTTAAACTTTTTGATTAGATTCCTTTTGTACAATTTGCTAACGGTTGCCCATAATTCCTCACTAAATACAGTATTTTCAATGGATGTGACTGTAAATGATATCCATATTGAGCACATGAATCCTGAAAATCAG
This sequence comes from Hemitrygon akajei, assembly GCF_048418815.1. Classification (NCBI taxonomy): domain Eukaryota; kingdom Metazoa; phylum Chordata; class Chondrichthyes; order Myliobatiformes; family Dasyatidae; genus Hemitrygon; species Hemitrygon akajei. The sequence goes on from NC_133136.1 coordinate 59,425,303, forward strand.
TGCAAAAAATTGAACCTGTTATTTAACCTTGCATATATTTTGTATAGCAATTGTAAAGAGCACATGTATAACTGGATGAAGTAATATTACAGTCTATTTTGTATTCAATTTTCTCTGCTCAACATTTCCTGCATTTAGTTATTTTTTTTAAAACATGTGAAAATTGCCCAGGGCTGCAAAGTCAACATTCACAAAAAGCTAGAGAATGATTCTGTTCTCAAAAATAATTATGACAGGATACAGTTATGTCCCCAATTATCAGAACCTTTGAAGAATTGGTGATGCATAAGATGCCATGATCAATAGGTGATGTGTGTAGCATCAAGTATTTAGGGATTGTTCTATTTGAGGAAGGTGGTGTAGCACACGAGACTGTGTTATCATTATTTAAAGAGAGGCAGGATTCCTTGGGAAATGGTACTGTTTTGCCCACAGTTATATCTTGTGGTCCTAATGGTTACCTAGGTTAATTCAATGAATGTCCTACTTCATGAGCTATTGTTTGAAATGAATGATTCTCTGGGCTAAGCGGATATCTTTTTTTCTCTCTAAATTTAAAGTATAACTGAAGGAGCATTAATTGATTCTCCAGTGGAGCCAGCATTAAGCGATAACTTCTGCATCTGACTTGGAATTGTGTTAGTCATTGACTATTTTGTGGTTTAATTGTTTTACAGAAGTATTTTTAAGGTTTGATTGGAAACAAATTTTAATTGTAATTATGATTTACTTCACTTACAACACTTAAGCAAGTTGGAGGAAGCAACTGCTTTTGAAAATTTCAGTCTATTTTTTGAAAACTATGTTTTGATCACACACCATGCAATACCCGTGACTGCTAGATTGTGCTGTGTCTGGTACTTTCTTCCCTATCTGTATTTCCTGTAGCATATAGATACTTAAAGCATGCATACAACCTTCACAAACTACCACAGCCTGTGATTTCAGCTTCTGAGGCTGATGTGAGAGTATCCTTCAGGAGGTTGAGCCCACAGAAAACATCCAGCCCAGGTGATGTACCTGGCCAAGTACTAAAGCCCTGTACTGATCAACTGGCTGGAGTGTTCACCAATATTTTTAGCCTCTCGTTTCGGCAGTCTGAGGTACCCACCTGCTTCAAACAGGTTGTACTTATAGCTTTGCCTCAATGACTATTGTCCAGTAGCACTGTGACGAAGTACTTTGAGAGGTGGGTGATGAAACTTACCAACTTCTGCCTGAGAAGCGACTTGGATCCAATTTGCTTACCATCACAATAGGCCCACAACGGGGGAGCCATTTGGTGCAAGGTGGCCTATATTCTAGATGTTCTTGTAGCCATAACATTCATGTGGCTGGTTAAGTTTCTGAGCAGTCGCTTTGTTTGGATCATATAGAACTTGATGGTTGTACCCTTGAATATCAAGAGTAGGTATTGAGTCTGACCCAAGATGGTAATTGAACAGTTCCTATAAGTTGCAAATATTACTTGTCACTTACTGATTTGTGCAAACATGTTGACCAGATCTTTCTGGAAACATTCATATGCTGCTTTATTTTCTGAGTAGCTGAGAATGGAATTGAACAAGGTGTGATTGTCAATTACCATCATCTCTTTTAATGATAAATAGGTTATTGCAGAAATGATTGGGCCTGGAACAATTGGATTGGGATGATTGATTTCCATAATCTGCAGCAATTTTCCTGTACGTGGTATGACTTGTTCTCATTGACTAAGGTTTTACTAAGGTTCCTTAGTGTTTGTTGCACTTAGTTAATTGCTGCTTTATTGCCATGGGCAATCACTCTCATTTCACTTATGGAATCTAGTTCTTTTGTCTTTTTATTTCACAGTTATAATGAAGCCAGGAGCTATATGGTACTAATGAAACGGAGCCTAATGGAGTCAGTTTTTAATGGTTAAGTCAGCTTGATCACACCTAAATCCTTCCATTAGCTTGCTGATGTTTGAAAGTAGACTGGACATGAATTGGTTGGATTGAATTTGTCCTGCCCTTTGTGTGATAGGCCATAATTAGGCAAATCTTAATTTTGGGTAAATACCTATGCAGTAACTATTGGAACAGTTGGCTAGAGATGTGACTATTTCAGATGTGCGTTTTCCACATTGCAGTTGTGGTTTAGTCTTGTTAGCATTTTGGTATCTAATAGACTTGGCCATCTCCATGTAATGTGGAATGAAGACTGACTTTTGTGATAACAGGGAGCTGTGAAATAAGTCAAGATGGATCATAGCAAAAAATATCTTTGTGTTTTTTCATTCTGCTTGGTGAATGTTTCAAGTATTCCGGCTTTAGGAGAATAAAAATACATTTAAAGGGTCATTTTTGATATTTCAGCTTCTACCTTAGTCTTGTATGTTCTACTCATTATTTTGTGGTTTGTAAGATGTTTTAAAACATGTCTTTTCACTTTTTGATGCTTGTGGGAACTCTTTGAGCTGGCTGCTCACTGTTGTTTGATACCCGAAAGCTGTCAGCTAGTAATAGAAGGTGGAAGTCTACTCCACATGGGTTACTGGACCATTGTGCACGTTTTCCTCTTGTTGGCCAGCATCCTTGCTTCAAAGCTAACTGCAGAATCCAAGGCATTGTTTCCTTTGTGTATGTTTTTTATGCTTTTATTTTCCAAAATTGTTGCTGCCATTCTTCAAATAGCATTTTTAAATTGTCATTTATTTATTTTAGTTAGTATTTACTTCACAAATCTGTTTTAAAAAAAAAAAAAAAAAAAAAATTGTGTAAGATGCCCATACCAGTGCATATTTCATTTGGGGAGTGGTATATTTGCACAGCAAATTTATACTTCCGAACGTATTCACAATGAGTTTATCGACTCATTACAAAATACAGTTTTGAGCAATGGCACTTTTTTCCAGTTAGCCTTTCAGTTGAATTAGTCCCTTTTACATCAACCAGATTTGTTTCAGAAAATAATGGTGCAATTCATACAAATCCAGAAAGTAATACATAAAACAGAATGATCTGTCCTCACTTTTTTATTCTTCTGTTCTAATCCCATGACAATTTAGCTGATAATATTTGGCAGTACCTTTCATTGACATTTCATTGAAAGTTATAGCTGGTCAAATTAGATAGCTGGTTTGTTTGGCTGTTAGTACATACATATTATCATAGTTTTCTTAAAAAAGCAAGCTGTGAAATTGATAGTTGTTTTAAACTGCACAGAAGTTTAAGCCTTCGTCGTGCATTTATTTAAATGGTTGATATCTTTAAGAAATTAATAAGGTATTACTGCTCAAATATCTTCAGTTTTAAGGATATTTTTTGCTGAGTGCTTTTAAAAGAAATTATTAGACCAAAATTGTATTAAACTTTTGAAAAACTCGTGTTGCGAAAAATGTTACACAGTTAACAAGTGACCAATGATTTTTCATCTCTACAAGAGGTATTTTCGACATTAAGTTTAAGGAAGCTAAAAGGAAACTCGAAGAAAACAGAACCATTTTAGAATGACCTGGAGCTTTAAAGCAGTTGAAGTGGTTTAATGTGTATAAATTAAGGGGCTGCTGTTTATAATTAGAGGCCAAGATTTCCTCTGGTCTTTTGGAATATTTATTGTAGGCTACTTATTCCAAGTGAAATTTTAATTTCTAATGAATTAGATTTAAACATGGGGCGATTCCAGCATATTTTGATGGAGTTTACTGATCTGTTTTGAGCAATTCTAGAAGGAATAGTGACTGGAACATTAGAATGCTTATTGGAGAGGTTGAGTCTTGATACAGCAGTTTTGAACATTTTAACTTTGCGCAGTTGAACATTTTTTGAACATTTTAACTCTGCTCAGTTAGCATGCTCAAAGTTTATAAGTATTATTTATTTTTATTTGTCTTTTCTATGCCAGTTATTTCTACAGCATGTAGAGCCATGTATTTGCTGTCAGTAGTCCAATATCAGTTTTTAGATAATACATGAAGTATTGTTATGGATTGCATTCAAACATTTTTATCAATAATTAGTGATTCCTTACAGGAAGTAGCAATGCCTTATATAACTCACTATCAAATTAGTAAAGATTTTGTATGTATATGCCTCTTTTTACCCATATTAATTTGCTGTTTTTTAGTCGAACTTGAATCACAGACAGGTTGGGATAGGAAAAAAACCGTCTTGGCCTGCTAAGAACAGCAGAAGGAGAGGCTTGATGTATTTAGCTATCATTTCTGTAATGAATTAATGATTAATTCTTAGGAGGTGATGGGCAGTACATGATCCAACTATCTAGGCTTGTTGATTCATCCTGACTCAATGCATCTCTTGCATATCAATAAATACAAATTTTTGTTTGCATGCCACACTATGTATAGGTCAGTACTGGTAATTGCCTTCCATTATGTATAAAAGGTCTCAACCATACATTCAGATCAGATAATGTTATGAGCAAGCAGAGAGGAGTGAATTGTAAATGTCAGTAGTCTCTTGGATGCGTATAACTAATTTCCTGAAGAGTTCTTCTTTCATCAATATAAATAATGCACGTTCAGTAGTTTATTGTTGACTAATGTATGCAGCAAATTAACACACTTGGATTTTATGAATTTTATTTTGACTTCAAAATTTTGTGATGCAAATAAAAATTGGAGGTCATTTAGTAATAACAGTTGTATCTTGGGTGATCGGAAGGTCAAAAGTAATAAGCACAATGCTTGGGGGTTCTCAAATCTTTTGAAGTAGCAGTCTGTTGATTTTGGCCGGCCAAATTGTAGATGAGAATGGGTATCAAAGCATCCTGTCTCCTTGGTTGCAATGGATCTGTATTCCAGCATATTTTTATGTAGGCAATCGAAGTCAGAGGCACACTAAAATAAATGATGCTGGATGTTAAAGATTACTTTAATTGTCACTTGCACAGCACATTGAAACATACCATGAAATCTGTTGTTTGCATCAATGACTAACGCAGTTCAAGGTGTGTTGGGGGCAGCCCACTAGTGTCACCATACTTCTGGGGCCTAAATGGCATACCCGATTTACTAACCCAGACTCGCATGTTTTTGGAACACCTGAAGGAAACCCACGTGGTCACAAACTCCTTACAAACAGTGACGGAATTAAACCCCAATCTTATAGCTAGCATGATAAAGTGTTATGCTAACCTTGCTGCAGTTGAGAAGTACCCACAGTTTCCCACCAATCTGCTGATAATTGCTACTTCAATGCCAGGAGCTAGTTGGGAACTCCAGCATGAATGTGCCAAGTTGCATTTTGCTTACACATTCACTGGGCAATCTGTAAGAATGGGAACAACATCCACTTACACCAGGGATGGAGGTGTCATAGACCCGACTGAACAGTGGCAGTCATCCAAGTTTCAGTACTCTAGTTCCCCAGAGTATGGTTAGCTGCTGCTGTCCCTTTAAGACTCAGACTGTCAGTTATTGCCTGCCACATTCCTTCATGGAAAGTCCGTACTTAAAGGTCTTGTGCTGAGCACTCAGTGCTCAATCATAAGAGTTCCATTTGTAGTACTGCTGTTTGTGGTTTCACTTTTATATTTTGTTTGTGTTGGCTTGTTTATTTTGAGTCTGAGTTAATTTACAGACTTTACTCTGCACTTGGGTATACCACCATCCACAGCTCTCTTGTTACAGCACGATTGAGCCATCGTGAACCCCACTGAGTGTGAATGGCTGTGAACCGCATTGGCCTACCAGGGAGCAATTCTAGCCTGATATGAGAACATGCTGCAGGAGATCCTCATCACTCCAGAAACTCTCTGACTCTGGTGGCAGAACCTGAGTTCAGCCGGCGTGGCTGCCAGTTTTGGATATATTCTAGTTGGAGACTCTGTCAATACTCATGAGGCATTGCTGTATCTGTTGGCTCCCAAGTGGTACGACAGTGACCTGAAATATACAGAGGTTTCCTGGTACAATGTGTCTCGGCCTTCAAGTTACAACCATCCAGGTTCCTATGGGAATGCAGTAAGGTAGCCTATATCATTTCACTTCTTAGAGGAAGAGCCCTTGCCTGGGCCACTGCGCTCTAGGAGAAGGATTCACCGATCTGTGCCAGTGCAGACCTCTATTCAGAGACTTTGAGGAGGGTGCTCTATCACCCCACCGGAGGACACGGGTCAGTGATAAAGCTCTAAAACTTGTGATTCAGGGGAATCAATCTGTGGCCCATTGTCCCATTGAATTTTGTGACTTGGCTGCAGAGAATGGTTGGAATATGGAAGCACTACTAGATCCATGGACCTGGTGATTTGACTTGATGACTGGTCACTGGAAGGGAGAAGACCTAGATGAAAGTGATTATTCCAAAGAGCCTCTCCCCCGACTATCCTCCAACCTCTCCTATTTCCCAGGCTAGAACTCCGTGACTGCTGCCAATTCCAGCCTCTGAGGAGCATATGTAAATAGGCCAGACAAGGCGCTGTTGAGCTGAAAGAGAGAGAAGAATGAGGGAGATGTGCTTCATTTTCTGTGGAGAAGCTGGACAAACTTCTGGAAGCTCCCAGAACCATCCTAGGGAGAGTTGTGATGGTTGCTAGCCTTAATCTCAGTGTGGCTCCTTCCAGAGCCACGAGCCCCACGTCGCTTTCATGGGAGCCCAAGAAAGTTCTCTAGGCGCCTTTGAGGCCCCACTGCACTGGAGTCAAGAAGATTGAAAATCCCCTTTTACGTCTCAGTCAGTGGCTTGTTGCCAAGGCCCTGGGGCTGGGAGGCCTTTGGTGCTGGGGCAGATCAACCACCAAACATCCCTGCTCATGTTCAGGATTGGCCAGCAGGTGAAATCAATCTCCCACTCCCCAGAAATACCTCTCACTCTGGATCATCCCACAATCTGAGAGTCAGCTGGACTACCTGGCATCAATTTGGGCTGGGTCAAACCAGTGCAAAATGAAATCCCTCCAACAGGGGCCCAAGACACATTCTGAGTTACCTCCTGAAATACCTTTGAGACAACCTCCGATGTGCCTCCTGAATTACCTGTTAAATGCTCGACCTCTGACTTCAGTTCATCTGATTTGTCTAGAATACCTCCAGAATAATCAGACTTGCAATGTTCTTGCTTGGAGGTCTTCAGCAAGTAAAAGGCCACCACCCTCCCACCTCACCGGGACCTCTGTTGCACTATCGATCTGCTACAGAGTACTTGTTCTGCTTGGGGGACTGCTCTGCTCTCTATCAGCCCTAGAGAGAAAAGCCATGGAGGACTACATCCAAGAATCTCAGGAGTCTGGGTTTATTCAGCCATCCACATCTCCCGGTGTGGCTGGGTTTTTCTTCGTTGCCAAGAAAGATGGTGGGCTAAGGCCCTGCACAGACTGTATGGGACTAAATATGATCTCTATTAAAAACCGGTACCTCTCCCTCTCAATAACACGGTCTTTGAGATTCTCCAGGGAGCTACAGTATTTTCCAAATTGGACCTCCATAGTGCCTCCAGTCTTATCCACATTTATGAGGGAGATGAATGGAAACCAACTTTTGACACACCTATGGGCCACTATGTATAACGGGTTATGCCTTTCGGGTTGGCAAATGCTCCAGTGGTATTTCAGTGATGTGCTCCGAGAGATGTTGTCTTAGCCTACTTACGAAATACTCGTCTTCTCCCAGTCCATTCATCTAAATGCCCAGCTGCTTCTTGAGAATCAACTATTCATCAAGCTCAAGAAGAGTTGATTGCATGTGTCCACAGTCTCCTTCCTTGGGTTTGTTGTGACTTATGGCAATCTACAAAGTGACTTTGATAAGAACTAGGCTGTGTGGAATTGGACTGGCCGCTTCCACTAGTCCCTGGAGGCCAAGGTAGCTTTTGCAGAGCTATAATAAAGATTTACATCCGCATCCATCCCAGTTCCACCAGACCTAGACTTGCCTTTTGTGTTGGAAATTGACATGTCTGACATAGCACTACAGGCTGTTTTGTCCCAACGACCTGCCTGACACCACAAGTTCCATCTTTGCACTTTCTATTCAAGACGTTTTTCACCTGCAGAGGCAAACTGGCACTGGGAATCGGGAATTGTTGTTTGTTAAACTGGCACTGAAGGAGTGGAGGCACTGATTGGAGGGATCCAAACACTTGTGTTATGGAACAACCACAAAAATGTCTAGTCTTGTGGAGCTCTACCATCTGGTTTGACAACCTGATCTGGGCAGAGTTTGTGCACAATACACTTAAGCATTCATTTATCATGATGTCCCCTTACGAATGCCAATTTGGGTTCCATCCTTCACTGTACCTGGAACACGAAGTGGAGGTGAGGGTTCCATCAGTGGACCAACTGGTCCAGAAATGTAACGAGAAATGGGTTAAAGTGAGAGAGACATTGTTGGCCAACTTGGGGCAACAGCAAGACCAGGCCAACCACAGGATCAGCACTTCTTTCCGTTCAGTCGGCTGGCTCTCAACTAGAGAACTCTTCATGTAGGTTGAATCCAGAAAATTGACCTTTTGTTATTTCAGTCTGTTCAAAATCCTGTGGTGCATCAGCCCATCTCCAACTCCTGAGCACCATGCAGACTCACCCCATGTTCCATATATCCCACCTCGAGCCCTTGAATGCCAGCCCCTCTGATCCGGTTCCCAAACTTCTACCACCTCAGAATTGTTGAGGGACAACTCGCCTACACAGTCTGGTGACTTTTGGACACCTGCATTGTTTTAGGTAAAGGCATTTCCTTGTGGATTGGGAGGGATATGGCTCAGAAGAAAGAGTCTGGATTCCTTCACAGGACATCCTGGACCCTACCTTAACCATCCTGATTACCCTGGGCTCTCGGGTACCACCAGTGGTGGGGGGTGCTGACTAAATAATGGCAGGTATCTAAGTTTCAGTGCTCAAATTCCATAGAGTATGGTTAGCTCCACTGCCCCTTTAAGACTTCAACTGCTAATTTTTGTCTGCCTCATTCCTTCATAGAAAAGTTGCTACTTAAAGGCCTTATGATGAGCACTCGGTGCTCAATCTTAAGAGTTCCATTTCTAGTACCACTGTTTGTGATTTCGCCTTGGATTTCGTTTGAGTCTTGTTTACTTTGAGTCTGAGGCCAAGTGCATTCTGGACTTTACTCTTGGGTTGACCACCATCCGTAGCTCTCTCTACAGAAGGAGCAAGTCTGTTTGTTTCAGTGAAGAGGAGAAACCATAAGGCATAAGAATTATTTATTTTGTATTACCATACTTTGTATCCAAGATGGCGGCGCGACGCAGTTTGCAGCAGCCTCTCCAAAGTTGACAACTGTTACTTGTTAAGCGGGGGTGCCGTGCACAATCCTAATCTGATGAAAAACAGACATGGAAGCACAGAGGAACATCTGGAAATCTCCAGGAAGGCCTTCTTCGTTGCTGCTGCTGTTGTGAGGTCCGGGCCTCTGCTGGGAAGAACAGGCCCCCAGTCCTCGGGGTCGCGTTGCCGGTGGCGGGGGCGTTGTAGTGTGCTCGGCAGAGGATGGTGCTCAGAGAGGCTGTGCCGGAGGCTCGGAGGTTTGACGGATTTGGAGCCCGCTGCGGTTGGCGCTTTCACTGTGTGCTGCGTCTGTGAGGCTGGGTCCGGCGGCGCTTTCACTGTGTGCTGCGTTGGCGAGGCTGAGTCTGGCGGTGCCGTGGAAGTCCATAGTGGGGGTATTCCCTTCTGTTGCCTGCGTGGGATGACGAGTCTATCAGGACCCTGAGGACTTGTGGAAACTGTGTGGTGGTTTCTTTCGAACTTAGTCTTTTAACATCTTTGGACTATTTTTACTGTGCCCATGGTCTTTTTTTTTAATCAATTATGGTATTGTTTGCACTGTTGTAACTATATGTGGTAACTGTGGTTTTGTGTAGGTCTTGTAGCTTTAGTTTTTGGTTTGTTGGGTGGTAGAGTTGGTCTCCTGACTTGGTGTGTCTGGGTAGTCTTGTTTTGTCTGGTGGGTTTGGAGCTCCTTTCTTGGGAACGCGCTAAGATGGTAGTGAGATATTAATACGTAGCAGCCTCTCTGGACTCTGGATTTGGGGATTGCCAAACGTTATGTGGATTTTCTGGTGTAGTCTGTTTTGTCGTTTGCTTTTGTGATATCATTCTGGAGGAACGTTGTTTCATTTTTTAACTGCATTGCAGTTGTGGTTTCTAAATGACAATAAACCAGAATTCAATTTATGATTTCTTAGATGGAGAATATTTTGCTCATCAAATGTAACGGTGCTTTCTCACTTCTGTTTACCAGACCTCGATTACCTCGCAATTAAGAGTCATTCATTTTACCTGCCGTGGGAGATATCAGTGATCATTTTTGTAATGGTGTATAATCTATCTCAGGCCAATGTCAAACAGGCTCTAGATGAACTGAGCGAAGCAGTCGACAGGCATGAAACAGCATATCTTGGTGCCTTACCCATCATTTTAACCAGGCCAGCTTGAAAAGTCTCTAAATAATTTATTATCAACAAATCACTTGCAGTACCAGTTACACCACTGTTACACTAAGATCACGAGTGCTTACCATGCTATTCCACACCCATACTTTGGAAAGTCTGGTCACCTGGCTGTACTTCTACTACCTGAGTATAGGTGGAGACTGAAGACTGCAGCACCAGTAGTGAGGACCAAGAATGTTTGGACAAGGAAAGCACAGGACAACCTACAGGACTGCTTTGAATTGGTGGACTGGACTGTATTCAGGGATTTATCTTTGAGTCTGGATGAGTATGCCATAGTTGTCATTGACTTCATTAAAACCTGTGTGAATGAGTATGTACCTACGAAAACTTGCTGTACATTCCCAAACCAAAAGCCTTGGATAAACCAGGAGGTTCATAGTCTGCTGAGGGCTAGATCTGGGGAATTTAAGTCTAGTGACCCAGTTCTGTACAAAAAAAACAGATATGACTTGTGGAGGGCTATTTTGAAAGCTAAGAAACAATTCCTAAGCCTGGAGTCCGGAGGCGAGGTCGGATGCATGTCAGCTCAGGAAGGGTTTGCAGGACATTACTTCCTACAAAACGAGACCAAACATAAGGAATGACAGTGAAACTTCACTACCAGATGAGCTCAAAGCTTTTTATACTCGCTTTGAAAGGGAGAATAAAACTACAGTTGTGAGGATCCCTGCAGCACCCAGCGACCCTGTGATCTCTGTCTCAGAGGCTGACGTCAGGCTGTCTGTCTTTCAGGACGGTGAACCCTTGCAAGGTGACAGGCTGTGATGGAGTACCTGGTAATGCTCTGAAAACCTGTGCCAACCAACTGGGCAGGGTTTTCAAAAATATTTTCAATCTCTCATTACTATGGTTGGAAGTTTCCACATGCGTCAAAAGGGCAGCAATTATACCAGTGGCCAAGAAGAGTAGTATGAGCTGCCTTAATGACTATCGTCCAGTAGAGCTCACATCTACGGTGATGAAATGCTTTAAGATGTTGATCATGGGTAGAATCAACTCTTGTCTCAGCAAGGACCTGGACCCACTGCAATTTTTCTATCGCCATTGTAGGTCTACAGCAGATGTGATCTAAATGATCCTTGCCGTGGCCTTGGATCACGTGGACAATATAAATATGTCAGAATGCTGTTCATTGACTTGAGCTCGGCGTTTAACACCATCAGTCCTAATGGAAAAGCTACAGAACCTGGGCCTCTGTACCTTCCTCTGCAACTGGATTCTTGACTTCCTAACCGGAAGACCACAACCTGTGCAGATTGGTAAAAACCTCTCCACCTTGCTGACAGTCAACATCGGCGCACCTGAGAGATGTGTGCTTAGTCCACTGCTGTACTCTCTCTAAACCCATGACTTGCGCCTAGGCATAGTTTAAAGTTGCTGATGATACAACCATTGTTGACATTATCTCAAATGGTGACGAGAAGGCAAGATATACCAGCTGGTTGATTGGTGTCGCACTCAACATCAGTAAGACCAAAGAGCTGATTGTGGACTTCAGAAAGGATAAGATGAGGGAACACAAACCAATCCTCAAAGAGGGATTAGAAGTGGAGAGAGTGAGTAATTTCAAGTTCCTGGGTGTTAATATCTCTGAGAATCTAACCTGGTCCCAATATATCGATGCAGCAATAAAGAAGAAAAGACAGTGGATATATTTCATTAGGAGTTTGTGGGGATTTGGTTTGTCACCTAACACACTCAAACTTGTGCTGATGTACCGTGGACAGTATTCTGACCATCTGCATCACTGTATGGTATGAATGCGGGGGGTGGTGGGGGTGGCTACTGCACAGGATTGAGGATTGAAACAAGCTGCAGAGAATTATAAAATTAGTCAGCTCCATCATGGGTTCTAGCTTCTATAGCATCCAAGATATCTTCAAGGAGTGGTGCCTCAGAAAAGTGGCTTCCATCATCAAGGATCCTCACCACCCAGGGCATGCCCTCTTCTCATTGTTCCCATCAGGAAGGAAATATAGAAGCCTGAAGGCACACACTGAGCGATTCAGGAACAGCTTCTTCCCCTCTGCCATCAGATTTCCGAATGGACATTGAACCCATGAACACTACCTCACTAGTTTTAAAAAAAATTCTGTTTTTGTGCTACAGGTGTCCCCCGTTTTTCGAACGTTCGCTTTACGACACCTCGCTGTTATGAAAAACCTACATTAGTTACCTGTTTTCGCTAACAGAAGGTGTTTTCACTGTTAAGAAAAAAGGCAGCGCCAAGCTCCTCCTCTGGAACTGCATTCTAGCCGACATTGCTTAAACACGTGCCTGTGAGCATCTGTGCTTTATGTCGATTTAATTTGTGCATCCGTCAGCAAGGTGAGTTCTAAGGTATCGGAGAAGCCTAAAAGAGCTCGTAAGGGTGTTCCATTTAGCGTAAAACTAGACACAATTAAGCGTTTCGATCATAGTGAACGAAGTAATGACAAAGTGAGTTTGGCCTGTGGAAGTTGACGAAGATGATGTTGAAGAGGTTTTGGCATCCCATGATCAAGAACTGATAGATGAAGAGCTGATACAATTGGAAGAGGATACGATAACAATTGAAACCAAACACAGTAGCAAACGGACCAAAAGTGAAGTCATCCGGGAACTGAACGTGAAGCAACTGTGTGAGATTTTCGCTGCGATTGACAATGTTGCAATGATTGAAGAAAAATACAACTTTAATTTTGAAAGGATACGTAGGTTTAGGGCATATTTGCAGGATGGTTTGAGTGCTTACAAAGAACTGTATGATAGAAAAATGCACGAGGCTAAGCAGTCAAGCATATTGTCGTTTTTTAAGCCTTCCACATCAGCCACAGCTTGACCTTGACACATGAACCTTGACCTTTGACATCGAGGCAGGCAGACATAGAAGATGATGAGCTGCCTGCCCTGATGGAAACAGATGATGATGAGATGACACCCCAGTATCCCACTATCCCAACCTCTGACTCAGCCTAACACACCATCATCAGTGTGCTCGCTGTCTTCCCGATTCTGGTAAGTGATACTACACTGTACATACATTATTTCTACTTTATATAGGCTGTGTATTTATCCTATCATTTCTGCTTTTACACTATGTTGTTATTTTAGGTTTTATGTGCTATTTGGCATGATTTGGTAGGTTATCTTTTTGGTCAGCGAACCCTCACAAATTTTTTCTATATAAATAAATGGTAATTGCTTCTTCACTTTACGCCATTCTGGCTTACGAACTGTTTCATAGGAACTCTCTATCTTCGGATGGTGGGGGAAATCTGTACTTATCTTAGCTATTTAACATACAAATATATGCTTACTGTAATTCAGTTTTATTTTATATATTATCATGTATTGCATTATACTGCTGCTGCAGAGTTAATAAATTTCATGATTTATGCCAGTAATATTAAACCTGATTCTGATTCAAGTCTGGCAGTTCTTACAGGAATTCCATCAATCCTATTCACTGTACTTCTTTCCCTATAAGCTATTCCACTTCATTTACCTAACAACTCTACCCTGAGTATCACACTACCTACCAACACTAGGAGTGATTTACATTAGCTAGCTAACATACCATAAGTTATTTGGGATGTAGAAATGATCTGGAGCACCTGGGGAAACTCAAGGAGAATTATGTACTTCATGCAGGCTCAGCCAGATGAATTTATATTTTCTGATGAATTTATGTAATATATCTCGTCTCCAGAGAAGTTACTAAATTAAATTGAGTTGAATGTTTTGAAAGTTTTAAAAATTTGTAAGATTCTTTTTGTTAATTTTTTCATTAATTTATATAATTTTCAATGCTTCAGAAGCATTGAAAATCTTCTTCCAGGTTTGACTGTTGACTGAGATGAATATCTGAGCTTCAGAATCAGAATCAGGTCTATTATCGCCAGCATGTGGCGTGAAATGTGTTAACTTAGTAGCAGCAGTTCAATGCAATACGTAATCTAGTAGAGAGAGAAAAAAATAGTACCGGTAATAAATAAACTAAAACATAATAAACAGGTAAATCAATTAAGTATATTGAATAGGTTATTAAAAAATGTGCAAAAACAGAAATACTGTATATTAAAAAAAGTGAGGTAGTGTCCAAAGCTTCGAAGTCCATTCAGGAATCGGATGGCAGAGGGGAAGAAGTTGTTCCTGAATCACTGAGTGTGTGCCTTCAGGCTTCTGTATCTCCTACCTGATAGTAACAGTGAGAAAAGGGCATGCCCTGGGTGCTGGAGGTCTTTAATAATGGACACTGCTTTGATGGTGAAGCTTGCTCTGACAAAAAAAAAGGCTGGAAATTCACATTAGGTCTGACGGCATCTGTGGAGCCAAAAACATTTCAGGTTGAAGACCCTTCAAAATTGTGAAAATGAGAAAGCAAGTTAATTGAGTGGTAATCAGAGGACTGGAGTAACAATTTATAGATGTAAATTCAAATACTGCCACTGTATCTGTGAAACTGAAACTTGGTTCATATCTAGAGTGCTAGTAATTGGATTATTGAGAAAATCCGCATGACCCTCATCTTTGGAGACATTAATCATGCCTTTTTATCCAGTTTACTGCATGGGACTCCAGTCCCAATGTGGTGGACTGTTAAACATGGCTCAGCTTGTATGACCTAGTAAGCTCCTTTGGCAATTAATGATGATCAATAAATGCTGACAATGTCTGTGTTCATCCAATCCTGAAAAATGAAAACTGTTAAGTAGGGTCTTGCTGCCTTGCTAGGTCTTGCTGGTTATAAAAGGGATAGCAAACTAAGTAGGTTAATTTATTGAATTAATTCAGGATGGAGATGGAAATCAAGGATTATAGAAAACATGAATAAAAGTGGAACTGACACCAAGGTCAGATAACCCACAATTTTATAGACCAATGGAACATGCTTGAAAGGCCATATGTCCTCCTATTCCTATTCCTATTCCTTAATAGTAACACTTTCTGAGACTGAGAGTTTTGTAAAATTTTTTGCAGCCTGACTTTGATGTCAATAATAGTGATTTTCTACTGGACAGAGTGGTTTGTGTGTGACTTTCAGTTTGTAAAGAACTGGCAGAGCTTTTTCAATAGGCTCTTTGCATTTGTCTTCATATATAACATGAGGAACAGAACAGGCTAGGCAACATCTATGGGGAAAAAAGTATAGTGGATGTTTCAGGCCGAAACCTTTAGGGCCCGAAACATCAGCTGTACTTTCTTCCGTAGATGCTGCCTGGCCTGTTGAATTCCTCCAACATTTTGTTATGTGTTACCAAGAATAGGAGTTTTGTGATATAGAATTTTAGTCAATAGAAGTCAACATCAGAAGCAGGAAAAAAATGATCATTCAGCTCCTTGTTCCTGGATAATTTTGTGAACAATTTTTGACCTCAGTAGCAACCCTTTGATTCTCTCAAAATCCAAAACAGTTTTAATTACCATTTTGAATGGCTCTGCCAGAGTCATTAAGTGGCAATTTCCAAAGCTTCACCACCCTTTGGATGAAGAAATATCTATTTAACTCTGTTCGGAACGTCTCGCATCTTATCTAGATGTCTGGGCTGTGAAAAACATAATTCTTGAATCTGCCATACTACACCACATAAATTTACTGCTCCTCATTTTACTAAACTTGTTTCTATACCCTAGGTAAATTCTAAAATAAGTACATGTTTGGCACAGCATTGTGAGCCGAAGGGCCTGTATTGTGCTGTAGGTTTTCTATGTTTCTAAACTCAAGATGGCGTAATCTTCTCAGACAATGAACTTGCAATCCTCGGGATTAATCTGGAGAAGCTTTGCAGCACATTCTCTGTTGCACGTATATCCTTACTTGAGCTGAGAGACCAGACCAGTACACAATATTCTAAATGAATCCAAGGCCAAGTATAATTGGAACTGAAAGCCACTGTCCAATATAATGTTTGCCTTCCTGATTGTGTGCACACTATAGTGATTTGTGTACAAGGACAGCCAGTTCCCCTGGACACCAATGTCTTTTGATCTTTCATCATTTTGTGAAAAGTACATCGTCTTGATTTCTCCTTTACCAAAGTAGATGACCTTTCATCATTTATTCTAACTTGTAATCATCTGCCAAATTTGCCTTTATATTTAATTTGTTTTTATGCCACTGAAGCCTTTTGCCACTTACCAGCCGACACTCACCTAGTTTTGTATTCAATGCAGACTTTAAATGTATATAACACTTGGAAATGAATAGGATGTCAACATTTTGGGTTGAGACCCTTATTTAGGGCTGAGAAGGAAGGGGGAAGATGCCTGAATTAGAAGGTGGGGTGGGGGGAGGGAAAAAAGGCTAGCTGGAAGGTGATGGGTGAAGCCAGGTGTGAAAAGCTGGGGCTCTAAAATCAACTACTGGGTTATTCCACCAGCTTCTAACACCAAAATTACCTGTTTATTCCTACAGTCTGTCAATCAACTCTCAATTCATGCCGGCATTTTGCACTGAAATTTTGTTTAATAATCCCTTACGGAAGATCTAAATTCACCATATCAACTGGTTCAGAAAGCAGCCATTCATTTGATAATTCCTTAACAATTTTTTTGAAAGAATTACTCAATAAGTCCTATGTTCTTCCTCTTTCCTTAATAGCTCTTCATAATTATTTTTTAATCATGAATCCAATTTGATTTGGAAACTAACTATTGAATCTGCTCTACCACTTAATTAGAAAGTTAACTCCAGATGATAACTTTTTTTTAAGCATGCTTTGTTTCTCCTTGGTTTTTCTGCCAGTTGTATTGAATTGATATCTCCTGATTACTAACTCACTATTCAGAAAAATCAAGTCTTTTTGCCTACTCTTTCAAAGACCCTCTATTCTAAACATCTCCATTAAATCTGTACTTAATCTTCTCTGCTCTATGGAGTTATTCTCTGGTGTCTGTACTAAGCTGAAGTCCCTCATTTTTGACACCATCTTTCCAAAGCCCTAATTCATTTTCTTAAGTATGCAGCCTACAATTAGTAGTAACATTTTAATTGGGGCTTAAACTTCAACCAACTAAATGGTTGGGCAAGAACATAGCAGATGAAGTATAGGGCTGGAAAAGGGCCAGTAACAAAATGAAGGATCCCACCCACCCTATTCATGGACTGTTTTGCTCACTCCAGTCAGAACCAGTAATATCCACGCCAGGACCACCAGACTCAAAAACAGTTACTTTCCCCAAGCAGTAAGGCTGAGCAACACCTCCTTTCACTAATCTGCTCACCACCACTACTTTATCATTTCCTGTCAGTCACCTCGTGTACAGACATGCCTAGTATCACTTTATGGACATACAATCAATCTGTATATAAGCTGTCTTATGCATTTGTTTATTTTGTCTTTTTAATTCTTGTGTTTTTTTAAAAATCTTATTCTGAATTTTTTTGTGCTGCATGGGATCTGGGGTAATAATTATTTCATTCCCCTTTACATTTGTGTATTGGAAATGCAAAGCAAGCATGACAATGCCTCTACTTCCTTAAAAGGCTGCAGAGATTGGGCATGACATCAGAAACCTTGAGACGAACTTCTATAGATGTGTAGTGGAAGTGTATTGACTGGCTGCATTATGGCCTGGTATGGGAGCGCCAATGTCTTTGGAAAATCCAATAAGAGGTAGTGGATTTGGCCCAGTACGTCACGGGTAAAACCATCCCAACCATTGAGCACGTCTACAGTGCCTATAAAAGTACCTATTCACCCCGCCCTCCTCCTCAGAAGTTTTCATGTTATATTGAAACACCTTGCATTTAATTTGGCTTTTCTGATTGTTAAACAGAAAAAGAATGTTTCGTGTCAAAGTGAAATAATATCTACAAAGTGATTTTAAATTAATTACAAATGTAAAACACTAATTGATTGCATAAGTATTCACTCCTCCTTTAATATATCACACCAAATCATCACAGGTGCAGCCAATTGGTATATTAAGTCATGTAATTAGTTAAATGGAAATCTTTTTTGGATACCTGTGTACAGCAAAGGTGACATGATTGATTATAGTAAAAATACACCTGCATCTGGAAGGTCCAACTGCTGGTGAGTCATTATCCTGGAAAAAAAACTACACCGTGAAGACAAAAGCACGCTCCAGGCAAGTCCGCGAAAAAGTAATTGAAAAGCACAAGTCAGGAGATGGACACAAGAGCATTTCCTAGTTGCTGAATATCCCTTGGAGTACAGTTAAGTTAGTCATCAAGAAATGGAAAGAACTATGTCACAGCTGTAACTCTGCTGGGAGCAGGCTGTCCTCAAAAACTGAGTGACCTTGCAAGAAGGGGACTAGTGAGGGAGGCCACCAAGAGACATATGACAATTCTGGAGGAGTTGCAAGCTTCAGTGGCTGAGATTGGAGAGACTGTGTATACAGCAACTGTTGTCTGGGTGCTTCACCCGTTGCCACTCTCCCATAGAGCTGCAAAGAGAAAGCCACTGTTGGGGAAACAAAAACTCACTTGAAATCTTGGCTAGAGTTTGCCAGAAGGCATATGGGAGACTCTGAAGTCAGCTGGAAGAAGGTTCTATGGTCTGATGATACTGAAATTGAGCTATTTGGCTATCAGACTAAATACTATGTTTGGCATAAGCCAAACACTGCACGTCATCAAAAACACACCATCCCTAACTTGAAGCATGGTGATGGCTGCTTCATGCTGTGGGGATGCTTCACTGCAGCAGGTCCTGGAAGGCTTGTGAAGGTAGAGGGTAAAATGAATGCAGCAAAATACAGGGAAATCCTGGAGGAAAACCTGATGCAGTGTACAAGAGGACTGCGACTTGGGAGAAGATTTGTTTTCCAGCAAGACAATAACCCTAAGCATAAAGCCAAAGTGACACAGGTATGCCTTAAAAACAACAAAGTTAATGTCCTGGAGTGGCCAAGTCAGAGTCCAGACCTCAATCCAATTGAGAATTTGTGGTTGGACTTGAAAAGGGCTGTTCACTCATGATCCCTATGCCTTTTGACAGAGCTTGAGCAGTTTTGTAAAGAAAAATGGGGGTAGATTGCAGTGTCCAGACATGCAAAGCTGATACAGACTTAAAGCTGTAATTGCTGCCAAAGGTGTGTATACTAAATTCTGACTTGAGGGGGTTGAATACTTATGTAGTCAATTATTTTGTATTTTATATTTGTAATTATTTTCAATCACTTTGTAGAGATCTGTTTTCACTTTGACATGAAAGAGTGTTTTTCTCTTGATTAGTGTAAAGAAAAGCCAAATTAAATCCACTGTGATTCAATGTTGTAAAACAATAAAACATGAACACTTCTAAAGGGACTGAACACTTTTTATAGGCACTGTACATGAAACACTATCATAGAAAAGAAGCATCCATCATTGAAGATCCTCACCACCCAGGCTATGCTCATTTCTCGCTACTGCCATCACACAGAAGGCACAAGTGCTTCAGAACTCGCACCATCAGGTTCAAGAATAGTTACAACCCCTCCATCATCAGGCTCTTGAATAAAAGAGGATAATTACACTAATCTATTGAGATAGTGAGATGTTCCCACAACCAATTATTTCACTTTATAGACTCTTTATCTTGTTATTTATTGCTATTTATCTATAGATGCAGTTCAACAGTTTGTTGTCTTCTCTGCTCTTGCTCTTTCATTGGTCCTATTTATAGTTACTATTCTATAGATTTGCTGAATATGCCTGCATGAAAATAAATCTGAGTTGTATGTAGTGACGTTATGTACTCTGATAATACATTTTACTTTGAACATTAAACAATCTTGAATTTTAAATTTATAAAGGTTTACCATAGCATTTGTGTTTTTGTACTGTATGCATCTATTTGTAAAACATGGAGGTCAAGTATGTTTCAGTTAATAGCCTCAGCAATAATTCTGAATCCCTTAAAAATATTGTGTATATACACCCCTCCCCCTTCCCCTCCCCCGGGGACATCTGCTTATTTAAGACTGTGTCCTTTAATTTTAGAGAGACACCAGGAGTGGGACATCTATTCCTTGAGTTTGCTGTTCTTCGTGATATCATGGCTGGCTAATCTGTGTTGTTTTACATTGTTTTGCCCTATATTCCTGACTAACAAAACTCCATAATTTTGAAATTTAAAACTAATAAAATACATCATCTTGTGCATAGAAATATTTTCTAACAGAAATAGTTTCCCTCCATCAATGTTAATGTTTATCCCTTATTATCCTAATTCTGTCTAAATTATAGTAAATACAACTCAATTTGTGCAAATTCTCTCTACTGTATAATATCCCTGGAACCTATGTATCCAATTGGTAAATTCACGCATTTACTCTCCTGACCAATATCTCGCTTCATAGCGTGTGGTGGTCACATGTACATATTTTAAAGTAACTTTATGTCATTTACAGTGGCCAATATTTTAGAAGCTTTTTAAATTATTTTATTTACCTGTTTGTGACATCTTGATCGTCTAAGTAACAACTATAGACATTTTTCCATTCCCTACTTTATTTACATCTTCAAATCATTCAGCATACCATGTTGGCGGTCCTTAATCAACTGAAGCTTGTTTATTCTCTCGATAATGTTTCTATAACATCCCCAAAGTGGATGACAAGCTCCTCTCTTTCCCTACTCTTTTTTTTAATTCCAGGAAGTATTTTATTTTCCAAACTAAAGAAATAGTTTCCATGTGGATGTAACTTCAGAAGCTATTGGGGCATTGCCTACTCTTTTTGAAATCTTGGAATGGAAATCATACTGTTCTGGGAGTTTCTCATCCTTAAGCTCTGTTTGTTTCCTTCATTACTACTGTTCGGCTTGCATTTCTTTTGGAGAATCCCTGTCCTTGATTCATTGTTTGCTTCCTGGGTCACCTAGTATTTTAAAACGGATGCAAAATAGTCATTTGGCCTATTTGCTGGTATATTTTCTCTCTCTCTCTATCCTCATTACCATTTTTCAAGACCCTACATTTTACTAGCATAATTGCCAAATTTTATGTCAGCTTATGGGTTAGAACTGTTCCCCTTTATTCTTTTAGATCTGTTCGGGATCTGTAATAACATTTTCTTTTCCAGATACTTTCTTTAATTTTTAATGTTACACTGTTTCCCTTCAGTCTTGCAAGGTGATGTGATGTTTACTCCAAAGCCACTGAATGAATTTTAAGAGATATAGGGGCTAGGCATTCTACTAAATAAATTTTAGCAACACACACAAAATGCTGGAGGAACTCAGCAGGCATTTTTTTTCTCCAGGCCTGCTGAAGGATCTCGGCCCAAAGCGTCAACAGTAATTTTTTTCCTAAGATGTTGCCTGGCCTACTGTGTTCCTCCAGCATTTTGTGTGTGTTGCCAACAAATTATTCAGTTAGGTTGCTGAAAAGAATGAAGCAAGTGTCAACCTAGATAATATGCTTAATTAACTGACTCAACTGTAGAGTGAAGGCTAACATAAAATGTCCTAGTTGCTGGTATGGCAAACTGCACAGTGAACCATTTTAGCTTGAAGAATCAGTTGATGTATATTGCATTTTGAGGAATTAGAAGCAAATCATGTCAGCTGATGCTGCAAAACTAAAAACAGAGTTGATTCATAACCAATAGCTAGTCTGAAAATAAATAAAAACTGTCAATGCTGGATATCTAAAATAAAAACAAAAATTGTTGGGGGATCTCAGTATTTGAATTGGAATATTAACCATATACAGTGAATTCTGTTTAATTGGGCCATCAGTTAATCGAGGCAGACACCTACAGTATTTAGGACAACTCTTAAAGAACAAAACCTAAAATCGAGAAAGTAGTTGGGGTTTCCTTCGTTTATTTGCGACACTGTTAATTAAGGTAGAAGACTGTTGCTGAACAGTTTCTAATGAGTGTCAGGTGCATGGCTGTTAAGACACTACACTGTAGTTACAGCAAACAGTTTTTTTTAAATCAAGAAAGCATAGTACAAAGGAGGTTTGTGCAGTACATAACAATTCATGTCTATGAAAGAGATGCACCCATAGTACAATCATGCTTTGGTTGCCTCCCTGCCCTGACCTACCCCTCCCAATTCCCATCTCCAAGCCATCATTACATTAGCAAAAAGGGTTAAACAGAACCTTTATCCCCTCAGAGCTGCATTGGTATAGAGAAGGTGTATTTTCCTAACACGTAAACTGTTGTATGTTTGCACGTCTGAGTTTGTAGAGTTTTACCGAAGAATGCTGACTGTCAGGGAGTTATGTTCAGGGGAAAGGAAGAAGGGATGAACCTTTAGTTTGGCTGGGAATTCTGAAAATATTCAGGAAAGGGTCCCCACACCTTTTGGAACTTTATGTCCGAATTGAGAGTTGGATAATGGATCTTCTCAAGATCCATGATGTCCCTGACCCACTGAGTGTGGGTGGGTGGGGCAGCATCCCTCCACCTGAGCAAGTCTGCGTGCCTGACCAAAAGAGAGGCAAAAGACAGTATGCGACGTTTGGTCGGACTTAGGTGCGTGCCACCCTCTCCGGAGGTGCCGAAATGAGAAATCAAAGGGTTAGGTTCCAGATTGTAATTAAGTATTTGGAATAGAGTTTGGAGAACATCTTTCCAGTATTTTTCCAAGCCAGGGCATGTCCAGAACATGTGAATAAGGGAAGCCTCACCCCTTTTGCATTTGTTGCAGCAGGGATTAACATCTGGGTAAATGCGAGATAATTTAGTTTTAGAAATATGGACCCTGTGTATGACCTTGAACTGTAACTGGTAGTGGCAGGCACATAAAGAGGTTGAGTTAACTAACTTGAAAACTGAATCCCATACATCGTCTGATAGTGAAAAATGTAAATCTTGCTCCCAGGCAGTTTTAATTTTGTCAAGGGGGGCTCGCTTCAGAACCGCTAGCTTGTCACAAATAGTAGATATTAGACCTTTTGCGCAATGGATTCATGCAGAGAAACATATCAACGATGTTTGTATTGGGTGCTTCAGGGAAGTTTGATAACAAAGGGCTGATAAAATGTTTAATTTGCAAATATCTGAAGAAATGAGTGGTAAGTTAAATTGCAGACAATTGTTCAAATGATGAGCAAACAGTTTTTAAATAGCGTCAGCTTTGTGTGCTTGTGTTCAAAATGCAGTGATTTTCACCTGGTGAGAAATAAGTAGTGAGACAATTCAGAACTGTTTGCACGCTGTGCATTTGAGATTTCAGGCTTGGACATGCCAGAAAAGTCCAGGAGTGAAAAAGAAGCAATTTCACTACTACAACAGGTTAGAAGCTATGAAGAATTTGAAGGTATATCAACAATAATCTTGAACGTTTCAATGTAGATGGGGATTTGAAGGATGCATGTTATGAAGGCAGTCCATTATCTACACTAGGTATCTGCTGATTTTGTTCATTTACGGTCAAAAGAATGCTCCAGCATACACAGAATCCCTCTGTCCGTAACTATTAGGGACTAATACACACTTTTATTGTACTGTAGTAGTAATGATGGTGTTCTAATTAGTTCTGTATTTCATTTAAATACATAATTTGTTACTCAAGTTAAATGATGGATTTTTTAAATATACCTTTTAACTATTTCTATGAAACTTCTGTTAATTAGAGTGGCTGTCTGATTGTGCTAAAATGGGACCTGATGTGTCCCAATGAGCTGGAATCCACTGTATCTCTTACCACAGATACATTCTAACTTTCTGAGTATTTCCAGCAGTTTTGATTTATTTCATAAAGTTAATCTAATAAGTAATAGAAGAAAATAAATAAAAATCTAAGGAACATATGCCACTTTTTGGTAAGAATTATTCTTATTCTAACTTAATAGGTTATTTTGGGAAAAAATAATACTAGGGTGAGGATATGCTAGCAGTCATTGCCTGGTTTGGATATTCAGAAAGTCTTGGACAAGTCTCTGGGAATTTCACACCATCTTGTTGAATTGGTGCAAATTTGCTGCAGTTGTTTCAGAGTTGGTTATATTTTCATCATCTGCATTTTATGACTGGATCTGTATGGAGGTTAGTCACCTGCGAAGGGGAAGATATTTTCATAAATTATTAGCTGTAGATGGTTTGGGGGAACATCTGGGTATAATAAGAAAATTGTGGATGATTCTTGGACTGGTGGTGAGTTAACTTCTTGGAGCAGGTTTAGCTTCCGTGAGTGAAATATGGTGAACTGTTATCATGGATAAATGAAATCTTATGTTTTTTGTTTTGAGCAATATAAAATATGTTTGCGGACTGCTCAGAGCTAAAAGTTGATGCAGGAGGACAAGGGCCTCAGGAGTTCCAATTTGCAATTCATTCAGATTTCAAAAAAGAATTCCTTAAAACCAAGGCAGCCATTTTTTATTGCATGTTAACTATTATTCAAAATAGAATCATTATTCTTATCTTACCTTGGCTGACAACGTTATAGATAGTTTGGTCCTGCACATCGAAGCTTTGCAAAGGAAGGCTGTAAGAATGAATTACTTACAATATTTCATTTGTTGTGATGCAAGGGAGGTTTAATAAAATACATGATTAAAGGACTTAACTATCAAAAAAAAAGATACAATTATTTCACTTGGGCTGGATGGTGACGTACTTGTAAGTCACATGAAGGAGAACTACAATGGAAATTAACTGGTACTTTCCCCAGATCAGAGGAAAGCTCTGAAACAATGTGCCATTTTGTGTTACAGCTGACTCTGCAAATTTTCTGTAGCGAGCTGGACTAGAACAAAGATGACCGCCAGGAAATTGTAGGTGAAATACTCATCAATATGAGCATTGGCAATGTCCTATGTTTAACAAGTTTTTGCTTGCTTGAGTGGGTAGGAATAAAATTTTCAAAACAAAAGCATTCCAGCATTTTTCCCTCTAATTAGTCTGTTTTAAACTGCCTTTTAACCTTGCTCTGGAGAATACATGACTGTTTTTTGGTAGTTTTCTCATCATAATATTTGTGCACTGTGACTTTATGGGGAAGCTTGAGGGAATGATTTGTCTTTTCCTGCCTTTAATATCTGTTTGTTTGAATGAACTGAGTGAATAAATTATCCAGGCATTAAAAATGAATTTCTAGCTGAGACATTACAGTCTTTCCTAAACGGAGAGAATGAATTTATGAAAGACAAAATTATAATTGTTGCCTTAAAGATAGATAAAACACAAATGTATTGCTGAATGTTAAATTAGCTAATGGTATTATTTAGCACTGCTCATCTTAGAGCAAAGATTGCTGTGAATAGAAAGCCAATTGACCAATTACAGGTGGATCTTATTTTGAAAAGTCTCTGCTAGCACATGAGCAGGAGAAATAAGAATTATAGGGAGCATCTGCAGAAGGTTTGAGATGAACATAGACTACTGGTATGTATGCATTAATCATTATTCTGTGTTATGTTCCATTTGTTGCATCAGTGTACATGAATTGTGCTGCAGTACTTCATAGTTCGTGCAATGAAAATATAATTCTCAGATGATCAGTATGTTTTGTCACTAATAATAGCTCATCTGCTCTTTTTACAGAGCATGGAGAAACCAACAACGTGGCGGAAGAATGTTCACAAGCTATCATCTCCAACACTTGTATCAATTAATAACCAGAACACAGAAATTTCAAATAGCTTGCAAAGTATTAAGGACAAATGACAAGTGGATGCGTGTGGATGGGTAGTGAAGGGTAACACTGGAGTTGGCTAACAATAAAATGGCAGCTGAACTAATTATGGACTGCTACTCATTAATGGCTCAGTTGCAGAATCTTAAAGGACTTGCTTTCTGACAAGGCACGTGACTACTCGTAGATGTGTTTGGGCAGAATGGTTTCTCTGTGCTTGCTACAGTGCAGCATGGAGAAATAGATGGCCTTGCTCCAGGCTCAAGCTGACAAAATACCACACTAGTGTCAACTGTAATAGATGGCATTTTACAGAATTTGTAGGCGCTGAAGTAAATGCATAGCTATAAGGAGGGGTTGGACAAACTTCTATTGCTTTCTTGGGTGAGTCGGAGGCTGAGAGGCAGTCTGTTAGTAGATAACATTATGAAAGGAAATGACAAGGTAGATAATCTTCTCCCGGTATGGAAATGTCAAATATTAGAGGACATACAGTAGCTTTAAGGGGAGAGGGGGAAGTTTAAAGGAGATGTATCTGCCAATTTTTTTATACAGGGAGTGGGAGGTGCTGGAACACGCTGCCGGGGAGGTGGTGGAAGCAGATATGATAGCAACATGCAAAAGGCATTCAAGCAGACAGTGTGCTGGCGGATGTGCACTTTAAATTGGCACCATGATTGGCACAGACATCATGGGTTGAAGGCACAGTTTCTGCACTGTATTGCACAATGTTCTGTGTATGCATTTTTCAGATAGCTTTTTCTAACTTTGCTTCAGCTTACTTGGACAATATTAGTGGGTAGATGTTGAGAGGGTTCTTATAGAAGCCCTTTCCCCTTTGTTTAGATAGACTATTAGCATTATGGGGAAATACAGGACCCATGAAGAGAATCTTCGGACACAACTGCTGGCAATTTTACTGTCAATTTTAGACCACTATACATAGTTTCATAATTGTAGGCTCCACCTTTTAAAAGCAGTGAATTAAATTCTTTTGAATATAATGCAGGAAAGTACTTGAACTGTGGTAAGCTGAACTAGTTTCAGATAGGAGATCTTCTGAATCCCATGTGTTTTTTTTGGTCAGTAGACAGTCATCATAACTACTCAGTCAGTGTATCACCAGAAAGTGTCACAAATCCTGAAGCAGTGTCCACATATCCAGGAGTCACAAAGGGAAATTGAAAGTTGGAATACTTACTTACTCAGTTAAATAAAAATCTTATTTTGAATATCTTGCAATGCGTCAGCTCTTTTATTGTGAAGAAAATAGTAATGTTCCTCTAAAAGCCAGGCATATCATGCAAAGGTTGATACTGTAGTTTTTAATTTGCACTGAATTGATTTGATTAACCTATTGCATGAGCATCTATGCATCAAACATGGCAAAGTAGACAGCTGCAAATACCTCAATTTCCTATTGCATTTTGAAGGATCAGGCAGTGGCTGTTAAATCAGTGTACCAAAATTATGTAGAAAACATGTTTGTTTACAGTTACAAATTCTAGGAGGGTGTCCTGGAAGTTGTTTTCATTAGATTCTGGAATTGCATCACAGCTCCCAGTGGAATTTGGATTAGGGACAGGGATGGAAGTTGGGTTTGGTGACTGATTTGGGTTTGGTGTGGCCATGTCAGAACAAGAGTAAGTGATAGGAAGCAGCTGCTGTCAGGCTGGTAGTTGGATCTAACAATTGTACAAAATACTGTAGATAATGGAAATCTAAAACAAATGCAGAAAGTGCTTAGAATACTGAACAGGTCCTGAAACAAGTTGAAAAGTTCCTCTCTGATTCACAATTTACCTGGACCCTGGTCAGACCCCACTTGGTGCTCAGTTCTGGTCGCCTCACTACAGGAAGGATGTGGAAGCCGTAGAAGGGGTGCAGAGGAGATTTACAAGGATGTTGCCTGGATTGGGGAGCATGCCTTATGAGAATAGGTTGATTGAACTCAACCTTTTCTCCTTGCAGCGATGGAGGAGGAGGGGTGACCTGATAGAGGTGTATAAGATGATGAGAGGCATTGATCGTGTGGATAGTCAGGGGCTTTTTCCCCAGGGCTGAAATGGTTGCCATAAGAGGGCACAGGTTTAAGGTGCTGGGGAGTAGGTACAGAGGAGATGTCAGGGTTAAGTTTTTTACTCAAGAGTGGTGAGTGTGTGGAATGGGCTGCTGGCAATGGTGGTGGAGGCGGATACAATAGGGTCTTTTAAGAGACTTTTGGATAGGTACATGGAGCTTAGAAAAATACAGGGTTATGGGTAAGCCTAGTAATTTATAAAGTCGGGACATGTTCGGCACAACTTTGGACCGAAGGGCCTGTATTGTGCTGTAGGTTTTCTATGTTTCTATGTTACACTAAAATAGAGTAGCATAGCAATATTGGAAAGCTCAATATTGGATTATTTTGAGATTTTGATCTCTGCTATGGAAAAGAAATGCCATAAGGGCCTTATTCTTGCATTATGATGTTTATAATGCAAATTTGTTGAATTCCCTGAGCTTTTGGAGCAGCCTTTCTTTATCAGCTCATCCTGTTGTATAGATTTATCATAAGGTAACTTCAGCAGCTAACATTTAACCTTACAGCTGTGATTTCTAGACAAGTCCCATTAGTCCAGTTACTGAAGAGTTTTGCTGTCATGGAAGATGAGGAAGGAAAGCACTTGCAGAATCTTGGAGTGGAACCTTGAAACACTGGGGAAAGTATTATCTATAAGGTCATGCTTTTGTTGAGAGTCCACAGAAACTCTTCAAATTGAGAACAATGTCTTACTGGCAGGAGGTGGGCATTGAGGTGTATGAGTACATTTTGGGAAACCCACTATTAGCAGCAATTCCTTTTGTGTTCCCTGGATATTTGTGCAGGCTGAAGGAAAAACACATGAATTGTTCCTGAATACAGAGCTTCAGTAACCTCCCAAAAAAACCAATGAGTTATATGCTTAGGACTGAGATGCACTTTACAGCAAAGTTTTGAATCTTTAAAAATTAATTTGTAGGCGGACTGAACAAAGTTTTTTGAAGATGGAGTTTTCTTTGGACACAAAAATGCTGATAATTGTGGTACAGTAAAACTATATAATTTTGAAGGCAGTAAGTATACCATGAAATTAAGATTTTTCAAGTTTAATGTTTCAAAATCTGCAGTTTTTCATGTAGATGAATGGAGTTACCTCAAGTAAAGAACAGCAGATACTGAAGTGCTGAACCTCTGAAATCTTTAGATGCAATTGCAAAATCAGTTCACAGTATTGTAAATTGGAATAGCTTTGCCTAGAAATTAAATTGCACACTTGTGTATCATTATCTGATTGAAAATTGATCATGTATTTATTGAGTAAAATTCTCTTCTATACAATTTCAGTAATTATCACCGTGCATTCTACATGTTTTGTACTGTACTCTGCTCCTGCTGTAAAAAGCTAATTTTCATGGCATTTATATCCTTTGTATGCCTATGACAAATTTGAATTACTCTTGCCTCCCAATGCAATATCCATGTGTGGGTCATACGGAATGATGTAATTTCCTGTACAAATCTGCACATGGGATATTCTGGGAATACTTGCACCTCATTACCTGGGATCATCTTTGGGTAATCTTGTCTTCCCAAACAGAGTCCTCGACCGGGATCCCTGTCAGGTAAGTTTCAAACTTGACTTGCATTGGCTTCAGATCATTAAGTGTTAGAGGCAAACTAGTAACAGATGCCTGGAATACAATTCCTACATGTGTGAACAGGAAATGTTTTTTATTGCTAAGCACATTGCTAAGTCAAGTGACTTGCTGGACTTGTGATGAGTGGTTTTCTTAATAGTGTACTGTGAGCATTTTCCATTTGAATATTGCAGCGCCATGAAACCTATGCTGTTGGAATGAGTGGGTTTCACAAGAGCATGATGTAAATGCAAGCAGGGTTTACTACTTTTGATGTTTCTGTGATTTGTTTAGGTCCCGCCATTTTCATAAGATCCTAGAATGAAGGCTCAAAGATGTGCATTGACAAATAAACTCATTTACAATGAAATACCTTTTTTTTTGCTGTTACATATATTTTCATTCTGATATTTGTATGTTTAATTTGACATTTGTCAATTATTTTTCACATCTTCATTATATTTTTTCCCCATTCAGGGCTATTCATTCCAACAAACTCCACCGGACATTCCTCTGGGTATGTGGGAAAGGAGCTCCACATGGGGAGCAGATACAGAGAAAGTCAATTCTGATTAATTTTTTCCTCTGAAGAAGGGTATATTTTATGACAGAAGTATTTTGAGATTATGAAAAACTTTATCTTCCCACCTTGGTGGATCCTGCTGTCGACTCTTGTAACTTCATTGCTAATTGTGCTGGTGAAAGTCATTACTTTTTTATGGAATGCTTTTCGAGCTTTGTTAGGTGGAGAATGTCAATTTATATTAACCCACTGCTATTGCGAAGTTAATGGTCTGTTTATTTTTACATAAAAAGTCAACAGCAACAAAGCATCATTCTTTACACCAAGAGCACATGACCAGGAGAGGTTCTTTTGAAAAAGCAGCAATAAAAATGGGGAAGTAGTCCTATACTGTTAATATAACACCATGATTAATAAATTATCAAGATTAAATGATTCCATCTAACTGTAATGCCCTGGATAAGATTTTTACTGCTGTGTTGTAGGAATTTCATTTTAACAGTCTGTTCTGCTTTCAGCCTGTTTGAGCTAAGATAAGGGGCTTTGTTGCTGAACTTTGAAATGTGGTGTGAGCCAATCAGGACGGTGAAATTAGGAGAAGCTTCTAGAGAA
This sequence comes from Hemitrygon akajei, assembly GCF_048418815.1. Taxonomy (NCBI): domain Eukaryota; kingdom Metazoa; phylum Chordata; class Chondrichthyes; order Myliobatiformes; family Dasyatidae; genus Hemitrygon; species Hemitrygon akajei. Next base: position 59,456,027 of record NC_133136.1, read on the forward strand.
CACTAGGCAGAGAGGTTTTGTGATGGACACTGGTGTGGGTCGAGGTCTTTTTGGCGGGAGCTGGGAGAAGACAGGAGGGAAGATGGGTGAGGATGCCGTCCCTATTGCACAGGGTGCTTTGTGCAGATGAATGACATCAAGGAGGAAGGGCCAGTACTCCCATGGGAGAGCTTGTTTGTTCGAGATGGATTTTGAGTGACATTTGGAAGGTAGTGTGTGCTATCATGCAGACAGAGGGTCCAGTGCATGAGTTAAAGACAACTTCAAGATGAACTCCAACTTGTGTGAACATTTGACTGCTTAATTATAATGGGGTCTTTTTTTTTCTTTCTTTGATAACTGTTTGGTTAAGTTAACATTCCTAAATATGCTTGCTTTATAATTGTACACAGTGTATGCTCTGTTATTTCTTGCTGACGGCGATTGCATGGGGCAGTAAAGCACACAGCATTCACACAAACTGGGGTTTGGGTAGGCAAGACATCCCAACCTTGCGGATTTGACGTGACTCAAGTCATACCTACCCTAGACATACGAAATCTGACTAAGGTGATTTTCTCAGTGCTGAGTCTGGTGGGTGTTAGCGAGGGGCTAATGAGCCCCATTTTCAGAGATGTCCGGTAAAAAGGGCTTTCATAACTCTGACAGTTTCTTCTGAGGATGTGCTTATTGGAATAGTCTCTGAAGAAACTAGACAGAATTATAGTAAAGATTTAATTACAAAATAGAAGCACCCATTATTGAAGAGGTGGTAATGATACAGAAACAAAACTAGTTGGAAGATGGGAGGCAGAGAATAAAGTTGAAAAAGTGATTCTCAAACTTGAAAAAGAGATTGTGATTTTTATTGGGTAGTAGGATCAGTGTTTTATTTTAATTGGGTGTAAATGACCTGGACTTGTAAATGGTATTCAATATCACAGTTCACAATAGTGCAAAATTTGGCAAACTTCTAGACCTAGGCCGTGGAGGTGCCCATCTACAGCTGGCTTCTAGACTTCCTGATTGTCAGACTTTGGTTGGTCAGAATTAGTCATACCATTTCATCCATGCTGACGAGAGTTGGTTATTGATCTAAAGGAGGGGGAGGGATGAACAGAGCTGCTGTATAGTTGGTTGACAGCTTCAAGTTCCTTGGTATCCATATCACCAGCAACCTCACCTGGTACCTTCACACCAATGTGGTGATCAAGAAAGCACATCAGCATATTCACTTTACTAGACAGCTGGGAAGATTCGGCTTGTTCACATCTCTGTGCCCCTGGACGTTTATAGATGTGGTAAAGAGAATATTCTAACAGGTTGCATCTTAGCTTGGTATGGCAGCTACTCTGCTCTTAACCAACTGAACTGGCAAAGAGTGGTAAACGGAACCCAATCCTCACAGACTTGCCTCTTCCTCCCATTCAGTTCATATTCCTAGAGTGTTGCTTCAGGAAGTCTAGTAGTCAAGAATACCTGCTAATTTGGCCATTCTGGGAGAAGTTACAGGAGCTTGAAAGCTTGGCTGTCCATGCTAAACAGTTTCTTTCCCACTGCTATTAGACTTGTGAATCAATCAATTTGCACTGATATCTTGGTGGAGTTGACAGGTTTTTGTATTCTTAAATCTACCATTTTTGGCTATTCAGGTGCATTTGCTTTTTTCACAACCCTGTCTACCTGTGACACTATTTTAAATAGTCTGTGCACCTGTACTTGCAAGTTTCTCAGTTCCATTACAGTTCCGAGTGCCCTACATTTATAGTCTGTCTTATATTGAGTTTGCCCTTCCAAAATGCATCATAACACACTTATCCATATTGAAACTCGTCTGCTACTCCTCGGTCTGATTCCCAAACTGATCAAGATCCCCTTGTAATCTATGTTAATCATCTTCACTATAACCATTCTTCAACAAGATTTAATTTAGTGTCATCCAGAAACTTGCGGTTCAGCCTTGTGCATTCCCATGTAAATCTATAAATAATAACAAATTTATTATTCATTAGCAATCAAATATATAAATAATGAATAACACAGCCCCCTGTGGCACACCGTTTGTCACTGGGTTCCATTCTGAGAAACAACCTTCAACCATCAATCTTGGCTATCTATCTCTTGAGTCAATTTTGAATCCACCTAACTAGTTCTGCCTAGATTCCATAGGACCTATACTTCCAGACCAGCCTTCCATGCAGAATAGTTGATGGTCTTGGTAGAGTCCAAACAGACAACATGCACTGCCCTACCCTCATCTACCATTTTGATTTTTTTCAAGCCAGACAAACCTTTTCATAGACAAAGCCATGCTGACCCGTGCTGATCAGACTCTTTCTATCCAAATGCTGGTAGATCTTGTTCCTCGGAATTTCCTGTACTAATTCAAGCTGACAAGGCCTGGAGTTCCCTGGCCTGTCCTTGCTACCCTTCTTAAACAGTGGTACAATGTTAGCCACCTTCCAGTCTTTGGGATTTTCACTTGTGGTTAATGAGAGCATCCACTTAGTCATGGTCCTTGGACTTGTCTTCCTGCACTCTACTTTCTCTGTAACCACAGCACTATGTTCTACAGAATGCTCTTTTTTACTACCTTGCAGTAATGTTATGTGGCACAAAAACAAAAGCTTTTCACTGATTCTAAGTCAACGTGACAATAATAAACTAATACTGTATTTATAATTGCCATGTGTACAGTTTAATCTGTAAGCTTCATGCAAAGAAGGAATTTCTTCGATCTCTAGTATATATAACAAAATAATCTAATAAAGCAGACTTCAGGAAAGTATAGATGCTGCCGTGGGCAGAAGTATCGCCTAGGCAACTTATTGCAGATAAAGACTAGTGCACTTTGGAAGAAACAGTGCAGAGAGGAATCATGTTTTAATGGTCAGCATTTTGAGGTAAAACAAGAAAAAAAATGGACAAATGCCCATGTATATTTCAAAGGTTAGTTGACTGGTTGATCAGGCAGTTTCTGCATGTGGGATATTTTGTAAACAGGCGGTTAATATGTAATCATTGAAGTCATGTTAACTTACATAATTAGCTGTATGTTATAACTCCTTTTTCTTTTGCTCTGGGTATTAGTATCATGGCTAGCATTAGCTGCTTATTCCAAAATATCCTAAAGATGGTGGTGGTAATCTATCTTGAACTGCGGACTTCTCACAGACAGACATACTTTATTGATCCTGAGGGAAATTGGGTTTTGTTACAGTCGCACCAACCAAGAATAGTGTAGAAATATGGCAATATAAAAACCATAAATAATTAAATAATAATAAGTTAATCATGCCAAGTGGAAATAAGTCCAGGACCAGCCTATTGGCTCAGGGTGTCTGACACTCTGAGGGAGGAGTTGTAAAGTTTGATGGCCACAGGCAAGAATGACTTCCTATGATGCTCAGTGTTGCATCTCGGTGGAATGAGTCTCTGGCTGAATGTACTCCTGTGCCTAACCAGTACATTATGGAGTGGATGGGAGACATTGTCCAAGATGGCATGCAACTTGGACAGCATCCTCTTTTCAGACACCACCGTCAGAGAGTCCAGTTCCACCCCCACAACATCACTGGCCTTACGAATGAATTTGTTGATTCTGTTGGTGTCTGCTACCCTCAGCCTGCTGCCCCAGCACACAACAGCAAACATGATACACTGGCCACCACAGACTCGTAGAACATCCTCAGCATCGTCCGGCAGATGTTAAAGGACCTCAGTCTCCTCAGGAAGTAGAGACGGCTCTGACCCTTCTTGTAGACAACCTCAGTGTTCTTTGACCAGTTCAGTTTATTGTCAATTCGTATCCCCAGGTATTTGTAATCTTCCACCATGTCCACACTGACCCCTTAGATGGAAACGGGTCACTGGTGCCTTAGCCCTCCTCAGGTCCACCACCAGCTCCTTAGTCTTTTTCACATTAAGCTGCAGGTGATTCTGCTCGCACCATGTGACAAAGTTTCCCACCGTAGCCCTGTACTCAGCCTCATCTCCCTTGCTGATGCGTCCAACTATGGCAGAGTCATCAGAAAACTTCTGAAGATGGCAAGACTCTGTGTTGTAGTTGAAGTCTGAGGTGTGGATGGTGAAGAGAAAGGGAGACAGGACAGTTCCCTGTGGAGCCCCAGTGCTGCTGACCACTCTGACACACAGTGTTGCAAGTGCACGTACTGTGGTCTGCCAGTCAGGTAATCAATAATCCATGACACCAGGGAAGCATCCACCTGCATCACTGTCATCTTCTCACCCAGCAGAGCAGGACAGTACTCTTGAGTAAGGAGTTCCTGGGTTTTGACTAACTGATGGCAAAGAAATGACAATATTTTCCAGTAGAGGATGGTGAATGATTTGGAGGGGAATGTGCAGATGATGCTTTTGTCACATACCTGAGGCCCTTGTCCTTGGTGGTTGTGGGCTTGAGAGATGCCATTGAAGGAACCTGGACTGAGATAATATATACCGAAACCTGGATGCATTGATGGTGGAGGAATGAAAGTTTAGGGTGGCTGATGGGATGCCAGTCAAGTGGGCAATTTTGTCTTGGATGGTGCTCATATTCTTGCATGTTCTTAGAGCTTCACTCATTCAGATAAATGGAGAGTATTCCACCATCCCCCTGACTTTCACTTCCAGATGGTGGAAGTCTTCGGGGTATCAGGAATAGAATGACACTGCATAAGAGGTCTACCTTCTGAGCTGCTCTTGTAATCATCGTGTTTATGTTCAGCTTCTGATTAGCAGATGGCTCATGGGAATTCAGGTAATGCCATTAAATCTCAAGATTAGTTTGCTGGAGATGGACATTGTGCTGTGTATTTAATATTTCAGTAGTATTTGAGTAATATTGTAAATATGTTGATTAAGCATTTTTCCTTGAATAATTTATTTGGGGTTATCTGTAAAAATAAGTGAATTGCATATGTCATGACACTACCATGTGATAGGTGTACGCCTCGCTTAAAGACCAAACTATGACTTGCATCTCTCAGATCTCTTGTTTTCCCTTGAATTAGCTAAATGTTTTGAAGTTACAAAACATAACAGTGCAGTTAAGGTATTTTAAAAATGAACCTGAGATGGTTACCGACCATGTAGCAAGACGTTGGAGTAAAAAAAATGCAGCACAGCACAAGCAGGGACTATTAAGTTTTAAAAAAATAAGGCAGAAGATGGAAGAATTCATGAGTTCATAAACAGTGGGTACTGGGTGATAATAATCATAAAAGCAAAAATGGCTGGCTACATCAGAAAGATTGAAATATTCAGTTGCTCAATGGATAATTGGCTTGTGTATACTGAGCTAATTGAACAATATTTTGAAGTAAATTAAATGGGCAATGAGAAACATACCAATTTTGCTGAGTGCATTAGGTTTAAAGGCATTCAGTTTGCTTAGAAGTGTGACTGCTCCACTCAAACCAGCCAAAATGAACTTTGCTGATATTGTAAAAGTAATGCAGGAACATCTATAACCCAAGCATTTGTTGATTGCAGAATGCTGTAGATTTCATAAGTGGAATCGAAAGGAAGGGAAGTTCATTTCAGCGTACGTAGTGGAATTGAAGAGATTGTCTGATCAAGTCATTTTCATGATGGGCTTAATGATGTACTGAGAGATTGCTTAGTTTGTGGAATCTTACAAGAAAACATTTTAAAACAACTTCTAGCAGAAGCACAACATACATTTTAAAGAGCAGTTGTAATTGCCGTATCAATAGAAACAGCAGTCATTGTTGCAGTCAGGAATGAAAATGAGGGTGAACATAATTGCAACGTCTAAACAGAAATCAGCCTGGACAAACAAATTCTAGTACCATTGTGGCAGGGCTCACATATGCAGATGTAAAGGCGAAACTTGTGGAAAATGCAACAAAGTAGGACAGATAAAAGAGTGTGTCAAGTAGACAAAAATAAATGGACTGCAGAGAGGAGAAAATTTAAAAAAAAAAGTCAAGTTGCAGTTTCAAAAAGAGCACATCTGCATGCTGTTGATGGAAAAATCTGAATATGATGAGAATGACACAGGACCGTGTAATTGTAAGTAGACTAGCAATAGACAAAGCAATATGGCTTACACAATAAGTATTTGGCATATTAATTAAAATGGAAATGGATATTGGTTCTGCTATTTCAATCATTCCACAAAATGAGTTTGAATGGTATTTCAATGATACAGAACTGAAGTCTGTAAACATCCAACTAAGAACTTATACTGGAGAAAAGATAACTCCTGTGGGGTTGATGTTTGTAACAGTGAGATACATCAACCAACAAACCACATTGAGCTTGTATGTGGTAAAAACAGGAGGGCCAGCATTATAGAGGAGTGATTGACTGAGACAGTTACAACTCAATTGGGGATCCTGTCACTATTTGCATGCCGCATCCTATGTGATATAGTCAACTGAATGTGAATAAAGAAAGATACTGGATGATGCCACTACTGTCTCTATGCTGTACACCATGAACTGAACTATTGCACACCAAAGGGCAAACTGGTTTTGGTTCTAACCTCTGTTTCTTGTTGGAAAGTGCATTGGACCAAGGTAAGACCATGCTGCCTAGAGAAAGTGACGAAAGCAGTGGTCCAACTACAACAGCTTTTGTCAGCAACGTATCTGAGAAAGCTTCTGATACGTTAATCAGGCAGTTACTTGCAAAATATGGCTTGATTTTAAGCTGGAGGAGAGTTCAAAGAGCTTCAGGGAAGATGCAAGCATTCAGCTTCTGTGAGTATAAAGAACCAGAGTATACCCTGTGTGTATTAACGTTATTGCATGAACTTCAAATTAAAGACAAAAAGCTTCTTGTAAAATTTGATACAAAGACCAAGGCCCAGCTTCATGAATTGAAGGCCAAAAAGAAAGGAGTCAATGGAGATATGAAAACAGAGAGTTCATCAGATGGTGTTATAAAAGGAGCAATAGAAGGATTAATAAGAGAATACTCCAGTGAGCTAAATGCACCTTCCCAATATTAAGATGCACAAACTAGAAGAAGAAAAAGGAAGGAGAATGAAGGTGTCCAGAGCTGTCAGAGCTATTCCCTGCAGTCTCCGGGTCAACTACAACCACCACAGAGGAGGCTTCGGAATCTGGAATTGTTTTCATGGCCACAAGGCCCACCTGCCAAGCAGAGTGACACCTCCCCCCCCCCCCCCACCCCGCCCAGTCAGGAAGGACATGATCACACGAGTAAGAAATCCTCCACGAGTGATTAAGTCTTTAAGCCTGAAGGGGACATTTAAAAATTTATTACGCTATGGATGTTTGTATATAGTAGTTGTATTATGTAATATACTATGTATAGAGTTGATGTGCATTCTCTGTTGATCTGGGTTTATAGCTATGCTGGGAGGAGTGTTGTGTATTTAATATTTCAGTAATATTTGAGTAATATTGTGAATATGTTGATTAAGCATTTTTTGTTATATGTAAAAATAAGTGAATTGCATACATCATGATGCTGCCCCATGATGTGTACATGCCTTGTTTAAAGAATAAACTATGACTCACATCTTTGGCTCTCTTGTTTTCCTTTGAATTAACTTAATATTTTGAAGTTACAAAACATAACAGATAACGGTTATGTGGCCTGAAATTTGCTTGTCACATGACAGTCCATGCTTCATTGCTGTCTTGTTCTTGCTGCATGTAGATATGGACCACTTAATTTGTGAAAGCATTGTGAAACATCTGTGAGCATTTCTACTTCTGAAGGAAGGTAGGTGAATTGCATTGATAAACTAGGTCTGATAGGAATGTCTGAACAGCCAGATTGATCTTTCTTTATGGGAGTTGTGATCCCACCATTGGAGTGATTTTTACTCTTCTGCCCATTGACTTCAGTTGATCCAGGGCTCCTTGATGCCACAGTCAAATGTTTGGATCAAAATGTCTTTAGAGTTATCCTTACTAAGGCAACTGGAGGACTTCCAACATAATTTTCCATATTTTTCATACTAGGATTGACGGATTTCAGTTATATAAAGCAGTAGAAGACTAGAGCAAGGAGAATTGAAGGGAGACCTAGTACTAGATAATGTCAATTATTCAGTGTTATCATTACACTGGAAGCAGGTAGCTATGCACTCTAGCATTTGGCTCATTTAATTCTATGTGTATGACAATTCCGTCATGACCTGAAAGTCACAAAATCTCATTAGACTTTTACACTGGGCTATGCTGGGAGATTTTGTGCCAGATGGTTAGAGGTTTTGAAGAGCATTTTAAAGAAGGAAACAGATCTAGGTATGGATTTCCAGAGTCTGCCATTAAAGTAGCAGAAGGGGTACGTACTGGTGATGGGGCAATTTATAGATCCTCTGCAGGTCATGACAGGGTTACATTCATGAGAGCTGTTCATAACTTGAACAGTTTGCAAGTTGGAAATGTGAAATTGAACTGAGTTCCCACATGTCTGTACCCTGCAGAAGCTAATCTAACCTGCCGGTGTGCCATATGCTCGATGCTATATCCAGGATATACATTGTACATTCATAAGTTGGGGACGACCTGTAAATGGGAAAGTGTAAGCTGCCAGAATTGAAGGGCATGGAGATCTGAGTGCTGTAGGGTTGGAAAAGGCTAGAGGAGGAAGGGTTGAGGTCATGAAATTCATAAAAAAAGGATATGGATTTTAAATTAAAGCACTGATAAACTGGGAGCTGATGAATGGAGACCAGGACAATGCACCATGTGCAAGTGTAAACTGAACTTCAATTATACACAACCTGAATTCAAATGTACAGCAGTTAAGTTTCTATTCTGATTTTTAATCCTGTTCTATTATAATTGATTTTCACTTTAATTAATCTGTTATACAACTTTTATTGATTTGTGTTGATACATGCATGCCTTTGTTGCTCCTTGTGATATTTTTTCCGAAGGACTGATTGCTTTAATTTTTTTCATCAACTTCCATTTATCTAAATTGAAATTTAATTCCCCAATTACAAGCTTAAATCGTAGGTTTACTGATGGGTTCTTGTTTTTATTTTAGTTTTAGGCAAACATAATTTATACATGCCCTCAGGTGCCAGATTCTTATCAAAAGCAGCTGAAAAATTCTAATGAGAGAGCTGATATGAATTTTTGGGATGGAAGGAAACCAGAGTACCCAGAGGAAATCAATGCAGTCACGGGGAGAATACAAAAACTATTTACATAAAACGGCAGAATTTAAGCTTGGTCACTGGTGGTGTCATTTTATTACACTCTGTGACGCTGCTGTGCTTCCCCAAATTTCTCCTCACATAGGGTACAGTTTAATATATTAAAAACACAATGATTGTGTTTGCATCACCCCCTTCCCCATGTCTCCAATCCGTAGAAGCTATTTTTATCCGTACCCCCATGTAAGTTTGTAATGTGGTAAATATAGGGTGACTTACATCCAGAGTGATGAAGTGTTTTGAGAGATTGGTGATTAACTCCTGCCTGAGAAGTAACTTGGATCCGCTGCAATTTGCCAAATGGAGCAACAGGTCCCCAACAGGTACCATCTCATTGGCTCTTCACTCAATCATGGAACATCTGCACAGCAAAGATGCATACATCAGGATGCTAGTTATCGACTACAGCTCAGCATTCAATACTGTCAACCCCTGAAAACTAATCGCTAAGCTCCAAGACCTTGGCTTCAATATCTCCTTATGCAGCTGAACCCTTAATTTTCTCATTTGCAGACCCCAATCAGTTTCAATTAGCAATAGCATCTGCACAAGTTTCATCAGCACAGGTGCACAACGATACTGTCTCTTCAGTCCTTTGCACCCTTCACTCTACTCACTTTACACTTCTGGTCATGTGGCTCAGCACAGCTACAATGCAGTGTTGACCACACCACAGTCCTAGGCCAAATCAAAGGTGGTGATGAATCAGCATGTAGGAGGGATCTTGAAAGTCTGGCTGAATACTGCCATAACAATCTCTTACTCAATGTTAGCAAGACTAAGGAGATGATTATTTCAGAAGGAGGAAACCAAATGTCTATGAGCCAGTCCTAATCAGAGGTGGAGAAGGTCAGCACCTTTAAATTCCTTGGTGCTGTTCTTTTGGTGGACGTGTCCTGGGCCCAGCATCTAAGTGCAATTATGAAGAAGTCAAGGTGATGTCTCTGCTTCCTTAGGAGTTTGCAAAGATTTGGCATGACATCTAAACCTTTGACAAACTTCTATAGATGTGCCTGGTATGGAAACAATCTTGAATGGAAAATCCTCCAAAAAGTAGTGGATTTGGCCCAGTTCATCATTAGTAATTCCTTCACCACCATTGAGCACATATGAACAAAAAACTCATAGGGAAGCAGTATCCAGCATCAGGGACTCCCACCATCCAGGGCATGCTCTCTTCGCCCTGCTGCCATCAGGGTGAAGGTACAGCAGCCTCAGGACTTGCACTGCCAGGTTCAGGAGCAGTCATCACGCCTCAACCATCAGGCTCTTGAACCTGTTGGGATAACTTCACCCAAATTCACTTGCGCATCATTAACATGTTTCCACAGCCTATGAACTCACTTTCAAGGACTCTTCATCTCATGTTCTCGAGATATAATGCTTAATTTAGAAAAAATAGAAAACCTACAGCACAATACAGGCTCTTTGGCCCACAATGCTATGCTGAACATGTCCTGGCAACATCCTTACAAATTTTCTCTACATTTTCAACTTATTGATACCTTTCCTGTAGGTAGGTGACCAGTGCTGCATACAATACTCCAAATCAGGTCTCACCATTATCTTCAACATAACATCCCAACTCCTGATTTATGAGGACCAATGTGCCAAGAGCTCTCTTTATGACTCGGTGTCTACCTGTGATGTCACTTTCATCCGTCTTATTGATACCTGCTGATAGCGCGGCCACAGTCAAAGTGTAGAAACTTGAAAACTCAAGTGCAAGTACACATGCACAGAAATGGGATACTCAGCCACACGTCACATAAGCTTAAAAATAAACAACTAACTGGTTATCCAGATTTTAGACATGTTGTTTCAAAGAGATATTTTGTCCGTGTCACTGAGACAATTCCTCATATTTGAACTAATCTCATGGGACTTTGTTCACCTAGCGGAGCAAGAAGGCTTTGATGAGAAACACAGCTCCAGGACAAAACAATGATGATCATTTTGGCAGATTCTTGCTCTTTGCTGATGTTTCAGAATGAATTCCACCTGACTTCTTAATGAGAATTATTATTTCTTTCTTTTAGTATTTGCATAGTTGGTTCTCTTCTGCATACTGGTTGAACGTGGTCCTTTGTTGATTCTATTATGGTTATTATTCTATGAATTGGTTTATCACTTAATGCTCTCGTTTATTCCCACCCTTCAAGGATTTGTGGCTAGGTAGATCAATTAGCCAATGAAAATTACCTCTATTGTTCAAGTGAGTGGTGGAATCTTAAACATGTTGTTGGGAATGTAGGATTAATTTGGATGAGTGCTTGTTGGGCTGAACAGCCTGATTCCAATTTGTGTAATTTTGAATTATCAAGGTTTTATTTTTAAGCTGTTATCCCTATCATCTCTTCCTGTTATTCCTTCAAAGGCTTATCAAAGATGATATTTTTTGAGCTTACTTTTTCTGCTGCTTTATTGTCTGTTTTTAGATGTTTGGCATTATCTTTCATTATTGTCTATGTTAAACTAATTATTTTTTATTTCCCAGCATTCAAATAACAACCAAGATTATAATCCTTTCATTCCAGAGGGAGGATTGAAACTGCAAGCTTCTGATATGGATTAGAGAGGAGGATCACTGAGCCAAGGCTGGGCACTTGGATTTAAATCTGGTGGTAGCCAGTAATAGAAATACAGATTTACTTATGCCTAACCATGTTATTGTCCTTGTTTACAACTCTTCTGATTGTCTTTATTTTAAATTATCTCTTCATTTTCTTTTTAAGGCTAGGTCTGTAATCCTGTGCAAGGTCACCAGTATTAAATGAATTAAAATTAATATTGTTGCAATTAAGATGTAAGAATGGAAGAACAGCTGGGGTTCACATTTACAGTTAGTTGAAGGTAGATGATGAAGCTGATAAAACAGATTGCAAAGAAATGTACAGGATTTTGTACAGAGTACAGAAGCAAAGAAGTCATGCCAAACCTTTATAGATTAAAGTGTTAGCTAGAGTTTAATGTTTCATTGTGGACAGCATATTATAACCTGATTATGAATGTCTTGGAGAAGGTGCAGAGAGGATTTACTGGAACGGTACCTAGGATAATGGACATAAGTTACGGGGAAGAAGTAGTGAATCTGGGATTAATTTTCCTGGGGCATAGAAGGTTAAGGAGTGATTTAATGTAGGTGTTGAAAATTCTGAATGCTTTTATAGAATCTGTGAGCAGATACCATTTCCACTTTGCCAGAGCTGAAGATGCTTGACAAAGAACTGAGAGGAAAGGAGCAGAAGTGTTTCATTAACTATGAGTTGTTGTGATCTGGGCTGCATTGCTTCTGTTGGCAATGGAAGCAGGTTTCTTGGTAAATTTTGAAAGGAAATTAGATCTCTAATTGAAAAGTAAAAAATAAATGTAGGACAGTGAGTATGCTGCCGAGAATCTTGTACAAGTACAAAAGGTTTGCCTTGTCCTGTGAATATAAAATAATTTAATATAAGTAAATGAGCAACGCAATCTAAATTACATGCTATCCTCTGAAATTTTAACATTAAATATTAGGTGCCTGAAAAGCCATAGTGACTTAATGACAGTCTTGAGAGTGCTGCCAAATAAAAACACAGAAGCATGATTCAAAGATGTATGCGTCAGAAATGGAAACAGATTGAAAAGCAGCTTGTTGCAAACTGACTTCCAGCAGCAAAGGAAGAAAACACACGCATAGAGAGAGAAAGCTGACTGGTGGGTTTGGAATATGTTTTACTATTTCCAGAGGGTATAGAAGGGGGTTGATTGGTCCATCAAGTTCAACTCATTTCACAAACTAATCTTATTCCCCACAAATTTTCCCTGTAACCTATTTCTATCCAGGCCTTCCTCACCCCTCCAACAAATTGTATCACACACTTACATGAGTAACAATTTACAGTGGCCAATTAACTCATCAAACTAGAATGTCCTTGGAATACAGGGAAAAGCTATACCATGCAGCGGAAATGTGTAGTTACACAGAGAACATGCAAACTCCACCCAGATGGAATTGGAGATGAGGGTTGAACCTGGATTATTGGGGGTGTAAGGCAGTAACTCTAGTAACTATATCATGTATCACCCTGTGATTGTTCAATGCTATTCATGCATTGCAAACTGTTACTAGGTCTATGTCATGATATTAATGCTCAAGCAGTCCAAACTATGGAGACCAAATTTGCAAGTTTCTCTAGTGCTGGAATGAGAGAAGAGTAAGGTGCTAATGAGAACATTTCTTCTCTTTTTACTTGTTCCTTATGTAATCAATTGTAAAGCATGCCAGGACCTTTCTCAGTATGCTACATATGCATGCACTTGCATCTGCCTTGTTAGAACTGAACCAATACCCAGAGTGCCTAAACCACAGGTGCTCAGATGCAGAACTTTGCTACCAGCATGTTAAAGTTGGAAATTCTGAAGATCTCAGTTATTTATTTTTGTGAAAGTATGTTACATGCAGTGCATCAATTGTAACAGATACTTAAGGAAGAAATATGTACTTTCAAAGAAAATTCTGACTTGCTATTTTTGAGAAAGTAAGTAAAACCTATGGCAAAGTTGAAAATAAATTTATTGACAAAAATACAGTATGTATATGTCAACATATACTACCCAGAGACTAATTTTCATTCACAGTAGAACAAAGAAATGAAATAGAATCAATGAAAAACTACACACAGAGAGTGACGGCCAGTGTATAGAAGAGAATTTGTGCAAATACAAAGAAAACCCCCCAAAATAAAAATAATGAATAAGTAAATAAATGATATTGAGAGCATGAACTATAGAGTCCTTGAAAGGAAGTCCACAAGCTGTGGAATCAGTTCAGAGTTGAGCTGAGTGAAGTTATCAATGCTGGTTCAGGGGCCTGATGGTTGAATGTTAATAGCTGTTCCTGAACCTGGTAGTGTGGGACCTAAGGCTCCTGTAGCTCTTTCCCAATGGTGACAGTGATAAAGGAGCATTGCCTCAATGGTGGAGGTCCTTGATGGATGCTGCTTTCTTGTGGCAGCTATCCCTGTAGATGTGCTTAATGGTGGGGAGAGCTTCTCTTGTGATTGACTGCAGAAGCAGGCTGCCTTGCTCTATAGAATTATTCCAGGAATGTAACCTCACTTCCCAACACTTGGTTTATATCCCTGTAGGTCACTGCATATTGAGATTGAAAGCTTATCCATATGCTTTTTAAAATGGGATGAGGGTAACTGCCTGTAAAGAAAGGACTTTAAGACCCTTTCCCCTACAACCACCATCCAATCTTTCTACCAATGGTACCTTGAACCAATACTCAGGAAGATTAGTGGATGTGTGAATTTGGTGAACACTGTTCAAGCTGATGGAAATCCAGGACTTTCCACTCACACTGTGATATATGGAAATCTACAACTTATTGGAAGAATCATCTGAGAGCATTGCATGGATTCCTCAGCGAAATGCTGGAGAATAGACAGTTGGATCGGATATCCTATAGACTGCAATGGTGTTTACAGTCTAGGAGATAATGGAGTAAATTTCTTTTTCAAAGTTATTGTACTTTAACATTTTTAATATTTGTGGGCTTTTTTTTCTTCAGTTTTAATGGTTTTAAATAATTTTTGGGACAAATACGTTGTATTGTCAGCGACTGTTACAATACATTCTCTAGGGTTCAGATTATTTGGTACTGGGGTTGCTAGTTTTGGTCATGGGGCACCATAATGCCATAACGCAGCTCATTGCCTTTTTTAGAAGTTGAAGTTTCTGGAATTAACTATATTAAGAACCTTATGAATTAAGAGTGGTAAATGAGACCTCTGGTCAGTGAACTCCATGTTGGATCAATTTTGTATGTTCAGGATTTATCTTGTAAATTAGTTTGACTTGCTGATTGTTCAGAGTACCTTTGAAAAGATTGTATTGCTGATGTACATATCGGCACAAGATGCAATCTTCACTAAATTCTGTTGAATCATGGCTGCTCCAGATTTGATTACTACTTTCATATTTGGTGAACTCCTGAACAGAATAGAAGGAATAGATTGTCTTATTTTAGGTGAACACTTTCTCACTTCCAGCATTCAATTATCCTCGTTCCAAGGCAACAATGTATTTTGGATTTCACTTGACACTCCCTCAGTCAACGCTTCTTGGCAATTTCCTGATGCTTTTAAGCTTCAACAATATTACATCATAAGTCTTTTCTACTTCCATTCATTACTGAATTAAATCAAGCTGCTTCATATTGGCTTTGTACTTTAACTCATAGTGTGCCATCTTTCTATTCTGATGCCCTTCTATTCTGAGACATTGCAAAACAGAAATGCTGGTGAAGAGTGTCCGTTTTGAAACATTAAGTCATTTACAAAGATGTTGCCTAACCCGCTGGGTATTTCCAAAACTTTCTGTTTTTATTTTAGATTTCAAGCATGTGCAGTTTTATTTTTTGATTTTTGCTTATGATATTACGTGACTGTTTAAGGTCTCAACATTGATAACTTGAAAGAAAAGCTGCTTTTTCTTGATCTTGTGTCCTTCATAAAGATAATTTAGTTGAATCAGTCTTATCTACACCCTGCATAATTGTAGTGGAGCTAAAGACATAGACGATCTCTGTAAGCAAAGCAGCAGCCTTATAATCAAGCTTTTATTCCTGGATTATTCAACACACAATTGGATCTATATGTAGAATGGCAAAGATTGTGTTGATACTATGTTACTCAACTGGAAATTGAAAAACCTACTCCAGTAATCCAGAGAACAGGAGAGTGAATTTAATGGCAGTTTTGAATATTTATTTTAATAGAGTCAAAGAGTACTACAGAACAAAACAGACTCTACAGCCCATCTACTCCATGCTGAACTGTTTATCTGCCCAGTCCCAATGACCTGCACCTGGACCATACTGTAACTCTCCATATGCCTCCCATCCACATACTTATTCAAACATCTCTTAAGTGTTGAAATCAAACTTGATTCCACCACTTTTGCTGGTAGCTTGTTCCACGCTTTCACCACCTTGAGTGAAAATCCCCCTTAGGTTCCCCTTAAAATTCACTTTTCACTCTTAATGTATGACTTCTCTTTCTAAATGGAAAGATGCTATCTACCTGTTACACCACTTTCAAGATGTTATGGATCTATATTCTAGATCTCTCTCTTCTGCTGCATTCCCTAGTATCCTGCTGCTCACTGTAACTCCTTCTCTGGCTGGTCCTCCCAAAATGCAGCATCTCACACTTGTCTATATTAAATCCGGTCTGCCATTTTTTCAGCCCATAAACTATTGAAATTATGATCACTAGATCCAAAGTGACACACTTCTGTCATCTGCACTGTCTCATTCCTTAATAGGAGATACAATGTTGCACTCTCCCTACTTGGGATCTCTATAAATTAAGAAAACTTTACTGAACACATTTGACTAACACTATCCCAGGTTGTCCTTTTACAGTATGGAAATCTCTGTCAATATGTATAAAGTTCAAATTGCTTCCAGTTACAATCTTATTTTTCTTACAACCTTCTACAATATCTCTACAAATTTGCTCCTCTAAATCCTGCTGACTATTTAGTGGTCATCCCATTTTTATTCCTCAGATCTGCCCCTATAGCTTCAGTAGATGAGCCCTCCAGTCTGTCTTGTCTGAGCACTGCTGTGACATTTTCCCTGACTAGTAATGCCACTCCTCCCCCTTTAGTACCTTCCCCTGTATCATGTCTAAAACAACAGAACTCTGGAGCACTGAGCTGCCAGGCCTGCCCCTTCTGCAGCCAAGACTCATTAATAGTTATAATGTCATAATTCCATTTGCTGATCCATGTGGTGAGCTCATCTACCTTACCTACAATACTCGTTGCATTAAGATCAATACAACTTAGAACAACAGTCCCACCATGCTCAGCCTTTCGGTTCCTGTCTTTATGTGTAGGCTTAACGTACTTTACCCGCACCCACTTCACTATCTGCCCTGGTACTCTGGTTCAACATCCCCCTGCAAATCCCCCAGCCTCCCGGAACAGAACCAGCGATCTCACAAGAATATCAGTCCCCCTCCAAATTGGGTGCAATCCATCCCATTTGTAGACGTTCCACCTTCCCCTGTACTATCTCCTAGGCTCCACGTTAAACCATATTATCTTCCTATTTCTAACTTCACAAGCATATGACACAGATAGCAATCCTGACAGCAAAATCCCAGAGGTCCTAGTCTTTAACTTAGCACCTAACTCCCAGCTATCACTCTGCAGGACTTTGTCACCCTTCTGCCTTTGTTGTTTGTATCATTGTGGAGCACAACTTCTGGATGACCTTCATCCTGCAGTTTACAAAAGTCTCATAACAGTAAAAATGAATGAGAAGTTTTTGATCTGTCATAAAAATCCAAATGGTTAGTGTCCTAAGATTGGAATGGACTACATTCTTTGGAAGTACATTTTCTGTGAATATTGTAGACTTGCATGAGTTGGGAAAAAAAAACTCAATGTAACAACTGAAGTTTTAGTTGTCTCTTGTTGATGCCTTGTAACTACTCTATCTCTTATACTCTCTTGTATCTTTTGTCGTCTGCAAGTGTTCATGTTCTATTGATATCTGTTTCACATTCCTAGTTTCAATGCCTTGTATTTGTCTACCAGATGCTACCTATCTGCTACTTTTGCTGACTTACCCATCAATAGAAATCATTCTATTTGATGTGTCTTGTTTTTATGTATGAAGTGCTGTTATCCTCCCAATTGGTATTTTTGGTAAGTGTAGCCAGTTTTTACAAATTTAGATTAGGTTGGAAGGGCTTGACAATTTGTTACCACTCTGGCATTTGTTCTTTGGTTTTTGCACAAAAAGACCTCATATGCTACTGGCCTCGTAAGTTAAGTTATAAATAACTATTTGTGAAGCCATTGCTAAACTGCTTATTGTTAGTGTAAGTGGGCAGCTGGTTCCATACCTTCACTTTACCATTGTATATGTTATGGATATAACTTTTGATACTTTTCATACAATGAATGGTCTGCCACCAAGGGTTTCATTAACTGAGTTAGAACATAGAAAAATAACACAGAATATTATAATAATGCTTTTATCATAATAAGATGGCTAAATTAATCTCTTCTGCATACACAATGTTCATATCCTTCTATTTTCCTCACATTCATATACCCATCTAAAAGTTGCTGGCCCTCCTCTGATTTTCCCCCAATGAAAACTGGCTCGTAGACCTTCGGTTTCCTTCTCCTAAAGTCAATAATCATCTCCTTGGGATTGCTAACAGTGAGTGAGAGGTTGTTGTGGCTACACTCAACCAGATTTTTAATGTTCCTCTAAATTCTGATTTGACACCACCTTTGATTCAGCCGACAGTTGTTTTGTCCTCAACCTTGCATATACCTGTAGCATTGGAGCTGTGCTTAGCCTCACAGTCGTAAAGTGAGTAGAGCAGAAGGCTAAGCACACAGTCTTGTAGTGCACCTGTGTTGAAGAAGACTGTGGAGGAGATGTTGCCAATTCAAATTGATTGGGGTCCACAAGTGAGAAAATTGAGAATCCAATTGCACAAGGAGGTATTGCAGCCAAGGTCTTGAAGCTTATTGACTAGTTTGAGAGGATGATATTTTTGAATGCTGAGCTGTAATCAATAAAGAGCATCCAGATGTATGTATCTTTGCTGTCTGGATGTTCCAGGGTTGAGTGAAGAGTTAATGAAATGGTGTCTGCCATGGACCTGTTGCGCCGGTAGTTAAATTGGAGCTGATCCAAGTTGCTCCTCAGGCAGACATTGATATGCTTCATTACTAACCTCTCAATGCACGTCATCACCCTGGATGATAGTCATTGAGGCAGATTACCATGTTCTTCTTAGGCACTGGTATATTCAAAGGCTGCTTGACATAAATGGGTACCTCAGACTGCTGAAGTGAGAGGTTAAAGATATCGGTACCTTTAAACTGAAATTCTGAAAATGGCCAGTTCACACTAGATTCATGCATTTTAATCTTGGATGAACTTCTCATGAAGGACCTTGTCAAATACCTAACTAAAATCCACATGGACCACATCCAGAACTCTACTTCCATCAGTCATCTTTATCACCATGGTAAACTCAATCAAGTTAGTAAGATATAACTTGCTCTACATCCTGGCTGTCACTAATTCAGTCATGGTTTTCTGATTGCTCATAAATCCTAACCCTGAGAATTCTCTCCAATAACATCTGTACCACTGATGTGAGACAGTACAGATTTATAGGTTCCATGATTTATCTCTATTTCCCTTTTTGCTTCATACAACAACATTAGCTACCTGCCTGTCCTTTGGGAGTTTGCATATGGTTAGAGAAGATGTGAAGATATTGGTCAAGGTCCCAGCAATCTCATCTCTTACCCCTCAATAACGTGGTATACATCCATCTCACACTTAGGTCTTATCCACCTTAGTTTTCGTTAATGGACCCAACATTTCTCCATTTTTTTATTTCAACATGCTCTATTCTCCATGTCCTTCTCCTTGGTTAAGTACTGATGCAAAGTACCCATTTGGAACCTCATCCACACCCTCTGCTTTTCTAATTCTTGGGTTGGAGGCAGCCTAAAGGGCAGTTCTGATTTTTGCTTGTGGCAGGTATGAACACTTCTAGTTGGCTGATAGTGTGCATTTTTGATTGTCTCTTCCTGACCATTCAGATCTCTTGATGAATGGATCTTCTTGTTCTAAGTTGTTACATAACATTTTCTATTTCCGATCACTTTTCCATATCAGAACAACTAAATGTAATTCTCATCTAACAATCTAAGATTTTCCTTCCTGGCAGTTTCAATACTTGATGGATTTTTTTTCTGGAGTAGTTGCTATAAAGCAGGTCTAAGAATTGAGGAAATTTGTTTCTTGGTACAATAGCTAGTGTGAAGATAAGCAAGCATAGCTTAGGAAGGCACATAAATTTTTTACCATACAATGGAAAAGATTATATCAAATTAGGTCCCTGCACAGATTTAATTGTTATTTCTGAAAATGTGTTTGTTATGATTGATCTGTGGCCTTAGTGTGCTAATCTCCTTCAAAGAAGGTCAAACACTTTATTAACAAACATAGAATCTGGAGGTGCCTGGAAGTCAAAGTAATACACACAAAATGGTGGAGGAGCTCAGCAGGGCAGACAGCATCTATGGAAAACAGTGAACAGTTGACGTTTTCATCAGGACTCATGGAGAGGTCTGGCCTGAAACCTCAACTATTTACTCCTTTCCATAGATGCTGCCTGGCCTGCTGAGATCCTTCAGCAGTTTGTGTGTATTACTTCGATTTCCAACATCTGCAGAATTTCTCTTGTTATTAAGTTCATATACCAGGTTGGTTGCAGTTTGATCTCTTACTTGTTTGACTTATTTTTACTGAACAAAACCATAGTTTCTGAAGTGCTATGGAAGTTAGGTAGCATGCAGTATATTAGAACTTTACTATTTGATGTTGTAAAATTGCTGCAGAAGTTTAATAAATGAATCACCATAAATACTGGTCTATTTTACAGGCTTTTAAAGTCTTTAATTATGCTATAAAATTATTACAGATCAAAAGAAATTCAATACCTTACAATAGTGGTGTCAAAACTCAAGAGTTCTTGCAAGGACATTTGTAATTATCTACACTTCGTTATCCGCTTTAGATGCTTGCTATGAAACTTAAATTCTCTGTCTGTGAATGATTTCAAAGTATAACATTCCTACAGTGGAAATGGGGCAGCAGCAACCTGAAAATGGAATGTAATAAATTGTCATTTTGTTGTCAGTGTTATACAGTATTTTGGAAAGGAAGATGGGCCTCATTATGATAATATTTTGTCTGACATTGTTTGTTGTAGAAAACTTTAAAGAGGCAATGATATCATTAATGTGGCTAAATGTTACTGGTACCTTTTACTTGTGCTTCATCTGGAATTCTTTTGGGTTGAAGTAAGACATGGAATAGCAAAACTTGGAACTCTTTTAAAAGGTTTATTGAAACTAATGAACAAATACTGCAAATGGTGTTAGAACTACAATACCAGACTTGTATAATAACAGCTGTAACTTTTCTAAAGCACTGTGTACTGTTTTTGCAGTTTAACAGAAATCTTTTTACTAACTGTAACTTCGACTCTTATGCAATTAGCTATAACTTTGATTCTAGATAGAGCTTAACTCCAGTAAGTAACACATATTTGGCCTACCACCAGTTGACTCAATCTTTGACCAAAATTTGCACCCAAATCCTTTACTTTCATAATTTAATGGAATTATGCCCTTAACAAATAACTGATCTAATGACCTCCCTTTGTGTTCCTTTTTGTATGCCCATTTAATCCTATCATTTTTCATAGGAAAGTTGTTATGATGGAGAAGAGTATTACATTTATCAGTACACTGAAAAGTTCCCACTTTGCTGAAATCCCATAAACTATGGAGAAAACAGATAATGTAAATATACCCATGGGTATTTTGTTTGTGAAGGAAAATTACTTTCCTTACAACATTCTTCAACTTCAACTGAATGTATTCATGGTGGCAGAATAGTCGAAGGTGTTGATGATGCTACTTGGAGTAAACTGAATATAATTATGGTAAAACTTTGATAATCTGGCATTCTTGGGGAATGCTGGATTAGCAAATCTTTTTTCAGACAGTTAAGTGTCCTTTGTATTAATACCCTGGAGCATTTTGAATTAGATATTGCATGGGTTTATATAAAATTTCCCACTGAATCGGGTGAATTTACTGTAAACATGAGAAATGGGACCCTAGCATTTGAAAGGCAGGGTGGGGGTCAGAAACTTGGAGATTTGAATGACAGTGAGGGAAATGGCATCTTAGTGAGTGGGAACGGAGCATGGGAACCCAGCCCACATCGTGGTTGGAATGGAGCATGTCAAATTTTACTTGGTGAGTCAGATGGCGAATGGTTTAGTAGTGGCTCTTGAACATTTCCTGTAATGTGGTAAGGCACGTCAACTGTTTTATTACATCACCACTGATTTAGAACCTTTCCTAGCTGTTATTTTTTTTCCTACTGTTTGACTTTCAGTAGTTTTACAATTGAAGAACAAGATAATCAATCTGTTTTGGGGTGGAACAGTAGCGCAGCATTACTGTAACACAGTTACAGCACCAACAGTTTGGGTTCAAATCACCACCGTATGTAAGGAGTTTGTACATTTTCCCTGTGACTGTGTGGGTTGCATCCGACTGCTCCGGTTTCCTCCCATACTCCAAAAATGTTAGTAGGTTAATTGGTTACATGAGTGTAATTAGGCAGTGTGGTCTCATTGGCTCAGAATGGCCTAATATCATGTGGTATCTCTAAAACATCTCTAAGTATAATATAAATATATTAAAGATGCCTACAAAATGTAATCTTGACAGTTTGCTGCTAATCACACATTGATAATACACTGAATACTTGGTGGTGGGCTCATCTTAATTGACAGTTAATTAAACTGTTATGAATTTATCAACGTCTCATTAAAAATGATTTGTTTTGAGGTTTAAATGCCTCAAGAAATTCCAGTTAAACCTCAATTTTCCTGTAGATTTAAATTTGGAATAGACATCAATTAACCACTCATAAGATGGTGATGATGCATTTTAGAAATTTGGCAGACCAGCAAAATAATATTTCATAGTTAGTGACTTCCTATTTCAAAAGAATTGGGTATTGGTAAAAATATTGGTGTTCATCAATGTTTGCATGAGTTCTTGTTCTGAAACACTTTACAAGATGAATTTCTTCTCGGTAGTTAATTTGAGCAGCACAAGTTATTTAAAGTCATCTCTTCCCACTTCCATAAGATCATAAGAAATAGGAGCAGGAGTAGACCATCTTGCCCATCAAGCTTGCTCTGCCAGTCAGTAAGATCATGGCTGATCTGGGCACGGACTCATCTCCATCTACGTGCCTTTTCCCCATAACCCTTAATTTCCCTACTATGCAAAAATCTATCCAACCTTGTCTTTAATATATTGACTGAGGTAGCTGTGTCATTTTATTGTAGTCAAAGACCCCATCTGCCCCCTCCACCTACCCTAGCTCTGAGTGATCAGTAGGATAGAATGCTGTGCCATATTCACAATGGGAATAGAAGAAAGGAGAAAAGAGAGATATTTGAAACATGAAATTAAAACAAGCAATTCTAGAAACATTCAGCAGGTCAGACAGCATCTGTAAGAAAAAAAAACCAGTTAGTGTTTCAGATTGAAAACCTTTGCTAGTAATGACAAAGTGGTTTGAGATGTAAATGTTCTTTCTCTCCGCCATCACTGCCACCATAGGTACAATCCAGGCCTGCTGAGCCTTTCTAGCATTACCGGTTTTAGTCACAATGGAAATAATTAGTATTTAGCAGCTCAAGGTAAACGATAAAGCAAAACGGCTGATCAAAATGAAGGGGAAGTTGCAAGAAACAAGGTCTTTAGTTAAAAGATAGCACACTAAAAATAGCACACTTGCTTAATAGTTAGCAAAATATGTTTAAATGATTTTTTTGGCAAAGTGAGGAAATATTCCTGTCTGGTAGGCAAATGTACAATCAACAGAAGGGTCTAACCTAGCAGAAATTGGTGATTGGACCATATTTTCTATATGTTGTCTTTTTTTTTAGCTACTCTGTAATGTCAGGCCTGTACAGGTAGGCACCTCCCAGTCTCCAGCCAGCTAACAGAAGTCACCTACCACTTGTTTCCAACTAATCACCTGAAGCCTATTTAAACCCAGCTTTCACCCACAATCCTTCTTCACTCATCGAACTAGCCAGCCTCAGTCAGTTGCTCTGAGTCTTCAGTTACCTTGTATTAAGTATCTGTTATCTCTTGTTTTGGAGCCCCTTATTGCTTGTTATTTTGCAGGTTATTGTTAAAGTGATTGCTCACTGCTAAAGGGTCTCCACTGTTCTGTGTTCGGGTCAAGCCTCCTCTGCATTTCTTGATAGTAGGGTTGAACCAGCAGAGTTTGCTCACCTAAAGGAAGTCATGAACGGACATAATTAACTGATCCTGATGCAGCAGGAAACCATTTGATCATCAGTTATCATCAACCAGCTTGCAGTAACCCCACGTCAGTCAACCTCTTCCCTTGGAGTCTTGGATTCTGGTGCCTGAACGCTTCGGATTGCCAGCTTGATGCTACAACTTCCTTTCCTAGTGTGCCTTGCACTTTGAGCTGAAGCAATCTCTGTATTCTACGGACCGAGTCAAGATTGTCTTAGTCAATCTCACTCTCGAATGGGTGAGCTCTGATCTGGGCTGCAGCTAAATTGGACAATAAAGCTCCCATCCGCAATAAATGTGAGAAATTCACCAGTGAGATGCGCTGGGTTTTCAGCCGTCTAGGAAGAGGTGGGGAGTCAGTGGATCGGATACTTCGTCTGTGTCAAGGCTGATGCTCAGTGCTTGATTTCACCATGGAATTCAGGGCTATTGCAATGGAGAAGAGCTGGAATGCAGAAGCATTGCTGGCCCATTGCCCTCACGGCCTCTCGGATTGCTTGAAAGATGAGCTACCCAGAAGATGCCCTCTGACCTTGAAAGCTTCATCCCTTTGGTCCTCTGTTGACAAGCATCTCATGGAATTACCCATGGGATCATCAGCCAGAACCCGAGTTCTGTTCCCAGAACTATTTCAGCCTATAGAACCCTCATCAACAACGCTCCAGAACCCATACAATTCAGAAAAGCTCCCTTAATCACTCCCCCCTCCCTCACCTCCTGGGACTGTGAGCATCAGTAGAAAAACAACTTGCTTGTTTACAGCCAATCACCCACATATCAAAACGTCACTATGTCCATGAAAACAGCACTAAACATTAGAGACGAGGGCCTTCTATCTGGTCAGCTGCCCCTGGCTCCTTGTTGCAGCACCATAGCCCCACTCACTCTCTCTGTCCTCCACATTCTGACAGCTGTACAGCACATGAGGCTGTAGTGGACCAGGCAACTTTCTGAATCAGACTTTGTGCAGCGTAGACTCCCACTCAAGCCTATCTCCCCTTCTGTGTCATGGCAATTGATCAATGTACGTTGGGGTCTGGGATGGTCAGAGTGCGCAGACCATCCAATTCCTCCTTATCAACTCACCCAACACTCCTATTATCTTGGGTTACTCCTGGGTCTCCACTCACAATCTTCAGTTCGCCTGGTCATCTAGATCATTGCCGAGTTGTCAACCCACCTGTCAGCAACGTCAGTTGTCTTTATCCCATAAATCTATGAAGACAGAGGAAACACTCAACATTACCAAACCCCTGCAGGAATGCCACAACTTAACCATTGCCTTGCCGGCAAACTGCTGTCTCATCGACCACATGTTTGTGCAATCAATCTCGTCCCAGACACCACCCCTTGCTGTCTATTCTCCCTCTCGCCTCCTGAGAACCAAGCCATGAATGATCACCTCATCAATTGTCCTTTCCAGTTCCCAGCTGCTGCAGGATTCTTTGTCAAAAAGAAAGACGGTTGTTTTCGTCCCTACATTGACTGCTGTGGACTTAACAAAATCGCCATTAACAACTGCTACCCTCACCTCTTGATGGAGGGTACATTCAGATACTCCGCGAGGCCCAGATATTCAACAAGCTGGATCTACAGAGTTAGGAAAATCGGTTCTGCACCTGCTGTGGAGATGAGTGGAAGACCCCATTAATAACACCCACTGGCCACTACGCATTCTTGGTGATGCCTTTCAGAATTTCCTCCAATACAGCCATTTTCTAACCCTTCATTCAAGAGTTCCTCTGAGACTTGCTACACAGGTATATGTTTGGCTACCTCAATGATATCCTCATTTTCTCCAAGATACGCTCAAGACTACGTCTGTCACATCCATTCAGTCCTTCAGCATCTCCTTGAAAACCAACAATACTGTCTGTTAGAGAAATGCTGGTTTCACACCCCAGTCACGTCCTTTCACCCCAAGCCATAACCGTGGATCCAGAGTAAGTGTGCCATTGTTGAATGGCCCTGACCATGCTCCCTCAAACAGCTACAGTGCTTTTTCAAAGTTTAAAAGTTCAAAGTAAATTTATTATCAAAGTCGCCATATTGAGATTCATTTTCTTGTGGGTATAGTGAATGAATCCAATAACTATAACAAAATTAAAGACCACACCAACCTTGATGCAAAAGACAATAAACGGCAAATACAAAAATAAGTAAACATACAAATATCGAGAACTTGAGATGAAGAGTCCTTTAAAGTGAGTCCATAGGTTGTGGGAGCAGTTCAGTGACAGGGCAAGTGAAATTATCCCCCTGGTTCAAGTGCTTGATGTTTGATGTTGTTAATGGTTTCTGTACCTGGTGGTGTGAGTCCTGAGGCTCCAATAACTTCTTGACAGCAGCTGCGAGAAAAGAGCCTGACTTGAGTGGTGGGAGTCCCTAATGATGGGTGCTGCTTTACTGTGACAACAGTCTGTAGAGGCGCTCAATAGTGGGGAGGCCTTTACCATTGATGGACTGGGCTGTATCCACTATTTTTTGTAGGATTTTTTTCCTGAGGGCATTGGCGGTTCCATACCAGGCTGTGATACAGTCAGTTAAAATACTCTACACCATACATCTACAGAATTTAGTCAAAGTTCTAGACGTCATGCCAAATTTTGGCAAACTCCCAAGGAAGTAGAGGCACTGCTATGCTTTCTTCTTATGCATGAATGCTGGGCTCAGGATAGGTCTTCTGAAATGGTAACACCCAGGAATTTAAAGTTACTGACCCTCTCTACCTCTGATTCCCTAATGAGGATTGACTCATGGATCTTGGGATTCTTCCTCCTGAAGTCAACAAGCAGCTCTTTGGTCTTGCTGACATTGAGTTAGAGTTTGTTGTTGTGGCACCACTCAGCCTGTCAGTCTCCCTCCTATATGCTGATTTGCCACCATCTTTGATTCGGCCTATGACAGTGGTGCACCATCAAACTTGAATATGGAATTACAGCTCTGCTTAGCCCTGATGCTCTGAAGTGTAAAGCATTTTTCAGTGTTTCTTGTACTTCTCCATCTGTTATTGCCTTTTCATAATGAATTATTACAGCCAAATCACCACTCATCTCACCACCCTCACCAAATCACCTACATACCTCTTGGATAATCTGGTCTGCTGCCACAGACCATGCTTTCTTCGAGCTCAAGAGATGCTTCACCACTGCTCCCATTCTCCACCATCTGAACCCATCTGGACCTTTCCAAATAGCAGTAGACACGTCTGCTATGAGTGCCCAGGCCCTCCTCTCCCAGTGAGGACCAGACAGGAAGACACGCCCTTATTCAACTGTATACAGTACCCTTATGGAATAGGAGACAGGGAGCTACTTGCCATTAAGTGGGCCTTGGAGGAATGGAGACATTGGCTGATGAAAAACACAGAGATTTTCCTGGTCTAGATTGGCCATCAGAACCTTGTATCCATTCAGCCGACCCACCAATTGTACGCACGTCTTTGTGCTGCCTTCCTTGAGCAATTCAGCTTCACTATCTGCTACCAATATGGCTCCAAGAACATTAAAATGGATGCCCTGTCACAACAGTTTGTCCTAGCTGAAATGGAGATGGACCCTTGGTCCATCAAACTCTCTTTGCAGAACCTCACCCCATTGACTGGAATCTTGAGAACCTGATCTGCCCAGCCCTACAGCACAAGCCTGCTCCAGCCTACACAATCTGACAACTGCATGTACATGCTGGCAGCTGTGTTCTGAGAGACACTCCTCACCCCATCACCCCTTTTCAGACATTCAAATGCATGACAGATTTTCTGCGATGCTGTTCCAGTGACCCACCATGATCGCAGATGTATGTCAGTTCATCGCTGCCTGCCCTCAATGTGCCCAGTTCAATTCTTCCAGTGAGCGGCCTTCTGGGGTCCTAAAGCCCCTACCGGTCCCTCACGGCCGTGGTGCCACAGTGATCATGATGGTCATTGACCAGTTTTCCAAGGCGGGTCACGTCATTGCCCTCCCCAAACTTCTGTCAGTCATGGAAACAGTGGATCTGGCTCTCCAACATGTAGATGACCTCCATGATTTCCCCAGAACATTGTGTTGGACCGGGGCCCACAATTCATCTTCTGCTTCCTCCTCCGCACCTCAGTGAGTTTGACCTGTAGTGTTCAACTGCAGACCAAAAGGCAGTCAGAAAGAGCCAATCAGCAAGTGGAGAAATTCCTGCAATGTTTCGCCACCTATAACTCTTCCTCATGGAGGATGTATTTGCATTGGGCTGAGCTGTCGCCCAATCTATACACCTCCTCTGCCACAGGTATGTCACTCTTTGAAATGCTTGATGGCTGCCGATGCCCAGTCTACCCTGTGAAGGGAACCCACGGTGGGGGTCCTATCACCATTGCCCTTGTTTGCCACTGCTGCAGTGCTTGGAAGAGGGCACAGAGTATCATCTTGGCTGCCAACATTACCTAGTGCTGCCAGGCCTGGGGAGCCATGTCTGGCTTTCCACTCAAGATCTGCCCTTCTGCATTGACTCTCACCCTGGTTCATCAGTCCCTTCAACATTACCCATGGCATCAATCCAGTCACTTACTGTCTCCAGCTGCCATTGCCCCTCAGAATCACACTCCGCTTCCACATGTCCTGCCCCAAGCCTGTTGTCCATGGACACTCAGCTCATCCGAACTTGCACTTCCAAAACGTAGGATGGTGGAAGATGGCCCGGTGTACACTGTTCACCAGTTGATGGATTTACATTGTTGTTGCCAAGGTGTGCAGCATCTGTTCCACTGGGAAGGGAAGAGCCTGGAGGAGAGGTCTTGGGTGATCCTGTTTCATCATGGATCCATTGATCATCAAGGAGTTCCACTGGATCTGTCCAGATTGTCCTGGGCCATCTGGTGCCAGCAGTGGTGAGAGGGGAGAGGGTCTTATCAGGTTTGCACAGGCAGGCTCCTCTCAGTCTGTCCTAGCTAACAGGAATGACCTGCCATTCATTTCTATCTCATCACCTGCAGGCCATTTAAACCCACCTTTTATCCACAATCCTTGTTCGTTCATTCATTCATTGAGCCAGTGCTTCTAGTTTTCAGTTGCCTTAATGCCTAGCCGTGTTAAGTATCCAATCTGTGTTGCTTTGTGGCCCTCGATGGCTTGTTATTTTGCAGTTTATTACTACAGCGATTGCTCATTGAATCGTGTCCACTGATCTACATTTAGGTGAAGACTCCTCTGCATTTCCTGACAAATAATTTGAGCAACTTTGTCTATGGCACTTCATCCTGTGCTCATTAAGCCAATGCTTATTTACACAAGGCCAGCAATGACACTACTAACCACTTCCAGTAAGGTGTTTGTTAATTTTTGTTGAAGCTATGACACACCGCTAAGTCATCAGTGATGTCTGAGAAGGATCGTCTAGTGTGTATAATTACTGTAATGACTGTGGCAGGAGGATGAAATCTGGGAAACACAATTTCTCTGTGCTTTGCAAAGGTCTGGCCCGTTTTTCTCGCAACTTATACTTTCATTAGTTAGAAACTTTAAATCAATAAGTTATGTCATAGTAATGATAGGGGTACTATCTTGATGTCGGTAGTGGGGAAGATACTGGAGAAAATGATAAAGAATGAACCATGATTCAGGTGGAGAAATATAAATTGGAGACATTCAAACACAAAGCCACTCAATATCGTGGCTGATCTCCCTTCAGTATAAAATTTAAGAAAAGAGACCATTCTCTACATCCTTTGATTTATTGATGCATATCCCTTTCAACTTTCCTTATAATTTACGCTATGAGAATAAACACTCCTTTATAATGCAGAATAGGAATTCTTTAAATTCGCTGCTGCTTGTTGAAAATATTCTAGTGCTCATTTGTCAAGCTGCAAAGGTAAAATGCAGTCCCCATTGGGTGTATTATACATTAATTTATATGAGCAAAAATTACATCATATTGTAAAACATAATATTTGTCAACTCCTAGAGAGCCAACTATTAAACACACTGCTCTTCCAGACTCCGGGACTATCTGTTTTTCAATACAAGAAGTAGATCTCTGTGATCTCATATGAGAGGGAACGCTCCCAATTTTCTACCTTCCAAGTAGCTGACAATTCTCAGTCTTTCAATCAAATCAGCTCGGGCAGTTGTACCCCTGGGGTTTCTCTTGCCCTGTCTTTTTAGATTAATGGTGAGCCAATTTCATTTCTTCTGAAAAAGAAACACTTTATGACAAGAATTTGAACAGTTATTGAATAAGTCATGTTTTTCTTTTAATAGGTTCTAGAGTGTTCTACCGGAATTTACAAGGATATTTTATTGTAGTTCTATCCACTTTGCTGCGATTAGCAAAATGATCTGCAGGTGGTGGTTGTAAGCGAAGAATCCCCGTGAATTGGCAAGTGTGTTTCAGTGCAGTGTTCCTTATTGATGTGTTGTATAGACCCCATGTTGATGTGATGTTCAAAGTACAGCAGAGAATAAACTTTCTAGCCAATTTGATGAGAGAATCTACATTTTGTTGAACGTACCTAAAGCAATTGCACAGTATTTTGCAGGGCATTTGTACCAAGGGGATAGCTGCCTGCTTTCTAACGTGAAAATTGTCATTGTCTTGATGAAGTAGGCTAGTGGATGGTTATTGAGATACAGAATGAACAGCATCTGCTTCATGTAGTCAATGTTTTACCTGTTACAATTTGTACATTGCAATGTAAAGTTCATTGTAGTTCAGCTTTTGCTGTTTCTAATTTCCACCCCAAGTTCAATAGTTAAATCTTCCTGAGTGATTGAGTTGGAGTTAGTTGCCTGATTAATTTACTTGGTTTACTGGTGAAAACCAGAATTGTTATGTATTTAACACAACCTAATGCACAGTAAATTGTGCCACCATATTTTAAAATTTCATCCTTTGTTTCAGGAGGGTGTAAAAAAAAATCTCCATGGCACTGCTTTTAAGAAATAAAGGGGGAATCCTTTTGATAATCTCCCTTCTGTTTGTTTCTCAAGAACACTTTATTTTAAAATAACTAATCTTTGGCTTTGTACAAAAACCATTGCTGCTATAATACTTAGAAGGTACAGTACTTGGAGTATAAATCACTTTGTGATGTTCCGTGGTAATTATAAATTCTGTACAGTATAAAGGAAAACCATTTTTCTGTTCATGTAGAGGTCGTTTAGATTTGTTTTACATTTTAGTATATTGTTTTCCCTGTTAATAAATTCAGTTATCGTAAAAAGACCACCTGGAGAGCAAATGAAGTTTCATAGTTTTATTGCGATTATGAGAAGTTAGCTAAAACTTCTGTAGCTTTTCATTGTAGTAATTTTATACTCAAGCTTTACATAAAATAAGCACTGTTTATAGGGTTTCTATGTACAAATAGTATTGCTGGAACATTATTTTCCACTTCATATGCTAATAGCAAGCTAGGGAATTTAAATCCCAAAGTGCCTTGAATTGCTTCCAATATTTAAACTCTTTCATGGGACTTGTACATGGATTTCCCTCTACATATCATTTAAGATGGTTGTTTGAAAATGAATCCCTCATTTCTAGAGCAATCACATTGAAACTGTTGTGTTTCCAATTATTTTAATTCAGTGTGGCTTTTGGTCTTAACATCACAATATAGCTACTAATATATTCAGTGTTTTCTGACAGCATATTGGATTAATGCCTCTGAAATTGATTGCACCACTTGCCACCCTTACTTTAATCAATTATTGCAATGTTGTGAAACAGTAACTTTATATGCATTGATCCAATTGACTGTAATACTGGTGTGGTTGAGAGAAACCATCAGGGAGAAAAAGAGTCGTCTGGGTAATGCTTGTATAAAATTCAGAAACATTTCCACAAGCGTATCTTCACAATTTCATTACAATGATCTGAAGAATTGTCAGAATCGTTTTGAATACTTAAACTGCAAATGGTTTGATTGCAGGAATTACTGGTCATATTATGCATTTTAATATGTACAATTTTAAATTCAGAACAGGGCAGCCTAGCTCAGTAGAAGATGAAGCAAGGGACAAAATCACTGTCTTTACCAGAATTCTTGACCGATTACTGGATGGCTACGACAACCGACTAAGACCAGGATTAGGAGGTTCGTAAAAGCAAAGTATTTTGAAATATGGTTTTGTTCTATTTAGAAAACTATGTTTATTTTGTGCAAAATATTTTTATCTTCCCAAAAAAGTTTAAAGACTTAGTTATCACTGATGTGCTGTTATGGTGAAGTAGTTAATCAGTATAGAGTACCTGATTTGTTATGGATTAGTTTATCCACAATCCTCAAAAGATTAGTCAATGGTTCAGAATAGTGGATTTATCACTTGATTACCTGGAAATCACATAGTTTGATTTCATTAGCCTGGTGTGAGAACAAGTATTGGTAAGTACAGATTTACTTTATAAGCTGACAAACCTCATCAAAATTCATGATACCTGAAGTGCAGCAATTCATATAAAATTACACCATCAATGAAGAAAGAGAAAAAAACCCATCAGAAATAACAATGTGCCATTTTTAAACAGTGTATTTCAGATGTGCTGAATACGAAGGCAACTAAAAAGATGAACAAAATCTTGGTCAAATAGTTTGCTTTTAACGGTCTTAGAAGAGGAGTGGAGTTGGAGAGATGAAAAGGTAGAATTTGAAAGATTTGTGGTGGGGAATGCAAGCTGGGTTGTGGTGCAGACTAGTCCCCAAAATGGAAGGATTCATGCAGAGAATATTTGTAGGGAAGTTTGAGATTAAAAAGATAGGGGCACTGGCACTACAATAAGACAATTAATCAAGAGAAGAGGTTTTTCAGGAGATTGCATTGGTTGTCTAGGACAAAAACTGCAGAAAGTATACGAGTAGTAGTGAAATTATGCAATTGTCCATCCTTTCTACTTCGGTGATACTATGTCCCATAAGTTGAATAGAAATCATACGAGAGGGAGTCAAGCATGAAGATGTGGAATAGGTGAGAAAGGCTAGTAAGTTCAAAGTGCATTTATTATCAATGTATAATATATACAAGCTTGAGATTCGGCTTCTTACAGGAACCGCACAAAACAAAAGAAACTAAATAGAACCCATTAAAAAAGACCATCAAACACCTAATGTGACAAAAAATGAACAAATAGTACAAGCAATAAAATTGTAAATAAATAACACTGAACTGAAGTTCATGAAAGTGAGTTCACAGCCACAAAACTAGTTCATTACTGCAGCCGGTCCAGGAACCCGCTAGTTGCAGGCCACAGCCTCGGTTCAGCGCAAAGATTAGTAGTTCCTCGCTGAGCAGCAAGCTGAATGCCGGCCCGTGCATTGCCTCCGGTCCCAACATACTGACCTTTTTAATCTGGCCCATTGTTTAAATCAGCCAAATATTGGCTCATTCCTCACTTCATTTGGAAATTTGCAGAGTAAGTCAGGTTTCATGAAGAGTGATTTCTTTTCCAAGACTGAGAAACTGAGGATGGATTTATTATTTGAGGAAAATACTGATGGTGAGGATTTTAGAAACGAGAGTAAATTTTTTACAATGCCAGCTATTTGGGTGCTATATCGTAGGCATGTCACTGGTAATAGAGTTGATGGAGTAGCAGAAATTCTTGATTAGACAAGAAAGGGAGAAATTGTAGACCAGAACAAAAGCCAGGGAGATCCGGCAAAAGTTTGGTAATGGCACAAGTGGTGCCCCAGTGCTGGGGCAAAAGAAGACTGGTGGAACTCTGTGGTGAACAGGTTAGAATTCTTAAAACAAAAGGTGAAGTGTCTGGAGGTGCAAGTCAAGGAATCAAACTAGAAACCAAGATAATATGGACCATAACACCACTATAGTAATTTTGATGAGGTGGGTCATTGCAAAAATGAAACAGCTAGTAGAGTAACTTCAGTGAGGTGAAAGGGAGCTTTCAGCTGACTTACACTCATAACCAGGATATCAATAATGTTGTGGATAGTAAACACTTTGTTTGTAGCTTGAGTGCAAACATTCTGACAGCAAATGTAGAGGAGCATGGATTTTCCCAGAAACTAATGTGGTGACTTCACAAAGAAAGAGTTATTGGGATGCCGTTTTGTGGATAGTATCCAAATTACTGAGGGAATGATGGAGAGGGTGAGTCTGTCTGTGTGGATATATCACTATGTTCTTCTATGAACCTGTTGGAGAAGAACAAGAGAAACAAAAAGACAGCAGTTAGTTAAACTACGAAGGATTCTAAGAGTCGGAGCTTTTTTTCTCTGCTATCTTATAATAAAGATGGACAGGCCCATTATGCTATCCCAGATAATTAAAAAAGGCTGCATGCTGCTAACTAAGTCAAAGCAAATGGTATCAAAAGAATTGCTGAAGAAGATGCTCTGATTAATGATCAATTCTCTTTATCTTCAGTCACCAATGAAAATTTGTAATTATATTGAAAAGTTTGGGAGAGAAAATATGACCTGCATCTCCTAAAGCAAAGAATGGATTTCAGAAAAAAAGATTTAAAACTGTTCTAGCTAAGTGGCACCTGCAGGTTCTGAAACTTCAGAAAGCATCTGCATTATCCTCATTGACATTTTATTAGTGAAGTGAAGGTGATTGGTTTATACATCTATGCAAGTCAGAAACAACTTTAAAATTATTTGGCTCCCAGAGACTACAAGTAGTAATTCAAATAGCGGAGAGCGTTGTTGAGGACATTGTTGGAAATATTAGTGATTGTAGTGCTCATTTTTAAAGTTACATATTTAAAAAAAAAAAAGATTGTTAAATGTTTTCACATGCATTTTAAGTTATGAGTTGATCTGACCATAATAGAATTAAATAATTATTTGTAATGTGCATGTGTACTATAAACCATTTCTACTTGAAACTATAAAAGTATGAGTTAATGATTATTCATTTTGTATGGACTAAATACTCTGGAAAATATGTTACTGTGTTAGAGATGTGAAGTTTTGCCACTTTTCCCCGAGGAGACTTTCTGAAAAGACGAACTGAAATATTGCTGTGAATATTTCCTTCACTTATTTACAGAACTTCCAAGTTGCTTTTACTGTTCCCCACCTAGCCCATTGGTGTTTTATGTGACTTTTAAAACTATATTAGAGAACAAACAAACACTTAGTTTATATTCATTCTGAATGGACCTCAATTTACACCTTAAATTCAAATGCAACCATACCCATTGGACCAGATTTTCTGATGCTTTGAAGTGGTTTATTTTAAGACCAGCACTGTAAACTTAACTTTCAGTTTTATGACAGCAGAATTTGTATTATCAGTAAATCTTTACAGGCTTCAATATAGTATACCTTATTTGCAAGAATGATGATGCATTATGTTTAATTTTCATTATGGTAAAACAATATAGGTTGACAGAAGGTCTGTGTGTTTTGTTCTCCTACAGTCTGACTGATCCTGCTGACCCCACTGTGCTTTATGTTGCTTTTGACCGTTTGTCTTCAGCTGATGCAACTTCCAGATTTTGGAATCTGCTAGATTGGTGTAGTGATCTGTGCAGAACTTTTGTACGTAAATGACAGAAGTTGTTGAAGGTACTGAGTCAAGGGATGTAGCTTTCATAGAAACAGAAAATAGGACCAGGTGTGGTCCATTTGGATCTTTGAGTTGGCCCTGCCTTTTAATATGAATATGGCTGATCCTCCATCTCAATATCACAGTTCCAGTCTCTTCCTATATCATCTGTTGCCTTTTGTACCTCGAAATATATGTATATTCAGTGAGATAATTTCAACAGCGGATGTTTAGAGAATTCCACAGTTTCCATGACCTCTGAATGAATTTTTTTTTGTTCATTCTTAAGTCTGCTGTCTGCAACCCAAACCTTTAACTCTTTGTTAGAGACATCCTAACCTAGCTAAATGTTCTTCTGACATCCAGTCTGCCTAGCCTTAATACAGGTTTTTCTGAACTTCAGTGAATATAAACCTGGTCAACGTATTCTCTCCTCCTCTGGTAGACCCACTGTCCCAGCCTGGTAAGCATCATGAATGTTATTTAAATATATGCATATACATTCCCTCATTTGGAATCATGAAGTGCCATGAATATAATTTGTCAAAATGGCTGTATTAGTTCATAGGCCAAAACATTTGAAAAATTGGGCCAAAACAAATGGCTCATCAATGATTCACAGTGTTGTAGTCTGCTGTTATTGTGTCTCTATCAATGAGTATGTTTCACTAGATAAAGGTCCACAGTCTGGATTTTGACTGAACCTCAAGATGTGGCGCAGCACAGTAGTCTTGTGGTTAGCACAATACTTTACAGTACTGGTGACCCAGGTCCATTACCCACCACCACTCCCATTTCCTCCCACAGTGCAAAGATGAGGTGGTAGGTTAATTGGTCATTGTATATTGTCCTCTGATTAGGCTAGGATTAAATCGGGCTATTGCTGAGTGGCCGGAAAAGCCTATTTTGCACTATATTTCAATTTTAAAAATATGAAGTATTCCACAATAAGATGAGTATTAAATGGATTGGATCATGCACTGTTTCTCATGCCCTACATTCACTTATTGGGCTGTCTTTGTAGTAGTACTAACCTTTGCAGCCCTGCAGGACAAATTGAGTTCCAATCCTGGTTTTTGCACATGTCCTGCAAAGTATAGCCAATCATCATGTAGTAGATGACTTGTCAGCCCATAATGGCCTTTGTTTGTAATCAGAGATGAATAAAAATATTTGCAATGCATTTAAAAATTTATTTATATCTGTGGGTTTACACTCTGCTATTAGTCCACACACTCCAATTTCAACCATGTTGAATTCCCTTTGAGACAGCAGAAGTACAAGATCTCTCAGTCAGCCCAAAACGACATGATCAAAATGTAAATTACAGGCTTCAGTCACATACAGATTAGTAGTAGAAGTATATTTAAAAGTAATAAAGGAGAAGTAGTAGTTTCATGAGCTGTCTGCAGGATGTCATTGTTAGTCGTCTTGGTCACTGGTACCATCTTGCTGGAGGTCAAATGAACCCGCATGACCTTTACTTTTATGTTGTAATGGCAGGTGTGGAATTCAAAGTACGCTCTCGATCCATGTGCTATTATTAGCTTGGGGTGCTGTTTGGATCAACTGAGTGAAAATGAGGATGATGATGATGGCCTTCAGGGTTTTCTTACCTTCTCATATGTGACGTTGAATTTGTAAATGTTCACTACCCCACTTTTTTTAAATTCTGAGCAAATGCTGCAGGTTCTTGGAAAACCAACTTCATCTGTGTGTACTTCCTGCATCTTGGATATCAGTGAGGCACAGAACAGTATATGTGAAAATTGGACTAGGTGGCTGATGGCTGAAATTGTATCCGATGTAACTTGAGAGCACTGAAGTTCAACACTCGTTATCCACTGTTCCCAGCGCTCCACATACAGTCCAGTTATACGTTGCTCTATAATAGTCTGGTGCAGTCCCTAGTATGGTCCTTAACCAAACAAACTTTAGATCCGAGGACCTGAAGACAACTGATGGCATTCAGAAAATCCATGCCTATGTACTGGCAACAATGATGTTTTTTGAATTAGTGCACAACAACAGTCCTGAGCACTGGTTGAATTTAATGTGCACTGATTAAAATCATCTCTATCTTTCTTAAAGGGGAACTTTTCTGCTTGCAACTACAGCTGAAGTATACAGAAAATCTTGGAAATACTCAGCAGGTCTGACAGCATCTTAAGCAAAGCTAAGTATTTTGGAAGCACCCAGGAACCACTCATTAAAGCAATGAAAATGTAATCACTAGACCCTATAATACAGGCTGCCCTTGAAACCCTCCAGAAAGAGTCTGAAATAGGATGAGAAGTCTTGTACACATGGGGGGGGGGGGGGGGGAGGGTTGGGTGAGCAGTAAGTCCTTTGGGTCTGAGATGAAGCACTAGTGGAAGTAGGTAAATGCCTAGAGCAGTGCCTCTAGTGCAATAGCTTAAAGCTCCTGAACGTTGTGTTGGAAATATCCCTCTGTATTTTAATAGTATAATTACTCTCTTCCATACATCACACCCAAAAACAACCTGTATCAACCAATGCTCCTGCCTAACACAAGATAAACACATTTACTATTACAAAATTCTACAGGTTTCACATATATAACAACTATCCTTGGTGAGCACATTGTACTCATTGCATATTTCCTGGTCTTTTGTGCATCTGACCATAGCCGCAGACTGCCGGGAAGCTCTATTATATCGAGATACTAAGTAGAATTAGGAAAATATGCTGGCATTTGTGAGGTCCTCTGCTACAGCTGTCGGCTGGTGGTCATGATACTGGGACCATATACCCCACTGATCCTCTCTAACACCCCCACCTAGTCTTTTCTATTATATATGATTCAGATAGCTTAAAATTCCCACTCTTACATTTGACCTCTTACTATTACCATTCCTTTGTAACCTTTTCATTCTAGTTATTGAAGAACAAACTTATACAAGGAAACTGAATTAAACATTGTTTGCATTTGACTCCCATGTCTGCCAGCCCTGGAAGTCTCCAGAGATGGTATGTCAAAACAACTTTGAAGATTCAAGGTACATCATGGTATATCAACCATGAAGTTTGATATGATGTACCTTGAAATGTTTGAAAGGAAAAGACTGACAAGGTCAAGGAACTGGAGCTGAATGTACTCAGGACTATCCAGAAGGCTGAAAACCTTTTAGATGAAACTTTTCCTGCAGTAGTCTCATCTAGAGTGCAGACTTCTGATATTAGATGGGTGACCAGCAGAAAAATAAGAGGAGAAAGCAGTCAGTGCAAGGTTCCCCTGGGGCTATTCCCCTCATATACCTTTTTAGATAGAACTTGAGGGATGAGTGATGACCTACTGTGCCAGCAAGGTAAGCAGTGACATAGTAGCCAGCTCTGAGGCTCCGCAGGGAAGCCCAAAGTCAAGGAGAGCGATAGTGATAGGAGACCCAATAGTTGGGGGGGGGGGGGGCAGACAGGAGACTGGATGGCCGAGAAAGTGGTGCCAGGATGATGTGGTGCCTCCTAGGTGCTAGAGTCCAGGATGTCTCAGAGCGGCTGCAGAATATTCTCAAGGGGGAAGGTGAGGTCATGGTGCATGTTCACATTAATGACATGAGTAGAAAGGGGGAAGAAGTGCTGCACAGACAATATAGATAAATAGAAAAGAGGCTGCCAAGCAGGACCTCCAAGGTAGTAATCTCTGGATTATGCCCAGTGCTGCATCCTAGGTAGAACTCAAAAAATGGTGAGGAACAGATATGCAGGCAGATTAAGGAAAGGTGTGAAACAACATGTTATCAAGGAATTTCAACTTCTATATAACTAGGACCTTATTAGTGCAAGAGGTTTGGATAGGGCAGAATTGTTAAGTACATCCAGGAGGTTTTTTTTAAAAATCAATATGTAGATAGTTTAAGAAGAGGAGAGGCTGTACTGGACCTGGTGTTGGGTAATGAACCTGGCCAGGTGACTGAACTTTCTGTGGGTGAGCAGTTAGGGAACACTGACCACAAATCCTTAAGTTTTAAGTTAGCTATAGATAAGGATGAGCACAGACCTCACCAAAGAGTATTAAATTGGAGCTGGGCAAATTATGATAACATTAGGCAAGAACAAGGAGTTAATTAGGAATGTCTGTTTTTGGGCAAGTCACATCCGACATGTGGAGGGTGTTTAAAGACCAACTACACAAAGTGCAGGACAGATGTGTTGCAGTCAGAAGGAAAGATAAGAGAACATTGGATATCATGATGAATGTAGTCAAGAAGAAAAAGGAAGACATATGTAAAACTTGGGAAACTGGAATCAAAACAGATCCCTTGAGGAAGCCAGAAAAGAACTCAAAAGGGGAATTAGGAAAGGCCAGATTGGCCTTGACAAGTAAGATTAAAGAGAATCCCAGGGCATTTTATATGTATATCAGGAGCAACAGAGAGAGTGTGGGACCTGGAAACTACAAGCTAGTGAGTCTCACATTGGTGATCAGGAAGTTACTGGAGAGAATTCTCAATAGGATTTCTGAGCATTTGGAAAACCACGGACTAATTAGGGAGAACCAGCATGGCTCTATGCAGGCAGATCGTGTCTCACTAACTTGATTGAGTTATTTGATGAGGATGATTGATGAAGGTAGAGTTGTGGATGTTGTCTGCAATTTAGTAACAGTTTTGACAAGGTCCCTCAAGAAGCTCATTCAGAAAATTAAGATGTATGGAATCTGTTGTGAATTGGCTGCTTGGACCAAAACTGGCTTGTCCATCAAAATCAGAGAGTGATGGTTGAAGTGACTAATTCTAGCTGGTGGTCTGTGATTAGTGGTGTTCCCTGGGGATCTGTACTGGGACCTGTACTATTTGTAATGTATATAAATGACCAGGATGAAAATGTAGATGTGTGGGCTAGTAACTTTGCAGATGATATGAAAATTGGTGGCATTGAACCTTGAGAGATCAAATGTAAAAGAGAATGAGAATGAATGTGCAAGTCCCTTAACAGTATTGATGTGTGGAGGGACTTTGGGGTCCAGCTGTGCAGGTTCTTAGGGTGGTTAAACATGCTCACCTTTATTAGTCGAGGGATTGCATTCAAAAGTCAGGAGGTTACGTTGCATCTTTATAAAACTCTAGTTAGGCCATATCTAAAGTATTGCATTCAGTTCAGCTTGCCTCATTGTATGAAAGATGTCGAGGTTTTGGTGAGGATGCAGAACAACTTTACCATATGCTGTCTGGTTTAGAGGGCATGTAAGGTGGGATAAACCTGGTTTGTTTTCTTTTGAGAGGGCAGAGGCTGACAGGAGATCTGATAGATATTTATATGATCATGAGAGGCATAGATTGAATAGACAGACAATATCTTGTTCCTAGGGTTGAAATGTCTGATACTAGATGGCATGCATTTAAGGTGAAAGGAGGTAATTTCAAAGGAGACGTGAAGGGCAAATTTTTACACAGTGGAGAGTATCTAGAATATGCTGCCTGGGGTGGTGTTAGGGGCAGAAACATGAGAGCCTTTTAAGAGATATTTAGATAGACACATGAATGTGAGGAAAATGGGAGGATGCGGACACTGGGTAAGCACAAGCGATTAGTTTAGTTACCCATTTGTTCACTAATTTATTTGGTTCAGCACAACATTCTGGACTGATGGGCCTGTTCCTGTGCTGCACTGTTCTATGTGTAGTGTCTGCCTGAGAGCAATTGCAAAATGAAATTCAAATGGAGTATGAGGGAATCTTACTCTAGTGTTACATAGATTTTGCTAGGAATCTAAATCTTACCAAAATGGAAGAGCTGACCAACTCGTGATTGTAGAACCAAGCCTTGATGATGTGATGGATGGGTGATGATGCCTTACATTGAGCTACAAGCAGAAGCCATCATGGCTTTCAATTCCGTTGTTGATTGGTGTTTTGAGTGTGGTGGCACACCAGCATTTGGGCTATAATACTACAGCTGAAGATGACCTTTTTGGAATATACATCTGTCCTCTTGGGATGCTGGCAGTCATACTTTAAGCAATACCACTCTTGCAATGTTCTTATTGTTCATAAGTCAGGCGAATTTAGTTTCATTGAAAGCCATGCCATTTTGTGGTTAACCTTAGGAGCACCTGCAAAGATTTGGCATGACATCTAAAACTTTGTCACACTTCTATGGATTTGTGGTGGAGAGTATATTGACTGGTAGCATTACAGCCTGGTATGGAAACATCAATGCACTTGAATGGAAAATCCTACAAAAAGCAATGGATACACCCTGTTCATCACGGTAAAGGCCTCCCAACCATTGAGCACATCTTCATGGAGTGTTGTTGCAGGATAGCAGCATCGTTAGGGACCCTCACCACCAAAGACATGCTCTCTTCTTGCTGCTGCCATCAGGAAGAAGGTACCAGAGTCTCAGAGCTCACACTACCAAGTTCAGGAATAGTTATTACTCCTGAACCATCAGGCTCTTGAACCAAAATCAACGTCACTTCATCATTGAAATGTTTCCACAACCTATGGACTCACTTTCAAGGACTCATCATCTCATCTTCTGGATAGTTATTTCTTATTTATTTATTATTATTATTATTCCTTCCTTTTTGGTATTTGCACAGTTGTCTTTTTCACACTGGCTGAATGCGCAGGTTGGTGCGGTTTTTGATTAATTCTATTATGAATGGTATTCTATTATGGATCTATTGTGTATACCTGCAAGAAAGTAAGTGTCAGAGTTGTTTATGGTGACATAGATGCACTGATAATAAATTTACTTTGAACTTTGAAATGAGTAACTACCTTCCAGTGAGGGAGCAATGCAATGACAGTAGTATGATGGGCACAAGGATGGACATATACGTGAGAGGATAATTGTTTCATAATTTTGCTTTGTTTGTTCTACAATATGGTTTGACTTGTTGATTTGTGCTCCAACAGAAACTGAAATGATCAACAAAGGAGAAATAATGGGAAAAGTGTCATCAGGAGTGTAGGTTTTTCCATAATAGAGCAGACTATTAAAGAAAACTAAAATGATATACATTTAATTGTGTGCCCCCCCCCCGAAGGAAGTAGATATTGCTAGCAAGATGATATTCCCAAAGGACTTCAGAGATGGTAATCTGCATTGTTAGCTCACTGCAGCGCTCAGAGTGAAGGGATTCCCATGTCAGTGAAAAGTAGCTTGCTCTAACTTAATGTGGAATATATAATATCAGGGTGGTATGCTATGTAACTTGAACAAAAATTAATGGTCAGATTCTTTTGTAGATGGCCATTGGGAAACACTTAAGTAGTTCTACAGAGTGGTGACATTTAACTTCAATTGTTTGTAAGGGTTTACTGCATCTGGGTGTGGACTTCCCAACATTTCAAGGGCTAAAGTCCTTAACTGAACTAATATGATGTGCCCTAAGTGAACTTCCAGGAAGGGTCTATTTTAATTGCCATTTGCTTCATCATTTCTTCTTCCTTTTTCTGTGCAGGGGGCAAGAGCTTTGTTCATATAGTGACAAGGTTATGGTAGATACAGTTGAGGCCAGTTAAATGAGTGCCCCTCTCTGGAGAACCTTGCTGTGTGACTGCCCAACCCAGGTGGCATGATACCATAATGAGCATGTCATGAGTTCACTAGTAAGCCTGTGTCTTTCTTACCCTCAATTTCAGGAGCTCCTGTACTGAGGAACCATAATTTAGGAGGCTTGCCTTGGAACCCAAGACCCTTTGAGGGTTATTCGTGGAGCCTCAAGTATGGTGGGCACACGTGGGCTGCCTCAGACTGAAAGACACTTGAGCATTGGAATGCATAGCACTAATCATGAGGGTCTTTTGGATCTGATTGCATTCTATTGTGCATTTACCCATTCAAGAAAGAGCTGGGATTTGCTTGTGTGTAACTATTCAGCTCTTGCATTCTTGCAGAAGCCCATCATCTAGACCATATATGTCAAACTCAAGGCCCGCGGGCCAAATCCAGCCCGTGGTGGAATTATCTTTGGCCCGCGAGATAATATCTAATTACTATTAAAGCTGGCTCCAGTAATCGAAGCGCCTATGGCGTATGATATGGCTAATGCTGAGTTTATTCAGGTACCAGGTTTTCAGGGTTTTTAGTGTTTATTCGGCAGTCTTCTTCATAAGAAACGGAATTTGTAAAGTGAAACACTTTGTAGTTATAGCAGAGACTGAGACACATGAGAGCAGGCTGAAAAAACGGAGGCAACGAAAGCTGAGTTCGCACACGTCTGACTGATCCGGCCCGCATGAAGCTGCATTTTGCTCAATCCGGCCCGTGACCTAAAATGAGTTTGACACCCCTGATCTAGACAAATTTGTGTGTCCACCTCCTCTGCCCCCCCCACTGTACTTTACCGTAAATAGAAGTGGAAAGGAGTTTGGTCAGAGAAGAGAGCCTCTATCACATTTTAGATGAGGTATCGGACTACAGCTACAGCTGTGAGCTGCGAGATATAAAATTAGCACAA
This sequence comes from Hemitrygon akajei, assembly GCF_048418815.1. Classification (NCBI taxonomy): domain Eukaryota; kingdom Metazoa; phylum Chordata; class Chondrichthyes; order Myliobatiformes; family Dasyatidae; genus Hemitrygon; species Hemitrygon akajei. The sequence continues at coordinate 59,500,067 of NC_133136.1, forward strand.
TTTTCTGGAGGCTAAATACTTATACTGGCAATGAACTTGTCGTCCATTAGCAGGTGAGTACCTAGGCCTTTGCATTTATATGAGATGGCAGGTCAGAGTGATTAGTGTTTGTAAAATTGTTAGCATCCCGTTACTTTGCTCTCAAACATGTAGAGGTAGTGTGCTGCCTGGAGATCGGCCTATCATTCCAAGGGCCTTCTCTCCCTACTACCTCAGTTCCAGCAGTGGCATAGAAACCATAGAGTTCTCACCTGTTCTTGGTCATGCAGGAAATTCTGTGGTACCCCACTTGAGCCAATAGGCAGAGAAGATACTTGTGGCTTAGGCAGAAACAATGTGTTTCCCAGCTGAACATAACAAACTTGTATAAAATTAACTATTCCTTAAATAACACAATTATGATGTTTGTTCCTAAATCTCTGAGCTTATTTGCTCCGAGTACCCCACATGCGCAGTGGTGGATCAAATGGTGGAAGCTGAATCATCTGCAGCTCAACATCAGTAAGACAAAGAAGATGGTGATGGACATTAGGAAGACCAGGCCTGCATTGCTCCTTGTTACTATTGATGGTGAGGATGTGGATGTGGTGAGGACCTACAAGTACATGGATGTGCACCTGGATGACAGACTTGGGTGGAGCATCAACACAGAGGCTGTGTACAAGAAGGGCTAGAGTTGCTTCTACTTCCTGAGGAGACTGAGGTCCTTTGGAGTATGCAGGCCTCTCCTTCACATGTTCTACCAGTCTGTTGTCACCAATACAATTTTCTATGCGGTGGTGGTTTGCTAAGGCAATGGCATCAACATGGGTGATGCCAGCAGGCTCAATAAACTGATTAGAAAGGCTGGCTCTTTTATAGGAGTCAAACTAGACACACTGAAAGCTGAACAAAGGACCCTACAGAAAATCCTGGCATTTCTGGACAACGTTTCTCATCCTCTGCATGCCCCCTTCGCTGAAGGAAGGAGCACTGTCAGTAACAGACTAAGGCTACATCCACACTAGACCGGATAATTTTGAAAACGCCGGTTTCGCGTAAAAACAATAGGCTTCCACATTATGCGTTTTTTAAGATATCTCTATCCACATTGAAACGGAGATTTTGGCAAATCTCCTCCTGCTGTGCATGCGCAGGACACATCTACCAAAAACAAGCAACATGTTTGGTGTCGAATCTCGCCGTAGAAGTGCGCGTTTGTGTAGTTACAGACTAGAAAAACTTTAAAAAAAAAACGACGGACAGCTGTTGGCTCTCACGCAGGAGAACTTAAAACTAAAAAAAAAACAAATACTGGAGCGTATGGAGCCAACCGACAGGGAATTCACGGACTGTATGACCCAGCTGACGACGATCATTGAAAAACTGATTAATTCTGTTGCATTAATAAAGCGCCTTGTTAAATGTATAAAACATGTCTGCAACAGTGTTATCTTGTATTTCCATACAATGTTACATTAGGCTGTTACACATCTATTGTCAGAGAAGTACTTGCATAAATAGGTAAACCACCTTCATACGAGCAAGGACAGAAAACGGCAAAGTGAGTACAGTATACTTATTTATTCAGTAAGTTACAGGTCAAAGTATTTATTGAGTACATTTCTAACTCTTCTGGCTTCAGTCTCGTTGCCGTCTGTTCTGAAATTGTTAGGTTGCATTCAAGAAAACAATGAAATAGAACACTGCCATCTGACAGCATTTTCAAAAGTCTCCGGTTACTCCGTCCACACTGATCTGCCCAAGCAGCGCTTTCAAAAATACCCACTCTGGAAAGTGTTTCTGAAAAGCTCCGGTTTCAGGGGACAAAAACGCCGTTTTAGTGTGGATGGAGGGTAAAAACAAAGAGAAAAAGCTTCAGTTACAGATTTATCCGGCGTAGTGTGGACGTAGCCTAAGACAACTGTGCTGTTCAAAGAGTGTTATATGAGGTCATTGTTACCCCTGGCCATTAGACTCTATAATAAGTCAACCTACAGCCAGGAAATTGATGAAACCCTCCTGGTAGACTGTTCGTGGTAACTTATTTTTTATTCTTTCTACTTCTCGTCTAATATTTATATTTATGCACTTGCAATGCTACTGTGTCACTGTAATTTCCTTTGGGATCAATAAAGTATCTATCTATCTATCTAGATCCCAACAAAACAGCAACATGAACAAGGATTGACATCACCACTATGTGCTTTGGGATTATGCGAGAATCATTCAATTCAATAGAAAAGGATCCAGTGCTTTCCTGGTGAATATGACAAATGAACTCTGGCTTCTGGCCAGATACAGGTATTGATTATAACCGATGTTTCAATAGCAAACTCTCCCATCTTCATCTGGGATAAAGATGTCAGAGTTTTTCATTGAACCGTCAGTTATAATCAATATGTGTACCAGGCTGGAGCCCCAAGAAGAGTTTATCCATGTAATTCAATGTTAAAAATGGCATATGATTCACTGTAATGTTATGATTAAAAATGCACACTGAAGAATATCCACAGTGCATTCTTAAAAATAAAAGTCTTGCTAATGCAAATGGATATCCATGCCAACATTATTTTAACTGTCATTTCAGTGATAACAAAGGCATTTCTAATGAATATTCATTCCATCATTAGTAGAACTGGGAAAGTTACAAGATTCAAGATTGTTTATTGTCATTCTTCAGTGCGCACTAGTGAAAAGAGAACAAATCTCTGGCTCCGATGCAGAATATAAAATACACAGCATAAAGAGCTCAGTGAACAAATGTAATATAAATATAAAACCAATCCTATAATGTTATGATTTGAGGATTGATATTTAATTAGGATCATTGAATCTTGGTGGATCATTTCATCCAGCTGCACTTTGTTTACCTCCCAGCTAGCCATCTGCATTTGCCTTTTTTCAGATAAGATTTAATTCTCCTTATCTAAGATTCCTTGCTGAACTACTCATGAGAAAGCGTACTCACACATTTCTTGGCATGAAAAATTTCTTCCAGTTGTTCTCCTCACACTCTGTTTATAGTTTTTAATTACTGATTCCCCAACCATGGGAATTAATATTTCCCTCATCACCTTATCAAAATTTCCTCAGTTAATTAAAATAATCACTTCTGCAGCATTCTCTGGCCCAGTGGCTTTAGTCCAAGTTTCCAGTTTCTCGTTCCCAGCATTTTTCAGCTGCATTGATCCTTTTGCTATCTCAAGCTTTTACATCTTTCCATAATGGCTTCCCTTGAAAATGGCCTTGACCATTGTTCCTAAGCATAATTGTGTTGTTTAAACTTTATACAACCCATATTCTGTTGGCAGAATTTTGATACAATGCTAATAATATGCAGACTCCCACTGTGCTCTGGATGGATTACTGAAATATTGAAACAAATTTAACATTCAGTGAAGGTAAATTGATCATCCATCCGATAGGCATTTCTATCATGACCAAAGACCAGACCTTTGTGCCAACTCTCAATGCACCTGTTAGATTACGTCACTGTCGACTGAGAGAATGCAGGGATATCTGTATCATCAGTGCTGTGATGAAGGCCAGAGCAACCACTACCTTAGTTACGTCTGCTACATTCCAAAGTGGTGGCAGCAACAGAAATGTTACCACAACAAATTGATGTTGTACAAATCATTAGTTAGGCGCAGTTGGACTTTCATGTGCAGTTCTGGTGACTATACTGTAGGAACACTCGGATTAAGGCTCACAGATTGCAGAAAAGATACACAGGAGTATGGCTTGAACTGAGAGTTTTTCGAACAAGAGGAGGTTGGATAGATTAGGACTGTTTTCCCTGGAATGAAGGTGGCAGAGGGGCAACCTTCTAGAGATTTATAAAATTTATGAAGGGCATAGATAGAATAAACAGTCAGTTTTACTTCAAGGGGAGGGGGAACAGAACTAAAATTAGAAGGAATAGATTTAAGCTGAGTGGGGACAGATTTAACAGGGATCTGAGGGGTAAGTAGTTCTTTCATACATGGAATGAGATACCAGAGGATTTGGTATAGGCACAATAACAGTGTTTAAGATACATGTGCACAGGTACATGGATAAGAAAGCTTTGAAGGGATATGGGCCAAACTCAGGCAAATGGGATTAGCATTCTGGTTGACATGGATGCACTGGATCAAAAGGCATGTTTACAAGCTGTGTAACTCTATGATTTTCTATGAAACCAGCACTTTAAGGGTGGAGAACTTTTCAATTTCAGCATGCTAATTCTCACCAACACATTATGAACGATCTGATGTTCATCATGTTTCCTTACAGTAGTAAGGAAGCTACAGTGAGAAAGGTCTGAGTGGGATTTTGAATTAAAGTGGCAGTATGCTCAGGTCACCCACTGGATTGAGCAAAGATATGTTCAATCTATATATTCTAATAGAATTTCAGTCAGGCTCTGTATTCTCCTCAGTGGACTACCTGACAGATAACCTTAAATTTGTCCATAGTTTGAGAAAGCTATTAGTTGATGTGAGGTTGACTGAAAATGTGCTACACATTTTCAGAATAAAATTAGACTAATTCCATCAGGTGCACATTTCAGATTCCAAGCAGTGCAAGTGATTTTCTTCCAGAAAATACTTAATAATTAACAGGTGACTGAGAGAGGTGAGCTGTAGAGGAATTTTTCATTTTCTTCACTATTTGGGTATGGGCTTTAATATGATTTCCATGAGGCCTGGGTGCACAGAAAACCTTTTATATAAGGCCTGCACTGCATCGTTGTTTGTCCCTAGGTTTAAAAAAAGACTTTCTTTTTAATTACTTCATTCCTCCAGTATACACACAAGGTATTAACTTCCCTTTTATTTCTGAAATAACTTCAGAAAATGTGAAATGGAAGACATAATTTGTTAAAATGGAAAAATTAAGCTAAAAAGGTAGCAACGCATACAAAATGCTGGAGGAACTCAGCAGGCCAGGCAGCATCGATGGAAAAAAGTAAACAGTCAATGTTTTGAACTGAAACGTGGACTGAAAAAGAAGAGGAGAGCCAGTGTAATAAAAAGTGGGGGTGAGAATGAAGAAGCACAATCTGGTAGATGGAACTGGTCCTTGCCCTCAATAATTTCTCCTTCGGCTCCTCCCACCCCCTTCAAATTCAAGGTGTAGCCATGGGGATTCACATAGGTCCCAGCTAAGCTTGACTTTCATTGGCTACATGGAATAATCCATGTTCCAAGCCTACACTGGCATCGCTCCCCAACTCTTCCTATGCTATATGTTCCTATACATCAATGAATGCATTGGTGCTGTTTCCTGCTGAGTTCATCAACTTCATCCATTTTACCTCCAACTTCCACTCTCAAATTTACTTGGTCCATTTCTGACGCCTTCTGCACCTTTTTCAATCTCTGTTTCAAATTTTGGAGACAGTCTATGAACTGATATCTTTTATAGACCCACTGACTCTCACATCTATCTAGACTATACCTCTTTCCATTTTCTCCCCTGTAAAAATGCCATTCCCTTCTCTCAGTTCCTCCATTTCCACTGCATCCGCTCTTAGGATGAGATTTTCCTGAGGTATATTCCTCCTTCAAAGAAGGAGGCTTTCCTTTTTCCACCATCAATGCTGCTCTCACCTGCATCTCTTTCAATTCGCACACATCTCCCACAGCCACACCAGGGATAGGGTTTGTCTTGTCCTCACCTTCTACCTCACTAGCTTCCGCGTCCAGGACATAATTCTCCGTAACTTCCACCATCTCCAGAGGGATCTCACCACCAAGCAGATCTTTCACTCCTCTCCACATTCTGTTTCTGCAATGATCGCTCCCTAAGCGACTCCCTTGTCCATTCGTCCCTCCCCACTGATCTCCCTCCTGGCACTTATCCTTGCAAGTGGAACAAGCGCCACACCTGCTCTACATGTCCTCCCTCACTACCATTCAGGACCCCAAATAGTCCTTCAAGATGAGGGGACACTTCTCCTGCGAGTCTGTTGCGGTCATCTGTTGTAACCATTGCTCCTGTAGCTTCCTGTGTATCTGTGAGAGCCGACGTAAATTGGCAGACCATTTCACCTAGCACCTCCGCTCGGTCCACCACAAAAAGAGGGATCTACCAGTGGCCATCTCTTTCAATTCTACTTCCTATTCTGACATGCCAGTCCATGACCACCTCTACTGCTGTGATGAGATCACAGTCTGGTTGGAGGAGCAACACCTTATATTCCATCTAGGTAACCTCTAACTTCTTGAACTTCCAGTAATTGCCACTGCCTCCTCTCCTTCACCATTCACCATCCCCTTTTACCTTTCTCACCTTATCTCCTTACCTGCACATCACCTCCCTCTGGTGCTCCTCTCCCTTCCCTTTCTTCCAAGGCTTTCTGTCCTCTCATATCAGATTCACCCTTCTTCAGCCCTTTATCTCTTTCATCAAGTAACTTCCCAGCTCTTTACCTCCCATTCTCATGGTTGTACCTATCACCTGCCACCTTCTGCTTCTTCCTCCCTCCCCCACTTTCTTATTCTGACTTTTCCCTTTTCCTTTCCAGTCCTGATGAAGGGTCTCGGCCCAAAACGTAGACTGTTTACTCCTTTCTATAGATGCTGCCTGGCCTGCTGAGTTCCTCCAGCATTTTGTGTGTGGTGCTTGGATTTCCAGCATCTGTAGATTTTCTTGTGTTTGCTATCTATCAGCGAGGAGCAATGCAGCCTAACGGAAATTTTTATTAAAACACATTCTATGCAAATTCAGATTTTAGAGCTGAAACAACAAATAGCCAGAAATCCTAAAGAGAATCAGAATCAATGTTATTATCACTTAGATGATGCAAAATTTGTTGTTTTCAAACACATAAAGTTACTATAAAGTACAAAATAAATAAATAGTGCAAAAACCCAGGTAGTGTTCGTTGAATATTCATAAATCTGATGGTGGAGTTGAAGAAGTTGTTTCTAAATTATTGTGGGTTTTTGCTAACTTTTTAAATGTATTTCTTCACAGAGAGCATAAAAAATTTATGTAATAAAGAATATATGGAAATGATTTTTATAATCTCAGCAAAGGTTAGGCACATGTTCAAAAGCTTCTATCCGTTTTATCATTCCCTTGTCAAGTTTGTTTTTGTGTCAGATTGCGATACATGGAGCAGCTGACCAACTTCTGTCTTTTTCCATCAATGCTTCTTCCCAAAGTTTAGTACCTACACCTTTAAAAAACACATGCAATAGCTCAACATTTTCTAAAATTCCTGCTATTTTTATGCACACTTTCCCAAAAACTTAGATACATTCTTAGTTTTGTTTGTCTTTCCCTCTGCTTCAGAAAACCATTTGGTTCGAGCTTCCAATTCAGTTCTGCAGATTCTGAGTGCTGAAGAGCTCTCTTTTGGATTTGCAAAATATATCCAGCATATTAATTCCACCCAAGTAAAGCATACTGGAGGTGAGATACAATACTGCAGCTAGAAAGATCAAGAGAGTTGGAACAAATTATATTGCTTCAACCTGACCACAGTCTGCACTACATGGTTAGTATCAGTTAGAATTGTGACTTACATATCATCATAAAGAGATGCAAAATGGGACCAAATTCCTTGCAAAGATTCTTCATAGTAGCTCTTCGCATGTAAACAAGTTTCCATTATAGGAGCAAGTTTCTCATTAGCCATTCTATTTATGCCCTTCATAATTTTTTATACCTCTATTAGGTCACCTCTCAATTTCTGTTCATAACTGAAAGATTCCATCCCAAGTAGCATTCTCTTTATGCAAACAGAACGGCACACAATACTCTTATTGTGGTATAAGCAATGTTCTATACATGCTCATGTTTTATGCCTGGTTGATGATTTCCAGCAATCATATGCCTCTTCCATGCTTATCTACCTGTGCTACTGTTTTCAGTGGCCCTTGGACTTGTACACCAAGGTCCTTCTATCACTCAGTACTTCCTAGGAACCTTCCATTCAAGGTCTATGTTACACTTCCCAAAACCCATCACCTCACAGTTATATGAAATATCAGGAGTTGTTCTGTAGCATGTTTTAGAACTTCAGCAGGCATACTGAATGTTGCTTTAGAGGTGGCACAGTACACTCATATCAAGGACAAAGTCTCCAAAGAGGAGTTCCCAAAGTGCTTCTTCTAGCAGTCCCCGACTTCTTCATTGTCCTTCATAAGGCCATAATCCAGAATCAGAATTAGGCTATTCGGCATATCGAGTCCACTCTGCCATTCAATTACTGTTGATTTATTATCCCTCTCAACCCCATTCTCCTGCCTTTTTCCCATTACCATTGAAACCCTTACTAAGCAAGAGCCTATCAATGGCCACTTTAAGTATACCAATAGCCTGCCCTCCACAGTTGTCTGTGGCAATGAATTCCAAAGTTCTTTGATAAGGTGCCACACGAGGCTTCTAATCCAGAGCCTACTCTACTTGTAGGAAAGATACTAGAATGTACAGAAGATTGGCTGACAGGCAGGAGGCAGAGAATGGTTCAGGTTGGTGACCTATGGTTTTCGAGTATCCGAGTAATCTGAGTGTTCCTACAGTATAGTCACCAGAACTGCACATGAAAGTCCAACTGCGCCTAACTAATGATTTGTACAACTAACATGATGTTCCATCTTCAATATTCATTACCTCGGCTGATGAATTCAAGCAGATAACATGCATTCTTCAAGACTGTCTTCGCTTTGTTGCCACTTTTGGGAAGCTATTAGTGTGATTGTACCCCAAGGAGTTGCTGTTCAATAACTCTCCCCTGGTCCTTGACATTTAACATTTATATCCTGGCCTGTTTTAACTTCCCAAAATCGATCTGTCCAATATCCTAGCTGTAGTTACAATTCCTAAGTTCTGAGTTCATTGCTCCGGTTGCATTCGAGTTCCATGGAAAACCAAAGGCTGCTTATTGGGAAGCAAGAGTGATCTTATAACAGGGTCATGACTGGTGTACGAGAGTGCGTGTGTAGGCAGTGTAAGGAAGCTGTCATGCTGTATGTGAGGAGTCCAGCCCTAATGTTCTATTTCCTAAAGTGATGCTTATAGTGAACTGTTGGGAGGTATGCTGTAGGGCTCTGCAGATTGGGTCTTCACATTTGTGTGGTTAGCTGTACTCTGCAAAATCCTCTAGAGGGTTTTGCCACAGTGAATAGCTGATGAGCAGGAGGAAGTAAAGAGAGGAATGAGTTAGGAAACATGTCCTAATGAAAGGTCCTCAGAGATACTAACATCTGGGAGAGCGAGCAATTTCAAATTCCTGGGTGTTAATATCTCTGAAAACCTAACCAGGTCCCGTCGTATCAATGCAGCTATAAAGAAGGCAAGACAGCAGTTATATTTCATTAGGAGTTTGAGGAGATTTAGAATATCACTTAAAACAATTGAAATTTTCTACAGATGAACCATGGAGAGCATTCTGACTGGCCGCATCAGCATCTGGTATGGGTGGGGGGTGGGGGCTACTGCTCAGGATCATAGTAAGCTATAGAATTAGTCAGCTTCATCACGGGCACTAGCCTCCGTGGTATCCAGGACACTCGAGTGGTGCCTCATAAAGGCGGCGTCCATCCTTAAGGACCCTCACCATCCAGAACATGCCCTCTTCTCGTGAAACATACGCTGAGTGATTTAGGAACTACTTCTTTCCCTCTGCCATCCAATTTCTGAATGAGTATTGAAACCATGAACACTACCTCACTACGTTTGTATTTCTGTTTTTGCACTATTTAACTAACTGATATACTTACTGTAATTCAGTTTTTTTAATATTGTGTATTGCATTGTACTGCTACCGTGAAGTTATCAGATTTCACAACATATGCAAATGATATTAAAACTGATTCTGAAAGAGCTGTACTCAAAGTATTGTGCTGTGTTTCCATTGTTTTTATTTGTAGTTAATTTACTATAGGGTCCTGTAATGCACAATGTTGGATCCATAGAAATTGTTTTAAAGCTATCTGAGGGTGATTCCATGAACCACAACCTCATCTCAGTCATACAGTGGCTATGTTGGAAACTGTAACTTCAGCATCAGATCATGAAACTTCATTCAGTCCACCAGTGTCTGGACGAAACGAGCCAGGGCTGCTATGCTCAAAGCATATCTTTTCACTCTTTAAATTGCAGCTGGGATATTGGATACAGGGTTGTGTGACTCACTAGGCATCTTAACATAGTATGCAGAATTTCCTGAAGAATTTTTAATGCAGCCTGTATTTCATTCTACATAATCCTTGGTGGTTTTCTGTACACTATCCCTCATCTGAATCCCATGTATCAAAACTTGGGCATGACCAATGAGTGAGCACTTCTGCTATTCTGTCTCTACTATCCTCTCAATGTGTTGTGTACAAAGCTAGGCAGGGAGTTAAACACCCTCTCAGAAATCACCCCAGCCAGGAGCTTTCTTCAGGGTTTTTATGAGAAAATTTTCTGAACCTGCAGAAAGTAAAACACGTATTAAATTAAATACAGAATCGTCATGCTACTGAATGTACTAATATTGTCAATTGTTCTCACAATTAGCATTAAACAAGGTAATACGCACATGTAACATTCTATAGCTATGCTGTAGACTTAATAGCAATGCTCAATAAATAGAATACTTCCTGCAAAGTACATCTCCCTCCTCTATATTGGGTACATCCTCTACACTGATGAGACTCATTGTAAATTCCGGAACCACTTTGTCAAGCGGAACTTCCCAGTGGTCCGATATTTTAATTTTGATTCCTGTTTAAACGTGTCGGTCCATAGCCACCTCTTGTGCCATGGTGAGGCCACCCTCAGGTGGAGGAGCAACACCTCACATTCCATCTGGGTAGACTCCAACCTGATGGTATGAATATTGGATTCTCCTTCCGGTAAAAAAAAATGTCTCTCCTGCCCTCTTTTTCTCTGCCCCGCTCTGATCTCTTGCCACTTTTCACTTGTTTATCACCTCCCCCTGGTGCACCACCTCCTTCCCTTTCTCCTATGGTCCACTGTCCTCTCCTATCAGATTCTTTCATCTTCAGTTCTTTCTCTTTCCCACCCACCTGACCACCTATCACCTTCTAGCTATCCTTCTTCTCCTCTCCCCACCCTTTTATTCTGATGTCTTCCCCATTACTTTCCAATCCTAATGAAGGGTCTCGGCACGAAATGTCGACTGTGTATTTCCATGGATGCTGCCTGAACTTTGGAGTTCCTCCAGCATGTTGCATCTACTAAATGTTTACCAATATTAAGAAAGCTTATGACTCTCAGATGCTGCTGTTTCAAGGGCAAATAAAGTGTGGATGGAGATGGATGTTTTTCTACCACGTGTGCTTCAAGTTGAAATCTGAATTAGCCCACGCAGCAGTTGATGTAAAAAAAAAACAGTTTACAAGCAGCAAGTGATGTTTGTACAAAACAAACTGCATACGAAATGAACAGTGCCTCTGGAGGCAGAATGCTGTCCTCTGCCTTGGATGTAGGACAGTAGTCCAGAATCTTTTCTTCATGTTGATGTTGATCTCATCTTCATGTTGTTTTCTTGGTTAATGTGGAATGTTACAGTTTTCTAATAAACCAATGGAGGATATTATAGTGCAGCCAGGAATTCCCAGGACATTGCTGATGATGTTATTAGACAGCTAGAAGCACATTCTGACTAGGAGAAGGCTGTGTCTGCAGATGTGAAGCAGGACTTGGCTCATCCTTCTCTTCCCTACATCCCTGAAGCTGACCTGATGCAACCCTAGATAGCAGATAAGGTGAGCAACACACAAAATGCTGGAGGAAATCAGTAGGCCAGGCAGCATCTATGGAAAAGACTACAGTTGACGTTTTGGGCCAAGACCCTTCAGCAGGACCGCTCACTGTCTCGGGAAAATTTCTGAGGGACATTTATTTAATTTCTTCCTTCCCATATCCTTTGTAGGCAAATAATCTTTATCTAGGACTCTAAGAATTTGAAATCATATTCTGTCAGGTCTGGTGCTTCACTCATTAAAATATGACTCCTTTAGATAATTATGCATTTCAGTAAAATAGCAAAAATACAAGGATTTATGTAAAAGTTACAAAATTTCAATAACAAGTTGAAAGTTTTAATCAACACTTTGTATTATTATGCATAAGAGTAGATCCCTTATAATTAATACATGCCCGGAAGCAACAGAAATAAATTGATTTCTCTTTCTGGTTAAAAAATATACCCTCACCCTCCCTGTAGTCCCCACTCTGACCTATTGCCTCTTTACCTCTTCTCTCCTGCCTATCACTTCTTCCTGGGTCTTCTCCCCCTTCCGTTTCTTCTAAGTTCCTCTCTCCTGTCCTATCAGATTTAATCTTTTCCAGAAATTTTCCAGAAAAGCTATTATTAATGCTTTTTGAGAGAGTGATTTAGATGCATATCATATTTTTACTGAGTTAAGTATTGTATGTAATTAGTTTTGCTACAACAAGTGTATGGGACATTGGAAAAACTGTTGAATTTCCCCATGGGGATGAATAAAGTATCTATTTATCTATCTATCTATCTATCTATCTATCTATCTATCTATCTATCTATCTATCTATCTATCTATCTATCTATCTATCTATCTATCTATCTATCTATCTATCTATCTATCTATCTATCTATCTATCTATCTATCTATCTATCTATCTATACCTTCCCACCCACCTGGCTTCACCTATCACCTTCCAGCTAGCCTCCTTCCCCTCCCCCAACCCTTTTATTCTGGCATTTTCCCCCTTCTCAGTCCTGATGAAGGGTCTCGGCCCCAAATATCGATTGTTTATTTATTTCCATAGATGCTGTGTGACCTGCTGAACTCCTCCAGCATTTTGTCTGTGTTGCTAAGGAATTGACCCACCATTACTCCAGCATAGACTTCCACCGAGACCACTCAACGACAGACCTTGTTACATCTTTTATGTCTTGCCTGTACTGCTACCGCAAAACAACAAATTTTACGATATATGTCAGTGACGTGAAACCTGATTCTGATAGTTGGTGTACAGATTGTTATCGATTTGCCAATGTTTTCTTTATTTAAAAAGGTTAGATGTGGAATTGAGAAGAGAATGTTTGTGTGATTGTATGTCGGTGCATCACTTGCATGTGGCAGTAATATGCTGTATTCCAAGTAAGAGTAGTTATTTATGTACTTTTGGAAATGTGTTGTTAAATCGTCTGTTGTGGCCTCAGATGTCTCAAAGCAATGTACTTCTGAGAATTACTATTCAATCTTTTGTAATGAATGCAGGCTGAAATGTGGGGCAGATGCTCAGTCTGTTATTAATGTCTTCAGATTATCAACAGTTCCTTCATTTGCATTCTTTCTAATTTCCCAGAATTATTTATGCCTTGAACAATATAAAATAAAACATGAAACTGGAAGGATGTAACAAAGCATAATAGGAATAGCACTGAAAAGATCGCTTTTACCAGAACTTCAAGTTGTAAACTTTTTATGCTTGATAGGAGGAAAATGATCAGAATTTGTTTGTCGTTGAAAAATATTGTGTTTCTTTTATATTATTAGAGAGAATAACGGAAGTGAAGACAGACATCTACGTAACCAGCTTTGGACCTGTTTCAGACACCGACATGGTAAGTAGGAATGCATTTTTAAAACTTAGGCATGTTAATTGTGCACTCAGTGACTGTAACCCAGAACAATGAAAGAAATAGAGACCACATTATCCAAGGAATAACTTTCAATAGGCACTTCTGGGGCAATGAGTCACCATCCTTTCTGTTGACCCCAGATCTTAAACAAGATTCTATAATACTTGATGATTTACCTGACGTCACCAATGCCACATAACTGGTACTGGGCCAGATACTTTTCCCTTGCGCTGTCTTCTATAATACATTTGACTACCCAATTAGGAGAAAAGAAAAGAGAGGAGGAGAAAAGTGAGAATTTAGAGAGCTAGATAGAAAGCTGAAAAGCAGGACCTCCAGGGTAACCATCTCTGGATTGCTGCCTGTGCCACAGGCCAGTGCGGGCAAGAATAGGAAGATTTGGCAGATGAATGTGTGACTGAGAAACTGGTGCTGGGGTTCAGATTTATGGATCATTAGGATCTCTTCTGGGGAAGGTATGGCCTGTACAAAAGGGATGGGCTACACCTGGTCCCGTAGGGTCTAATATCCTTGCAGACAGGTTCTACAACTGTTGGAGGGGGGGGGGGCGTTTAAACTAATTTGGCAGGGGGGATGGAAACCAGAGTGATAGGGCTAGGGATAGGAATGTTGGTTTACAAGCAGAGGAAGTGTATAGTGTGATGGTCAGATGATAGGGTAAAATTGAAGTCAGTGGGTTGGGTTGCAGTATAAAAGGGTGACAAATGCAAGACTAAAGGTGTTATATTTGAATGCATGCAGTGTACCTAGTAAGGTACATGATCTTACAGCAGTTAGAGATTGGCAGGTATGACTTTGTGGGTACCACAGAGCCATGGCTGAAAGACCATTGTAGTTGGGAGCTTATTATCCAATGTTTATCGAAAGAACAGGCAGGTAGGCAAAAGATGAGGAATGGCTCTGCTGGTGAAAAAAGAAATTAAATCTTTAGAAAGAGGTGACATAGGATTGGAAAATGTAGAATCCTTGCAGGTAGAGTTAAGAAACTGCAAGGGTAAGAAGACTCTGATGGGAATTATTTATCGACCTCCAAAGAGTAGCCAGGATGTGGGCTACAAATTACAGAGTGCGATTGAAAAAGCATGTCAAAAAGGCAATGTTTCAATACGCAAATAGATCGGGAAAATCAAGACAATGCTAGATCCCAAGGGACAGTATTTATGGAATGCCTGCGAGATGGCTTTTTGGAGGAGCTTGTGATTGAGCCTACTAGGGGATCAACAATTCTGGTTGGAGTGTTGTGTAATAAAGTGGATATGGTTATGGAGCTTAATGTAAAGGAACCCCGAGGAAGTAGTGATCATAATATGGTTGAATTCACCCTGCAATTTGAGACAGAGAAGCTAAAATCAGATGCATTGGAGTAAAGGGAATTGCAGAGGCATAGGAGAGAGTTGATAGGGGACACTATCAGGGATGACAGCAGAGCAGGAATGGCTGGAGTTTCTGGGAGCAATTTGGAAGGCGCATGATAGATGTATCCAAAGAAGAGGAAGTATTTGAAAGACGGTGATGCAACAGCGGCTGACAAGGGAAGTTAAGCCAATATAAAAGCAAAAGGGAGGGCATATAATATATTAGACATTAGTGGGAAGTTATAGGATAGGGCATTTTTAAAAAAGCGAACAGAAGGCAACTAAAAAAACCATAAGGGGAGAAAGATGAACAATGAAGGTAAGCTATCCAATGATACCAAAAGTTTTTTCAGAAACATAAAGAGCAAAAGAAAGGTAAGAGTAAATATTGGACTGCTGGGTAATGGGGACAAAGAAATAGGAAAATGGCGGATGAATTGAATGAGTATTTTGCATCAGTCTTCACTGTAGAAGACACTAATAGCATATTGAAAGTTCAAGAGTGTCAGGGGCAGAAGTAAGTGCATTACTATTATTAAGGAGATGGTGCTTGGGAAATTGAAAATGTTTGAGGGTAGATACGTCACCTGGACCTGATGGTCTACACCCCAGGGTTCTAAAAGAGGTAGCTGAAGAGATTGTGGCGGCATTAGTAACGATCTTTCAATACTCAGTATATTCATGGTTCTGGAAGTCTAGAATATTGCAAATGCACCTCACTCTTCAAGAAGGGAGGGAGTCAGAAGAAAGGAAATTATAGGCCAATTAGCCTAACCTCAGTGGTTAGAAAGATGTTGAAGGCGATTGTTACGGAAGTGGTTTTGTAGGTACTTAAGTGGGTACTTGTAGGCACATGTCAAAATAGACCAAAATCAGCATGGCTCCCTTAAGGGAAAACTTTGTCTGTTGGAATTTGTTGAAGAAATAAGCAGGGCAGACAAAGAAGAATCTACTGATGTTATGTGCTTGGATTTTAAGAAGGTCTTTGACAGGGTGCCACACATGAGGCTGCTAAATAAGGTATTACATGAAAGATACTAGTATGGATAGACCATTGACTAATTGGCAGGGGGCAAAGAATGAAAATAAAAGGACATTTTTCATATTGGCTGCCAGTGACTAGTAGTGTTTCACAGGGGTCTGTGTTGCAACCACTTCATTTTACATTGTATGTAAAATCAAATTAATGGCTTTGTGGCCAGGTTTGTGGATGATACAAAGATTGGTGGAGGGGCAGATAGTGTTGAGGAAACAGAGGTCGCAGAAGGTCTTTGACAGATTCGGAGAATGGGTAAAGAGGTGGTAGTTGGAATACAGTGTCGGGAACTGTATGGTTATGCACTTTGGTAGAAGGAATAAAAGCATAGGCAATTTTCTAACTGGGGAGAAAATTCAAAAATCTGAGGTTATTTGCAGCTAGAGTTGTTGGTGAGGAAGATGAATGCAATGTTAGCATTCATTTCAAGAGGACTAGAATATAAAATCTGGCTCAGTAGTGCCAGAACAACAACTTCTTACTCAACGTCAGCAAGACCAAGGAGCTGATTATAGACTTCAGGATGAAGGAAACCAGAGGTCCATGAGCCAGTCCTCAACAGAAAATCAGAGGTGAAGAGGGTTAGCAAATTTAAATTCCTAGGTGTTATTATTTTGGGGGGGTGTCCTGGGCCCAGCATGCAAGTACGATTATGTAGAAATCATGGCAGAGTTTGCAGAGCTTCGACATGACATCTAAAACTTTGACAAACTTCTATAGCTGTGAAATGGATAGTAGATTGACTGGTTGATTCAAAGCCTGATATGCCCTTGAACAGAAAATCCTACAAAAAGTAGTGGATACAGCCTAGTTCATCAGGGTAAGGCCCTCCCAACCATTGAGCAAATCTCCATGAAATGCTGTTGCAGGAAAGCAGCATCCATCATTAGGGACCGAGCCACCCAGGACATGTTCTCTTCTCACTACTGCTGTCAAGAAGAAGGTATCTTGGGACTCACACCACCAGGTTCAGGAACAGTTACTGCCCCTCAACCATCAGGCTCTTGAACCAGAGGGGGTAATTCACCTCTCTTCACTTGCCCCATTATTGAAATGTTTTACAACCTATGGACTCTTCATTCCACGTTCTTGATATTTATTGCTTGCTTGTTTGTATGTTTATTTGTTTATGCATTTACTTATTTACTTAGTCACTCACTCACTCTTTTTGTATTCGCATAGTTTATTGCTTTCTGCACTCTGGTTGAATATCCTAGTTAGGCAGTCCATTGATTCTGTTATGGATATTATTCTATAGATTTATTGAGTATGCCTGCAAGAAAATGAATCTCAGGGTTGTATTTGGAGACATATATCTACTTCGATAATAACATTTCTTTTCAAACTTTGAACCTATACAGCCACAACTTTACATCCTTGTTTTTAAGGCACTGGTGTGGCCTCATTTGGAGTACAGTGTTGTGAGCAGTATTGGGCCCCTAATTTAAGAAAGGATGTACTGACATTGGCGAGGGTTCAGGAGAATGATTCCGGGAATGAAAGGGTTATCATATGAGCAATGATTGAAGCCTCTGGGCTAGTGCTTTCTGGAATTTAGAAGAATGAGGGGGATCTCAATGAAACCTATCAAATGTTGTAAGGCCTTGTTAGAGTGCATGTGAAGAGGATGTTCTCTTTGGTGGTGGAGTATAGGACCAGAGGGCACAACCTTAAAATAGGGGGATGCCCATTTAGAAGTGAGATGAGGAGGAATTTCTTTAGCTAGAGGGTGGTGGGTCTAAGGAATACATTGTCAAAGATGGCTGAGGAATTCATTGCTACAGGTGGCTGTGGAGGCAAGGTAACTGGGTGCATTTAAAGTGAAGTTTGATAGGTTCTTTATGAGTCAGGACGTGTAAGGTTATGGGGAAAAGGCAGGATAATGGAGTTGGGAGGGAAATGGATCGGTAATGATGAAATGGAGGGGGAGACTCAATAGGCCAAATGGCCTAATTCTGCTCCTGTGCCTTATGGTCTAATATTATAGTCTCCTGATTTTCCCAACATAACCTACTTTCTGATCTTCCAAGGCAGCCATATCTATGAGAGCATTCTTCCAGTTGCTGCCCACGTAGTAACTCTTTGTTTTCCTTGGTCCTGATCCCACCCATTTCATCTCTTTCTTTCCTTCCACCATTAAATGCTAGGTCCTGAAACTCTGACTTGAGCTCCTAGCCTCCAAGTATCGGATTTCCAGCTGTCAGGTTTCATTTCATATGACAGAGATTAAACGTTTGCTGGCAGCCGCCTTCTATGTTATTTTATCTCACCCTAGAATTAGTAGGCACATTGTCTTCTTAGCTATCTTTTGCTTAAACTGCGAAGTTAAACCTTTCATCATTCTCCTTGATGCGTTACTGTCCGTGTCCTCTTATGTGCTGCCTAACAGAGCTATGTCACAGAAGCATGAACTATTATGGTTAGAAGGTGTTAGAGCTGAAGAAATGTGAAGTCTGTTGACAGGACTTGCCAAAAGCATGTAAATTTAACAACATACCGTTTGTAATCCACCCATGGCTGATAGAAGTAAATAAATAGCTTAAGAAGAAGCTTCTAAAGTAGCAGGAGGGTTAAAGATTGGGAGCATTTCAGAACCAAAGATTAGGATTGAGACCCTGAAGACACTTACTCAATGTTTTAGGAACAGCTTCTTCCTCTCTGCCATCATATTTCTCAATGGTTCAAGAACCCATGAAAACGACTACCGTGTTACTCATCATTGCACTATTTGATTTCAAGTTCAGTTCAAATTTATTGTTATCTAATTTGTACATATGTACAATTAAATGAAACAACATTCCTCTGGACTACGGTGCACCCACAAAACATATATCACACACAGCATATAAAACAAAATATTACCACAAGTAAATTAATAAATTATAATTCAAAGTGCAGCAAGGGTAAACAGGAAACTGTAAGAAGTTTTGTGTCCTAGTATCGAGGTCTCGATGATGGCAGGGTATTCATTAGCCTGAGGGAAGAAGCCAGTCTAGCAGTCCTAGTCCCGACGCCCCTGTACCTCTTTCCCAATGGTAGTGGGTCAAAAATATTGTGGGATGGGTGGTGAGGATCCTCAACAAATACTGGGGCCCTTCATATACAACACTCATGTTAAATGTAACAATGGGGGTGGGGGAGGAGAGGGAGACCCCAGTGATCTTCTGAGCAGTTTTTACTATCCTTTGTAGGGTCTTGTAGTCCGATTCCTTGCAGCTTCCGTCCCAGACAGGACACTCTCAGTTGTTAGAATGGGGGCGTGGAGCCTTGCAAGCCTCTATCTCCTCAAGAAGTGTGGACACTGATGCACCATCAATAACTCACTCTGAGATGTAAGAAGCGAGGTATCGGCTTTTATTGACTGGAAGAATGAACAACACTACATCCTGGGGAATGAGGCAGGGCATCAGGCCTCAATCGCCTTTATACAGGGGTCTGTGGGAGGAGCCACAGGAGCAGTCATCAGGGGTCTGTGGGAGGAGCCACAGGAGCAGTCCAGACAGGTATATGTAGTTCACCACAGACACTGCTGTGCTAATTTGAAGGTGTTGTAGGTCCAGATTAGATTTTTGTAACTTATAGTAATTTTGATGTCTTGCTGCTACAAAACAACAAATTTGATGGCGTATTTCAATAATAATACACCTGATTCTGATTCAGAATTCCCAGCTTGGAGAGCTGTGGAGTGTCATTTTCTGATTTGTTCAAGGCAGAGTTACATATCAATGGAATCATAGGATATGAGGATAGTACAGGAGAATGGTGCTGAGGTGAAAGGTCATCTGTGATTTCAGTAAATGGAAGAGCAGATTAAAAGGCCTAATCCTTTTTTCTTATTCCGCCTACTTCTTTATCAGATGACTGTCCTAAAATTCTATGCTTTCAGGTGGTAAAACATAGATTCTCCAGGCTTACTCACATAATGTGCATTCTTTCTTTCATGGTGTTTGTTCCTTTTTGGCTTCTGGGCTCCAGCCAATAATTCCTAAGAACATTCATACTTTAATGGGATGTGAATTCATAAAGGTTCTGAGTTGTTGGTTCTGGCTCACCATACCTTTAGCAGTTTGTACATTAATTGCTCTGAACTGATTGCTACCAGATCATTCTCTGGAAATCACAATGTGGCTCTGCCAGTCCAGCCATGTTGTGGTTTATCCCATTGTGGATGAGATTAATTTCTCATGTATATCTCATCAAGCGCAGCATATGCACCTGATGCAGGCTGGGCTGCTGAACTCTCAGTTCCCAGCTCAATTCTCCTTGAAGCTGCTCATTTTGTAAGAATGAAGGCTGAGGAATTTTTGAGTGCAACCAGCTGTTATGTGGATGATGATTAGCTAAAGTATCTACAATAGTTCTAGGTAAATTTTACAATTATGTAATATCAATATTATTTCCTTTGTTCACTATTTCAGCCATATTTTGAAGCAACTGCCAGCAAATAATTGAATAAGACATTCTTTTCCTGAATCAATACTGACTGCCCTTTGACAAGTTATGATTTTCCAAGTGTTACCCTGTAGGGTAACATTTCCTTCGTGACAATGAAACAGAAATATGATATGTGGAGAATACCAACGGACAAACTGTCTGTGTATCTCATAACCAGGAAACTAATTCAACAACATTAATCAAATAATTGATGTCAAATGGATCTGTTCAAACACTGAACAAGAGTAATGGGAACAGTGATAGGGAAAAAATGTTATCGTTTATAGATAAAAGAAAGAAAATTTATTGTTTGCTTTCTAGGTCTACATTTCCATCTGTCCTCAATTCTAATTAATTCTAGCATCATTCAATAATAATGCAATTTAGTTTTAGTCAAGTGTTATTGTAACCAAAATATTGTATGCAACTGAAATGTGCTTAATGCATTATAAAATTTAACTTATGGTTACATAAAATTTAAATTACTCAACAAATATGACGCACAACTAATGAAGTAGTGGCATGATTTAGTAATAAATTGATTGTATCAAATGTTAGTGAATTTCTAAACATTTCAAAATAATTCAGTGCTTTGTTAGAAGCACGGTACAATGTGTACTGGAATTTCAGGCTGCTGGTTGAGCATTATTGAGAAGAATGGGAGTCTCTTTTCTCATTCATGCACCTGTGCTGTCCTAAAGGAAGTCGAGAGCTAGAGGGCACAGGTCTAATGTGAGAGGGAAGAAATTTAAAGGAGATTGGAGAGCTACGTAAGCTGTTTACAACGAGGGTGATGAATATCTAGAAAGAACTGCTAGAGGAGACAGATGCAGCTTAAGAGCCACATGGATAGATACTGGATGGGAAAGGTGTAGATCAGGGGTTCCCAGCATTTTTTATGCGATGGACCCCTACCATTAACCCAGGGGCCCATGGACTCCATACAGGGAGACAAATGGAATTAGCATAGATAGACATGAGAGTTGGCATGGATGAGGAGGGAGGAGAGGTCTGTCCTTTACTGTGCTGTTTTGATATAGGTTGCTCTGCTGTGTGGGGCCTCTCATTTTCTCCCTAGCATGCAGCAGGCCCAGTAAAACAGACACCAGCATGCTGGCAGTGTCGAGAGTAATTCAGGCTATAATCCCAGGACACTTC
Organism: Hemitrygon akajei; assembly: GCF_048418815.1. Lineage (NCBI taxonomy): Eukaryota > Metazoa > Chordata > Chondrichthyes > Myliobatiformes > Dasyatidae > Hemitrygon > Hemitrygon akajei. The sequence continues at coordinate 59,521,632 of NC_133136.1, forward strand.
CTTTCTGCGCCTCTCGCCAGTCACTTTAGCTCCCAGTCAATCGCCTACAATTCATATTGGCTTTTTATCTTGCAACTAAATGCACAGGTTTCTCATCTATATGATTGGTACATGGAGTTAGTATGATGGTCAAAGCCTGGTCTGGGAATAAAGACATCAGATCAGCATTTTATCGGTGTTGGGTATCATGCTTGCTGACTGAGCAAATTAAAGTTCAAATGTAAATTTATTATCAAAGTACATAAGTATCACTACATATAACCCTGACATTCATTTTCTTGTGGGCATACTCAATAAATTCAATAACTGCAATTGATTCACTGATAGACTACACTGACAAGGTGGACAACCAGGGTTCAAAAGACAATAAGCTGCACAAATACAAAAAGAAATGATAAAGAAATAATAATAATAATAATGATAATAAAAAAGCTTGGTGCATTCAAAACCAGACTAAATAGATACATGCGCCAGATGAAGAAAACAGGCGTATCAGTTCAGGAACAATGAAGATGGTTTATACAGGACATTGAAACTAAATTCAACACACCAAAATGTCACCAACCTTAGCACAGAATTACCAGCAAACATAGAGATATTGAACTGTTTGTCTAATATCTGTTCAAACAGGGTGATGCACAATCAAGAAGCTGGATTCAGAAGGAAAAGTAATGCATTCACACAATTAAAGACATGCAAATATCTGAAGTTACAATGGATATGCTAAAAGAGGTTATAAAAAATACCCACAACTGGGAAAGTACAGGCAGTGATAATACTGTATTCATAATCATTGGTATAAAATTTTACTTGCCTTCATCAGTGCCTATTGATACATGTAAACAATTTTCTTAAAAATCCCGAAAGAGTGCCCACGTTTTTGACAGAAGGTAAAACATATCTGTCACCTAAAGGAGAAATCACAAAAGAACCATCAAAGTATCTTCCTGTTTACTTGTTTATGAACTATATATATATATATTGCAACATCAGGCATCTCGCAACTAATCACTACTCACTTAGATAACCATAATATACTTACAGAAGAGCAGAAAGGATGGTGTAAAGGTATAAAGGATGTAAAGAACAACTGAAGATAGATTCCATAATTCTAAATCAAGCCCGGCAGAAAAGCAGAAATCTTTTATGTTTTTTGACTACAAAAAGCATTTGTTTCTGTCCCTCTCTCATGGTTAATAGAAACTACACCTAATACTGGTGAAATCCCTACAACATCTGATAAAGCACTGGCATACTATAATAGCTCTATCTATTAACAGCCAAAAAAGAACAGCCTCAGTTATGAAAATAAACTGAGGCAATTTCCAGGGTGACTCTCTAAGCCCAATATGGTTCTGTCTAGCTTTAAACTCGCTCTCTAATTTACTGAATTGGACAAAGATAGGGTATCAAATCAGAAACAACTAAACAAATTATACTTTGTCACACGTTCTATACATGGACGGTTTGAAATTATACGCTTCTTCATCAGTAAAGCTAAAGCAATTAGTTCAAATAGTAGAGCTATTTTCTAAAGATATAAACATGAACATTGGACTAGATAAGTGTAGAACATTAAACAAAGAAAAGTGCAACAGAACTAGTAGATTAGAAAACAGAGCAGCAGAATACAATACAACAATGGATGAATATGAAACCTATAAGTATCTGGGATATCAACAAGCAAAGGAATTAGATCTTAGTGCATTAAACGGAAACATTTTGACATAATTTACTTCAAGGCTTAAAATCTGCCAAACAGAGCTCAATAGTAAAAATATAACAACATCAAATAATACTTTCTCTATGCCAATATTAATATTTTCCTTTGGATAATATCCTGGTCTGAAACTGATCTGGAAAATAGGAAACTTGAATGACATTATAGAAAATGCTTTGTACACTCGAATGCACTTAGATTAACACTACCTCAGACAGAAGGGGGAAGAGGAATGACAGACATAAGAAATTTGGACAACAGTCAGTTAAATCTTCTAAGGATATATTTCATCACTGAAAACAAGATTAGTGCTGCATGTGAGCATATTCAGTTCTGATAAGAAGTACACAGCACTAAACACTAAGCATAACCCAGAAAATTGAAGCAATTATCATTACTGGGGAAAAGGTTAAGCAATGGAAGAGTATGGCCCTCCATGGAAAACATCCCCAAGATGTGAACAGACTAGATGTCAACAAGGAAGTGTGAAACACCTGGCTCAGCATTGGAGATCTCCTTGCAGAAACAGAAAGGCTACTTGTGGTAATACAGGACCAGGTGGTTAACACAAAAAATACCAAATATACATAATAAAAGACCAACAAATTCAAGATGATAAATGTAAAAAATGCCAAGAGAAACCAGAAACAATCCAACACATTACAGGATCCTGCAGTAGTTTTACTTGATGTGATTACTTACACAGATACAATCAAGCGGCCAACGTCATTCACCAAAACCTTGATTTTAAAATACAATCTCAGAAAAGACACCAGACCTTACTATAAATACAAGCCTGATCCAGTTTTAGAATCAGAGTCTTCCAAATTATATTATGACCGATCAGTTATTAGAGATAGGATGATCCATAATAACCATTCAGATATAATAATACAAGATAAACAAGTAAAAACAACTTACTTAATTGATACAGCCATTCCAAACACACATAACATACACAAATCAGTAAGTGTAAAACCAGAAATATGTTGAATTAAAAGAAGAAATTGAAAGACTACAGTTCATGAACAGGGTATACATTGCCCCAAAGGCAATATTTTCAACTAATATCATCCCTAAGTTACTACACAATAGCATTAAAAATTAGGCCTAAGCAGCAATATTTATTTAATCTTTAGAAAACCACGATACTAAATACCACTCAAATGGTCTGAAAGTTCCTAGCAATTGAGAAATGAGTGTGCTTGGCTATGCCTGTACCTCAGGTTTTACCAGCCTGAACTGAGAATAAATATAGAAATTCCATAATAATAATAATTATCACTGTTGAAGAAAATGTTAACTAATGGAGGAGCATGATCTCCGTGGAAGATATCCCCATGAGCTGAGCAGAATAGATGTTTGACAAGAAAGCGTGAAACACCTGGCTCAGAGTTGGAGACCTCTTTCAACACATTACAGGATCCTGTACTGTAGAAGTTTAGCACAACCTGATTACTTACACAAGCTCAATCAAGTGGCAAACATCATTTAGCAGAATCTTGCTTTAAAGTACAAACTCATCAATGAAATTGCATCTTACTATAAATACAAGCCTGATCCAGTTTTAGAATCAGAATACCACGAATATTATGGCCGATCAGTTGTTACAGACAGGACAATCCATAACTGTCCAGACATAATAATACATTGTCCCAATAATAATATCGACAGCTGATATCATCCCAAAGGCACTACATAATAACATTAAACAAGTAGGGCTAGACAGCAATATCTATGTAAATCTTCAGAACACCACTAGAATAGTCCGAAAGTTCCTAGCAACTGATAAATGAGCATGCTTGGCTATGCCTGTACCTCAGATTTTCCCAGCTTGAGCTGAGAAAATGTAAATAATAATAAGCAATATATATTGAAAACATGAGATGAAGAGTTTTTGAAAGTGAGTCGATAGCGAATGGGAACAGTTCAGTGATGGGGCAAGTGATGTTGAGTGATCCTTTGTGTTATAGGAGCCTGATGATTGAGGGGTAATAACTGTTCCTGAGCCTGGTGGTATGAGCCCTGAGGCTCCTGTGCCTTCTTCCTGATGGCAGTAGTGAGAGGAGTGAGATGGCAGAAGTATGTCCTGTGTGGTGGGGTATGGACTGTGTTGTATCCACTACTTTTTGTAGGATTTTCTTTTCAAGGGCCTTGGTGTTTCCATAACAGGCCATGAAGCAGTCAATCAAAATACTCTCCACCACACATCAATAGTAGTTCGTCAAAGGTTTAGATGTCATGCCAAATCTTGGCAAACTCCTAAGGAAGTAGAGGCACTGCCATGCTTCCCTTGTAATGATACTTATGTGCTGGGCCCAGGACAGATCCTGTGAAATGATAACACCGAGGAATTTAAAGTTACTCTTCTCCACCTCCGATTCTCTGAAAAGGACTGGCTCGTGGGCCTCTGGTTTCCACCTCTAGAAGTCAATAATCATTCCTTGATCTTGCTGACATTGAATAAAAGGTAACCACTCAGCCAGATTTTCAATCTCTGTCCTACACGCTGATTCATCACCATCTTTGATTCAGCTTACGGCAGTGGTTTTGTCAGCAAACTTAATTATGGCATTGGAGCTGTGCTTAGCCACTCAGTGAAAAGTGTAAAGCAAGTAGAGCAGGGGGCTAAGCACACAGTCTTGTGAAGCACCTGTGCTGATGGAGATTGTGTAGAAAATGTTGTTGCTAATCCAAACTGACAGGTTTGCAAGTGAGGAAATCGAGGATCCCATTGCACAAGGAGCTATTGAGACCATGATATTGAAACGTATTACAAACAAGAGAAAATCTGCAGATGCTGGAAATCAAAGTAATACACATAAAATGTTGGAGGAACTCAGCAGGCCAGGTAGCATTTGTGGAAAAGAGTAATTGAATTGCTCCCTCTCTGTGATCTTTGCTGCCCTCCAACTCTTTGACCGTGTGTTCATCCGGACCTGTTAGCATTTTTTAATCACGCCATCCACTTCTCTCAATTCCTCCTCCTCTGTCACAACTGTTCTCAGGATGCGGTTTTTCCTTCCAAAACTAATGGGATGGCTTCCTTCAAAATAAGGGGCTTTCCTTCCTCCACCATCAATGCTGCCCTCACCTAGATAACTTACATTACACTCACGTCTGCCTTCACTCCATGCACCCGACACTCCACCACGGATAGGGTTCCTCTTGGCCTCACCAACCACCCCACCAGCTTCCGCTTCCAGAACATAATTCTCCTTAACTTCTGCCATCTCCAATGGGATCCCACCACCGACCGCATTTTTCCTTCCCCTGTCCCCACTTTTTGCTTTCCGCAGGGATTGCTCCCTATGCAACTCCCTTGTCCATTTGCCCCTCCCCACTGATCTCCCTCCTGGTACTTATCCTCGTAAGCAGAACAAGTATCACATCTGCCCTGTACCTCCTCCCTCACTACCATTCAGGGCCCCAAACAATCCTTCCAGGTGAGGCGACACTTCACTTGGGTTCAGCTACTGTGTCTGGTGCTCCCGGTGTGACCTCATGTACAGTATATTGGTGAGATCCAATGTAGATTGGGTGACTGGTTCACCAAGCACCTAAGCTCCGACCGCCAGAAAAAGCAGGATCTCCCAGTGACCTCCCATTTCCCATTTTGACATGTCACTTCATGGCTGTCTCTACTGTCATGAAGAAGCCACATTCAGGTTGGGGGAGCAACACCTTATACTTCTTCTGGGTAGCCTCCAACCTGATGGCATGAACATCGGTTTCTCAAACTCCCATAATGCCCTTTCTCCCTCCTCCACCATTCCTCATTCTCATTTCCCTCTCTTACCTTATCTCCTTACTTGCCCATCAGCTCCCTCTGGTGCTCCTCCCCTTTCCCTTTCTCTCATGGTCTTCTGTCCTCTCCTATCAGATTCCCCCTTATCTAGCCCTTTATCTCTTTCAGCAATCAACTTCCCAGCCCTTTACTTCACACCTCCCCCACTCCCAGTTCCATCTGTCACCTACTTCCTTGTATTTCTTCTTCCCCTCCCCCCTCAGCTTCTTATTCTGACTTCTCATCTCTTTTTTCCAGTCCTGATGGAGGACCTTGGCCTGAAATGTCAATTGATTCCATAGATGCTGCCTGGCCTGCTGAGCTCCTGCAGCATTCTGTGTGTATTATCTTAAAACCTATTGATTACTTTTGAGGAGATGATTGTATTGCATGCCAACTTTAGTTGATAAAGCATCACGCATCTTTGCTGACCAGATATTTCAAGTTGCGTGAAGAGCCAATGAAATGACATCTGTTGTGGACGCTTTGTGCCTGTAGGCAAATTGGAGTGGTTCTAAGTTGCTTCTCAGACAGGAATTGATATATTTTATCATAAACCTGTCAATACACTTCATCACTGTGGATGTAAGTGCTACTAGACAATAGTCATTGAGGCACACTACCACATTCTTCTTAGACACCAGTATAACTGAAACCTCTTGAGGCAGGTGGGTACCTCAGATTGCCGAGGCGAGAGTTTAAAGATCTCAGTGAACACTTCTGCCATTTGATCAGCACAGGTCTTTAGTACTCAGCCAGGTACCTCATCTGAGCCAGATGCTTTGCGTGGGTTCACTCTCCTGAAGGATGCATCACCATGCTGTTGTGATGCCCAATTTGCCCAATGTTAAAAGAATACACCCGTGTTTTGTGCACTGAATTGGGAGTCAATAGGCACCTGAATGCTGAGGATATCAGTATGATCACAGCCATTACTCTTTACTAACAATTCTGCAAACAAGTAGAATTTTTTAGATGTAATCTTTTTTTAATATTACAAACAAACTTAAGCTCACACATAAATCGATGCACATGTTATGAATTTATTTATATATTCCTCGATATAAATCAATAAGTGTTCAATTTTTTTTGATATTTAGAGGATCTAGGGATATATAGGTTTGTGCAGGAAAGTGGCACAGAGGTAAATGAACAGCTATGATCAGGCACTGGGGCCAAATACTATCTACTGCTGTATTTCTTTTGTTGTAACATTCTAATTTACTCAATTAAATTAGACATTTACATTGATACCATTGGATTTCTTGAGAGACTTCTTAAATCGTAACTATAATAACTTTGAACCCTTAACATGTCACCACGGGTTCATTTTAGATTTTCTTTTTCACCTGGTGTTTCACCATGTTCAGTGGGACGGTCACTGAATGCAAAACGAGAATCCAATTTCTGAATTTAAAAATGCTTGCTTGACTACTTTGTTTTGCCTTCAAATAGTGATGAGGTATTTCTATGAAATGACAGCCTGATTTCTGTCAAAACGATTTCCTCCTGTTTTGAGGATGTTTTAAATCAGAGTGCTGGTGCCAATTTTGTTAAGTGTAGGTTATTAATCTCCATTTGTCAGCATTACACCTTATGAAAATGTAGAGTATAGGCCTTAAAACAGAGCTAGCATCTTGTGTCTATGCAAAAGCTTCTGGTAATAAATGCTAATTCCGGATTTTTGGGGGAAGAATAGAAGATCCTTGCTGCAGGCAGCTACTTGTTTAAAAATTGTAGTCTTGTATCAGCTGAGACTGGGTCAGATTTGTTTATACCATTTTTGTAAGGAGATTTTGGGATTAGTTTTAACAAAGGAATCATAATGTAATAAAAGCAGAAAATGCTGGAAACAGGAGGATAGGCAGCATATCTGTGCAAAGAGAAACAGATTCCTGGTTGAAGATGCTTCACTGGAACTGAAATGCATGAAATGTTAACCTGTCTCTTTTTCACATGTCACTCCTGTCCTACTAAGTGTCTCCAGCATGTTATGTCTTTGTTTCAGATTTCCAGTGTCTGCAGATTCTTTTTAATTTTCATTGACCGAGTTATTTCAATACTTTTAACTTTCCTTGTGAACCTTTGAAAAAAAATTCTCATCAGACACACACCGATATATTTAGATTGATAGCTGGCATTTGTTTCCTTAACTCTACACCAGCAATGAGTAGCTCTGTGATTCCTTGTGCTCTCAAAATGGGAACAGATGGAGAACACTTCCATTAGGCTGACACCTGCCCCTTTCGTCCCAAACTCTTTCATCATCTCACATTTAAACTGAATTTTTCTTCACTTTCCACTAAAGGTGGAGAAGAGCTTAGGAGTATCAGTTCGGTTCAAGAAACCGTTTTTGTGTTCAGAAGAGTATGCACTCCAGTATTCTGCAGAGTAACAAACGGAACACTCCCATCACCATTAAGAAATAGACCCAAACTTCAAGTCTAGATCAAAGAAAATGCTGTATTTTTGATGCCTGAAAAAAGCAAACTTAGCCACTTTTATTGGACTACCTCATTGGAAGCACCTCGGAATTTGTTCCCCAAAGCAAATGGAATGAAAATAATCTGTGCCATTAGCTATAATAGTCTTACTAATACAGCAAATGGTTTCATATCAATACATGATCTATGCTGTAAAATTATAACAAATTTCAATTAACAGCAGAGTTCTTTTTTAATAATGAAGTTGATGTTTCCCTGGGCCTGTTTTAACTCCCACTCATTAAGCAATGCATGTTTTTCTGGAACTAGACCTTGGGTTACATCTTCATTTGTTGAGTCTCACTGGACAGCTTGCCCAATATACTTGAATTTAGGGATATAAGAGATGACTCTCAAGAAGATATGAATAGAAAGCGGATGAGGCCAATTGAAGCCTCTCACCTGCTGCACATTCAGTAGGATCATGGCTCATAAGTTACTTAAACACCACTTTCCCACACTGATCCTGTATGTTTTGATTCCTTCATATCCTAAGATCTATTAATCTATCCACTGTTAGTGCCTCTACCTCCCACTTGGGCAGAGAATTTTGAAGGTTCCCCTCACAATGGGCGAGGACATTTCATACTTTAGCACTCAATTAAATTATAACCATATAACAATTACAGCACGGAAACAGGCCATCTCGGCCCTTCTAGTCCATGCCGAACGCTTACTCTCACCTAGTCCCACTGACCCGCACTCAGCCCGTAACCCTCCACTCCTTTCCTGTCCATATACCTATTCAATTTTGCTTTAAATGACAATACCAAACCTGCCTCTACTACTTGTACTGAAAGCTTGTTCCACACAGCTACCACTCTCTGAGTAAAGAAATTCCCCCTCATGTTACCCTTAAACTTTTGCCCCCTAAGTATCAACTCATGTACTCTTGATTGAATCTCCCCTACTCTCAATGGAAAACGCCTATCCACGTCAACTCTATCTATCCCCCTTGTAATTTTAAATACCTCTATCAAGTCCCCCTCAACCTTCTACGCTCCAAACAATAAAGACCTAACTTGTTCAGCCTTTCCCTGTAACTTAGGTGCTGAAACCCAGGTAACATTCTAGTAAATCTTCTCTGTACTCTCTCTTTTTTGTTGACATCTTTCCTATAATTCAGTGACCAGAACTGTACACAATACTCCAAATTTGGACTTACTAATGCCTTGTACAATTTTAACATTACATCCCAACTCCTATACTCAATGCTCTGATTTATAAAGGCCAATATACCAAAAGCTTTCTTCACCACCCTATCCACATGAGATTCCACCTTCAGGGAACTATGCACCATTATTCCTAGATCACTCTGTTCTACTGCATTTTTCAATGTCCTACCATTTACCATGTATGTCCTATTTGGATTATTCCTACCAAAATGTAGCACCTCACACTTATCAGCATTAAACTTCATCTGCCATCTTTTAGCCCACTCTTTTAACTGGCCTAAATCTCTCTGCAAGCTTTGAAAACCTACTTCATTATCCACAACGCCACCTACCTTAGTATCATCTGCATACTTACTAATCCAATTTACCACCCCATCATTCAGATCATCAATGCATATGACAAACAACATTGGACCCAGTACAGATCCCTGAGGCACACCACTAGTCACTGGCCTCCAACCTGACAAACAGTTATCCACCACTACACTCTGGCATCTCCCATCCAGCCACTGTTGAATCCATTTTACTACTTCAATATTAATACCCAATGATTGAACCTTCCTAGCTAACCTTACGTGCGGAACCTCATCAAAGGCCTTTGACAAGGAATAAGTGGAAATAAATGGAAAAGTAGAATATTGCACTGCTGATTATCTGACGTAAAATTAGAAACTTCTGGAAATATTCAGCAGGTCAAGCACCATCTCTGAGCTGATTCATCTGTTCCTGTGGCTTTTGATCCCAAGGGTATTATTTTTTTACTTTATTTTTGGCAAGAATTTCTTCTGATTTTCATATTGAAATGCTCCCAGCAAACAGCGCTGTGTAGAGGGAGCAATAATCAGAAAACCACAGCTCTGTGCAACACAATTTTCTATCTAGTTAATGAGATGATAGATAGAAGATGGGCAGCTTGGCATGTAATTCCCTGATCATTTCGCAATATGGGTTCTGGTGTCAAGGCCAGCATTGACTACCCATTAGCATTTTGAATAGAAGGGCAGGCTCGAGGGTTCTGGTGGCCTGCTGCTTCTCATGATTTCTTGTGTATCTGAGTTCTTCATGTTTGCTGAGAGTATTTAATCAGGAAATCAACGTTACTGTGTGCTGTTTCAGTCATTTTTTTGAATATTTATTGGACATAAGTGATACAAAGATTGGTTTATTGTATTCATAGCATAGGTACTCATTTGAACAGTTTTCTCTTGGTCGCTGCATATTTTGTCAGTCATTGCTTCTCCTTCCTGTTCCTGTTTTGTTTCTACGCTATTGGTTGGCTTTTTTGCCTCACCCTTTTTATCTTTTTTATGCTTTTTCCTTGCGATTGGATGAAGGCAATGATTGAGAAGTGAATAAAGAATTCAGATTTCAGACTTGCCTTCAAGAAGTGGATGTTTAGTTAAAAAGTAGCACTTTGCAAGGCATCCCTATGATGGTACTGTAGGAGGTCTGATATTTCTGGTTTGGGGGAGAAGCCATCATTAAAGAATGAAGGGGACTTGGCCAGGGATGCAGACTGAGATTAAAGAGCAGAAGGGGATTGAACAAACCAATAAAAGGTTGTGCAGCATAAGTAAAAAAGATGGACAAGGTAGACCAGGCATAATGGAAAGGCGTGATAGAGCAAATCTTTTTTATATGGGAGTGAGTACTATATGTGAGATCTGTAATACATGATTAACAAATTCTGAACGAGATTGCTCATTATAAATAGACATCTTCTTGCTGTGTAAAATATTATAATCGTGTCATAACTTGAGGCGACTAAATAATTATATATACTCTTTAGCTGCTAGATTTTTATCCTGAACAAGGCATGTATTCTGACAAAAGCAGGGCAATTATGTGCGATATATCAGTTGGAATCATGTTCATGGCAATTAGCAGGATGTACAAGAGCCCTGCACTGAGTTTGGAGCACTTGGAATTTAGCATTAAATGCATGTTTGAATGCTATGTAGCTCAATCAATGTGGCCCTTCTTCACAAATGATTCTTTTTAATTTGGACATCATTCTGATGAATCTGCACTTTTCCTGCAATGAGGTCAATGTAACAGCCATGAAGTCCAGTGCCCGGAAGTGGAGGTAGTATTACATACTGGCATCTAACTGAAACTTTGATTAATTAATGGGACTCCACTTCCTATGCATTTCAGTTCCTTCAAATGAAATACATCAGTTTGTTTTCTTTACTCAGCAATAATATTTTAATTATTCATTTGTTTGGATTCCTAGTGTCCCTGTTATAGGCAGTTCCTAATTTTCCACTTTTTCTAAGATAATTTGATCTATCCTCTTTTATATTTTAAAGTAGATAGCCTCACATTGGATTCCTCATATTGAATTCCATTTGCCACTATTTCAAGCATTCACTTTGTAAGTCAATAGCCTGCTTTAAGTTTTTCTGGTATAATTTGTATTCCCTTTTAAGTATGTTGTCAGTGATGAATTTGAGTTAAATATGCCCAGTCTTGAATATAGTTAGTTGGAAGGCCCAAGTATTAGCTTATTAAGATCTTTCACTCTTTTCTTATTTCCCATTTTCCCTGTTAAATATTTGTATTTCCACAATTTCTCAGTTTCCCTAACTTTTTAGGTAAACGGGGCGAAGTGAATGCATCAGTATATGTGAATGTATGTAAATTATCAGTAGAGTTCTGTTAGGACAAGTTAGGCAAGAGGTATAAGGTAATTTATAGTAACAGGGATAAGATGTTGATTCATAGTTGAGTAAGTAGTTTAAGTATTTGTTGCTCAGCTTGGAGAAATTAGATATCCCAGAGAATAAGCACTTTGTTTATTTTTTCAGACAGTAGGACATTTTCACTACTGTCTGAAAAAATGGATTATTTCTTAACAGTCAGCCTACCTGCAATTGCAGGTTTAATGGTAACTGGGAAGACATACCTTTTATTCCTGCTTTAAATTTCAATTTTTACTGCATTTGTAAAGCTTCACTCGTGCAGCACAGTTCCCTTGTTCCTGCATTCCTTTTTGTAATATTTGTTCAGAATGCAAGTAAACAGCAAATTTGTTTTTTATGTTTATTAATTCCATTGTCTCATTGTTGTGAAATAATTCAATGCTATAATGCACAAAGCCTTCCCTTTGTGTCTGAATGACAGCACACTTTTGAAGTTAGCAGAGAAACATCATAAACGTATGCATATTCATTATTGTAATTTATTTATGATTTAATTACTTTTTCTAAACTATTCTGTATTTTATGTTAACTGCTGTGGCTATTGGAGAAAGATGTAAATTGATTCACCATACTGTATTCTCTGTGATATTTATTATCACACATCTAATAGGGATTGTCCTCTGTCATCCTCGATAAGCAGTATTATATATTTGCCCTTTTCTAATTAGCAATTCCAGAAATAACTATTGATTGCACTTTTCTTTAGTACCAAGACTGAATTATTCAATGTAAACAGTATTTACTTATTTGAAGCCATTAAATAACCAAATTTATTACGTGTGCAATGCAAATGTAAATTATATGCAAGAAAAGAAAAACATTGATGACAACAAAAAGGTTTTTGCACTTTAAAATAAAGTAGAATGATCTAAGCCTATTACCTTACCAATTTTCTGTCATCTGGTAAAGAATATAAACAGCTGGATTTTAATGCACCACAGTTAAGTTTTTTGAGGGCCTGTTGCTCCATAATAATATTGTGTATGTTGTGTACAACAGAATCAGCCTCTGGGATTTGACAAATCCAACATTTTATCAGTAGCTGTAGGGCTGCTGAGCCATACTAGGCACTGCAAGTTTTAGACTTCATATGGTTGAAGATTTCATCCAGGCAACATTTTCAATGATTTTATAGTAGTGTTCTAGAAAGACAATCAATGGCATAGTTTGTAATGCTTAAGTGTGCGGTGATACTTTGGCTGACCACATTTAATTTTGGTTAATTTTGAGTCTTCATTTTGGTGAACATCCAGGTCACATGTACAATTTTATATTATCATCCCTGTATCTTCATTTTATGCTTGTGAACTAAAGCTCTACACCTTAAGCAGACTCTTGCAATGCTACCTCATTATGTCCTCCCACAACAGCAAGATCTTAAAGTAAATTTCACACCTAAGAGATGGCTGAAATTGCAGGAGATTAATATGAACCTCTGCACAAATTTTCAAGGAGAAAAACAGGGAGTCATAGGCTACTTGATGCATACCTGAAAACTACTTCCAATTTTGTCAAATTTATATCTGGTCTTATTAATAAACATAAAATCTAGTTCTCAAAGTACAGATAGAATTTCAGTGTAAAAAATATATTGTACAAGATTTGTACACGCTTAACTGAGAGATCTTTTCATTTATGTTTTCCCCTGCTTATGTGAATTTAACATGAGGTATTGTTAATGATTGCTGATAATGTTTTATCTGACAATGTTTGGTTGTCAGCACAAATGCAATTTTCACATTAGTAACATCACTTCACAATCAGAAATGGGCATTTTCTGGATTCCAAGAATCACAAATTGGAAATTCCTTTCTTTCGTTTCACAATTAAGACATTTCTATAAACAAAGTCGGGAACACTATTTTTGGGTCTTTGGCTCAAGCTAAGAGTTACAAACCAGTTTTCTATGTAAAATTGTTTTGATGTTACGTGAAGACTGGCCTCTAACCATACTGTGGGAAAGCAGATGAAATGTGATAGATTTGATCTATATCTGACTATGCAATTTGCTTTTTTTTTTGCTTTTCTTTTGAATATAAACTGATTGCTGTTAACAGGAATATACAATTGATGTGTTCTTTCGACAAAGATGGAAAGATGAAAGGCTTAAGTTTCAGGGTCCAATGAATATTCTTCGATTGAACAATTTGATGGCCAGTAAGATATGGACACCAGACACATTCTTTTATAATGGCAAGAAATCGGTGGCACATAATATGACCATGCCAAACAAGCTTCTCCGGATCCAAGATGATGGAACCCTTCTTTATACAATGAGGTAAAAGATTCAATATTATAGAAAGCAGTAACTAGCTCTGCAACTCAACTGTTTGGTAGCCATTGTCTTGTGTCCCTACCATGAAATTAATGTTAACATTGAAAACTAAATGTAAATAAGCAAAAAGCTTATACTATCTTGCCGTCCCTTCACAGTCACTGTGGAGCTAAATAAGGTGGTAAAATATAATTATGTGTTAATATTTGTTTGCTAAGACTTTTGTCATGCTAAAGGATGCTATAGGGATGGTAATTAACAGATCAATTGTCTTATGAATCAAACATTTGTATCCAAATTAAATTCATATCATATCCTAAATAATAACCAGGCAGGGAAGATTCATATTGCAGTTCTAAAATGACATTAATATGTACCCTTTTGTTCAATTTACCCTATTAAACTGTGATGGTGAAATTGCTCCAAACAAGTGCAATATTGATCTCTTACAACAGTGAAGCACATTTCCAGCCGAAGGTCACCAACCTTCTATCATATTGCATAAGATCAAAAAAAACTTCACTGAAACAGTTGGCTCGCACTTAAATGTGTTTGATGCCACAACAGAGACTGTGTGTCAATAGAAAGCAGACCTAGGATTTCTTACTAGGACCAACAAAGAAGTTAATTTACTCAAATGTGGGATTAGGAGGAGCATTCGAGATGATTATGAGAACTCCCTGTCCCTCCCCTTTGTTGACATTCACGACCCAACTACTAATATCACAAATCTGCCTGATTTGCCTTGACCACCGATTTCCCCCATCTGATCTGATTTCTGATTCCAGTCAGAGATGTGAGCCCTGCACTGACTTCAGTCTCAGTGATGCCAGCAATTGATTGATTGTGAACTCATCTGCAACGTAGTGAGAATGGAGTTTCAGAACAGTGTCAGCTTTGAACTGCAACGTCCAGTGCCAGAGAACATACTCTGCAACTTCAACAGTTGGATGCATTAAAATTTTTATCTCTGTTTGTTTCTTTTCTGTGTGTTACTTTATCACAAACTCTGACTTCAGAAGGCATTTTTGCCAGTACAGTTGGTGTTAATTGTGAATCAAATGAATATCATAAAATCATAGATTTGCATAACACAGAGAAGCTTAAGTCCCATCATGTTCAACTCATTAAAACAACCTATCCGATTAGTCCCACTCCTGATTTTTTAACCACATTGTAACTTTTTTATATTTTCAAGTGTTTATGCAAATATCTTATAAATTTTATTATGAAACCTGCTTCTAACACACCTTCTGTCTGAGTGCATTCTTGACCAAACATCATAATGCTGATTTTGTTGTCTCTGAGACTTTTATTATTTGCGTTAAATCTTTACTGGCCTTTCTGTCCTGGGAAACATTCTTAGTTATTCCGCTGAGACTCTTCAAACTTTAAACACCCCTTCCAAATAGAAACATAGAAAAACTACAGCGCAATGCTGTGCCGAACATGTACTTACTTTAGAAATTACCTAGGGTTACCCAATGCTCTCTATTTCTCTAAGCTCCATGTACCTATCCAGGAGTAAAAGGAGTAGAAGACCCTATTGTATCCGCCTCCACCACCGTCGCCAGCAGTGCATTCCACACACTCACCATCTCTGTGTAAAAAAACTTACCTCTTCCATCTTCTCTGTACCTACTTTCAAGCACCTTAAACCTGTGTCCTCTTGTGTTAGCCATTTCAGCCCTGGGAAAAAGCCTCTGACTATCCACATGATCAATGCCTCTCATCATCTTATACACCTCTATCAGGTCACTTCTCATCCTCTGTCGCTTCAAAGAGAAAAGGCCAAGTTCACTCAACCTATTCTCATAAGGCATGCTCCCCAATCCAGGCAACATCCTTGCAAATCTCCTCTGCACCCTTTCTCGTTTCCACATCCTTCCTGTAGTGAGGTGACCAGAACTGAGCACAGTTCTCCAAGTGGGGTCTGACCAGGGTCCTATATAGCTGTAACATTACCCCTCGGCTCCTAAACTCATATGCCTTCTTAACCACAGAGTCAATATGTGCAGCAGTTTTGAGTGTCCTATGGGCTCAGACTCCAAGATTCCTCTGATCCTCCACACTGCCAAGAGTCTACCATTAATGCTATATTCTGCCATCATATTTGACCTACCAAAGTGAACCACCTCACAGTTATCTGGGTTGAACTCCATCTGCCACTTCTGAGCACAATTTTGCATCCTATCAATGTCCCACTGTAACCTCTGACAGCCCTCCACACTATCCACAACACCCCTAACCTTTGAGTCATGAACAAATTTACTAACCATCCCTCCACTTCCTCAATCAGGTCATTTATTAAAAAAATCACAAATAGAAGGGGTCTTAGAACAGATCCCTGAGACACACCACTGATCACCGACCTCCATGCAGAATATGACCCATCTATAACTACTCTTTGCCTTCTGTAGCAATCCAATTCTGGATCCACAAAGGAAGGTCTCCTTGGATCCCATGCCTCCTTACTTTCTCAATAAGCCTTGCATGGTGTACCTTGTCAAATGCCTTGCTGAAATCCATATACACATCTACGGCTCTACCCTCATCAATGTGTTTAGTCACATCCTCAACAAATTCGATCAGGCTCATAAGGCATGACCTGACTTTGACAAAGCCATGCTGACTATTCCTAATCATATTATGCCTCTCCAAATGTTCATAAATCCTGCCTCTCACAATCTTTTCCATTAACTTATCAACCACTGAAGTTAGACTCCATGGTCTATAGTTTCCTGGGCTATCTCTACTCCCTTTCTTGAATATGGGAACAACATCTGCAACCCTCCAATCCTCTGGAACCTCCACCATTCGCACTGATGATGCAAAGATATTTACCAGAGGCTCAGCAATCTCCTCATTTGCTTCCCACTGTAGCCTGGGGTACATCTTGTCCAGTCTCGGAGACTTATCCAACTTGATGCTTTCCAAACGCTCCAGCACATCCTCTTTCTTAATGTCTATATGCTCAAGCTTTTCAATCTGCTGCAAGTCATCACTACAATCACCAAGATCCTTTTGTAGTGAATTCTGAAGTAAAGTATTCATTAAGTACCTCAGCTATCTCCCCCGATTCCATACACACTTTTCCACTGTCACACTAGATTGGTCCTATTCTCTCACATCTTCTCCTCTTGCTCTTCACATTTTGAGTACCAAAACCCTTTTTGGAATGTAGGCATCAAATTATAAATAAAAAGGAATTTAAATGGTATTTGAAGTAGCAGATGTGTGCATTTAAATTTCAGTGGTGATGATGTGACTTACAGGTTAATGATCTTCTCTATAATTCAAACAAGTTAATTTTAGATATAAAATAGATCAATTTGAAGACCATATTCAACTATGCCCTTATAAATGATAAAATAACGTGCAGAAAATCACTTCTTACTTCCCTTTGACAATGTGGATTTAGTTTGTGTAATCCTGAAGATTTATAATTGATGCAATGTGATTCTGAAAAAATGCTGGTGACAAAACATAATTTGTACCAGTAGCTGTTTCTTAAATGGTCAATTACTATATGTTCTCACAGGCTTACTGTCCAAGCAGAGTGCCCAATGCATCTAGAGGATTTTCCAATGGATGCACATGCTTGCCCCTTGAAATTTGGAAGCTGTAAGTATTGAGATTAGTAAACAATCTACTTTTCTTGATTTAAAAACTTCTATATACCTGTTACATTTATTGCATTCCATGAATGCCATCTGCCATAAGATTGCCATCTGCAATCTTGGCAGACAAAAGGGGGAATGTCAAAGCCAGTTAGTCAATGGTGCTTGACAGTGGCTTGGGAGAAGCGCAGCAAGTCTTCCCTCGGTGGCTACAGCAGTACTCACCAGGTGGAAGGCAGGGAGTTGTAGCAAAGGTGACACTCTGGCGACTCTCCATCACGACTGCACTAGTCACGATCTGGTTTCTGGTGTAGTGACCGTGGACAGCATCCTTCAAAGTTACCAATCAGAGTATTATACTTCTAGAGACATTGCTTGATATTACCAACAGGAATGTTTATCAATTTGAACTAAGTTAATATTTTTGTTATAATGGTTTGCAAAGTGGCATGTGACTACTCCAAGTATTACAATGTAATTCTCAGCACTTTACATTTGTACTAATTTAAACATATAATCAGAATTTCCATACATCTCACAAATTCAGGGTTCATGTCATATTGTATTCTTAGTATAAGACTCACTTTTAGATCCCTATGGTTGTCGGTGATAATGTCCAGTATAGTTACAGTGCTCCACTTGCAAGTTATTTTGATCTTTGATGCCATAAATACTAGTTGAATCAAGATGCTATAAATCTGAAGTAAAAGACAGAAGTTAATTCAAATACTCAACAGATGAGGCAGCACCAGAGACAGAAGTAATTGTCTCTGGTTGATAACCTTTCATCTGGACTTGAAAAAGTTAGAAATCAATATTGTTTTAATTTCCATGGAAGGGAGAGAGGTGAAGGGAGCAAAACCAATGCCTTTATTGGAGTGGATACCACATTGCAGTGTCAGTGCTGGCTGAGAAAGATGGTGAAGTTGATCTGTTTGAAGGAGGTGAAAATAGATGGAAATAAAAGAGGATGCAGAGAAAGGTAAAAGTGTTGACTCTGTGACATGCATTGCTGTAATCTTAAATAAAAGAGAAGTATAGAAATACCTAGCAAGTTAGCCAGCATCTGTAGATAGTGATTAATATTGATAACCTTTCATTTGAACTATTAATAGTTAAATGCTATTTTGTTAAAAGAAAGAGTCTAGCCCCTATTCAATTGATTCCTAAAATGTAATTACGCCTTAGAAACTATTAAATGATTTGGATGAAAAATGTAGGTGGTCTGACAAGAAGGTAGCAGACAACACAAAATTAATGGAATTGTGCATTGTGAGGAAAATTGTCAAAGAATATAGCAGGAACTATATGTGGAATATTTAGGCAGATAAATGGCAGATGCAGTTTAATTCAGACAATTATGAGGTGTCATGTTTTGGGAAGTCAAATGTGAGTGGAAAGTATACAGTCAGTGGCAGGACTTGGAGTATTAAGGTATAAAGGCATTTTGGAGCGCAAGGCTGTAGTTCCCTGCAAATTGCAACACAAATGGATAGGGTGGCAAATTTGATAAATTAAGTTGCAGCTGTACAGATGATCAACGACCCCCCGCCCCTCCACTCCCCAACACATTACAGCAATTTGGGCAATAGAATGCACCAATTGCTAACCAAAAACATAAGATACAGAATAAATGTCACTATGTTTCATGTTGTCTACATAGTAGGACATGACACTAAATGACAGTAGTAAAATTGTAACAATAAACTAAATGGTAGCAATAAACAGTTGATACATTTGAGGCTTTGTAAACCACCTCCCCCCCCCCCTCATTGCTTACACACAGAGATACTTTGACATTTTCTGTTTGTTTGTTTATCTCTTTAAAACTCTCCCTTTCTCTCTCACATTATCCTCGTCTGCATTTGCGTTGTCTGACCACTTGGGTTGAATACTGATAGAGGTGGATTACATATTCAGAGGCTACAGAAATTTTGGGGAGATTTGGAATTTTGTATTTTTCCCCAGTGTTCTGCTCTTTGTGAATCCAGACCTTTCTGGCCTGACATTCAACTGATTGAAATGCTTGGCTTCCATATGGTTAAGGAGCATTCTAGCTGCAAGTAAGTTGGTTGTTACTATGGTGGGTGTGGTGTCCTCTTGTGGGTGTCCCAATCAGGAACCCAGAGATGTATGAAAAACACCTGATAGTGTACTGTCAAGCAGTTAATAAAGCTCTTCCTTCACTCCAAATTGCCCTTCACCTCCTGGATTTCCTGAGCTTTCCTAAACTCATCCAGGCAAGGTGAAATGGGTAAAGTAGGTTAAATATGAGGCTGGCATCACAACTATATTTAGGACCTAAAATTCAGCTAAGTAAGTTTTTGATATGCCCCTGCCTATGAAAGGTCAGCTATATGGAAGTTCCTCAGAAAAGCCTAATGTAACAGCCCTTCCAAATGTTTCAACCACGTTTCATCTTCACTTGCCAAATCTAAAAAGATGACAGTGTAGGACACAGAAAAAGGAAGATTTTCCTACTTTTTTGTTAAAAAGGGCTCCTCACTTCTGTTGGTTGATTCAATAATCAGCAATTATGTGTTTTTAGGATCTGACTTTACTGCATTTGGGAAGGCAGGAAATTTACTTGATGGCAGGTATTTCCACAGTCTTTCTGGCATGCTGTTATAAGCATGCCAGAAAGACACTTATGCAAAAATAGCAAGTTCTTTTTCTCTCTAAATTTGCAGATTGGTTTTCAAGATGCCCTAAGAGCTTATGTGGCTTTTCCATCAGGTTAATCTTGGAGAATGAGGAGCAAGGGCCAGAAGAAGACCAGATGTATGGTTTCCTCTAGCTTTTTTCTTTCTTTCAGTTATAGAGATACAGCAAAGAAGCAGGCCATTTAGCTCAGCCCATCCATGCCTTACTCCCTCCCCCTACCCGACTCCACCAATTCGACCACTGCCTACTCACTAGGTCAATGTACAGTGGTTAATTACCTTCCAAACACACATGCTTGATGCGTTCCTCACCTAAACTCCAGAAACAAAGTTGTAACCTTTTCTGTCCTCCAACCCGTTTTTGATTGAGGATTTTGTAGAACCTTCTATTCATGCTTTACTTGCACAAAGAACATATTTTTTCAACGTCATTGGCCCTGTGCCTATTAGGTACATTCTCTGTCCTTAATTTGTCCCGTTGCTCTGCCAATCACGTGTTTATTCTAGTTGATTTTGGATAGGGGTTGAGTAGATGAGAAGAAGGGGCTTCACATTGCTAAATTCTATGGCTTTATATTGCTTGTGACAAGTCTCTCTACTCTTTAAACTGGAACTTACTATGTAAGCTCAATGTTATTAACAGTTGATGAACCTTTTCTTCAATGTCTAGCAGAACTTTGTGATGAATTTTATGGAGAACAGAATTATTTGAGATCTACACTTCATGTATTAAAACAGAATCTGCTGGGAATACTCACCAGGTCAGGCAGCATCAGTGGAGAGAAAAATAGAGTCACCAGTTCAGATTGATTACCTTTCATTTGATGAAGGATCTTCAACTTAAAATGTTATCCGTTTCTCTTTCCACTGATGCTGCTTAAGCTACTCAGTGTTTTCAGCATTCCTCTTGCTATTTTACATTCCCAGCATCTGTCTTTTTTTGATTTTGAATTGTACAGATCTGTGCATTTAGCCTTTTGCAGTCAAGCTTGTATAAAATCATGGAGCAGTTGATGGCTTTAGGTTGCAATGGAAATTTAATGTGACTGAAATTGTAACCACAGTTTGAAGCACAAGATCAACCTGAATTTGATCATTTGTTGAAAGCATTGCAGCGCCCAAACTGTAGGCTATTACACTCAGAGGTAAATTATCGTGTTAGCATCAAAAATACGCGTGACAGCTAGGTTTTGAGTAGTTCAATCTTACCCACTCCCTCGCATCAGGGAGCTGGATGCATTTCCTCCTTTATAACCACATGTTTCTTGGTGTTAGCTTTAGCAAGTTGTTACGTACCCTGTTACTGGGTCACTTACCAGCAAAGATAGAGAGGTCCGTTGAAGTATGATGGTACTATTTTTAAAAGTCTTTATTTATAAAGGGGCACAAAAATAAGATTAATACAAACATTCAGATAATATACGTCGTCAATACTCAATCTAAAAGCGCGGGTATAATAATAATCATCAATAAGAAATAGCTCTATCATTTGTCTAGGGGATACTGTATTGTCCGATGGAAAAATAAAGTCAATGTCATTCAAGAGGCTCATTCAAGAGGCAGCTCTTTGGGTTTTAGAGAGATGGTTTTAAACTTGCCCGAGTCTGTTATGAGGCCAATCCGTTGATTCGGGGGAGTTGGTTCCCCGTAGTTAGTTCACAGTCGTTTTCCGTGGTACCTGCCACCAACTCCCAGGCAAGGGAACTGAACGCATGTGGCTTCCTTCAAATGGCTTCCCGCTATTACGGGACAGCTAGCGTTTCTTCTGGTGCATCTGAGGGGACTGTTCCTACAGCCCCTCTTTTATCCTGACTTGCAGGGTTGTAGATGTCAATCAGGTTGGAGGATGATGCAATCTCTCCCCGTCACCCAGCCCACTTTGCCCTGAAGGCTGTCACGTAGCATAGGATCGCAATCCACAAATGTGTCTCCAAGAGACAATGGATATGTCTCGTGACTTTACATCGCCGGGGAACGAGGCATTTTGCACGTTTCTCTCTCATTTCCTGGGTCCCCGACCCAACCCAATAGTGCTCTTGCAATTCTCACAAAGGAGGGGGCTGCGGGCATAACAAAGTAGACATGCTTGTCTTGAATAAGAGAGAGAAAAAAATAAGAGGGAGGTTGTGGCAGAGATGGTTAACAAAAGAATCTAATAGACTGTTGGAGCTAATGGGCCAATCAG
The DNA here is from genome assembly GCF_048418815.1 of Hemitrygon akajei. Classification (NCBI taxonomy): domain Eukaryota; kingdom Metazoa; phylum Chordata; class Chondrichthyes; order Myliobatiformes; family Dasyatidae; genus Hemitrygon; species Hemitrygon akajei. Next base: position 59,544,245 of record NC_133136.1, read on the forward strand.
TTCCTTAGAAGTTGTAGCTAGCGCCAGCAGAATGCACATCAGAATCAGAATCTGGTTTATTATCACTGTTTTATATGATCTGAAGTTTGCGACACCAGTACAATGCAAAAACATAAAATTACCATGAATTACCCAGATGGTGAGATCCTTAATGATGCATGCTGCCTTCTTGAAGCACCACCTCTTGAAGGTATTCTCGATGGTGGAGAGTGTTATGAATCTGACTGAGTTTACAACCCTCTGCAGCTTCTAGTGATCCTGTACGAGGCTGTGATGCAACCAATTGGAATGCTCTCCACTGTACATTTATAGAAATTTATAAGAGTTTTTGGTAATATACCAGTGAAGTAGAGCCCACTTTGTGATTGCATCAATATGTTGCGCCCAGGATAGATCCTCTGCGATGTTGATTTTCAGTAACGAAGCTGCTCACTCTTTTCATCACTGGTCTATTAATGAGAGTTGGATGGTATTCTCCTGACTTCTCAGTGCCTTGGTCCTGTTGACGATGAGTGTGAGGTTATTATAATATCAATCAACCAACAGATCTCACCCCTGTTGCCATCTGAGATTTTACCAACGTTGGTGTCACCTAGCAATTTATAAATAGTGTTTGAGCTGTGCTTAGGTATATAGCCACGAGTGTGGAGAAAGAATAGAACAGTAACTATGCACGTTTCTTGAGGTACGCCTATGTTGATTGTCAGTGAGGAGGAAATGTTATTACTGATTGATTTTGACCGTGGTCTCCTAATGAGGAAGTCAAGAATCTAGTTACAGAGGCCCAGGTTTAGAAGTTTGTTGATTAGTACTGAGGAGATGATGGTATTGAATGCTGAGCTGTCATCAATAAACAGTATCCTGACATATGTACGAGTGTTGTCCATTTGGTCCTAGACCAAGTGGAGAGCCATCGAGAATGGGTCTGCTGTATATCAGGTATGCTGGTAGACAAATTGCAGCAGATCCAGGTCCTTGTTCAGTGAGGAATGAATTCGAGCTATAAACAACTTTTCGAAGCATTGCATTATGATAGGTGTGAGTGATACCAATTGTAGTTATTGAGGTAGCTCACCCTATGCTTTTTGGGCATCAGTACGATTGCTGTATTTCTGTAGCAACATTGAGAGGTTAAAGATGTTACTGAGCACTTGAGCCAGTTTGTTGGGACAGGATTTCAAGACCATTCCAGGTACACCTTTGGGGTGTGACACTTTGTGAGAGTTCAGCCCCCTGAAGAATGTCCTGATGTCAACCTCCAAGACAAAGATACTGGAAGGATTTACGCAGGTGTAGTGTTATTCTCCCTTTCAAGGCTTGCACAAGAAGATTTGAGCTCATCGTCAGTGAAATGTCATTGCCATTTATGCTCTTCAGTTTCGCCTTATAGGACGTAACAGCATGCAAACAGCACCAAAGCTGTTGTACATCCATTATTTGTGTAAAATATTAACAGGTCTCTGCCCATCCATACAACCTGTCAATGCTGTATTGTGCAAGATCTGTGTCCACTAGTACAATATTCCAGTGTTTTATTGACAGACTTGAGTCTCTCAGTATTGTTCAAGCAGTGTTAGACCTCTATCTCAATAATACATGTGACGAAGGGTCTCGGCCCGAAACGTCGACAGCGCTTCTCCCTTTTGATACTGCCTAGCCTGCTGTGCTCCACCAGCATTTTGTGTGTGTTGTTCGAATTTCCAGCATCTGCAGATTTCCTCATGTTTACATGTGATAAGTTTGTATGTACAAGTACATTTCTCAGTGCCATTCAGTAAAAAGCTGCACCGTCAATAATATGCCCATGTTGTACATTGACAACTTCTGTCAATAGTTCAAAACCCCATCCTGACAGTGACAGACTATTTTGTACCAGGACTGTATCCGTATTGTACTGTGACAGACCTGTGCCCATCAGTGTAGCTCCCCTTGGTCTAGACAAGGCTGTTCATCTGAAACGGAATAGAATTAAGCCCGGACAATCAGGCTATGTCTAAAACTAGTGGCAAGTTTGAAAGTAATGGATAAGAGGTTTTGAGGAGATCTGAGGATGAATTATTTTTGACCAAGAAGGTAAACACTCATAATATTCAAGAAATACTTAGAAAACACTTGAGTCACCGAAGCATAGAAGGCGTCAGCTGTGTGCCAAAGGATCTGTTTCTGAACTGTATTACTCAATGGTTTCATGATCCTTTGCTTGTTGGTCACAGTTCAGACCAGGCCTTGGTTCCAGAACCCAGGCCTAGTATAGTTCCCAAGCTCAGTTTGATCCCATTTCATTCTCAGGCCTCAGACAGATCTTGGATCCTAGATCACAGGCCCAATCTAGTCCTTCAAGCAGGTCCAATCCAGTTCTGAATCTCTGGGGTAGGCCTTAGACCTCAGGTAGATTTCAAAGGGAGTTGAGTTATCTTTTCTAAGGATCTTCAGCCACACCCTTCTCCATAGCTTTTCACTATGTCTTGCTACATGTGACATTAATAAACCATTTCCAATTTCAGTACAAAAGCCTGAAAGCGTGGAGTATACCATCACACTCAAGGACAGCTTTTCCTCACTGTTATAAGACTACTAAATGATTCCGTTGTATGATAAGATGGATCCTTATCTTCACAATATACCTCATTATGGCCTTGCACCTTATTGTCTACCTGCACTGCACTTTCTCTGTAGCTGTTACATTTATTCTGTATTTTGTTATTGTTTTACCTTGTACTCCTTCAATGTACTGTGTAATGAATTCATCTCTATGAACAGTATGCAAGACAAGCTTTTCACTCTACCTTGGTACATGTTGCAATAATAAATCAATTTCAGTAATATTCCTTTTGGTTAGTATGCATTGAAGAGCCTGATGCAAATAGCTGCTCCTACAAAAAGACCTGGGGATTTCTAGCTAAGTCCTCACAGCCATAGCTGTACAGTAAAATGGATGTCTTGTATCAAGGTCATTCTACATAGCTAATTTTCCTTTAGTAGCAAAAAGTCTGATGCCATAAAAAGATTATTGGCCACCCAGTAGTAGCGACTCAGGCTCTGCGGTGACATTGGCAGGAGCAGAGAGAGGAACAGAGAATTATGCATAAAATTTTAACTGGTGTTCTCGGGCAAACAGAGAGCTTTGATCTGCCTCTGTTTAAGCAAGTGTTAATCTGATGCTTTTTCTGCCTCCCCAGGTGAAAATAAAAGATCATGTGATACCATTATGGATCTGACTAATGTTTAACGTTAAGATAAACATCACTTGAGGGTTGTAAAAGATTTGAAGCCATGGAGGGAGCCATACCAATGCAAATTAATTGGGATCGTGTCTGCAAAAGGCCCTAGGAATGAGTACTTAGATATTGTTAATCTGAAGGAATTTGCTATGTAGCAGCAGGATTTGCACTCAGAGCTGGTACTGGGGAGTTAGGTAGTTGGTGGCATTGTTCGTGTCAAAATATTTGCAGATGCCAAAATAGTGCCTGCACCAGTATAGATTCCAGCCCGCAGCAGTTTAAATGTCTGAACTCACCATGATCCTAGACATACTGATCTGTTCTTTTGTAGAGGTCAGTGGCAGAGAGAATTCCCACTCCATTGCATGTGCAATGATTTTTGGATCCACTGTATGAGAAGGCTACCTGAAAATGTTTAAAGACATAACCTTATGTGAATTAAATGTCTATTGTTTTAGACTTATCCTATGAATTACAACAAAGGCAGAATAAAAGCACACTTTTTGTCAGTATCTTTGTGATGCCTGAAATAGAAATGAAGATTGAGCGTAATGGTTATATTTACAGGGCATATCGCCTTAAATCTGTATTGGAAAATCAGCAAACTGTTACTATTGTAAAATAACTTAGGCTCCCCTACCATTTTGAGAGTTTGTCAATTTACCACCCCTCACTCATCTTTCCTGCAAATCTCTTTTAGAACCGTTGCTTTTAGATGTTTGACGGCAATAGTATTAGAATCTTGCAGTTTTAACATGACTGTCGTCACTGTTGATCCATCACGCAGAGAAGCTCATAAATATTCTGTATGTTACAGCTTCCAGAAGTGGTGTGCAGCCATCTGATTATAAAAATACAGTTCACAGAAATAACACATTATTTATGAGACGTGTTTTGTATGCATAAGAAGCACTACAAACAGATGTATACAAGGGAATAAATCAATCTTTTGCTCAATGGATCACAAATAGTCATCACTTCTCATTTTCCTCTAGATAGCTGTTTAATATATTTCCACTTTAGAAAATTATTCCATTGGATTATTTTCTCTGCAAGTTTCTGACAGTCCATCTATTTTCTACTTTATAGAATGTGCCCAATGTCCCAATGTACATCTATATGTATTACAATCTTTTTGAAAATTCCAGCATTCCTTCATCTATACTTTTCTCAAAAGATTAATTGTCTATTGCCAATTCGGAGTTTGGCTGACTGATACTCACGTCTATTAGCATGCAGGCAATACTGGCAGATATTTCTCCTCAAGGAGTCCGTCTAGATGTGCGTGTTCTCCCCATTAATATTAATTCTCGATATGTTTTAAGATTGGCTCAAATGTCCCAGAGGGTAACAACCATAAGGTAACCAACATAAAACAGATTTTGGATTTTCTCAATCTCTCAAGCTTCCAGCAAGCTGATTTATAAATTATAAAAAGGAAACTGAATGATCACTAGCACGTCCTTATTATACATGAACTTTTGTTTTTTTTTAACTCCACTTCAGATCCAATTCTCTTATCTTCACTGGGTCCTGCTCACAATACATACCTGCCCAGAATACAAAAGAAATTTGAAGGCCGTAAAATGGCTGATGTGAGCAAATTACCTTGGTTTGGGTGTTTGTCTTAGAGAAACAGATTTAATGTTTGCAGTCATTTTGAAATTGGACCTACTGAGTGTTTCTCGCACTTTCTGTTTTGTTTTAATATTTCTACCAACTGCAGATTTTTTCTCTAATTTGATATGGTTCCAAGAAATTAATTTGAACTATATCAAAGGAAGTTTTACTCTGCTTTCACTTTGCTACACTCCACCTCAGATGTTTTTTTGCTGAGGCAAAGTGACACAAGGCAATGAATAAAAAATTCTGGCGAACAGTTGATTTAAACATGCAGAAGTGAAAGGTAAAACTTCAAAAGTTATAATCAGAATTTTCCACTTTCCTATGGTAACTTCAAGAGATTTGAAACTCTGGGCAATTTGTTCTTGTGCGTTAAGTGCAAGAAACAGAGAATTCTTGGGGAGTATCAGGACTGGAGAGTTTATATCTGAGAATTTTGTATAGTACTGTATATATTTCATACCTTTTTCCTAATTTTCCATAAGTATACACTCACATGCCTTAATATTGCCATCAGAGTATTGAGGGAAAAGGGTTTACTTATCTCTAAGTGATCTGTATAATCTGTGATCTGTGTAACTGTTGCAAAATTGCAAAACAAGTATCAGCCAATTTGTTTTCTAATCATTTAAATGCAAGCAGTGTCCTAGTGGAAATGGTCTACAATCCTGAACATGCCAGACCATAGGAGATCTGGAGAATCCTTGAGGATATCAGGACAGGAGAGAACAAACATTAAGTTTTCTCATGAATCCACCACAGCTGTCTATTAATGTTATTAAAGTGAAGGTTAATACTGGTCTACAGTATCCTGTTATGAATCTGAGTACAGTAATAATGCTTCTTAAGCTATAGGTGCTTTTACTTATAAATGTATTGAGTCACATTTAATGGAAATAAGGTATTTATTCGGAGCAATTTTATTGAAAGAAATTTCTGCTTTCGTTTCTGTGGTAGGCAGTATTTATGCATAGGTCTGCAAGGATGAGAAGCAGAGATGTAGAGTGGCATTTAAGCCAAAGACAATAATCTCTGTTAAAGCTTTCTTTCATTGTGTTTGCAGATGCCTATACCCGCTCAGAGGTGAATTACAACTGGACTGATGGACCAGGAAAATCTGTGGTTGTTGCAGAAGATGGTTCTCGCCTGAACCAGTATGATTTACTAGGACAGACTGTAGGAGAAGAGCTTATTCGGTCCAGTACAGGTTTGTAACTAGCATTGTAGAAAATAATGCTGACCGTTACAGAATCTCTTTTATTTGAGTGCACTAGAAGTCATGAAAATGATCTTACTGAAATCCTGAATGTTGTTAGGAATCTGTAGTAACCATGCATTTATTACCAGAGATCACAGTTTATTTAGAATTTTAATTAATCTTGCTTTAGCAGTGATAGTAGGAATTTATAGTGGAGCATGTTTCTTTTGAAATTCCAGCTCTTTTTGATCTGTTTCTAATTTCTCATGGATGAGTACACGTAAATTTTCCACCCCTCCCTTCAATGTGACACCACATTGAAGAGACATTGATCCCTTGTTCATTTGTATCTTTAGAAGTCATGCCATGCTGGAATTCAACAGACATCTCGTGAGCTCCTGGATGAATAGTCAGTGGAATTCCTTGTCTATTGTGCCATATGTTTGGGAAGTTATTAATAATGAAGCAGCCACCATTTCAACTGAGAGGTCTGGCCATGTAAGGCAGTCAAGGTTAGCCTGCTCCCACCTCATCTACTTCCCACAGAATTCTGAACACCTGATGTCCCGTATTTATTACTCAAATGAATCTACCACTTAGCGTTTACAATCAAGGTTAATAACAATTATTATCATTTAATCTACATCATTACAATAGATTATACATAGCTTCTAGTTACCATGTTACTTGGGCAGCTTGAAATCCTATCCCCAATGCTTCCCAAAAATACAGAAGACCTCTTGCAGTAAGCTGCCTGGCCTGTGAAGTATTAAAACTGCTTCGATTCTGTGTAGTCCAACTATCTGAGTGTGATTATTTACAAGATAATTGCAAAAAGAATTGCAAAAAAAAATTGATCATGGCAAAAATGGAGTACTTTTCAGGTTAGTGTCAAGGGAGAATGTTATTGCCAAGGCTGTATATTCTTTTTCATCTAGCAGAGCATAAGAAGAATTTGTGTAGCTATTTTATAATTATTAGGAAGAACTTCAATATATATTACACACACACACACACACACACACACACACACACACACACACACACACACACACACACACACACACACACACACACACACACACACACACACACACACACACACACACACACACACACACACACACACACACACACAAAGAATTATGCCATCCAGCCCCTCTTGCCTGCTCCACTAATCCATCATGGCTAACTTAGTAACCCTTTTATCCTATTCTCTTATCTTCTCTCCGTAACCTTTGATGCCTTTGCAAATTAAGAAGCTATCAACCTCTGCTTTAAATACACCCAATAACTTGGCCTCCACGGCCATCTGTGCCAATGAATTCCATAGATTCACCACCGTTTGTTTAAATAAATCCGTCCTCATCTCTGTTCTAAAGGGACATCCTTTTATTCTGAGGCTGTACCCTCTGGTCCTAGACTCTCCCACTAGAGTAAACATCCTCTCTATGTCCACTCTATCCTAATATTTCAATAATTAATGTCTCAATGAAATCCCCCTGTAATTCTCCCCTTAAATTCTTCTAAACTCCAATGAATACAGGTCCAGAACCATCAAACACTCATTACACGTTCCCACTCAAGACTTAAGAAAGCTTGGTTTTATTAAGCTAAGGAGAGGAGGAGAGGTATAAATGATGGGATGGATTACTCTTCCAAGTCAGCTGCGAATAGCAGTGGACCATACTAATTGTTGCCTAATAGTTCGCAGCATTTATTTGGTTTTGTGGAATCTATATCGCTCCTGTTTCTGCAACTGCCAAATATACAGAAACGCTCTTTACATGGACTATAATTAGCAGGTATATGTACTATAACCTCTGCTTTATGTCCAAATTGACAGATGCTACTTTATAAATGTCAAAGGACTCTTAAATGGGCCTTGCAGCTGATTCACTTCTTCAGTTCTGTTTATTTACATATCAGAGTATAATCACTTACCTTTTAAAAGATTATGTGATAACAATTAGTAAATAGCAGTAATGAGTTGAGTGAAAGGCACTGATTTTTAATTTGTACATAATTGTGAGTAGGTATTTAGTATTATTATGGCATTTGTAACTATTTGTGGCTTTGGAATAACAGGATATGTCATCTGGAACTGATCTGCATAGAGAGGTTTTAGAATTTCAATCTCAAAAAATCTACAGGAAATGAAATTGAATTGTGATGCTGATAGTAATTATTTGCTCATTTGATGAAAAGCATATATGCAGCAGCTTTGTTTAAATTAACATTAATGACTGAATCCATTTGGTGTCTACCCTCAATTTGATCTGATTGAAAGCAACTAAAATCTACTTAAAAATGCTTTTCTACAACTGCATTGTTATTGATGTGACTTTTTGCAGCAGTGCTTACTTTGAAAGTACTGGAATCTGATATTGTTATTGTGTGAGATTGACTGAAAAATGTGGATTTCTGCAGATATTGGACTATATAATAAGGCAAATTAAGATGTCACCAGACAATAGAAGGAAGCTAGGAAGAAAAGAGGGAGAACATGATAGTTTTGCATTTCATGTTTAATTTTGTTAAGCACAAAGCCCAAGTTTTTGTTATATATTTAAATCAATTGCATGAATATTTTAGTATATAAAGAATTTAAAAATAATTAACTCCTTTCATTGACTGAATTAGTGAGATGATGTCTCAAGTCTATCTGAAGGCATTAAGATGTAGTCTTACAGGATGCACCATCTCAATAAACCCCTTTCACACTTTCTTCCCCTTTTCTACCTCTCGCTGCAGTGGAAATGATAAGTCCATGTCCTTACAATGTCTACACAACAGAGTCCAATTTTACGTATCCCATCATCGTTCTACATGAACCCTTGGGTCCAGTTATAATTATGTTCTACCTTATGAATAAGAGCCCAGTCTAGTTTGAGGAGCCAAGGATAGAAGAGATAGCACTTACAATTAAGAGTTATTTGCTCATTATTATCTAAAAGCACAATGGGCTGTCACATATTGAACTTGCTATATAGGAGGTCATGTGTGTATGGCAATGTCACTACTTGGAGATTCAGGAAACGATAGCATTTGTTTTGCAAATGGAGCCCCGAGAGACTCCTAGGTGCAGTCATCACTCTGTGAATCTTCAGGACACCCATTTCCTTCTGAGTTTCATGCCCATTTTGAAGAAAACATCTCTGATATGATTTAATGTGAAATTTGATAACTATTCCATCATATTCTGGAATGGTCGGGGTCTAAAAGATCAAGGTGATGATGACATTCATCTCTACAGATTGTGGAGTCCAGGCACTATCTATAGAAGGTGATGTGTTACGTAATGACAGGCTTTGAGATCCATAGTCTCTCGATAACATATGGAATCAGGGGACTGACTCCAGGAGGACTTTATAGGAGCAGTTCCTCCTGACCAGAGCACTTCCTATCCTCTCATATGACCTTCACCTCAAGGAGACCTTTACCACTATCTTCTCTCTTCCATCTGTGTTCTATGTTCTTTCGAATTGTACTGAAGGGACAATAGAGCAATGACAGTGTCTCAATTTTTCAAGGTTAACAATAGGTGGCCTTCTTTATTGCGCTGTTCAGAAAATTCTTATGTTTCTCTTGCTCAAAAGGTCTTGTTACTGACCCAGAACTCAGTTGCAACCAATTCTGCAGTAAACCACCAGTTAGCTATTGCAACTGCTATATGAACCTGCTTTCCCCTGAGTTACCCTGTCCAGTTGCATATACTGAGTCAGTTTTGCAGGACAGGTGTCAGGTTTAGCAAATGAATTGACATTGGACACTCTTTATTTCATGTAGGTACACACAACATCACAAACAAACGCCAAGTGTGGCCTGAGGCACTGTCCAAGTTATGTTTACCAATTGATTTTACACCCTGTTTGCATAGTTTATAAAACTTGTGTGAAGTGATTGAATGTCTAGGGGAGTATCTCTGTAGACAATTCTGTCAGATTGATGGGAAAGATCTACAGAGGGCTCTGATGAAATCAATTTATCTTGTTACCCATGCTGAATATCTGTAAATTAGTGAATTAATCAGTTGACATTGAAAATATTTAAATTACACTGCTGTAAACCAAGAACATATAGATCCAATTAAATGATTTTATGTTCATTTAATTGGATCTTGTTTTCTAATATTTGCTTTGATACATGTATTGAAGTTTGGATCTGCTTACTCTAAATGTCAGCTCAGGGAACAAAAACTAGAATCATATCTACTGATAAAGAAACTCAGCCTTTCTGACTGGCCATTTTAAGTTAACCAAAGGGGGTGTGTAGGTTATGTTTATATTTTGTTCCTATTGTAAATGATTGGTATAAATTCTAACAAACAAAACTAGTCTTATGTTTTTATTGCAATCCGAGTTGTAATTTGCTTTTCACTGCAGGTGAATATAAAGTCATGACAACATATTTCCACCTGAAAAGAAAAATCGGGTACTTTGTGATCCAAACCTATCTGCCGTGCATCATGACTGTCATACTCTCTCAAGTGTCATTCTGGCTGAACAGAGAGTCAGTGCCTGCAAGGACTGTCTTTGGTAAATAAGGTTTTACAGTCTTTCTAACCTTTTTCTAACCGGTTAAATGCTTCTGGTCATATCACTGAGCTAATTAGAATAAATATTACTTTATTTATATTGGGATAAATATTTTTTACTGACCACTATGTTTAAAATCTGACTAAATGACATTGATAGGCTGAACGCATTGAACTTGAGAAGTTATTTTATACATATGTGTGAGATTAATGCAGATTATGTGCTGTATTGCATTTCTATGTTTAAAATGTTCATTAAAATGCAACATTTAACTTGTGGACAACAGGAGAGGTAAGGTTTGTTCATCATGAAGAAATTAGGCTGATACACACCACAGCATCAAGTAATTTCCAGCTAGTTTTGTTTCAATAAAGAAAGCAATACTATGCACCTGGAAAGTTAGCTAACCTGACTATGTTTTGTATAAATTTGTTTGGGATGTAGCTACATTGTGTAATAATATTGAAAAAAGATCATGGTGAGAACTCAAGGTCATCCATGGAGGCTGGACCAGCTGCAGTGTTTTTGCAACTCAGCTGTCAGGGAGTCGAAGGGCCACATTATTTTCTTCAGTGCTTATACCATTCACTGATGCAAAACTGGGTTTCATGCAGTCGTGTGTTACTGTCTGATAGTGATCTAACAATGAGTCAGTCTTTAAATTATGGAACTCTTCTTTTGTCAGAAAGCATTGAGTCCTGATGAAGGGTCTTGGCCTGAATCGTCAGCTGTTTATTCATAGATGCTGCCTGACCTGCTAATTTCCTCCAGCATTTTATGTGTGTTGTTCTGGATTTACAGCAACCACAGAATCTCCTGTGCTTAAAACACATTATCTGATTGGAATTGGCGACAAAAGGCTTTTAGATTTATTTGATAAAGTCACTGTAATCTAAGCAATATTTTCTTTATAAAAGGTTTATTATTCATATACATAGATTTCAGTGACTCTGAAAATGGCAACAAAACAGTATTTAAAAAAGCTGCACCAGCTATTTGAATTTCTTTGTCTTGTCTTTTGGGATCCTACCTAAACAACAGGGGGAAGTATCAGTAATCGAACTAGCAAGTATGAAATTGTTGTCCAAAATACTCTCAAGAAAGAAGGCCCAAGATTCCTTCATAGTTCTTACTAATTTATATGAATTCCTGAGGAAATGCAATGTGGTGATTATGGAGACTGTTTTGTGATGGAGATGTTATTGTTGGAGAAAGAAATGCTTTAACTTTTTGAGGAAAGTCCAATACTAATAAAGACCTTCACTCCTCAATCCTTGATGTATAAAGTTAGCAAAGAAGAGAGCTCAGCCTGCAAAGAATAAATGCTAGACAGGACACTAAGCAGACACAGTTCCTTGGGAAAATGTCATAGGCCATGTACCCAACCATGTGAAGTTATGTTCAAACCCCAAGGTTCTGACTGAAAGGTGGAAGTGTTACCTCTTTATGATGTGTTTGGTTTACTAAATGCTGGTACATCACTAGGACAGCTGACCAGCTCAGAACGTTCTGCAATGTTTCAATACAGATACAGTAAAATTACTTGCACAAACTGTTGGGACACAATTTAATAATTCTCCAGTGCATGCAGAAAAATGGCTGGAAACACCAGAGTACACAATTTACAGGATTTTATTTTATTCAGTAAAGTTTTTCTCCATGGCTTTACATAATTTTTATAATAAAGGCATATAAATGTAAGATGTTGTTTAGTGTTCATTCCATATAATTTTAAATTAAAGTTATATTCCCTAACATAGCTCAGCTAAAAGTCAGAAGTCAACAAATCCTGAAGTTAAAAATATTTCAATATATTACTGTTTTTTAATTAAAGTGGAAAAAAGTTCTGGTATTGTTTTGGAATTGTGGGACTATTTGCAGGAATAATTAAAACAGTCCATTTTATCACACATCAGCATAATGAACTTAGTAAGATCTTGGTTAATAAGTATTTAGACATATGGACAGTAATTTAAACAAACAGCTTCTTGTTCTCCCCTGGGGCTTTTGTTGTAGGTAATCATCAATATTTATTGATATTTTGTAATGTTATTTGTCTATGGGAAATAAAGAATGGCTGTCTGTGTATGTGAATTAAGCAGCAATAGTGAATAGGTGGCCTGCTTAGCATTGAAAGTGTGTTCTAGATGATGAAGTGTTTTGGCTCTATCAACGTTATAGTGCAGGTTAAACTACAATTCCTTTTCCTTATCGCTATCTTTCTGAACACCTGCTGAAGATGTCGCAGTGCACAAAACTGAGGAAGTGACAGCATGAAGACATTTATATTATAAACAACATGTTATCCAAAAATTGAAAATAAACAAATTCTGATATTGGAAATATTCAATATCGAATTTAAATTAACAATATATATAAAAATGAATTGGTTCTTATTGTTACTTTGTTGATTAAGTGATTCTACAATTATTCAAATCATTGACTAAAATGACAACAGAATGTATATTTTTTCAAGAATTTTCTTTAACTAAGTGAAAGTAGTGCAACTGGATCAAATAGAAGGACCCCTGTGTGGTGGGGAGGATGATTTTAGAGTAGAGGACATTTCCTGAGTTCTTATTATGTGGAAGGACATGATTAGTGGAGATGAGAAACTGGCTAAGTTGAACATTCCCACCAGAATGCTGAAATGTCTGAAGAAGGAAGATGGAAGAAATTATAAATGGTCAACTGTTGAATGTGGAGGCTTGTGAATGGAAGTTTTAGATCAAGAGAACTCTATTCCTGCTCAGTCCATGGTAAGTAGAAGTGAGAGTAGAAGTGTGAGAAATAGATGAAATGCATTTGTCAGCAATCCAGGGGAAGCAATGGTGTGGAAAGAAGTCCTGTCAGAAGGCATGATAGATACTCTGTTTATTAAGCTTCATATCAGGGCAAATATAATGGAATGGGGTATATGGAATAGAGTCCTTATAGGAAGCAAGGTGAGAGGATGTATAGTGCAAGTAAATTTAGTAATCCCTGGGCTGGTAATAGATGTTTGTCTCTAATATGACACTTGAGATGGAGATAGAGAGATAGGAAGTTAAAATAAAGTCAGAAACGGACTGTGAAGAATAAGGTAGAGGTTGGCTGCATAAGGAATAAATATTTTGAATTCCTTATGAGTGTAGAAGGCTGCACCAATAGAGTACTGGAAAAGGGGCCTAGGGAGAAGGTGTTTGCTGGATCCCATGTAATTTTCCTTCTTTGATCTGAAGAAAGTGAATATTTGTCACAGACATGGACTCAGCAGCGCAGCAGATTCGGCAACTGCACTCATGAATATGCACATTTTATGCTAATTATTATTGCAATATGGCAGTATTTTACTCCCTTCTTTTCAATGTAACACTTGTCGAGACTTGAGGAAAGCACAGCAGCGTTACATTGCCTGCTTGCGTTCGGCCTTGTTGAGAAAGTGGACTATTGAGTCGACTGGAGACTAGCAGTATCGTTTTATATTTAGATATTCCCTTTCAGCCGTGGTGTTGCCATCTAGTTTTCCATTTGAGAGCTTTAGTTAATGGCCCTGTTTGGCCTAGTGTTTACTGTTTCCTTTTTCCCTTAAAAAACTGTTTGCATTACAGTTGTGAACTTTTGACCCACTTCAGTGTCTCTCTTTCCGCACTTGGACCATATCTGAAAGTAGTGACAGCAAGTCTCGACCACATGCAAGATGGACCCGCAGGATGCTGGCGTGACGCCTTGATCTGAACGCAGGTAGGACAGGCAGATACGAAATCATGAACGTCCTGGGACATAGAAGGCTACCTAACTTGTCTCTTTATAAGCTCCTGGGTGTGTTGGATTCCCAGATGTCCAGTCCGACGGGAAAAGTGACCCCAATCCAACACTTTGGAGTGCACTGCAGCAGGGGTAAACAATCGGTTGGGAGGTCCCCCACCTGGGCCTGAGTCTAACTGTTGGGTGGCTTCCCACCTCCCTAAGCTCCCATTGCCTCATGTGACTGCCAAATTCATGGTTCAACATGTCTTCAGGCTCCGTGGCTTCCCTCAAGACATAGTGTCTGATCGTGGAACACAGTTTACTTCTTGCTTTTGGAAGGCTTTCTGCTCTCTCGTAGGAGCCACGGCCAACCTCTCGTCTAGTTTCTACCCTTCCCCCCAATCCAATGACCAGACTGAGAGAGAGAACCAAGAGTTGGAGACAACCCTGCGCTGTCTTGCCTCTTCACATCCTAGAGCTCCCAACTGGCTTGGGCAGAGATCGCCTACAATAACCTCCAGTTGTCCCCCTTTCAATGTCAGAAAGAATTCCAGCCACTGCTTTTCCCTGACCAGGAGATTGATGTAGGAGTTCCTGCTGTTGAACAGCTGATCCAACGCTATAAGCACACCTGGAGGTGAACCAGGGCTTCTCTGCTGCACTCCCAGAAACATGCCTGGTAAGCTGATCCGCTCCACTGACAGTTAAGGCCAGTCAAGCCAGGAGAGAAGGTCTGGTTGGCATCAAGAAATCTTCCCCTGAAAGTCGAGAGCCACAAATTGGCAACGCGCTATGTGGGACCATTTGAAGTGGAAAAGGCTGTCAACAAGGTCTCGTGTAGATTGCGTCTACCAGCATCAATGAAGATCCACCCAGTGTTCCATGTTTCCCAGCTCAAAGTGGTTACTACCTCTCCCCGGCCCCAATTCCTCCTCCTCCCCGCTTGGTAGATGGCTCCCTTGTCTATACAGTCCGTCACCTGGTGGCATTTCGCTAGGTATGTGATATGGTCCAGTATCTTGTGGATTGGAAAGGGTACGGTCCTGAAGAATGTTCTTGGATACAAGAGAAGGACATCTGGGACAAGTTGCTCATGTAGGACTTCCAGCAAGCACAGGTCTCTAGCGCCTCAAGATCGAGGGGGATCCTGTCACAGTGCAGCAGATTTGGCAATTACACTCGTGAATGTGCATGCGGCAGCCAATTATTATTCCATTATTGTGGCAGCTAATTCCTTTTTCATTGTAGCACTTGACGAGACTTGAGCAAAGCAATATTACACTGCCTGCTTGCATTTGGCCTTGCCTGAGAAAGTGGACTATGAAGTCGACTGACAGTGTAGACTAGCAATATTCATTTTATATTTAGATATTCCCTTTCAGCCACGGTGTTGGCATCCAGTTTTCTGTTTGAGAGTTTTAGTTAATGGCCCTGTTTGGCCTAGCATTTGTTTTCTTTTCCCCTAAAGTACTGTTTGCGTTAAAATCTGTGAACTATCGACCCGCTTCAGTGTCCGTCTCTCCACATTTGGGCTACATCCAAATGTAGTGGCAATATTGTTGAAAAAGGTGTTGAATGGCAGCAAATAGTGTGTGGTTTGGCTTACCAGCCATGCAATGAATACCTCCTCCTTCTGATGCTTGCATTTTTCTGTTGGTATACGTTAAATCATGAACAGAAGCAAAATTTTAGATACACGATTATTTTATTGAACATCTACTCGCTCAGCAGTGGGGAAGCACCTTGCCACACATTCTACCAATATTAAGACCAAAACTGGAAATTTGGAGGTACTCCCACTTCAGATCAAAGACCATGAGACATAGGAGGAGAATTAGGCCATTTGGCCCATCGAGTCTGCTTCACCATTCCATCATGGCTGACTAATTATCTCTGTCAAATCCATTCTCCTGGCTTCTCCCTGTAACTTTTGATGCCCTGACTATTCAAGAACCCGTCAGCTTCCACTTGAAATATATCCAATTACTTGACCCCCACAGCTGTCTGTAGCAATGAATTTCACAGATTCACCAACCTCTGGCAATAGAACTTCTTCATTTCTGTTCTAAATGGACATCCCTCTATTCTGAGGCTGTGCCCTCTGGTCCTAGACAATCACGCTCATGTGAATGCATGCACATTGTAGCTAATTAGTGTTCCATTATAGTGACATTTAACTCCCTCCTTTTGGTTCTAGTCTTGTTGAATCTTGACAAAAAGCACAGCAATATTTACGCCCACTACTTATCCTTGTCTGGGAAGGAAGGCTACAGTTCAGCAGCTCACCGCAGACAATCCGAATCAGGTGGCAGTGATCTCTGCTCCCACAGCCACAGTTCAGGAGTTCACAGCCGACAGCCAGCATCAGTTGGCAGCTATTACCACTCTCAAATGCAGTTCAGCAGCCTTTGGTTATGTCAGTCCCACTCAATATCTCCTTGATCCTGCTTTTATACTGCCACTTGGCCACTAATGCCCCAACTCTCGTGCACATACCAGAACAGGGTATTCCTCCACCAGGCAGATACTCTCGTAACCCTGATGACTGCAGGGATTTCGTTACCCAGTGTGAGCTGACTTTCCAAGCCCAGCCTAGTCAGACGATAATGCCCGTAATCTGGTGTACATGGTAAATCTCTTTGATGAGGAGTTTCCAACCTTTTCTATGCAATGGACCCCTACCATTAACTGAGAGGTCTGTGGACCCCAGGTTGAGAACCTCTGTCTTAGATGGACCCCGAGTTAGCCTGGTCAACTCTCTGTGGGAGCAAGGTTCCCCTGCAGTCCCGTTATTTTGGCTGTTTGTTGCCATATTAAGGAGAGTTTTTGATCTTCCTGTACAGGATCAGGAAGCTGTCCATGACTCCTAGTCCTGAGCCGATGTAGAGGGACAGTGAGGGACTATGCAGTAAAGTTCCTCACACTTGCAGTGGAAACGGGATGTAACAAGAGATTCCTCATCATGGCTTTCCAGCACGTATTGAGCTAACATCATTGCTCGTGATGAGCAGGACAGCCTGGATGACTTGATCTGGCCATTCGAGTTGACAACAGGGCACTGAGTGGAGCAGGGAAATAATGTCTTGAGCTTCCAACTCTTTGGATCATCATCTGTCATCACCGGTACTCAGTCCATAGAGGAGGAGCCTATGCAAGTGGGTTTCATGTGCCTAACTCGAGGAATGAGATCGGCACAGGAGGATGGGTTTCTGCCTCTATTGTGGCGATCCAGGACACTTCCGGGCTTCATGTCTCAGCCACCCAGTAAGAGAGGAAACCATCATCAGGAAGGGGTGTTCTGATGAGTCGGTTCTCCTTGTGATTGGCCTCCCCTAATTGTGTGATGCTCCCAGCTTCTACGTTGTGGGCGTCTCAGACCAATGGACTTCAGGCATTTATCGACTGTGGGCCATGGATATCTCCTTAGCATATAAACGGGGAGTCCTGACTGAAAAATGGAGAGAAAATATTGACCTCAATACCCTGGATGGTCCACCTCAGGGCACCAGCAAGATCCACCTTTCAACCAAACCCTTCCAACTTGTGCTTGAAGGCAACCATAGTGAACAACTGTCCTATCTGGTTGATTTGCCTGAACTGCCACTGGTGCTTGGCCTTTCCTGGTTATCTCAACACCACCCACGGATTGATTTGCCTTTAAAAGCATTCCCAAGATTGGGGACTGGCATGCCTGTCCACCTGTCTGAGTCTAACATTAACTCTGGTCTGTGATTCTCCTACTAGAGTGGACTCTCTGGCATTCCAGCTGAATATACTGATCTTCTTGAGGTCTCTGTAAAAAGAGGGCCACCTCCCTGCCTCCACACCAGCCATGTGACTGTGTCATTGATTGCTTACCTGGTGTTAGTCCTCCCTGAGCTGGCTTTTTTCCCTCTCGTCCAGAAATGATGACCATGAAAGACTGCAGCCAGGAGGCATTGGCCTTGGGGTTTATCCATTTACCAACCTCTCAAGCAGAAGTGAGTTTCTTTTTTCATGAGCAAGAAGGATGGCAAGCTGCAGCCCTGCATTCATTACTGGCCCCTAAACAATATCACAGTGAAGAACCACTACCCTCTTCCCCAGTTTGCCTCTGTGTTCGAAAATACCCAGAGAGCAATCACATTTTCTAAGATAGATCTGTGTAATGCTTATAATCTTCTTCATATCAGAGAAAGGATGAGTGGGAGACAGCATTCAACACCTCCACTGACCACTATGAGCACCTTGTAATGCCCTTTGGTCTGGCCAACACTCCTAGTGTTTTTCAGGCCCTGGTCAACGATATGATCAGGGACATGTTGAATCACTTTGTTCTTTGTATTTGGATGAAATTCTGATCTATTCCTGTTCTCACCAAGAACTCATCCTGCATGTTCAGAGAGTTTTCAGACACCAAGCCAGAGAAGTGTAATTTCCATAAAGACTAGGTGCTACTTTGGGCTATATACCTATCCCTTCCAGTATTCAAATGAACCTGTGTAAAGTTCAGGCAGTCATGGAGTGTCCCAAACCATCTATGATCAAGCAGATGCGGCACTTCATAGGGTTTGTGAACTTCTAATATTGCTTCATAGCTAGCTGGTGGCGTAGTGGCATCAGTGCCGGACTTTGGAGCGAAGGCTCCCGAGTTCGAATCCAGCCGGCTCCCTTGCACGCTTTCCATCCGTTGAGCGTCGAGCTAGCAACTCGGCCTCATAAAAATAAGAAAGCCTGCTAGAAAAGCACCATCGTGACGGTGTCACGATGTCACCGTGACGTGTCACGGTGTCACGATGACTCCACTCGGAGTTAAGGGCTTTCTTCTTCTTCTAATGTTGCTTCATGCAAAGCTTCCACTTGACGGTGGACTCACCAAGGAAACCTCTGCAGGCTTCCATTGGGCAATCAAAGTGAACCAAACCAAAGTGGAACTAATGTGATGCTACACAATTGCCTCTGTGCTGCAACACCCATACCTACCCTGACCTACATCGTTGATGTAGATGCATCAGATTTTGCCATTGGAGCTATACTCTCCCAGTGTTCTTCTGCTGATAGCCAGCTGCACCCCTGAGCCTTTCTTTTGACCGAGTGTAACTATTATGTCGAGATCCAAGACGTTCTGGGTGTCCTGGAGGCCCTGGAAGAATGGTGACACTGGCTGAAGGAGGCAAAGCATCTGTTTTTGGTTTGGACAGGTCACAAGAACCTCTCCAACATTCAGTATTCTAAGAGACGCCCATCACCATTGGGCTCTCTTCTTCAACCAGTTCAAAGTGAGTGAGTGAGAGAGAGAGAGAGAGAAAGAGAGAGAGTGTGTGCATGCGTGCGTGCGTGTATGCGTGTGTGTGTTGCGCGCCCTTAACTCCTGGTGGGGTCGTCGGGGCGCCGTCATGACAGGCTTTTTGCCCCTGCCATGGTGTGCCCTAAATTATTGGAATGCGGTTACTCCTCTTGCCTGGTTGGCCATCCAAGAATTAATAGAGCCAGGAATTTATTAAGAGACGATCTTGGTGGCCATCGATGTCCCAGGATGTCCATGACTTGGTCTTCAGCCTGATCCACGTGCCCAGTACAAGACGTCAAGCCAGTGCTCTGTGGGTCTGCTATATCCGCTGCCTGTGCCTCACTGACCCGGGTCATACCTCTCAGTGGATTTCATCATTGGTCTGACTCTGTCTAATGGAAACACTGTCATTCTGGTTGTTGTGAATCGACTCTCCAAGGCTGTCCACTTCATTGCTCTCCCTAAGCTCCTGTTGGCTTGTGAGACTGCCACCCTCATAGCTCAACGTGTGTTCTGACTTCACAGCTTCCCTCATGATGTAGTGTCTGATCGAGAACCACAGTTACCATCCTTTTTCTGGAAGGTTTTCTGTGTTCTTGTGGGAACCACAGCCAGCCTCTCATCTGGTTTCCATGCCCAATCTAACAAGAAGGCAGAGAGAGTGAATCAGGAGTTGTAGACTACCCTGCACTGCCTTCCCTCTTCCAGCCAAATGTTCTGGGGTTCCCAATTGGTTTGGGCAGAGATTGCCCATAATAATCTGCAGTCATCCTCCACTGGCATATCCCCACTTAGAATGCCAGAAGGAATTCCAGCCACTGCACTTCCCTGACCAGGAGACTGGAGATATGGGAGTTTCTGCTGCTGGACAGTTAGTCCAGTGCTACAAGTGGATGTAGAGATGAGCCAGGCCTTCTCTGCTGCACATTTGGAAACAACATGGCAGGCAGGCTGATCAGCTCTGCCAACAGGTGAGCTTCTCAACTCGGGAGAAAGTTTGGCTGGCATCCAGGGATCTTACCCTAAATGTCAGTGTCAGAGATCTGATCAGTGCAGCTTTCCCTGGTAAGTCATTTCCCCCAACAGTATCCAAAGTGGTATTATTATTGAGGGGAATGGACACAGCGGTATCTGTACTGGTTGCCTATTCCCTTTCTCTCTCCTGACAGTCACCTAGATACCTGTCTCCTGCAACTTGGGGGTGACTATGTCCTGTAGCTCCTATTTATCACCTCCTCATTCTCCCGTATGAACTGAAGGTCACCTAGCTGAAGCTCCAGTTCCTTAGTACAGTCTCTAAGGAGATGCAGGTTGATATACTTAGTGCAGATGTAGTTATCGGGGAGAATCAGTGCAGCTTTCCCTGGTAAGTCATTTCCCCCAACAGTATCCAAAGTGGTATTCTTATTATTGAGGGGAATAGATCAGGTTTCCCAGGCTTCCCACATCTCACAGGAAGAACCTGGATCCATTTTCAACACACTATGTACATACATACAAAAAGACAAAGAAAGAGGGAAACAAAAAACTTTCTAGAAACTTACTTAGAGTCCCCCCTATGTTCTTGCAGAAGCCTGTTGAGCCAAAGCCTCCTACTCTAACCCTGTGCCACTCCAACAATGTCCAATAACGGCCTCTCCGTTTGTGCCTTGCTTCTTTTTATTGGCCCTTGCTAAGTTACTAATAGCCCAAACAATCTTCAGCCCCAAAGATAAGACCCGACAGGCCACACTCCACAAGGAACTGTCTCCCACTCTCTCTGCAATCTCCAGTTTGTCAGTTCATTGGTGTCTCAGAAGTCTATTAAACCTATTTTAAAAATAGTTTTAATCTGTAGTATATCACATCACCCTTGAGGGTTAACAATTCCCCAACAGAGATATCCAAATGAAGCTGTCCCATGTTCTATAGCATAAAATGAAACACAAGTGGACAATAATAGGAATGATTCCAACAACACTCTCCCAGAGAAGAGATCACCCTGATCAGAGCTCTTCTCTTCCTCTCCTATGACCTTCACTGCAAGGAGACACTTAATACTGGCCTTTCTCTTCCATCTGGTTGTACTGAAGGGCCACTGGGGCAATCACGAAGTCTAATATTTTCAGCGTTAGGAATAAGTGGCCCTCTTTATTGCACTGTTCAGAAAATTATCACGTTGCTCCTGCTCCAAAGGTCTTATTGATTGACATAGAGCTCAGCTCCAAGCAATTCTCTTTTGAACTTCCAGTTAGCTAGTGCAATTGCTGTGTGGACCTGCTTTCCCAGGTGTCTAACTGCGTGCAGTGAATTGGTTTTGCAGGGGAGGTCTCAGTAAGGTTTAGCGAATGTATTGACACTTTGCCCTCTTACACCGTAACTTCATGTAACATCAGGTGTAGCTTGTGGCTCTGTGATGTCCCAATTGCCTTTACCCATTGATTTTTCACCCTATTTGCATAGTGTATAAAATCACGTGCAACATGATTGAATGTTGAGGGCAGTATCTCTTTAGGCACTTATGATATCCAATGAAATTGATGTATTTCATTATCCATGCTGAATAACTGTAAATTAGCACATTTATTCAATTGGCTTTGAAAATATTTAGATTTCACTGCTGTAAACCAGGGGCGCATGGATCCAATTAAATGATTTCATTTTCGTAGATCTTGTGAGATTTATATTGTTTTCTAATATTTTCTTTTCATGCAATTATTGATGTTTGAATTTGTTTACACTGAATGGCAGCTGAGTGAATAACATCCAGGAGGATGGCAATTGAAATTAAAACGCAGCCTTTCTCGCCGGCTATTTTAAGTTAAGCAAGAGGGGCAGGTTATGTTTATAATTTGTTCATATTGTAAGTTATTGGAATAAAGCATAACAAACAGAACTAGTCAACAATTTTTATTGTAATCCGAGTGCAGGCCACTTACAAAAATAGAACAATGGATCCACTGCTTGGTCATTTCCACTTGACTTAATAACTGAAAATAGCATCTCAGCCCACAATTTTCTTTCTCTTGCTTCCTTGATAGCTTCTGTTTTTGAACATTCAGAATCAGAATCAGGTTTATTATCACTGGCATGTGATGTGAAACTTATTAACTTAGCAGTAGCAGTTCAATGCAATGCATAATCTAGCAGAGAGAGAAACAAAATAATAACAAATAAAATAACAATAATAAATAAACAAGTAAATCAATTATGGTATATGTATATTGAATAGATTTATAAACGTGCAAAAACAGAAACATTGTATATTAAAAAAAAGTGAGGTAGTGCCCAAAAATTCAATGTCATTTAGGAATCGAATGGTAGAGGGGATAAAGCTGTCCCTGAATTGCTGAGTGGATGCCTTCAGGCTTCTGTACCTCCTACCTGATGGTAACAGTGAGAAAAGGGCATGCTCTGGGTGCTGGAGGTCCTTAATAATGGACACTGCCTTTCTGAGACACTGCTCCCTGAAGATGTCCTGGGTACTTTGTAGGCTAGTATCCAAGATGGAGCTGACTAGATTTACAACCTTCTGCAGCTTCTTTCGGTCCTGTGCAGTAGCCCCTCCATACCAGACAGTGATGCAGCCTGTCAGAATGCTCTCCACAGTACAACTACAGACGTTTTTGAGTGTATTTTTTGACATGCAACATCTCTTGAAATTCCTAATAAAGTATAGCTGCTGTCTTGCCTTCTTTATAACTACATCAATATATTGGGACCAGGTTAGATCTTCAGAGAACTTGACACCCAGGAGCTTGAAACTGCTCACTCTCTCCACTTCTGATCCCTCTATGAAGATTGGTGTGTTCCTTTGTCTTGCCCTTCCTAAAGTCCGCAGTCAGCTCTTTCATCTTACTGACGTTGAGCGCCAGGTTGTTGCTGCAACACCACTCCACTAGTTGGTATATTTTACGCCTGTATACCCTCTCGTCACCACCTGAGATTCTATCAACAATGGTTGTATCATCAGCAAATTTATAGATGGTATTTGAGCTATGCCTAGCCACACAGTCATGTGTATATAGAGAGTAGAGCAGTGGGCTAAGCACACACCCCTGAGGTGTGCCAGTGTTGATCGTCAGTGAGGAGGATATGTTATCACCAATCTGCACAGATTGTGGTCTTCCAGTTAGGAAGTTGAGGATCCAATTGCAGAGTGAGGTACAGAGGCCCAGGCTCTGCAACTTCTCAATTAGGATTGTGATGGTATTAAATGCTGAGGTGTAGTCGATGAACAGCATCCTGACATAAGTGTTTGTGTTGTCCAGGTGGTCTAAAATCATGTGAAGAGCCATTGAGATTTCATCTGCCATTGACTATTGTGGTGATAGGCAAATTGCAGTGGGTCTTTGCTGAGGCAGGAGTTCAGTCTAGTCATGACCAACCTCTCAAAGCATTTTATCACTGTCGATGTGAGTGCTACTGGGCGATAGTCATTAAGGCAGCCCACATTATTCTTCTTAGGCACTGGTATAATTCTTGCCTTTTTGAAGCAAGTGAGAGGTTGAAAATGTCTTTGAAGACTCCCGCTAGTTGGTTGGCACAGGTTTTCAGAGCCTCACCAGGTTTTCCATTGGGACCTTCTGCCTTGTGAGGGTTCACTCTCTTTAAAGACAGCCTAACATCGGCCTCTGAGACAGAGATCACAGGATCATCAGGTGCAGCGGGGATCTTCACAGCTGTAGTTATGTTCTCCCTTTCAAAGCGTGTATAGAAAGTGTTGAGTTCATCTGATAGTGAAGCATTGCTGCCATTCATGTTTTTGGGTTTTGCTTTGTAGGAAGTAATAACTTGCAAGCCCTGCCCTGCCCTGCAGTGCATCTGATGTCGCCTCTAACCTCATTCGAAATTGTCTGTTTGCCCTTGAAATAGCCATCCTGAAATCATACCCGATTCTCTGGTACAGGCCTGGGTCGCCAGACTTGAATGCCACAGATCTAGCCTAGAGCAGATGACGTACCTCCTGGTTCATCCACGGCTTTTGGTTTGGGAATGTACAGTAAGTCTCTGTAGGCACACAACTCATTCACACAGGTTTTAATGAAGTCGGTAACAACTGCAGCATACTCATCCAGGTTCAAAGATGAATCCCTGAATACAGTCCAGTCCACCGATTCAAAGCAGTCTTATAGGCACTCCTGTGCTTCCCTTGTCCAAACCTTCTTGGTCCTCACTGCTGGTGCTGCAGTCTTCAGTCTCTGCCTGTACTCAGGGACTCCATATGCCATTCATTGAAAAAACGAATAAATAAAGCTGCAAAATCTGTGTAGTGGATTTCCTTTCTGGCATTGTGCATTGCATGAGATAGGTTATAATGTGGTAGGACTATCTTGTCCTAATGATAGAACAAAATAGAAATTTCTTCCTGCATATCAGGTACCCTTCTCTGTGAATATCTGGAATTTTCTGCTTTGGAGAGGTACAGAGGCAGAATCAATAAGTAGTGTGTATTCAAAATCTTTTCTGGCAGATTTTTGGACTATCTGTTCTCCCCAAAAATATTGCAGCAGCTTCTAAATCTTCACCAAGAAGGAGAAATGGGGATTAATTAGAGGATGGATTTGAAGTGGAGACAAATGATTATTTTAATTTTGTTTGCTCCATCCCCAAAATAGTGGGGAATGAGAGTTCCTTTGTATTCTAACCAAACAATGAATATCTGAGGTTGAATACATTATTGAGTTACTTCTCCTAGAACTAAAAAGCTAAGGCAGTGCAATGTTTATTAATTTGATATAATTAAGTATGACAGGGGTGAAGTGGTAGCGTAGTGATTAGCACGATGCTACCACAGGTCGGGACGTCAGAGTTCAGAGTTCAATTCCGGCACAGTCTGTAAGGAGTTCGTAGGTTGAACTCATGACTGTGTGGGTTTCCTCCAGATGCTCCAGTTTCCTCCCACAGTTCAAAGATGTACTGGTTAATGTAAATTGTCCGGTGGTTAGACTAGAGTTAAATATCAGTAGGTTGCTGGGTGGCCCGGTGGGCTGGAAGGGCCTGTTCTGTACTATATCACTAAATAAATAAAATAAGTAAATAAATGATAGTTTTAAAATGGTGAAATATAATCCCTAAAGTGAACACAGCAGTAAAATGGAATTATCTATATCAAACTCATAGTCTTACTGTGATCTATAGTCTGGTGACATTTTATTATCCATGAGTGTCATGAAATAATGCATGGTACTATTAAATTACTCATTATCCATTTATATTTATCTGTTTCCATTTCAATGAAATATTGTTTGTTTAATTCAAAGCTTCATTACACCTTTTAATGAAACGTTTATAAACGCTGTGCAGAAGCAGTTTAAATTTGGTGCTGGAATAATAAATCTAAATCTTTCTTAATTAGATAAAGCTCGAGTTTAGAAACCTGATGGAACGTAATTATTGGACCTTCTGGCATATTATCCTGGAAACTGTGTGGCATGTGCCAGAGCCAGAATCTAGTTTAGATCTTGGATAGGCTGTGGGAGTCAGCATAGTAGTTTGAGGCAGATTTCTTGAATTATAATTCCATATACTTTTGAGAATGGCATTAAAGCAAAACATTTTCTGTAGAGAAAACTAGATAGCTAAATTTAATTAGAATAATTCTTCACTGAAAGGTACTGTCTGACACAAAAGTAGACAATTTTGAAAATATTTACTCCGATAGCATTTACTAAGAGAAAAACAAAAAATGTTTCTGGTTGATGATCTTTCATTAGGAATAGGGAAAAGGTAAAGAGAAGCAAGGTTTTAAAGTGCAAAGAAACGATGCGATAGGAGAGGCAGGAAACAATACAGAATGGTCTCAGATAGGGCGAGGGCCCACTCTATAACCAACCCATTTAAATACTTTTCTCACTCATGTTTTTAGACATTACTTGGTGGCAGTTTTAATGGAAATAATCAGAAATGCCACCTATGGACAAGATTAGTACTGCACTAAATTTTTGAAATGGAATATTGTTAATCATATAACATTTTTCACTGTATAATGGATATTATAAAAATTGCAACTATAGAATTCTATTCAGTTGATTGCCTGAGATTAAGAAATTAAATGTTTGTCTGATGAGTCAATGATCTAAAACCAGGTGAATAAATTACATAAAAATAACACAGATTAAACATGACCAATGTGAACCATCAGAGCTTACATGATAAGTCAGCTGGTTTATTCAACACCTTAATCTATGTTTTATTGATACAATTGCTAATTTCATCACTACAAATTTAAATTCTCTAAATGAAAATTAATTTAATCTTGTTATTACATATAGGTAATATTTGTGACATGTTTAAATATTGATCAAAGCACTTGAATATATTACACAATGAAGTTATGAAAAGAATCGTCCCATTACTAAATTTGAAAAGGATTTTTGGATGTATTTTGAATTAAAATCTTCAGTTCCCCATGTTAATACTTATTTTCTTCATGACTAACTCTGTGCTTTTAATACAGCTGTTAATTAACAAAAATATCTAGCTGTTCATCAAAATTATATCAGATACAAACCATGGGGTGTAATTTAATGTTTAACTATTCCCTTCTATTTCCTAATCTAATGCCCTTCCCTTGGACAACATTGGTGGCACGGAGAAGGGAGACTTGCAGCTTGGGCAGCTGCCGGTCTTCCAGTAAAATAAACCTTGCCCAGGCTTGCGCCCTGGAAACTTTCCAAGGTGCAAATCCATGGTCTATCGAGACTAACGGAGGCCTACTACATTTCCTAATGTTCTTTCATACAATACATACATTGGTGAAACTTTATAACAGATTTTTCAGGGCACCACTAGCAATTGAAATAGAGGGTGACACAGTGGTACTGCAGGTACCACTGCCTCAGAGTCCCAACAACACCTCCAGCCCACCACACCTCCAACTCTGTATTTGATTTTGGATGCTGTCTGCATGAAATTTGTATGTTTTCCTTGTGTCTGTATCAGCTTCCACTGTGTGGGCTGATTTCTTCCACAACCCAGTGATGGTGGATTGTTAGATTAATGGGATGGTTGTTAGATTGACCATGGTGTAGGTAACTGCTGGGAGACTCATGAAAATGGGCATAGAGATGTAGAGTTCTACAGCATTAAAAGAGGCCCTTTGACCCAACTGGTCCGTGTGGACCAAGATGCTCACCTAGGCTACTCTCATTTGCCCATGTTTGTCCCGTATCACTCTAATGTTTTACTATTCACATACCTGTCCAAGTGTATTATTAATATACCTGCTTCAATCATTTCCTCTGGTGGCTTGTTCCATATATGAAACCTCTGGGTGAAAACCTATGCACTCTAGTTCTTGATTCTCCAACCCTGGGGATAATGACCACATGCATTCATCCTGTCTATGCAGTTCATAATTGTAAAGATCTCTTTAAAATCACCTCACATTCTCCTATGCTCCACTGATAGTTCTAGCTCGATCAACCTTTCTTCATAACTCAGTCCAACAAGTCCTGGCAACATTCTTAAGAACCTTTGCTGTATGCTTTCCAGTTTAATGGTATCTTCCATTTAGCAGTGTCACTAAAGCTGAACATAATATTCCAAATGTGGCCTCAGCAAAATCTTGTACAGCTTCAGTTTTACATCTTAACTCCTTTACTCAGTACCCTGATTGATGAAGGCCAGCAGGCCACCACCCTGTCTACCTGCGGCACCACTTTCAGAGAACCATGTGTTTGTATATTAAGGTTTGTTTGTATTACAACACTTCTCAGGGCTCCACTGTTCACTGTGAAATTCCTATCCTCCTTGTCTTCCCAGAATGCAACACTTCACAATGAATTAAATTTTTTGCTGTTCCTCAGCCTATTTACCCATCTGATCAAGATTCCACTGTAATTCTTTATATCCATCACCACTGACTACAATAACACCTATTTTTGTGTCATCTGCAAACTTTCTAACTGTTCTGAACAGTATGTTTTCACCCAAATTGTTGATATGACAAGCAATAGTGAGCATGAGTGAGAAATAACCGATGGCAAGGAAATAGGGGCATGGGTGTGGTAGATAGGCCCTGAGAGCCAGCATAGCCTTGGATCAAATAACCTCCTAAAATATCATGTTAAAATATGAAATATGGTGTAAGTGTCATTTCTCCCGTAGGGAGTAATGTCAGCAACTAGTCATTTGGCATGTCTGTACAATTGGCAACCTGCAATTTGACCAATTCTGGAATCAAACAATGCATGCTGTAAAGAAACTCTCATGCTCCTTTTTCACGATTCTGCTAAAGCAGATATAGAAGTCATTTCTATCACCTAAAGTTTGTTCATTTGCAAGGATCAGCCTAGCTACAAAGTTGTGTATTCAAGCTGGTATGATATTTCAGTACATTGATTAGGGAATCCTGCTTTGTCAG
Organism: Hemitrygon akajei; assembly: GCF_048418815.1. Classification (NCBI taxonomy): domain Eukaryota; kingdom Metazoa; phylum Chordata; class Chondrichthyes; order Myliobatiformes; family Dasyatidae; genus Hemitrygon; species Hemitrygon akajei. Next base: position 59,573,169 of record NC_133136.1, read on the forward strand.
GGTGATTATCTTTTGGGTAAAGTGTCAGGGCCTCATTCTCCTATTCATGGTCAGGATTCATTTCTGAACCTGTATCACCTGTTCTGACAAGGTGTCTCCAACCTAAAACATTAACTTTGCTTTTCTCTCCAGCTGCAGCTTGACCTGGTGTGTGTTTCCAGAACTTTCTATTTTTATTATCTCTATAAGAAAATAGCCTTTAATTTGTGGTTCTTAGAACATGGCAGAGTGCAAATGCCTGTTATTTTCTCTCCCAAACAACAGTTGTCTAGATATTCAAACTCTTCCACTATCTTCTTTTCAGTTCACAAGGGGGTCTGGTATAGCATATTAAAGCACAACATTACTTCAGAAAATATAACTGTAAGTAGGTTCCCTGAACAAATCTACATCTACAGGACACCCTTAAACATTTTATTGTTGACAGATTATGTTTGATACTCATCATTTGTCTATGAACTATTTAGAAGTGTTACCATGGCCTGACTTCGGTAGAATGGATTTTGGAGCTAAAGTGTAAAGTAATGATGTTGTATAGCATATTTTGAGTTACTAGCAGGGACTTAATCCTGTGGCAGGTGATTTCACGTCAAATATAATCTATCAAAAATAAAATTCTTCAGGCTGTCCTGTGGATGTGCCACAGTATGTTGTAAATATAAATTATTTACAAATGTAAACATTAATGGATGTTTTGTAAAGGGAAACCTACTTAAGTCATATTTTCTGCAGCAATGATAAGATTGTGCTTTAATATGCCATACCAGACACCCTTGTGAACAGAAAATAAGATAGTGAAAGAGTTTATTGAACATTATCTTACATGTTCTAGACATTATTAAATTACAAAGACAGTAATATCTTTGTTTCTACCACTGGGATTGTTATCGGCCAAACTCCATGGAGAGAGAATCGCATGGATTCCAGATCCATGGCAAGGCAATGAAGTAAAAAAAAAACAGAGCCACAAACAATCTGTTGGAAGAATTTAGCAAGTTGAGTAGTATCTGTGCAAGGAAAGGAATTGTTTACATTTTGGGTTGAATCCCTGCACCAGTCGTGATGCAGGATTTCAAACTGAAACGTTAACAATTCCTTCCCCTCCTCCACAGATGCTGCTCAGCCTGCTAAGATTCTCTAGCAGACTGGTTATTGGTGCACATTCCACCATCTCTAGTCTTTGGTATCTTCAAATGCATCCTGTACTTCATACCATGAAGTTTGTTGTAACAGAGGTCATTTATGATATTTTTAAATTTGTTAACACTTGCCAGTATTGTGGAATAATTATCATGATCCACTTTGCTTAGAATTATATTAGAAATATCACCAATTCGAAATGTTCTGGATTCTGAATGTACACAGAGCCAGTGGAATTTCTGAAGATCTCATCAAATAGCATCAATTGTAAGTCTCTTTACGGTTAAAACATTTCATGCTTTAGTCTTAGGGCAACATTTTGTCACTTTAAAAGCTTTGCTTGTTTCATTCTCCAGGCTGCTACTAAGGGTGTTCAGATGGAACTCATGGAGTATTTGTTGAAAAAGATGAGATTTAGCATAAAGATTTTGTAAAGGCAAATTGAAATGAACAGCTGCTCCAAGTTATTATCATTATGTTCAAATAACAATTATGAATGTTATTCACATGCTTACACTTTGCTTTGGCTCATATTCTAGTGTTCTTTAAGCACTGAGATAATCTATACAGAAAAATAAAGAAATAAAGTTTTGAGCAGCAAAACAATTTTAAGCAGCTAATTTAGCCACAGCTAGACTAGATCTGCCAGCTGTGGGTGCCCTAAAGTTAAGGGACCAGGTATGAATTTCATCCAGTCTCCAAGTTCATCCCTTATAAGACATCCATTGGTCCGATTGATAATATCAGCAGCTAAGCAGAAGGTCAAATGCATCACCTTCTGCACTGCTGTACACAAGCTCAGAAGTTTGGAACATCCACTGCAACCGGCTAGTGCCTCCACACTAACTAGCCAGCTATCAGCATGATGGGGCCCCTAATGCCCCATATAAGTCTGTTGACCTAATTGTTGCCAAAATATCAGGAGCTCTTTTGTACAGGGAAGGTGAGGTGAGATTCTGTAGTGGTACAGTATTCAATATTATGTGTTTTATGTAAGGTTACATAGTGAGAAACTCTCTATTTTCAGAATTTTCAAAAGAACAATAAAGAAATTGCAGAGCCCTGTTTACGCAGTACATTCTTTTCTGAAATGCTTTGTGCAGAGCATAATAGATAAAGATTCAGCAGTTACATACAAAAGAGAATTGGATAAGTGATTGTAAAATAAAAATTTGCACCAGTTTGTGGAGAGAGCTATGGGAATAAAGGGCAGCCTATTCTGTGAGCAAGGTGTTCTATCACAATTGAATCACGTTGTCTTCTAATTGTTCAGGGTAAACAGCATATTGTTTTTATCCTATTTTATCTATAATTCCATTCATTTTTGAGCATGAAGCTTAAATGTTTATAATAATAGCCTATACATAAAGAAAGCGTCGCTGGACCTAATATCCCTGAACTAATTGTTGCACCATGGGTTAGGAGCTAACCAGACAGCACCCTTTCACAACCTTGTCAGGAGGAACTGAGATACTAGCTGTAATAAATGAGGTTATATTCAGATGAATAATCACGAGTTCAAACACTTGCCTGACCTGCAGCGAACTTTCACTTTTGTGTCATTGATTTATTAATTGTACAGTGAAATTACATTCCAGACAGATTCAATTTAAATGTAAATAAAATTCATTTGTGAAGGGTCTTATTAACATCTTCTAATCTGACAGGAGCTATGTGACCACCAGCTGAACAGTAGAGATGATAGCAGCTGGTAGAAGACAAAGACGTTCATCACATACCTATGGAGGCAAGACCGAAGATATAATTAGGAGCTTGAATAGGCCATTCCATTCCTCAGATCTGCTCCTCTATTCAATGAGATGACAACTGATCTGATTGTGACTTCAGCTCTGAATTCCCATCGACCCTGATTACTTGTCACCCACTTGCCTATCTAGAATCTACAATGTACATCTATATCTCAAGTTCTTTCAAAGATTCTGCTTCCATTGCCTTTTGCGGAACAGAGTTCCGAAGATCATAACCCTCCGAGAATTTTTTGCCTATTTCTGTCATATGACAGAGATCCTTTGGGATCATTAATCATTTATTCTAGCTATCTGTCGTAAGATTTATTCAGAAATGAGAGGTACAAAGGGACCTGGGAGCACTAGTGCAGGGTTCCAGAAACATTGACTTGCTGGTTGGAGGGAAGGCAAATGCAATGTTAGCATTCATTTCAAAAGAACTAGAATATAAATGCAAAGATGCATCACTGAAGCTTTATAGGGCATTGGTCAAACCGTATTTGAAATATTGTGAGTAGTTTATTTTTGTACAGTGGGGAGTAGGTTCTTCCATCCTTTCAAGCCATGAAAACCCCAATAACCCTGATTAACCCTAATCTAACCACAGGACAATTTACAATGACCAATTAGGTGACCTCAAAGGTTCAATTTAATGTCAGAGAAATGAATACAATAATAATCCTGAAATGCTTTTTCTTCGCAAAACATCCACGAAAACAGGGAGGTACCCCAAAGAATGAGCGACAGTTAAACATGAGAACCCCAAAGTCCCCCTCAGCTCCTCCCTCCCACGCGTAAGCGGCAGCAAGGCAACAATAACTCTCTCCGCCCCCCCAGCAAAAGAAACGCACCCACTACCGAGCACAAACGCGAGCTAAGCGATAGCAAAGACACAGACCTTGCAGTTACCCCAAAGACTATTGCATTTCATCCGCCATTTGACAAACCACAAGTTCTCTCTCTTCCTAGTAAGGGAGAGGGAGGTGTCCCCCATTTTCACAGCCAGTGGTAGACATTACAACCCTCCGCTGGCTTATGATGTTAAAAAGTCTGTTACATCACTTTTTACGGGCTGCGTGCCTGAAGATTGCAAAGACCTTGAGTTTTCGGGCCCACAGTGAAAGATTTTCCGGCCTCCCCGATGACACACGTGTCTCCTGCCGTGACACCGACCCTCAATCTGCCTGACTCCGGAGCCCCGAGTTCTTAGGCTTCCAGACACTAGGCCTCCTCTCAGGCCGAACCCTTGGTGTGCCGAACAGCCGCCAGTCCTGAAAACCTGAGAACAGGTCGCATTCATGCAAAGGACCGAAATCTACATGTAACTCTAGGTCAAGGTCTTCAAAAGAACCCTGGAAGGGGAAAGTAGAGATATTAAAGATGGAAATAGAGCTGTTCCCAAAGATGCAAGCAAAGGAGTCGCCATTTAGTGCCATCTTAACTCCACCTCCAAGAGAGTTGGTACATCTTTGGACTGTGAGAGGAAATCGGAGAAAACACATATATTCCACGGGGAGGATGTGCAGACTCCTCACAGAATTCAATTGTCAGAATTGAACTCCAAATTCCAGAATGCCCTGGGCGTCGTAGCATCAAGATACCTGCTGTGCTACTGTTGCGCCCAACATCTTTATAATTTAAAACATCAATATCTATACCTGCCTACTGTATTGAAGCAGGTAATTTCCTTCTAGCTTGATGATTGCCAAACCACTGCTACTAGAAACCACCAGGTTACCTTCTCAAAGAATCATATACTGTATGCCCTTTGCTTTTCTCAGTCCTGTTTCTTAATTCATCACCTGAATTCAAGTTATAGAGTGTTTCCTTCTATAACCTGAAGTCACATAAGGGCAGAAGATTATCAAGTCCCCTCAGTCGTGCTCCACTATTCCATTTCTTGTTATGATCGCTTGCAAGTAGCTGATTGACTGGGACACCACATCTGTAACTAAGAGTAAATAACTAAACATAGAGTGAAACAGACTTTGTGCATCAGGTAGTGGCAACAGATTTGATCTTCTAAACGGCATTTGTGAACCAGCTTAGTTTTCCAACAAATTACTATTTTTGGTGCTTACTCACAACAATTAGATTTACTGGATTTAGTTTCATAGCATGATTTTATTGCTGGTCCACTAACTGATATCTCAGGGCCAGGAGCCAGGCCTGGCAGAACTACTCTGAAGTGAATTTGCAGAGGCTCTTGGCTTATAAGAGTTTGTACCTTTTTAAAAGGTTGTGTGAATGTGTTGGGGACCTCCACTCAGCCGTTTTTTTAAAAAATTCCTTGTTGTTTGAAAAATGTGAGTGTGTTTTGATGGTGGAAATTAACTGTATGTTCACATTTTTGATTTACTAGTGAAGATTCTTAAGGAAAAAAAGTCCAAATAGGTATTTCTGTTTTGTCTTAACTGTTTGGTTTGAGTTTCCATGGAATTGGTTTTAGAGAGAGACCTGGATTTCACACTGGCCATGTAGAATCCAGGTTAAGGTAATGGAAATCTGTGCACCTCTATTCCAGATTTGAGGTGCCACATTACAGAAAAAAATTGGCATTCAGTGAAATTGCTCATTAGTGGAAAGTTAAAATGGGACTTTGAGATAAACATTTTAGAAAATTGGAATATTTGGAGAGCAACCCTAAAAGTTTTTACTAATAAGAATGCTTTTTTTTTTACAGAACATAAAACATGTTGCTCAACACTAGACATACTGACTTTTAGTTTGAATTTTTTTGAAAAAATAATTTTCATGCAATCATAGTGTTTGTCATGTAAATTACAAAAGAAAGTTCAATTTAAGCATTGGGCTGGTCTAAAAATCAATTCAGGATTAATTTCCTCACCACCTTAAAGCACATATTTATCAAATTAAAATGATTTGGTTTGTCAGCCCTGACACTGCAGTGTTGAGATGGAGTTGAAAGGGGTATTAAAATTTCTACCTTCTTTGCAGATAACCTTCATTGTACTGGAGAACCACATGGGTGTCAGGATATGATGGCAAATGATCCCAAGGGACCATTTGTATCAAAACTAAAAGTGGGGAGGTGGAAGGAGATCAGATAAAGCAATACCCAAGAACAAAGACACAAACAAAGGATGGTTCCTCACTAGTAGAGTATGGTGAGAGGAGAAGCAACTGTGAGATATACGTAAGGGTAAAGGAACGCTGAGTTACAAAGGTGAAAGCTCATCAAAATTATCCTGAGGGGGAATAAGAAAGCTACTGAGTCTGCGAAACAAGGTGTTGTAAATGGACAAGGCAGTTGCAGATCAGGAAAACTGGAAGACAGATGGAGTAATGGGTTATGGTTATGGATTTAAGAAGGGAAAAGTAAAAAGAAACAGTATATTATGATATTGGATAGAAGAAGCAGGAATATACAAAGAGCACAAATGAGTGTTTTCTAAAGACTGAATGGTCTTACATATGTGAAATTTGTGGTTCCAGAGAAGAATGAAACCAAATGACCCACTGGTGTCATGACGTATGAGTTATCAGGGAGCTGAAAGTGCTCTGGAAGTGTGAAAGAAAAATATAAACCTTTAAGTACAAGATATCATTTAACCCACGATGAAGGAAAAAATATATATTTTCTTGCAATGAAATAAACTATGACTGGGGCCATGGTCAGCCGTGCTCCAGAGCCTTTACACTGGGCAAACGTGTCAACAGTGATGTCGTTACTAGGAGATGAACAAAAACAAGTCTTCTCAATGGATTTGGGTAATGCAAGGCGAACAAAGATGGAATAGAAATTCAAATTTGTATTATGCCGAGGTGGATGGTCTGACATGCATGAACAAAATGTTAAGTATCCCAGAGGGTACAAATGTACAGTTCTTATGTAAAATTCTAAAGGTGACATTTTCAAGTATCCCTATGGGTATAATAATTAGTCAGCTGTTAGGTCTAATTATTGAATAGCCTTCAGGTAGTAATCACTGCAATCAGATCACAATTCTGTGGGATCACTGTCATGTGAATATGAGTGAGGCAGTGATTTGCTTGCGATATATCTATTTGGGCAATTATAACCAAGTCTTTTCCAAAGGACGCTGTGATCATTATCAACTGTACGCAGGAGGACATTGTATAGGGAGAAGTAGAGTGAACAGGATTTATGATGTGGGCAAATATCATGAGAAGACTTGGATATCCTTAAGTAACCCACCAACACATGCTATTATTATGAATGGTACTAGCAAAGGGATAGATTTATCAAGAAGCCATCAAGGGGGAGACCACTTGCCTTGCCCAGAAGAAATGACAAAACAGAAACTTGTGAATTCTGGTTTCGGTACTTATGAAAATTGTTCATTGTATATTTTGCCTGTGAATAATCAGTTCTTCTTGCAACTTGCATTGGTGGGACGAACATATAGCAACATCAGCCACGAGTTGTACGAAAGGATGGAAGTGTCCTTTGGAATGTTACAATGTTGCCATTGGAAGTGTGACTCTAGATCTGGCTTTTAGAGAATGAACTTTGCTTCAGCCAGCAATAGAAATGGTAACACAGGAGAAACTCACAAGCCAGTGTAGTAAAAAGGATCATTATTTGTGGGACTATGTTGTTTCCAAGTTGCCACAAATTTCTCCCTTGACTGTAGACTGGACACGAGTTGTGGAGGAAGCAAGGGAGGTAATCCATCAAGGGACTAAGCACACACTGATAAGGCAAATGAAGTATTGAGTGACTCAGATTTTTGGAGGAAGTTTTGGAATTGGGGGTCAAATGTTCAGATACATCCATGGGTGAGATTGCATCGCATGCTGCTGTAATAGTAATTTTATGTGCATTGATAATTGTATTGCTTAATGTATATCAAATTAGAAGGTGGAAGGCTGAAATTATGCAAAAATTGGAGGGAGCCATCATGAACACCCACAGCCCCTGATGATCCCATGAATTCAGTCTGTGAGGACGATGTGTGAGCAGCCTTCAGGAGGGTGAACCCACGAAAAGCATCCGGCCCAGATGGGATACCTGGCTGAGTACTAAAGACCTGTGCTAATAAGCTGACTGGAGTGTTCACTGACATCTTTAACCTTTCGCTTCAGCAGTCTGAGGTACCCACCCTCTTCAAGCAGTCTTCAATTATAAGGGTGCCTAAGAAGAATGGGGTGATTTGTCTCAATGACTATCATCCAGTAGCACTTATATTGACAGTGGTGACATGTTTTGAGAGATTGGTGATGAGATATATCAACTCCTGCCTGATAAGTGACTTGATTCTGCTCCAGTTTTCCAACCGGAACGAAAGGTCCACAGCAGATGCAATCTCATTGGCTCTTCGCTCAACCCTGGAACATCTGGACAGCAAAGATGCATTCATCAGGATGCTTTTTATTGACTACAGCTCAGCATTCAACACTATCAAGCTAATCAATAACCTTTCCCTCAATACCTCCTTAAGCAATTGCATCCTTGATTTCCTCACAGTCAGGTTGGATTGGTAACATCTCCTCCACAATCTCTATTAGCACAAGTACACCACAAGTCTATCTGCTTAGCTTCCTGCTCTATCTGTTTTACACCTATGACTGTGTGGCAATTTTGCTGATAATACCAGCATTGTAGGCTGAATCCAAGGTGGTAATGAATCAGCATATAGGAGGGAGATTGAAAATCAGGCTCAGTGGTGCCATAACAACCTCTTACAAATGTCAGAAAAACCAAGGAGCTGATTATTAACTTCAGGAGAAGGAAACTAGAGGTCCATGAGCAGGGTTTATGGAGGATCCAAGGTTGAGAGGGTCCGCAACTTTAAATTCCTCAGTGTTATTATTTCAGAGGATCAGTTCTGGGCCCAGGATGTAAACACAATTACGAAGAAAGCACAACAGCATCTCTACTACCTTAGGAGTTGCGAAGTTTTGGCATGACATCTAAAACTTTGACATACTTCTGTAGGTGTGTAGTGGAGAGTATATTGACTGGTTGCATCTCAGCCTGGTATGGAAATACCAATGTCCTTGATCAGAAAATCCTACAAAAGAAATAGATATGGCCCAGTCCATCACGGGTAAAGCCTTCCCCACCATTCTGTACATCTACAAGAAAAGCTGTCACAGGAAAGCAGCATCCATCTTCAAAGTCCCCACCACTAAGGACATGCTCTTTTCTTGCTGCTGCTATCAGGAAGAAGGAGCAGGAGTCTCCGTACTCACTTCACCAGTTATTATCTCTCAACCATCATGTTCTTCAACCACGGGATGACTTCACTTGCCCCATCATTGAAATGTTCCCACAACCTATGAACTCATCTTCAAGGACTCTTCCTCTCATGTTCTTGATATTTATTGCTTATTTATTTATTATCATTCTTTCTTTTTTGTCTTTTGTACACTGGTCAAAAGCCCATGTGGTCTTTCATTGATTCTGTTAAGGTTATTATTCTATGGATTTATTGAGTATGCCCACAAGACTGAATCTCAGGGTTGTATATGGTGACCTACATGTACTTTAATAATAAATTTACTTTGAACTTCATATAATAGAAGAGATAGTATTAAATGTGTGAATCCAGTAAATAAATATAATGTAAATGTAGTACACCTGCTGGGGGTTCAAGTCAACATGATGAGAGGAGGATAATGATCCTAAGATAAATATCTTTGGATCAAAAGGAGGGAGATGTTGGCCAAAAAGAACTACAATCAGTGAACAGCAATGTGAGACCATCATTGCAGTTGCCATTTTATGAACTGATTGATGAACTTTTTCTTCTTCTGAGCAGCTGAACGTGGACATAAGGAGTTTCTGCTAAATATCTGCTAAACCTGAAACTATTCTCAGATATTCTGCCAACGACGTAGGCAGGAAGAGGGATGAGGTCCTGAAGTGTGAGTTTCGGGAACTAGGCAGAAGGCTGAAGAACAGGACCTCAAGGGTAGCGTTCTCAGGATTGCTACCAGTACTACGTGATAGTGATGGTAAGAATTGGAGGAGATGGCAGTTGAATGCGTGGCTGAGGAGTTGGTGCAGGGGGCAGGGTTTTAGATTTTTGGACCATTGGGATCTCTTCTGGGGAAGGTGGGACCTGTACAGATTGGATGGGTTGCACCTGAACTCTAGGGGGAGCAATATCCTTGCTGGTAGGTTTGCTAGCATGGTTCGGGAGGGTTTAAACTAATTTGCAAGGGGGATGGGACCCGGAGCGATAGAGCACTGAAAGAAGTGCATGGAGTAAAGCCAGATCTAACATATAGAGAGGCTTTGAGGAAAGAGCAGCAGAAGAAAGGGTATAAAGGTAGTAATGTAGAAGGGCTAAAGTGTGTTTTTTTCAATGCAAGAAGCATCAGGAACAAAGGCAATGAACTGAGAGCTTGGATACATACATGGAATTATGATGTAGTGGCCATTACGGAGACTTGGCTGGCACCAGGGCAGGAATGGATTCTCAATATTCCTGGATTTCAGTGCCTTAAAAGGGATAGAGAGGGGGGAGAAAGGGGAGGAGGGGTGGCATTACTGGTCAAGGATACTATTACAGCTGCAGAAAGGGTGGGTAATGTAGCAGGATCCTCTTTTGAGTCAGTATGGGTGGAAGTCAGGAACAGGAAGTGACCAGTTACTCTACTGGGGGTATTCTATAGACCCCCTGGTAGCAGCAGAGATACCGAGGAGCAGATTGGGAGGCAGATTTTAGAAAGATGCAAAAATAACAGGGTTGTTATCATGGGTGACTTTAACTTCCCTAATATTGATTGGCACTTGATTAGTTCCAAGGGTTTAGAGGGGGCAGAGTTTGTTAAGTGTGTCCAGGACGGATTCCTGTCACAGTATGTTGACAGGCCGACTAGGGGGAATGCCATACTAGATCTAGTATTAGGTAACGAACCGGGTCAGGTCACAGATCTGTCAGTGGGTGAGCATCTGGGGGACAGTGATCACCGCTCCCTGACCTTTAGCATTATCATAGAAAAGGATAGAATCAGAGAGGACAGGAACATTTTTAATTGGGGAAGGGCAAATTATGAGGCTATAAGGCTAGAACTTGCAAGTGTGAATTAGGATGATGTTTTTGCAGGGAAATGTACTATGGACATGTGTTCAATGTTTAAGGATCTCTTGCAGGATGTTAGGGATAAATTTGTCCCAGTGAGGAAGATAAAGAATGGTAGGGTGAAGGAACCATGGGTGACAAGTGAAGTGGAAAATCTAGTCAGGTGGAAGAAGGCAGCATACATGAGGTTTAGGAAGCAAGGATCAGATGGGTCTATTGAGGAATATAGGGTAGCATGAAATGAGCTTAAGAAGGGGCTGAGAAGAGCAAGAAGGGGGCATGAGAAGGTCTTGGCGAGTAGGGTAAAGGAAAACCCCAAGGCATTCTTCAATTATGTGAAGAACAAAAGGATGACAGGAGTGAAGGTAGGACTGATTAGAGATAGAAGTGGGAACATTTGCCTGGAGGCTGTGGAAGTGAGCAAGGTCCTCAATGAATACTTCTCTTCGGTATTCACCACTGAGAGGGAACTTGATGACGGTGAGGACAATATGAGTGAGGTTAATGTTCTGGAGCATGTTGATATTAAGGGAGAGGAGGTGTTGGAGTTGTTAAAATAGATTAGGACGGATAAGTCCCCGGGGCCTGATGGAATATTCCCCAGGCTGCTCCACGAGGCAAGGGAAGAGATTGCTGAACCTCTGACTAGGATCTTTATGTCCTCGTTGTTGACAGGAATGTTACCAGAGGATTGGAGGGAGGCGAATGTGGTCCCCTTGTTCAAAAAAGGTAGTAGGGATAGTCCAGGTAATTAGAGACCAGTGAGCCTTACATTTGTGGTGGGAAAGCTGTTGGAAAAGATTCTTAGAGATAGGATCTATGGGCATTTAGAGAATCATGGTCTGATCAGGGACAGTCAGCATGGCTTTGTGAAGGGCAGATCGTGCCTAACAAGCCTGATAGAGTTCTTTGAGGAGGTGACCAGGCATATAGATGAGGGTAGTGCAGTGGATGTGATCTGCATGGATTTTAGTAAGGCATTTGACAAGGTTCCAGATGGTAGGCTTATTCAGAAAGTCAGAAGGCAGAGGGTTGTGGTGGAGGGAGTACATTCGGATTGGAGGGTTGTGACTGGTGGTGTCCCACAAGGATCTGTTCTTGGACCTCTACTTTTTGTGATTTTTATTAACGACCTGGATGTGGGGGTAGAAGGGTGGGTTGGCAAGTTTGCAGACAACACAAAGGTTGGTGGTGTTGTAGATAGAGTAGAGGATTGTCGAAGATTGCAGAGAGACATTGATAGGATGCAGAAGTGGGCTGAGAAGTGGCAGATGGAGTTCAACCCGGAGAAGTGTGAGGTGGTACACTTTGGAAGGACAAACTCCAAGGCAGAGTACAAAGTAAATGGCAGGATACTTGGTAGTGTGGAGGAGCAGAGGGATCTGCGGGTACATGTCCACAGATCCATGAAAGTTTCCTCACAGGTAGATAGGGTAGTTAAGAAAGCTTATGGGGTGTTGGCTTTCATAAGTCGAGGGATAGAGTTTAAGAGACGCGATGTAATGATGCAGCTCTATAAAACTCTAGTTAGGCCACACTGGGAGTACTGTGTCCAGTTCTGGTCACCTCAGTATAGGAAGGATGTGGAAGCATTGGAAAGTGTACAGAGGAGATTTACCAGGATGCTGCCTGGTTTAGAGAGAATGGATTATGATCAGAGATTAAGGGAGCTAGGGCTTTACTCTTTGGAGAGAAGGTGGATGAGAGGAGACATGATAGAGGTGTGCAAGATATTAAGAGGAATAGACAGAGTGGACAGCCAGCACCTCTTCCCCAGGGCACCACTGCTCAGTACAAGAGGACATAGCTTTAAGGTAAGGGGAGGGAAGTTCAAGGGGGATATTAGAGGAAGGTTTTTCACTCAGAGAGTGGTTGGTGCGTGGAATGCACTGCCTGAATCAGTGGTGGAGGCAGATACACTAGCGAAGTTTAAGAGACTACTAGACAAGTATATGGAGGAATTTAAGGTGGGGATTTATATGGGAGGCAGGGTTTGAGGGTCGGCACAACATTGTGGGCTGAAGGGCCTGTAATGTGCTGTACTATTCTATGTTCTATATAAGAAGCTGTTTATTGTATTAAATGGCAGGTTTGCAGAAGTAATCTCATCAGCCTAAATTGAAGTTGAAGGCCATAAAACAATACTGCCTTGTAGCCCAGGGCTACATCCAGTAGGAATCTGACAGAAGTCAGCCAGATGACCTTAGCCAACAAAATTGAAACATAGATTGACCTGATGAGGAAAAATATAAAGATAGAGGATTTTCGGAGCTCAGGCAGTGGCAACTCTTTGGAGACCAAATATTGTGGTTGTGGAGCATCCCACATCAGACATGTGGATATCACATCCGGGCTATGACAAATACCTGGCCAGCGTAGAGTTTTTCCCGAAAATTACCTTCTCCATTCTTTGATCGTTCATGCAGGAAATCTAGTAGGTGTGTGCACAATTATTCAGTTGTATAAATTCACATGCTTGTAAACCTGAGTCAATAAAGCTACTTGTCAGTAAGTACAGATCCTCATTCTGCCTAACTGATCATTATTATTTAGGACTAACCCTTGTAACAATACAATAAAAATGATTAAATAGATAGTATGAAAGTGGAATAGTGAGGTGGTGTCTAATAGGTTCATGAACAGTACAGAAATCTGATGACAAGGGGAAGAAGCTGTTTCTATAACATTGAATGTGGGTCTTCATGTTCCTGTACTTCCTCCTTGATGGTCGGAAAGAGAAAAAGCATGTCCTAGATAGAGAGTCCTTAATGATGGATGTTGCCTTTTTGAGGCACTGCCTATTGAAGATGTTCTCAACGTGGGGGTGGCTTGTGCCCTTGATGGCGCTGGTTGAGTCTCTCACCTTCTGCAGCCTTTCTCGATACAGTGCATTGGATCTTCCATGCCAGACTTTGATGCAACCAGTCAAAATGTTTTTCCTTGTACTTTTGTAGAAATTTGCTCGTCTTTGGTAACATACTGTACCAATCTCTAACTCCTAATGAAATATAGCCAATGGCATGCCTTCTTTGTAATTATACCTACTGCATTCACTATCTCTGTAGCAACATATTTTAAGACTTTGAGACACAGGCAATCAGGCCCAAGTGGGTTCTCAATCTTAAACTCCTTCAGTTCGCCTGAATTTTTTTTCTTTTTATTGATGCAGATTGTTTTAAGTTCTTCTCTTAATGTAACACCTTGAATAACTATTATTATTGGGGTTAGTAAAAACTAGTTGCCCTGTGAGTATATGAAAACTAAATTTTCTGACAACTGAGATGACAAGATCAAACTGAGGATGAATTTTTTCTGTTGTACAGTGTTGACATTATTTGGGAAAGTCTATTGCTAAGAGAAAGGTACTATCCCAACAGAGAATCTTCAAAAATTATAGGCTTGAACTTCACATTGGGTGTTAGGACACATAGAAGTGCACAAGATGTCACAGTATTTTCAATTGCTTGACACTTTATTTACTGAGCTGTGCAACAGAACTTTTGTCCCTTTGTATTTTTGATTAAGAGGGTTGCAGATTACCAGGGCTGTTTCTTGTTTGTCGTAAAGTGAGACTATTAATGGTAAAAACATTTCCAGCCTTTCCTTAAAATCTGGAAGTCAGCAGGTTATTGTTGCATTCACAGATGTAGACACTTCTTGGCTTCCACCATAAGCTCAGCAGAGGCTTTCATGTTAATATTAGGTCCATTATTCAGAAAGGCACTGGATCAAAATGTTGCTTATAGGGATTCTTTTAATTATATGTGTTGTCTGGACTCTAGAAACAGTTACTTTCCCCAAGCAGTAAGGCAGATCCACACCTTCACCCCATGAACCCACTGCTCCACACCCCCACCACCTGTCATATCCTATCAATCCCTGTCACAGTCATCTTCTGTACAGACATTTCTGTGCCTAGTGTCACTTTATGGACATACAATCTATCTATGTATGTAAGCTATATTTTGTATTTGTTACGTATTTTTATTATGGTGTTCTTTATCTTTTTGTGTTTTGGATGCATCGGATCCAGATTAACAATTATTTCATTCTCCTTTACATTTGTATACTGGAAGTTACGTTAAGCAATCTTGAATCTTGATTTCCATTCAGTCAGAAAAGAAGCCATTCAATTTTTAATTAAAAGGGAAGTCATTCAAGTGCTTTGGGATAGATCAGAGCATGTGCGTAATGTCCTGAAGAAGGGTCTCAGCCTGAAACATCAACTATTTACTCTTTTCCACACATGTTCCCTGAGCTGCTGGTTCCTCCAGCATTTTTTGTGTGTTGATTTGGATTTCCAGCATCTGTAGATTTTCTTATGTATGTATGTAATGTGCTCTTTGCAAGAGAAGAAAAAACATTTGTTTTGCTATGTGGCACTAGTATTAACTTGGACTAAATAAAGCATTTAGTCTTGTAAAGGTCATTGCAATTCAGATTTATTAAAATAGCAGGAATTGTACCTCAGGCACCAAGAGGAAGCAACCTCTAGCTTTTTGTCATCAAAAACTTCACATATTTAATGGACTATGGAAGATTGCTAATTCAAATGTGTATTATAATGAGGTATGGTTTGTTATAATACCTTGTAAAAGAGCACATCTGCAGCTTTAATAAAACCATTGTGTATGCTTTGTTGCTAACAATAATTTTGCTTTGTTTTATGCTAGGACAAGAAAATAAGCATAAAAGAGCTTTTTTTGGATTTTTATATTCTGCAGATGGGTATAAAATGATGGGATCTTCTCTAATGGTATTTGGTTTTATTCCAGGAGTGACAACAGTGCTTACAATGACAACTCTGAGTATCAGTGCTCGAAACTCTCTTCCTAAAGTTGCTTATGCAACCGCCATGGACTGGTTTATTGCAGTCTGCTATGCATTTGTGTTTTCTGCACTAATAGAATTTGCCACAGTGAACTATTTTACAAA
This sequence comes from Hemitrygon akajei, assembly GCF_048418815.1. NCBI lineage: Eukaryota > Metazoa > Chordata > Chondrichthyes > Myliobatiformes > Dasyatidae > Hemitrygon > Hemitrygon akajei. Next base: position 59,589,010 of record NC_133136.1, read on the forward strand.
GAGAGGCTGGGCTTGGGATGGCAAAAGTGTTGTGAATGATAAGGTAAGGATTTCCTTTATCTTCTTTAATGGAATCATAATATGGAAAGTAATGACATAATATGTAATATATATTACATAATATACTCTCCTTCATGGCTTAATGGGTAAATGCAGTGCATAATACACTACAGAGCAATAGAGGTTAGAAGGGTGCCAGATTTACAATGCTAAACTTGCTAATGCAAGTCAATGGGGAAATGAAATGTAAAAACTTTCAGCATTGTAATAGTAGGAATGAAAAGAAGGGCCAGGATATGGGCTCTATATCATTTTCCATTGAATGCTGCTGCAAAGGTGTTAACAAGGCAAACACCAGATCAGCCTCACCTGTGAGGCCATAGCAATTTGTGTTGACTTGCATTTATTATATCATGATAGGTGCATGAACCCAAGTACAATTAAGGTTCTAGAGGGTAACCAGTGGTGAATGATCTATTCCCCTCTATTGCAATGGGAATAAGTGATGTTTGAGCACCTCTGAATTTTGATGTTACTATTTAATTGGATGAATGCAAATTGACAGCCCATTTTCTGTTCCATTAAATAAATCACGAGGAGTGGTAATTCACTCACAGCAATTTTATGCTCTGATCATATTCTTTAATCTGTTTTAAAATGCTAAATGTATATAAATAACATGATTTGTAATTAGGAATTTCATTGAATGATGAAAATAAATGGCTCATCAAATCCATGTGTTCAATTATAAAGTATTGTTAGTCTAACTTTCTTACTGTTGCTTAGAGATGATCATAATCTGATACAAGGAGTATTAGCTAGTTATAGGAGGCATATTTGAACTACAGTCACACTAAGATTTTTCTTATCCCTCCCCCAAAGTATGATAAGATAAGGATCATTATGCATGAAGAGCAATGTAATTACAGAGCTGTTTCAAAAATAAAATTTAAATTCAGTTTCTCCATAACATTCCTCTCAGTAACATTACACCCACTGACAATGCAGCTTTAGAAATACATTTAGCTAAAGTGTCCAGAAATAATTTTACCCATTGTTGTAAAATGTCTGAGTGCAAAGCAAGACATTCGTCTCTCTGTTATTGACTGGTCCCCAGATTTTGCATTGCACCCTATTTTTACTTGCCGTAGTTCATTACTTTTCCATACATAACAGTCACTTTACATACCAGTATGCCGGCATGCTCAGAAATAGTCTGCTACTTTGGGAAACCACACCAGCGTCATCTGATCTTGTAAGGGATCATTATGCTTGCTCCATTGTCAAAGCACCTATCAATTAGTTGTGCAGTTGGATTTTCCTACTAGAAACAAAAAGAGATACTTCTTAAAAATGGAACTTGGAATGCAAAATCCCCTATAACAAAATAGTAATTTAATAGATATTTGCACCTTCTGATGAGGTCTAAAGTACATCTTTTCAGGAATTAACTATATTCATGAAATAATCTTAGAGAAGGGAGACCAAATAGAATGTAATTAATACTTACAAATTCTGAGACAAGACTAGATATAGACTCTTAATTTTCTTATTGCTTAAAGCATTTTAAGATTTCAAACTATAGATAAATGCTGACTCACACCGAAGTCAGATCACCAGAGTGGGAGAAACTTATCTTCAGTTGCCGGTGCTACACTAAAATAAGAATATTTTTCCATTAGTAACACCCTCTGTATGTTAGTTATATTAACCTAATTGAGACTAAGTGTTTGGATTTGAGTAAAACCATAGCCTAGTAGCATACTATCCTTCAGTGCTGACAACCTAAGCAGAATTTTTTCTCCATTTTATTAGATATTTTGCTTCACCGCTTTAATAAGATAAGTTTCCCAAAGGGTCTGTCAATTTGCTGATATAATTTTTGATTTGGGATCTGTGAAGTGAGGAGATTAAAAAAATACAAATAGTTTTGTAATATCACTTTCAAATTCCACTAATATCTCACAGGAAGCTAACACATTTTACTTTTTGAGAGTGGATCGGTTAACATAAAATTGGTGTTTATTACACTTTGCACTGTTAATTAAATTTGGCAGAGATTAAAGCAAATTGCTTAATTAAATCATGCTTACATATTTATAAAAAATTGAGGTGCATTTCTGCCTTGAGTAGTAGCAGTTAGCTTCACACTCAGTTCTCAACTTCCTTGAAATTAAATCTCTGTATTACTGACCCAATTAATGCCAAGTTGCTGATCTTTGCAAGGCAAATTATACAGTGCAAATTTCATTGTCTATCTGAAGACACAAGGTCTCTTGATGAGGGAAATTACAGTTGATAGTCATATGCATCACAAAAACTTTGTCAAATATTTGTACTAACCTACAAATAGCTTAATAACATTTTAGATGAAGTCATCTATCTTGCACGTTGGTGTACAGTTAAATACTAATTTGATAGATCAGTAACATTTCATAATACCAGTGCGAAAGTTTGAGACCAGATTGGTAGTTTAGAAATATTTCCTTGGAGATTTAGAACATAGTTCTTCAAAATATTTGTTTATTTTAATCCAAATTTATGAATGCATTTTGATGAAGTGACTGATGTATTTTAGTTCACATTTAGATATTTTCATATAAAAAATTGCAGAGGGATCCTGGAAGGCCAGTCTTTTTGCCTGACAAACATTTACGATGCTTTGGATTTTCTTTTTATCCTTTTACCAGCAAGCTCAGTACTTACTATCTATCACTAATTGCCCATGCACCAAGTTGTTTCATTGTCCATTATGGAAAGCCATTAAGATTTGGACATAATGCTGGAGGACAAGAGTCACATTTCAGTCAGATTTTCCTGAAGGAGTTTAGTGAACCAAATGGGCCTTAAAGTAGCAATGTATAAGTTTATGGTCACCATTACTGATATTCATACTTATTTAGTAAACTCAGGTGCATTTAATTAATTAAAATTTAAGCCCCAGTTGCTTTGATAGGATTTAAATATGTCTGAAGTTTAAGATTCTCAGTACCATATGCACTATGCTACTCTGCTGTTTACTAATGGGCTAGCTCTTTGAAAGCACTGACTTGGATAAGATTGACCAAATTCTATGCTGTATGGTATGATTATTTTCCATGAAATATTGTAGAAATTAAAGAATGGTTTCACTTATTTTCACAGAAGAAAAAGAAGGCTTCTGTAATGAAGAAAAATAATGCATATGCAGTGGCGGTTGCCAATTATGCACCTAATATCACTAAGGACTCAGTATTGCCAACGATTGCAAAGAGTGCAACTGCAGAGCCAAAAGAGGCCAAACCAGAGACCAAACCACAAGAGGCCAAGAAAACATTTAACAGCGTAAGCAAAATTGATAGAATGTCCAGGATAATGTTTCCAGTTTTATTTGGGACTTTCAATTTAGTGTACTGGGCTACATATTTAAACAGAGAACCTGTTATTAAAGAGATAAAGAATGATGCCACAAAATAATCATTGATGCATTTTAAGGCATGTGGAATTTCTAACAGATGATGATGCCAAATACAACCGGTAATTGCTAATCTATGTACTTTGGTATGTTTTTAACAATAAGCTTTTACTTTGTCATGTTTCATTCAGAGAAGACTTGCAAAATCCATACAACCCATGTGTCAATTACTTAAAAAAAATTCAAATGCAAAGTCAGTGAAGGCAGAAATGGATCAAGTTATTGGACACTGAAAGAATTAGTTATGGCAAAGGACACAGATCGTTTTAATAGAGGACAGTAACCTGGCTAAGTGGAGCATTCATTTGCTGTAGAACCTGCAGGATTTTTATTTCATTGTGATCAGCGGACAACAAATCTTGGAGGCTTTTGCTTTGGGTCTGTCATCATTCAGCCAAGTTACTGTCCACGTACAGGTTTGAAATCTGCTTCCATAACATGTGATGGAAAAAGCTTGGGGTTTTAATTTCAAATGCTTTGAGCCACACAACTGTTTACAAGGTTTTGCATTGCAGATACATAAAATCAAAGGAGTTCATATGTTAGCACTTATTGGTTGAATTAAACAATTAGGTTACACTCCTATGATTTTTTTATGTAATACCACATGTTATATAAAAAGTGTTGATGGTTGAAAGTAGTATCTAGTGATTTTTAATTTCCTGTGTCTAGTACACAATTTACATTGGTTTCAGTGCAAAACTTTAAATTGTAAAAAAAATGTTTCTATATCGTGCAAGAGATGCTTTATGTTTAAAGATACACAAAAGCTAGGTTTCTCAAAAAAATCTTATAACACAACTTTAATGTTTACTTTATTGTATTTCTTCCACATTTGTTTTGTGCTACCATTTTGGTTTTAATGTTGAATATGACGCATGTGATTTGGGGATTTGCATGATGATACCGGTACCAAGGTCACAGAGCAGATTTTGTGACTAACCCAACAATGGCATCATACAATGCACAGAAAATATTGCCTCAGTAAACACATTAACACCTCTGAAATCCATTTTATCTTCTGAACCAACTTTAACAATGCAGAACCTTGAGGGATACAATAAAGAAAAATGAACCCAAAGCTGTGTTTGATAGATTTTCTTCCGTAAAGTCAAGATTGTGAAAAAAGTTTAAAAATTAGAGGATTTCAATTTAAGTAACAAAATAATTTTCTCCTAGAGTCATTTTAAAATACTGGAATGACTGCAATTCTTAAAAGTTAACAACCTGCCAAATTGTAAATATGAACAGTGAATGCCATTTACTTCTCTGTGTGTTTTTTAAAATTAATTAATAAGTAGATTAAATGAAGTAACCTGTTGGCAGGTTATGGGTTTTGCAGAATGGCTTTGTCATTGACAGAGATTCTTTTAAGGATGGTGGAAGATTGATGGACCAATTTTACTCAGGACTGGTAGCTGGTTATGACAGGGCTGGAGCTGTAGATGTTATCAAATCACAGAGAAGCATAGATACATACAGCACAGAAACAGGCCGTTCAGCTCATCTGTGTCTGTGTTGGCCATAAAGTACCTATCCATACTAATCCCACTTCTCAGGATTAGCCCAAAGCCTTTGATGCCATGACATTAATAAATAATTAGTAATTACTGCCTGGTTCAAGATTCAGGATGAGTTTCCATTTGCTATTTTTCTGCCCATTTTATGCTAGCCAAAGACAATTGTCCTCATCATCACTCCACTAATAATCTTCAATATCAATGGAAAACTTAATAATTACTCCGTCTGCAATCACATCCATATTGTTTATACACATAAGTGACAAACAAAAAGACCAAGGGTCTCAGAATCAAGCCCCTCAGTTACCCGGATTTCAATCACAAAAACAACCCCTCTTCCCCGCACCGCACTGCGCCTCCACCCCCCCTCCCGCCGGCTGTCAACCTTCTATCTTACCATTTAAACCAATCTCCCATGTAGAACCTTATCAAAGGGCACACTGAAATCAATTTAGACTACATCACTGCACTACCTTCATTGACACTCTTAGTCAACTCTTCAAAAAAATGTTCACTAACGTTTGTGGACAGGATCTCCCATTAATAAAATGGTGCTGACTATTCTTGATCAAATCCAGATTGTTCAAGTGCAAAGTAAGACCATCAAATTTTTTTCCATTATGTTTCCTTATCAGCTTGTAAATACCTGCCTTTTCCCTGCTGATCTGAAGAGAGGTAGAGAACCCACTGGCTGTCCTCCAGTCATATGGAGCTCTTCAGTGGATGGAGGAGGATTGAATATTTCTGTTAAAATCCCCGCAATCTCCTCCATATGGCTGCTTGGAGTGCGAGAATCCTCAATCCCAGATTTAATTTGCTTTGTACAACAGGATTCCAAATGGTCTTTGCAATAAATTTGCAAATTTCCCCCATCTTTTTTGTGTGCCTAGACTCAGATTACTGGTACAGCTACTCAGTGCTTGTTAAAACAAGGTGGAGCATTAACAGTAGAACAGCCATTATGGCTCAATTTTCCATTTGGCTCTGGTAATAGGATCGAGAGTCATATTTTAAAAGAAGTCGGTATTAGGTATGCATCCAGAACACCCAACTAACATTGAAATTCAGTGCCGTTTTGGTGCAGGGAAAGTGTTAAAAGAGTTTCAGAAGTTTTAATTCCAAAGGTATTGAATTAAATTCTACCTGCCCCTCATCCAATCAGAGTATCAGATTTAGAAAGAGGATTGAAGCTGCTGAGGATGTAGTTGGAGTAAGTGGCTCTCTCATTCTTCAGGATTTTAGACCACAATGGTGTTATGTTAAGTGAAGAAAATTAAAACTTTGGACAAAGACCTATGAAAAAATAGAGAAAATTATGTTATTCTAATAATAATTTATAATGCATGCAACTAGAAATAAATTGAGCTTTAATTATGCGGAAATAAAACTATGTGCCGTATAAAGTGGACAGTTGGCATATCTCATTTATTATGTGGTGTCCTTTCATAAATTTTCCCTTTGGGATTATTCCATTTTGAAGTAGAGGTTCTTATTTGAGAAGTTGAGTTTCTTAGTTCACAGCTTTGGAAACATTCTTACAAGCACGGCAGTTATTTTCCTATATGAACTATAAATGCCAAAGAACATATCTCAGCCTGCTATCTTATCTAATAATGAATGCAGATTGGCTGCATTGCTCCAATTAAGGATGTTATAGATTGCATGCTCACTAAGCAATAATGAATGGAAAGTACAACATTACTACGTAATTACTTCTGGTATTGGTCTGATCAAAAGAAATTTAATAACCCATCTCTGCTCCAGTAATGCAAACCTTTAAATAAATTGGTCTTTTTTTGGGCTCACTAATATGGACTGTATATGTGTCTCAAATTACTTTTCTTTTTTAACATAATTTGAAATATCAGTGAGAAGTAAATATTAAGTGTTTATAGATATGTACAGTAGTATATAGCCAGCGTGGTTTACTGGCATCCACTCTGAACATCGAGGCAAGTGGTCCCGGGTTCAAATCCAGCTGGCTCTTTGTACGCTTTTCTTCTGTGCTATCAAGCTATCAACTCGGCCTCATAAAAAAGGAGACAAGTGCTAAAGAAATGGCAATGGCTGCCCAGTATGCCACATGGCGCGAAGAGGAAAAAAAACGTACGCAGCATGATTTTAAATCCATTTACCCTATTGCTTGTGAAAATGATGCTTGCATTATTAATCCTGACCAGAATTCAATGAAGCCACAATATTCTCAACGTTGTAGGTGAACTTCTATTATGAAGGAGGAGATTTTTGTGTACATTAATCAGTTAGAATTTCCAAGGTGCTATTTCCTGTTCATCGATCACTTGTGTAGAGAAGTGGCAGGAATGCTGAAAAAAATGACATAAACGACAGTATACATAAGGTTTATGCTGAGGTTGTAATTCACTAAGTTTCCCCCCACCATCCATGGAAAATCTATTCTCTACTTTTATGCGATTATTTAATAATTTTTTTATTTAGCATAATCTTCATGGAAAATACAGGAACATATTATTCATTTTAATTCTATTACAGTTATGTTCATATGTCTACGTGCTGAAAGACATTTGCAAGATAAGACATTAAATAAGGTGTTTCAGGATTAATAAAATGAGAGTTATTAATATGTTACTCATTTTGGAGATTTTAATTTCCAAAGAAAAAGCTGGGAAGTTGTTTTGGATTTGCAATCTATGTGGGATACCAGCTGATTCAAATGGCCAAATCAAATTAACATTTAGCAGTCCACCTGAAATGGGCACAGAGCGGCATAGGTGACAGACAAGTTTGGATTACACACCTACTTACACTCAATTAAGGCATCAGTGGTAAAGTGGGATCTGCTGGCAGCAGAGTTTAATGAACCCTGGAGAAATGTGGCTGTCCCTCCTTATCACTTAAAGGTAGGATTTCTAGTCACCATTTTGTCCTGCCCATAGATATTATTAGCTAGGACATCAACATTGTATGCGCCAGATATTAAGCCAATAAATTTATCGCATTGCTTTTCTATCTTTTAAAGCAATGCATTCCGGATGTTCATGAAATTAATTAATTGAGTACAGCTTTCCATTTGTAGGTTTAGAGCAACAATTGCTACTGTCTGGTTTGAAACTGTGCTTTGAGCCTGAGATTTGATGCTCACAAGGCAGTGGTTTTGTATTCCTCCAATGTGGAACTGAGTAATGGATGTAGAACTCTGGTAACACAATTTCAAAAGAAGTTTGTCAGAATTTTGCCCCTAGGTAACAAAGCAAGTATTTTAAAATGCATAAAAATTATTTTATCCTCCCTCTCAGGGGTTGAAAAATATTATTTAATGAATTTATCTCCATATACTGTACAAACAATTGTTATTTTCAAATACAACATGCTAAAAAAAGAGGTATTTCTAAAATGTAGCATGACATATATATAGATATGCCATGACTCTACATCTCTCTTTCTCTTACTTTCACATTCTCACTGATCTATTTCTCCTTTCTTACTGACCATTTATTTTTAACGTCTATGTTATGGTGGTGGGAAACATCTGAAAAAATTGGTTCTTTTCCCAAAAGAACCAAAAATTTTATCGTAGCTTGCTTTAAAATAACTTGGAAAACTAAAATAATAATCACTTACTATCTCAGGGAATATTTGATCAAGAGACAGGAATGGGTCATTGTAATCTGAAGTGAATTTAGGGAAGGTGGTTTTCCTCTTTCTTCATTAAAAATATATTCATAACCTCTCAGACTATGATTTGCAGCTAAGACCCTCAGTGCCTCACTTTCTGAACTATATTAAAAACTTTCTTGATTAGTTTGTTTCTGGTCCATTAAGGAAGATAGCATTACTGAACTGAGTTCTGGGGAATGAACCAAGGTCATTGATGCACCATCAATAACTCTCGGAGACGTGAGTTGAGATAGGCTTTTATTAGCTGGAAGAAAGCAGCGTCAGCAGCAAGAGCCCACCACACAACATCCTGGAGACTGAGGGAGGAGCAGTGCCTCCAATTGCCTTTATACAGGGGTCTGTGGGAGGAGCCACAGGAGCAGTCAGCAGAGGGGCATGTCCAGACAGGTATATGTAGTTCACCACAGTCATAGAGGAAAGATATCAGTGGAGGAGCATTGTAATAAATGGATATAGGGCCCATCTAAAGTTAAACTAGTCAATTGAGGAAGAGTCACCATTTGGTGTGTGTTAATTAACATGATGAATTGACAATGTTTCATTAACAGTATAGATGCATTCCCATGAGAGAGAAGGATAAAGAAATAGAAGTCGGTCATCCTTATTTGACCAAACAGAGTGTAAAATAGAGCATAGAGATAAATCAACTGACAGGTGCGTGGAGAAGAAAATCACAATGAGCCTCAATAAAACAATGGTTTGGCCACAACTGGAATATTGTGTCCTTTTCTCGGTGTTTGCATTTTTAGGAAACATCTGGATTCTTTAGAGAGGTTGCAGAAGAAATTTAGCAAAATGATTCCAGAGCTGGGGTCTTGAGTTACGTGGATAGACTGGAGAAGCTGAGGATGTTCTCCTTGGAACAGAGGACACTTACTTATATTCTAGTAAATCTATTTAAAATTATGATCGGTACAGGTATTATTGACAGAATGGAACTAATGCAACTGGCAGAGAGATCAAAACAAGGGGAAATAGAATGTTAATGATTAGGAGTAGAAAAGTGATTAGGAAATAAATTTGTTATGGATATTAAAAGACTGGTGTAAATTACCTATGTACCAGTCAGATTATATTCTAGGACAAGTAAATCTGCAGATGCTGGAAATCCAAGCAACAAACACAAAATGCTGGAGGAACTCAGCAGGCCAGAACTTCGGATCATTTTTTCCAGTCCTGATGAAGGGTCTCGGCCAGATACATAGATTGTTTATTCTTTTTCATAGATGCTACCTGGCCTGCTGAGATCTTCCAGCATTTTTGTGTGTTGTTTGGATTCCCAGCATCTGCAGATTTTCTTGTCTTGTTACAACAAGGTGGAGCATTAACAGTAGAACAGTCATTATGACTGAATTTTACATTTGGTTGCAGAGGATCCAGAGTCATATTTCTAAAGATGCCTGCTTTGGGTTATGCATGCAGAACACCAAGCTAGCATTGAAATTCAGAGCTCTTTTGGTGCAGGTATATCAATAGGAGAATTTCAGAAGTTTTAATTCCAAAGCCATTAAATTAAATCCAGCGTTTCCCTAATCCAATCAGAGTGTTAGATTTTAGAAAGAGGATTTAAGCCATTGAAGATTTAGTTGGAGTGATTGACTCTTCCATTCTTCTACATTTTACAATGGTATTAGGTTAAGTGAAGAAAATTAAAACTTTGGACACAGACCTATGAAAAAATAGAGAAAATTATGTTATTCTAATAATAATTTATAATGCATGCAACTAGAAATAAATTGAGCTTTAATTATGCAGAAATAAAACTATGTGCAATAGAAAGTGGACAGTTGGCATATCTCATTTATTATGTGGTGTCCTTTCATAATTTTCCCTTTGAGATTATTCCTCTTTGAAGGAGAGGTTCTCATTTGAGCAATATGATTAAATATTGAATAAATTAGATTCTATAGTGATGTTGCAAGAGTCAGTCTATTCTTCAAGAGGGGAGAAAGGCAGAAGAAGAAAGGAAACTACAGGCCAGTTAGTCTGAATCCAATGGTTGGGAAAATGTGGTTTGGGGGTATTTAGAGGCACATGATAAAATAGGCCATATTCAGCATGGTTTTCTTAAGGGGAAATCTTGCCTGATAAATCTGTTGGAATTTTTTGAAGAAATACAAACAGGATAGATCAAGGAGAATTGGTTGATGTTGTGTACTTGGATATTCAGAAGGCCTTTGACAAAGTGTCACACATGAGAGTGCTTAACAAGCCACAAGCCCATATTATTACAGGGAAGATTCTAGCATGGATAAAACAGTGGCTGACTGGCAGGAGGCAATAAATGGGAATAAAGGGAGCCTTTTCTGGTTGGCTGCCAGTGACTAGTGGTGTTCCACAGGGGTCTGTGTTGGGACCGATTCCTTTTATGTTAATGATTTGGATGATGGAATTGATGGCTTTGTTGCAAAGTTTGTAGATCTTATGAATGTAGGTAGAGGGGCAGGTAGTTTTGAGGAAGTAGAAGGGCTACAATGGATTTAGACAGATTAGGAGAATGGGCATAGAAATGACAGATGGAATATAGTGTCGGGAAGTGTATGGTCATGCACTTCGGTAGAAGAAATTAAAGGGTTAACTATTTTCTAAATAGAGAGAAAATTTAAATAAAACTGAGATGCAAATGGACTTGGGAGTGCTAGTGCAGGATTCCCTAAAGGTTAATTTGCAGGTTGAGATTGTGGTGAGGAAGGTAAATGCAATGTTAGCATTCATTTCAAGAGGACTAGAATATAAAAGCAAGAATGTAATGTTGAGACTTTATAAAGCACTGGGGAGGCCACAATTGGAGGATTGTGAGCAGTTTTGGGTCTCTCATTTTAGCAAGGATGTGCTGAAACAGGAGAGGGTTCAGAGGAGGTTCATGAAAATGATTCCAGGTTTGAACGGCGTGTCATATGAAGAGCATTTGGTGGCTCTGGACTTGTACTCGCTGGAATTCAGAAGAATGAGGGGTGACTTCATTGAAACCAATTGAATAGTGAAAGGCCTTGATAGGTTGGATGTGGAGAAGATGTTTCCTATGGTGGGAGAGTTGAAGGCCAGAGGAAACAGCTTCAAAATAGAGGGGCATCCTTTTAGAACAGAGACGAGAAGGAACTTCTTTAGCCAGAAAGAGATGAAACTCTGGAATTCTTTGCCACAGGCAGCTGTGGAAGCCACATTTTTATGTATATTTAAGGCAGAGGTTGATAGATTCTTGATTGTTCAGGACATGAAGGGACACAAGGAGAAGGCAGGGATCCGGCTGAGAGGGAAAATGGATCAGCTATGATGAAATAGTGGAGCAGACTCAATGGCCAAATCACTTAATTCTGCTCCTATGTCTTATGATCTTATGAAGAGGGAATTGAAAGAATATTTAAAAGAAGTTTTGAGGTAATGGCAGAGGAATATGACTAGTTAGATCTCTCTAATATGGATCCAGTATAACTCTGGCCTTATGCCTCTGCCCTTCTCTATACTATATCCATTCTGTGATTATATCATATTTCTACCATCTATGAGACAAAGTTAAACGAGGAAGGCCTCAGCTTGAAACATCGACTGTTTATTCATTTCCGTAGATGCTGCCTGACCTGCTGAGTTCCTCGAATGTTTTGTGTGTGTTGCTCTGGATATTTTTGGGCCCATTAAGGTCAACAGTTTGTAGTTAACAAACTGAAAATCCAAAAAAAAAGTCTTTTTGCAGATGAAACTGTCAAAGTGAATGAGTTCGCTTTTTTCTATATAGGCATTGTTAGATATATAGATAGATTGATAGTTTATTGATTCCAAAGGAAATTGCAGTGTCTCAGTAGCATTACAGGTGCACAGATATAGAAATATACAAATATTAGAAGAGAAGTAAGAAATAAGTTACATCAAACAGTCTAACAGGAGGGGTTCATCACTTCCCCAGCTCTCGGTTGACTCATTATAGAGCCTAATGGCTGAGGGTAAAAATGACCTCATATAGTGCTCTTTAAAGCATCGTATTTGTCTTTGTCTATTACTAAAAGTTCTCCTTTTTTCAGCCAAGGCAGCTGCAGAGGGTGAGAAAGATTGTCCAGCATTGGCAGGATTTTCTGTAGGGTCCTTTGTTCTACCACCAACCCCAGTATGTCCAGTTTGACTCCTGTGACAGAGCCAGCCTTTCTAATCAGTTTATTAAGCCTGTTGGCATCACCTGTGTTGATGCCATTGCCCCAGCACACCACCACATGGAAGACTGTACTGGCAACAACAGACTGGTAGAACGTGAAGGAGAGACCTGCATACTCCGAAGGACCTCAGTCCCCTCAGGAAGTAGAGGCGACTCCAGCCTTTCCTGTACTCAACCCCTGTGTTGGTGCTCCACTCAAGTCTGTCATCCATGTGCATCCCTAGATACTTGTAGGAAAAATTATTTTTGAATCTCTTCTGGCTTTCAATGATAAGTATACCATCCCCTTGCATTCTCGTTTACTTAATTTTTATGCACCTAGAGAATGAACTACTCAATTCATGGTTTGACACATACAATATTTTTTCACATAGCTGCATGACAAAGACTAGAGTTAAGTGGGTTAAATATAAACTCCCAATCTGTTTATAGAGAGATCCAGATAGATATGATAGATTTTCTATTGTGTTAGGGTTTTTGGCAATACATGCATTATCAAGACATGATTGTTAAAACGCATGCTTTATTCTGGCACAAGAATAGGTCTGGTCACTGCAAAGCTCAATTTAATGACTATTCACCTTCACAATCGAAGGTCAAGCTTTGGGTGAATCATCATGCAATCACTTTGGAGGCTGCAAGCATTTGATCTGGGTGCTCCCTGTTGTTAATTGTTTATTTTATATTATTTATTCTTATGTTCCTATGTTAATAGTTACTAAACAGAAGAAAGGAGAGGTCATCTGGACACTGGTCTTATAGGAGTGCAACAGGACTGAGATGCTGTAGGCAGAGAATTGGGGTTTGTGGGAACTGATCCCAGTGGTGGTAGGAATCAGGATGTGGAATGAAAGGAATTGGCAAATAAAAAAAATCAAAACAAGCATAAGGAAACCTTTTTTTTAAACTTTGAAGTGTTTTATCCATCCATAGTGTTTAGCCCTCATTTCTTATGTGTCCATTTTGTGGATAGTTAAAAGATCTAGTGTGGACCCATGGCACCTCTACTGTGTGTACTGCCTGCAAATCCTTTAGAGAATATGTTGGTCACTGCCGACACCCTACTGGCAACAGCCCGTACAGTTGACAGCCAGTGCTTGTCCGCTGATGACTTGGCTCATACGCATAGACTTGAGACAGTAATACACCTTTCATAGCCACACTTTCTTTTTAGTGTTACCAGCCACCATCACTCCATCACCCGCCTCCCACTCCACTCCCCAATGTTTGTTGAGACAGCATTGTGCCTTCAATGTGTTCCACTGTTATCCCCCCTATCACAGTGCCCTCCCACACTGTCTTTGATAGTACACCGAGTTTGATTTGGAAAGAAATGATAGGTTGTGCACAGATCCTTTACCAGGATGCTGGCTAGATTAGAGAGTATGAACTGTAAGAAAAAGTTGGATAAACTTGAGCTGTTTTCTCTGGAGCGTTAGAGGCTGAAGGGAGTTCTGATAGAAATTTGCAAACTTATGAGAGGCATAGATAGGGTAGACAATCAGAATTTTTTTTATTTCCCCATTTTCAACTAATTTACATTAGCCCTGTTTCTAATTCTACAGTAGCTGCCAGACCTTCTGAATATTCCTAGCATTTTCAGTTTTTATTTCTGATTTCCACTATTGCCATCATTTTGTTTTTATCACTTAACAGCCATGTATTTTCATTAAGAAAATGCCTGCTTCATCATGTCTTGTAATCCAGTAAATACCATTTTCTCCACCCTTGTTTTTTTCTGGAATTATGCAATACCTATAATATTATGTTCTGTCATGAACAGATTGCACAGAGAATTACAAAAGTGGGCACACTGCTGATGTATGACACCTCACTATTCTGTCCCCTGAATCTATCGCAGTATCTGTTTCACTGCTCAGTGCTGCAGAACATTGCTGAAGTGCTTCAATTTATTATAAGTCATAACCCCTAAATTTATTTCATTCTTCATCTACCCTGTTTCCTTTCTGCTTGATTAATCATTTCTTTCTGGATGTCGTGATTTCCAGAAGATTTGCACGAGCCTCTGCAATTAGTTCATGTATTTCCTTAAGAAACTTCAGATGTCTCTGAGCTGGCCCTTAACAATGTATTATCCACCTATTGCTTAGTTAAATTCTGGGTGAAATTAAATGAGGAGCTGTTCCTTGTGTGCAATATTCAGTTGCCATGTTCTTACCCAACCCAGTTTTAGTGGCCCATAGACTTCCTTTATAAAAACATTTGTTTTCCTCCATGTTCTTTGCCATGCTGTGTTCAGTATTGTCCTTGTTATTTTGATGTCCTTTACACATTTGTGGTGAACTACATATACCTGTCTGGACACGCCCCCTGCTGACTGCTCCTGTGGCTCCTCCCACAGACCCCTGTATAAAGGCGATTGGAGGCACTGCTCCTCCTTCAGTCTCCAGGATGTTGTGTGGTGGTCTCTTGCAGCTAATAAAAGCCTATCGTTCGCCTCCTGTCTCCGAGAGTTATTGATGGTGCATCAATTGTATTAGCTGCAAGAGACCACGATTAGCAGCAAGAGACCACCACACAACATCCTGGAGACTGAGGGAGGAGCAGTGCCTCCAACCGCCTTTATACAGGGGTCTGTGGGAGGAGCCACAGGAGCAGTCAGCAGAGGGGCGTGTCCAGACAGGTTTTCCTATTACACCCAATGGGTCCCTCACTACGCAGACAAGGCCCGCCCCCTGGTCAAGTCCACCGCATTTCCCCTCTCAGCCGAGGCCCGCACGGCCTTCAGCCGCATTAAAGGGGACATTGCCAAAGCAACGATGCATGCGGTGGATGAGACCATTCCCTTCCAAGTAGAGAGGGACGCCTCCGATTTTGTGCTGGCTGCTACCCTCAATCAGGCAGGAAGGCCGGTAGCATTCTTCTCTCATACCCTTCAAGGCACTGAAATTCGGCACTCCGTGGTGGAGAAAGAAGCCCAGGCCATAGTGGAAGCTATTGGGCACTGGAGGCACTATCTCACCGGCAAAAGGTCCACCTTGCTGACCAACCAGCGCTCAGTTGCGTTCATGTTTAGCAACCAACAGCGGGGCAAAATCAAAATGATAAAATTTTGCGGTGGAGAATGGAACTCTCCACCTACAACTATGATATCCTGTACCGGCCTGGAAGGCTCAATGAGCCCCCTGATGCCCTATCCTGGGGAGTGTGTGCCAGCACACAGCTCGACCAGCTATACGCCCTCCATGCACATCTCTGTCACCCGGGGGTCACCCGATTTTACCATTTCGTGAAAGCCCAGAACCTGCCGTACTCCTTTGAGGACATCAGGACGATGACCAGGGACTGCCAAGTCTGCGCTGAGTGCAAACCGCACTTCTACCGTCCCGAAAAGGCACAAATTATCAAGGCCACCCGCCCCTTTGAGCGGCTGAGTGTCAACTTTAAGGGCCCCCTTCCCTCCACTGACCACAATGTCTACTTTCTCAACATAATCGGTGAGTACTCGCGGTTCCCCTTTGCCATCCCCTGCCTCGATACCACTGCCACATCCGTCATAAAAGTCCTGCACCAGCTCTTCACTCTGTTCGGATATCCCTGCTATATCCACAGTGATAGAGGGTCCTCCTTTATGAGTGACGAGCTGCGCCAGTACCTGCTGGCTAGGGGTATTGCTACTAGTAGGACCACGAGCTATAATCCCTGGGGAAATGGACAGGTGGAGAGGGAGAATGCCACTGTGTGGAAGGCCACACTCTTAGCCCTTAGGTCAAAGGGATTGCCAGTCTCTCGCTGGAAGGAGGTCCTCCCCGAGGCACTCCACTCCATCCGCTCCGTTATGCACGTCCACCAATGCCACCCCTCATGAGTGACTCTTTTCTTTTCCCAGGAAGTCTGCCACTGGGACCACCCTACCGGCTTGGCTGACATCCCCAGGGCCAGTGCTGCTCCGGAAACATGCGAGGAGCAATAAATACTCCCCGATGGTCGAGAGGGTTCACCTACTTCATGCAAACCCCCAGTATGCCTATGTGGTCTTACCTGATGGGCGGGAGGACATGGTCTCCGTCCGCGACCTGGCGCCCGCAGGAGCACCAGACCCCTACCCCGAACACTCCACGGTGACTATGAACCCCGTATCCACCGAGGTGTATACCCACGAGACACCGCGCACACCAAGCCCTACACAGACTCCTCATGACACTCCCATACCGTGCGCCTCGCACATGCATGAGGGATTACTGACGCCTAATGGGCTGACACCTCGAGTCAGGCCGGAGCCAGCACAACCACCGTCTCCGGTGCAATCACCACCGGTGCTACGTAGATCGCAGCGACAGATTCGACCGCCTGATAGACTTAACCTGTAAATATACTTGTAAGAAACTTCACCCCATGGGGACTCTCTTTTAAAACAAAGGGGGGGGGGGTGAATGTGGTGAACTACATATACCTGTCTGGACACGCCCCTCTGCTGACTGCTCCTGTGGCTCCTCCCACAGACCCCTGTATAAAGGCGATTGGAGGCACTGATCCTCCCTCAGTCTCCAGGATGTTGTGTGATGGTCTCTTGCTGCTAATCGTGGTCTCTTGCAGCTAATAAAAGCCTATCATTCGCCTCCCGTCTCCGAGAGTTATTGATGGTGCATCAACATTGCAGACATGCCTTTTGTTATTTGACCTGTTCTAATTCTGTGTCACTTTCCTTGATGGCTCAATTACTTTGCCTTCCTTGTGATGCTCGATAGTCCCTTTCAACCAGACCGGGATCCCTTACTCCTGAAGTGATGTGTGTAATTGCTTGATGAAAGTAAAACAAAGTGGACAAGTTGCAGTGGAAGAGTAATTGAACATTACAATTTATATATTGTGTTCAATAAATGAGAAAATGAAACCGTATAATAAAGTTATGAATCTAGCTAGCTTCTCTAAAACATTGAGCCTAGTGTCAGTTCCACAATTTCCAATATCAACTTTGGATTCCAGTTTTACTTCAAATAAAGGTGACATTTATCATTTTCTCTACTATAAAACCTGATCTGTTTTTTGGCCATTGGTTTTGTTGCTTTGATTTACTACTGTCTTCACAGTCAACTGTTAAGTTATCTTTCCCATAACAGTTGATGCCCAATAACATTCTCTTGAAGGTCAGCAGTTCAGGAAATTCCACTCTGTGTGGAGATCAATGATTTGGATTTAGGTGTACAAGATACACAAAGATTACAACAATCCTATACAGTAAAGAGGTAATAACAGGCATAAGAAGAACAAGGTTGGAATGTATGGCTGCACTTGTCCCCAGCACATTCTTGGCTGTATTAGTTGTTAACATAATTGATGCATTTCAATGCATCTATGTCTCGACGTACATGCGATAAATAAATTTGAATCTAAGGCAGGTGGCAGAGTAATACATCCAATTGTGGGTACTATGTTAGAGAAAGGAAATAAAAATCCTGAAAATGTGCAGGAGACACTTGGGAAGATCTTTTCATGAATGGGGAAATTCATTTGCAAGAATAGGCTAGAGTAACTGGAATTCTTTTTCTTTGAGCTGACAGGACTGAGAGATGATTTGTCTCCAGATAAAATGTCAAAAGGAAGAAAACAGTTGGAGAATAGCATTTAGTCCTCCAAATAATGCCCAAAAATAGTATAAATCAAGAAATAATGGATGTTCAAAGTTCCAAGTACATTTATTATCGGAGTATGCATACTATATACAACCTTGAGATTCGTCTCCTTACAGCAGTTGCAAAACAAAGAAACCCAATAAAACCCATTTTAAAAAAGACCATCAAGCACCCAATGTGCAGAAAAAACACAAATCATGTAAACAATAAAAGTAAGCAAATAACATCAGAACTGAAGTTCACCGAAGTGAGTCCGCATCCATGAAGCCAGTCACGACTGAACCAGGAGGTGGGTAAAATGAATAATATATAAACCATGGGTAACTTCAGTCTTCATATTGATTGGGTTAATCAAATTGGAACTGATAGCCAAGAAAATAGAATGTATTTGGAATAGTTTCCTAGAGCAATACGTCATGGAACCAGATGTATTGCTCTAGAAACCTATTCCAATCTATGAGTTTAAATCTGGTAATAAATAATGAAATAAGTTCTATAAATGGCCACTGAGTAAAAGATCTCTTAGGAGCAAGAGATAACAGCATGTTAGGATTTAAGATGCAGCTTGAGAAGGGGAAACTTGAGTCTGAAACAACTGTATCAAGCTTAAGGGGAAATGCAAAGGAATGAGGATAGAATTGGTTAAAGTGGACTGTAAATTGGTTATTTGTTAAGAAAGTAGCACGTTATTGGTTACTTGTTAAGAAAGGAGCAATAGAAACCTAAAGGGCTGATTTATGAATGCTAGTCAAAATACTGTCCAATGAAAAGGAAGGATTATTAGAAGGTTGGAATGAGCAATCGTGATGTTGCAGAATGAACCATTTATGGCTAACCAAGTAAATTAAGAAGGATATTGAGATGAAGTGACACAAGTGGTAGGCGGAAACAATGTGATAAAATCAGAATCCTGCAAAAGAAGGCCAACAAAAAAACAAGGAGGGAGAAAATAACTTTAAACCAAATGAGAAATATAAAAAATACTTAGAATAAGAGCTTTTTTGAGCCCATGAAAAGGAAGCAAGCTACCTTACAAGAACATGAAGCTAGGGATATAATAATAAGGAATGAGGAAATAGCAGAGGAATTAAACATATTCCAGATGTGTTTTTATAGTAGAAGAAAAGAACAATGAGCTTCCCATAAATACTGAATAATGCTGAAGAGGAATTAAGTACCAACTGTATCAGGGAATGGACAGATATGGACTTTGTGCAAACAGATAAGCATTAGTTTAGCCTGATACTCTGATTGCACAGACATAGATATTCTAGGTTTCACTGGAGAATTTGGTGTAAGCAAGTCAGTGGTGTGAAAGGTGATCTCCTAGACCTGATGGCTTGAACACTTGGATTCAAAAAGAAATAGTGGACACAATAGTTGTTATCTTCCAAATGTTGTTACATTCTGGAAAGATAACCAAGGACTGAAGATACCTTTACTTTGCTGATACCTTTATTCAAAAAGCATTGCAGGTAAATGCAGCTAACTATAGACTGTTAAAACTGTTAAAGTTGTTTATTTGGAAATAATAACAGAACACTTGGAAAGTCATAGCCAGAGTCATCATTGGTTTATGAAGGGAAGGGAGCATCCAAAAATTAATTGGAGTTCTTGACAAATATATCAGCCAGATTAGATATAGGGAAACTCATAGATGTAATAAATATGGATTTTTAAAGGGCTTTTGTCAAAATGCTATGCAAAAGGTTACTGAACAAGAACACTTAATGTAGGTAATATATTAGCATGTCAGATGACTGACTAGCCTGCAGGATGCAGTGAGTGGGATGAGGGGATCATTTTTATGTTGGCAGTGAACAGTACAGGGACGCCGGATGTTTACAATATATATTGATTTAAAGGAGTGAAGCAAATGCCCTGAAGCTAATTTTCTAAATGATACATAATGGGAAGGCTGGCTGTAGGGAGGATGCAGTTTGCAGAGTTATACTGATTGATTAATGAATGAGGTAAAAAGTTACTAAATTGCATATAGTATTGAAAAATGTCAAGGTGTCCACTTCGTTCTGAAGGGAAGAATGATAAAGCTGATAATAATCTAATTAGGCATGGTCTTCAGAAATCTGCAGCATAAAGGTATTGTGGGGTTCTCATATATAAAGCGCAGAGAGCGAGCATGCTGGTATAACAGGTAATTGTATACATTAATGGAATGCTGGCTTTTCCTTCAAGAGAGTTGGAATATAACAAAAGAGAAAGTCTTACCTCAGCCATACAAAACACTTGTGAGGCTACATCAAGATTACTAAATACAGTTATGACTTCATTCTTTAAAGGACGATAAATGTTATTGGAGGCAATTCAGAAAGGATCCTGTGCGTGGAAGGTCTATCTTATAATGAAAGATAGGAATATCTATCTTAACAAGATGGATCTGATATTATTGAAATTTAGAAACATGAGAGGTGATCTGATCATTCTCGGAAGGGTCTATGACTAGGAGTTTAGTCTCATAAGAAAGTCATACTCATTTAAACGATGATGAAGAGGAATTTAAACAGACAATTAAACATGCAAGACATTAGATGGATACAAAGTTCAAAGTAAATTTATTATCAAGGTACATATATGTCACCACATACTCCCCTGAGATTTATTTTCTTGCCGGCATTCACAGAAATGCAAAGAAACACAATAGAATTAATGAAAGACAGGAAACAACAAAGACAGACAAACAGCCAATGTTCAAAAGACAACAAATAGTACAAAAAGATAAAAATAGTAATAAATGAATAAGCAATGAATATTGAGAACATTAGCTGCAAAGTCCTTGAAAGTGAGCCATATGTTGTACTCACGCTGTACTCAGCCTCACAGTCATAAGTATAAAGCAAATAAAGCAGGGTTCTAAGCACAGAGCCTTGTGGTGCATCTGTGCTGATGGTGATTGTGGAGACGTTGTTGCCAACCTGAACTGACTCAGGTCTGCAAGTGAGGAAATCGAGGATCGTTTGTGCATGGAAGTATTGGGGCCAACATCTTGAAGGTTACTGATTCGTTTTAAAGGGATGATAGTTTTGAGTGCAGAGCTGTAGTCAGTGAAGAGCATCTCTGTCCAGATGTTCCAGGATTTAGTGAAGAGCCAATGAAATGGCATCCTTTGCTGACCTGTTGTGATGGTAGGCAAATTAGAGCGGACCCAACTCGTATCTCAGGTAGGAGTTGTTATGTTTCATCTCCAACCTCACAAAGCATTTCATCACTGTGGATGTAGGTACTCCAGGATGACAGACATCGAGGCAGGTTACCACATTTTTTGTGCACACCAGTATACTTGAAGCCTGCTTAAAGCTGGTTGCTACTATAGACTGTCGCCTGCAGCCCTAATGTGGGCAAATGAGATGAGTGTCGATGGTCAAAATGGCCAGCATTGATATGGTGGGCTGAAAAGCCCATTTCTATACTGTACAACACAATGACTCATTATTTATTTTAGTGATTTGATAGCGATATTTTTTTCCATTTTGCTATTTCATTACCATTAAGGGATGGCATGTTGACATCATCACAATTACATCATCTGTGTAGGTGGAAAACTTTTGTAGATCTTCCAGCTCTTTCAGCAAAATAAATGTCAAACCCAGAAGCTGTTCCTTTTTATTTTTGTTTCTGACACTTAAGATAGCATTTTTAATCTATCAAAGAAATGGGACAATCTTCCTACCTTGTCATGTAATTTTTTTTTGATATTCCTTTGGAAATAAATGGATGAGGTTTTCTGTAGTAACCACCAGTCATACTAGGACAAGCCTTTAGAAATTTATATGTGGGTGTTTACAAGGAACTCAGTGTGCCCTAACTATTCAGTGATTCGTTATGTAAGGACTAAGTCATTGGCTGGGTAACTGAAAGATTAACCAACAGTCAAGTTACATTTACAATATACTGTTATGATAATGTTAAGGTAGGTTAATTTTCCAAGTGTCCTCTCCCACAGGGAATGCTACTCATTAGCAATGCATCGTAATTGCCTGTTACCACATCTTGTCAAATAGTTTGGAAACTGATGCAGGCTGCATGCAAAAATGGTTTATAAAGATATTTCAAAAGTATTAAAAAATGTATTTGCATTTCCTTCCTTCCCAAATGAATCTGACACCACATAGACCTGCAGAGCATCTTAGTAGATGACCCTCCTCACAACTTATCTAGACTGTCAGGGCATATGTCTGCAGCCATTGTATTTCAGGTCCATTCTGATCAGAGCCTGACTGCCACTGTTCAGCAGATAAAGTAAATTGTTCCTAGAATGGTACAAATTTGTGGGGAATTGATAGAAAGTGAGAAGATAAAATGGAATTATTGTAGAGAGATGCTTGATGGTCTTCTTGGAAGTGGGCCAATTCAAGTCAAGTCAAATCACTTTTATTGTCATTTCAACCATAACTGCTGGTACAGTACATAGTAAAAATGAGACAACGTTTTTCAGGACCATGGTGTTAAATGACACATTACAAAAACTAGACCGAACTACATAGAAAAAACACACAACTACACTAGACTACAGACCCTCCCATCAATTGTCCCATCAAGTCCATGCCAACATGGTTGGCCAAAGGTCCATTTTCTATCCCGTAGAGTTCGATTAATCCATGTAATGCCTCCTCACCTTCAGAATTTGTCAGTGGATCAAAATTAATACCATGTTAACATAAATCCATTACTTTCTTTGGATAAGGTGGCCAAAAGTCAACACTTCCAAATTAAGCCTTTAGGCACAGACAACAAAACTTGTTATTTATTTTACCAACTGGAATAAAGAAACCAGCTCTCACACATTAATACATTGGCCCCTCAGGTCATTTGCATTCCTTTGGTTGGTTTTGATTCAGTAACTGTTTTCATGTCTCCTTGTGCATCAAATAGGCACTAAAAATACACCAGAATCTGAAAAATCTTTGTCTAATAACAATGTGAGATGCTTCCAAAATTTTGTTATCTGTATGACATTTTTATAAATCCCAAGTTAAACAGTTTCCTTTCAGTAAGTTATTTGCTAACCATTACAGCTTCAGGAGAACATAGTTTATATATTTTGTTACTGTTTACTGGTTTATTGAACGCAACACCATTCATCATGAAGCTTGCAAAAGCTAGTATTCCAGGCTCTTTTAAGCCATTCTGAATTATTAAATAACCTATCATTTGAAAGCTAAACAAAATGTTAGAGATACTGAACTATTCAACAATTTGTTCTGTATATGCAGAATTTAGTTTTGATCTACTGGCAATAGTTGATTATAACCATAAAATCTCCAAGCTGATTGGAGAAGCAATTGTGGAAATGAAATCCAACTAAAAATTTTAATTTCAGATAGAAAAGATAATTTGTAAAGTTATTTCAACTTTAACTTTTCTCATACATGAGAATCTTTTAGTAGTGGGACATCCTTTAACCAATAACCAGTACTTGCTTCCATCTCCACTCTTCTACAATGCTGTGACACCAAACATTTGAATGGTTGTGCTGCATAATTAATAGAATTAAAGGATGATAATATTACACAATTTTAAAAAATATTTTGAAGCACAGATCAAATGACGTTATATTGAACTGCTGTATGGCAGATTTAAAATGGTAGTTTCTGTTCTGGAGCTGTATGGAAATAAAGCAATTTCAACTGAAAAATAACATACTGTCCTTGAGGAAATCCCTTAAGCAAATATTCAAATTATTTTGGGACTTAATTTTCCTCTCGTAGCATGTGTTTTGACAAAATCATTGTTTTTATTTTAAATTGCTTAATGCCTGTCATAAAGTAATGCACAACAAAATTGTAAATGAATGCATTCCTCAGCATGCAGCCAAAGCAGGTTATGCCCTTGGGTGAATATTGTGTTTGGTGAATTCCACACAACAGCTGGAATTTAGGACAAGCATATTTTGTCTTTGTTTAGAAAGCTGAATATTGAAATGTGCAAACTCTACTCATTACCAGTGACACGTATTTTAACACACAAAGCCTTTCTGCCATTTGAAAGATTGACTTGTATCTGCATGTACTGTTTTAGCATAATAAAGAAGGAAAAAAAAACATAATTTCTGTAAAGCTCAGGAAATAGATCTGCCAGGTCATGTAATTTCAAAATTTTAAAATAATGTTATGGAGCAGAGTTGGAACTCATTCTATGTGCTTCAGCAATTCATTGTATTTTAAGTTTGTTGATTTATTAAAGATAGCAAAATATTTTCCTAAATACTTTTGCTAATGAGGAACATTATGCATTTATTGGAGTTATTACTAGGTTACTTATGCTTTGCTTGATATTAAATTATAATTTTGCTTAAAGCTATATTTGCTTGAGCATTTAATTCTAACAAAACCCAAAATAGTTAAAGTTACTGTGTGGTCCTTATGCAGAAAACCTAAAAAATAGTTTTAAATAAATAGAAAAACAATGAAAGATTGTGGCTTGCCAATAAGATGTAAAACATGAAAATAATGAATAGTGTTTAAAATAAATATTTTTAAAGAAAGCTGTTGTTCTGAAATTGCCCTATTTACACTGATAGGAAATATTCTAATGATTCATCTATTTTCCTCTCTTCAATTGTGCTAAATAGTTTAAAATGGATTTTGTAAAAAGCATATAAAATGTAAAAGTGGCAGCGAGGGCTTTATGGAGTTAAAATCAAGAGCTAATGTATATCAATTATATTCAATTTTGCAAAATATGCAGAGAACATTGAGCCCTACTTTTAATAATATTATGAGCAATTTCCACTCGTGGCTGGTACAGCCAATGTTAGTATCCAGCCTTTGTTCAACATGACAAATGCATATGAAGGAGGAAAGAAAAGTGAGGGCCATTCTCAAGCAAGTAGATGGAGTGCCTTGGGCATGGAACTTTAACGTAAAATATAACTCGAAGATGTTTGAATGTGCGAAAAATATGCCCATATCTATGAAGATTTGTTCTTGGTCAGCAGTAGAATATTCAGCTTTTGGCTGCAATTAGAAGGATGTGACATTGAATTGAGAAGACATATGTGATGCAAGTGGCAGTTCTATTTTGATCATAGTCGCAAAGCTTTTATTGCACTCCTCCCCAAACACCTTGATATGGTGTAAACTATTTATTTCAAAGTTGTACTAACTTAAAATTCTCTTAGAAACATACAGCATAGAAATGAACCCTGTCAGCCCACCTTGCAACGCCAACTATAAGCCTATCTACATTAATTCCATTTGCCTGAGTTAGGCCTGTAGTGTTTAACCACTTAAAAGAATTGGTAAGCTAAATGGATATGATCTGCGGTGATCACATTAAAAAAGAATTGACATTTATATGGAACAGCTTACACCTGCAGCACATTCAAAAGCCCTTCATAGTCAACATTTTGTTTTTGAGAAGAGTTGCTGGACAAAGACAAATTTCTGGATAGCAAGATCCTGGAAACAGTAAAATCTACTTTAATACCTTGAAGGGTTAGTTTCAGAATGATAATGACTCTTCAGGGAGAAAACGCTAAGTTACAGTGTATCATATGATACCATTTTTTTAGCATAGGATCTAGAGTTAAATTAAAAATTACTGCAGCCAAGTATGTGTAAGATATACCAATCAATTCTTACCAATTTTTATCAATGCTCCATAGAAGGCATTCCACCTGGATGCATAACGTCTTGCAGTGGCAACTGCTGTGCACGTGACCATTAGAAACGCATCACAGAAACCAAAATCCCATCTACAGCTCTGTCTACACTTCCCACTGCCTCAGTAAAGCAGCCAGCATAATCAACGTCCCCGCCCATGCCAGATATCGTTTTTTCAACCCTCTCCCGTTGGGCAGGAGACTCAAAGGCTTAAAAGCACACACCACCAGGCTCAAACGACAGCTTCTATCTCACTTTATCAGAATCATGAACTGACCTCCTGTACAAAAAGATGGACTCTTGGCCTCACAATTTAGCTTGTTATGATATTGCACCTTATTGTTTACCTGCACTGCACTTTCTCTAGATTTTACACTTTTGTCTTCATTGTTACTGTTTATCTTATTCTATCTCAATGCACTGTGTAATGATTTGAGCTGTATAACCAGTATGCGAGACAAGCTTTTCATTTATCTTGATACATGTGACAATAATAAACCAATGCAAATACTAATAAAATAATCTCAATAAAATTCCAGAGAGTTCTTTGTCATCCACTGCAGGGAATATAAGTCAAATAAATTCAAAAGCAATTAATGAAGACTTACCAAATCATATCTTCTAATCAATAACCTCCTCCACCATTCAGACTTTACATTCAATGGGTTCATGGTTGATCAAGGTAGCTCCTACACTCCAAAAAGCTACATTGTCATCTATCCTACTAACGCTGCAGGGATATAGCAAGTACCTTGTTCATCAGATAAACTATCCCTTTGCATTGATTTATGTTGGACCAGCGACCACAAGCTTAGTCCAGGAACTAAGTCCTGCAGGAATTAGGTAGTTCACCTGGTGGTCAGGCTGTCGGCTGATTTTGGTGACTGAGAATGGAGTCATCCACAGGCAGTATGTTTGTGCGTTTGCTGCTCTCAGTGCCTCCTACAAGTGGCGATTAACATGACGTAACAGTAAAATTCTGATTATACTCGAAACCTTAGTGGTGCTGGATTGACCAATTTTTTTCTCTTTTAGATTAATGATATTATTTCTACTAATACCCAATCAAATTTTAATTCACAAGTTTTGATGTTATAATAAGTTTTCCAGTGAATCCTGTAAGCTTCGAGGGAGCGTAGGCAATGGGGGCCTGGTTAGTCTAAAACGAGCGTACAATCTGGGACCCCAGTGAATTTAAAAGCAGGGCACTAACATGGTCCAAATGCATTCTAGGGTGAGTGGCAACAGTGGTCCTGGTAACTTGAAATGGAGTGTGGGAGATCAGGAAGGGAGTCCTGCAGACTTGAATGGAGAGCAAGATGACAATAATCAGCATTTCCAAATGGTAAGATAACAGACTTTCATTGTATGGATTCATTGAATGAGGGGGATAGTCAATGATTGTCTGTAACAGGAATCCCAGGATGAAACCTTGAACTGTCCTTTCCAATTCTGATAAAAGATTTCGCTGGAAAAGGAGATGGAAACCAATAAAATGAATACATCATCCATCACAACCAATCATTCCTTTATTCTGATTCATAGTCTGCTTTTTCCTCAGGACTCTCACTCATTTATTGCAAGCAAACATTTATTACCAATTCTCTTGACAGGATGAACACCTGTTAAAATAAATATAATGTGAAGTGACAAAATATTTCACCTATTGCAGAGTTCATGTTTTCTTTAATGATCTGAAAATGAACATTTTAAAATTATGATCGTAAATAAAACAATGTTCCTAACTAACAGAGTTCAGTCACAAGTTAAAGGACTGGACATTTAAGACTGAAACAAGGAAGAACCTACCCTCAGTTCTGACCTTGGAATTCTCTACTCCGGAGAGACATAGGTACTATAAGTCTTTAAGAACATTCATGGTCTTTAAGTCTTTAAGAACAATCGATACATTTGTGGAGTTTAGCAGAATGATAATAAATGGAAATGGAAATCAGTTAGGAAGTTAAAACTGAGGCTGACATCAGATTAATTGTGATCAAATTCATTGGCAGAGGATGTTCAAGCAGCCAATTAGTCCATTCCTTATGCCCCTTTGCTTTGAGGCATTTAACAGTAACCATTTAACAGGACATTTATCAAGGAAAATAAGAGCTTGTCAAAATGATTCCAATAATTTTCTTATTGATACGTTGATAAGAAGATGAGTTCATAGAATGCATTTGGACCAATTAAATGCAATGAAGTTAAACCAGGCTATTTCAAAACTGATTTAATGTAATGAGAGATGATCTCATATTAAGTTTGTAGTTCCCTTTCCAATTCTGGAAAAATGTTTGGCTAGAAAAAGAGAAATGAAGAAAACGAATGTTATCTATCTCAACCGATCATTCATTTACAATGATCAATATTCTGCTTTTTTCTAAAGCCTCAGACTCATTCATTACAAGCAAACATTCAGTATCAGCTCTGCTGCTTGGGGAAGACTGATCATTATATGATAGAATTCCTCCTTTAGTTTAATGATAAATTCTCGAGTCTGAAACTGAAGTCACAACATATACAAAGCTGATTACATCAGTAAAAGTGATGAAAATGGATCATAAGTTTATAGTCAATTTTCTGACAGGATGTACAACCATACAGATTTATATTTGAAATACCTGAAAATTTTTAATTAAGTTTCATTTTATTTAGAAATATATGCTCCATAAAGAAGAGTTTTAGCTAAACAACAACAAATCATTGGAACAGATCTTAGGCTTAAACAGTAGGAGGATTTAAAAAGCATTGAAGAATGAAAAACCAGAAGTATTAAATGAGTAATTTAGCAAGAAATATGAAACTAATCGGAAGAGCTTTTCCAAATATGTAACAATAAAAGGAGTAATGAAGTGTGTTCCCTGTGGAGACAGAGTCAGAAAAATGCAGTAAGAAATATATTGAAATTTAAATAAGTATTTTACATTCATCTTTATTGTAAAGGGTTCAAAACCATTCTAAATATAGTAGGGAACTGAGTATATAAATAAGAATGAGGATTTCAGACTAATTAATTGAGGGAAACCAGCACATAGGTAATAAGATTGATGGTTAACAAAATCCTCAACCTAATGCCTGGTCCCTGGAATTCTAGGTGACAGCAGAGACACCAAAATCCTCCAGATTTTATAACACTACCAGTGAATTAGAAAACAGCAATGGTAATGCTGCCACTTTAAGAAAGATACAATAGATAGATACTTAATTTATTCCAAAGCAAATTCCAGTGTCACAGTAGTGTTACAAGTGCACAGATATCCAAATATTAAAAGAGAAGTAAGAACGAGTAAAAAAAGTTGTTACCTTAAAAATAAGATGTACAAGATTTACAAGTTCAACCTGATGAGATAGTAGTGCAAGAATGACCATAATATTGTACAGTAATGGGTGCACATTCACGCCGTCCAGATAAGAATTGATGCCAGTATTGCACAGGGTGGGGTAAACAGTTAAGCAGAGGGATAACAGTCTAACAGGAGGGATTCATAACATTCCCGGCTATAGGTTGACTCATTTGAGCCTAATGGCTGAGAGTAAGAATGGCCTTGTATAGCGCTCTTTGGACAGCGCAATTGGCTTTGTCTATTACTAAAAGTGCTCCTCTGTTCAGCCAAGCTGGTGCACAGAGGGTGAGAAACATTGTCCAGAATTTTCAGGATTTTCCAGAGGGTCCTTTGTTCTACCACAGCTTCCAGTGTGTCCAGTTTAACCCCTATAACAAAGCCAGCCTTTCTAATCAGTTTATCGAGCCTGTTGGCATTACCCGTGTCGATGCCATTGTTCCGGCACACCACCACATAAAAGATAATACTGGTGACAACAGACTGGTAGAACATGTGAAGGAGAGGCCTACATATTCCAAAGGACCTCGGTCTCCTCAGGAAGTAGAGGCAAGTCTGGCCCTTCTTGTAGCACAGCCTCTGTATTGGTGCTCCTCTAAAGGCTGTCGTCCAATGCACCCCCGGGTACTTGGAGGTCCTCACCACATCCACATCCTCAATGTCAATAGTAACAGGGAGCAGTGTAGACGGTCTTCCTAAAGTCCATCACCATCTCCTTTGTCTTACTGATGTTGAGCTGCAGATGATTCAGCTTGCACCATTTGACAAAGTCCTCCACCAGGGCCCTGTATTCATCCTCCCATCCTCCCTTTATACACCCAGCTATTACTGAATCAACAGAGAATTTCTGCAGATGACATGACTTAGTGTTGCATCTAAAGTCCAAAATATACAGGGTAAATAGGAAGGGACCCAATATAGTCCCCTGTGGGGCCCCAGTGCTGCTTATGGCCATGTCTGACACACAGCTCTGAAGCTGCACAAACTGTGGTCTGCCAGTCAGGGGCTCCATTACCCAGGATACAGTGGAAGTGCCAACCTACATTGAATGGAGCTCTTCCCCCAGCAATGAAGGCACTTGAGAAATCAAAAAACCATAATCCTCACAGTGCTGCCCTGCTAATCCAGATGGGAGCAGGCTCTGCTCAGTAGGTAGATGACAGCATCATTGACTCCAATGTGCTCCTGGTAGGCACACTGCAGGAAACTGAGGTTTGATCTGACCAGGGGTCAGAAGTGAGCCAGGATCAGCCTCTCTAGGGTCTTCATGATGTGTGTTGTCAGGGCCACTGGACGGTAGTCATTCAAAACTTTTAGTCAGCCCTTCTTGGGTACTAGGATCACGCATGATGTTTTCCACACAGTTGGGACCCTTTCCAGGCTGAGATTCAGATTGAAAACGCTCTGGAGACTCCACTCTGTGCTCAGCACACTCCTTCAGCACCTTGGGGTTCACACCGTCTGGTCCTGCTGCTTTGCCATGTCTGAATTTCCCCAAAGCCCTTCTCACCTGCTCAGTAGTGAAGCTGAGTCCATGATGACTGGGGAGTTGGTGGAAGGTGGGGGATGGGGGAGGTGAAGATTGGGACAATAACAGTTCGTATATGGAAGTGTGGATATAAGTGTGCGGGGCAAGGAGGGGATGTAGGCAGTGGTAGCCTGTGTTGTTCATCCACATATTGAACTGGAGGGGGGAGGAGAGAGGAGGGGAGGCATTGGTGCTGAGGGAGCACCGGGTGCCTTGGCACCCAGGCTGGTGTGCTGAAAGGAGTCTGAATGGCAGGGCAATTGTCAACCCTATAGAAAAATTGGCTTAACTCATCAGCCCATTCGTGGCGGCATTCCAAGGCTCTACATCTAGGCTGATTGAAGCTAGTGATGTTCT
Source organism: Hemitrygon akajei (assembly GCF_048418815.1). Taxonomy (NCBI): domain Eukaryota; kingdom Metazoa; phylum Chordata; class Chondrichthyes; order Myliobatiformes; family Dasyatidae; genus Hemitrygon; species Hemitrygon akajei. The sequence goes on from NC_133136.1 coordinate 59,620,227, forward strand.
TCACACCTCCCGTTTGCCACTCTGCCCAAGTTTGTTCTCCAGCTCGCTCCTGTGTTCCTCTTTGGCCACCTTGATCTTCCTCTTTAGCTCCCTCTGCCCATGCTTCAATACCTCCATGTCTCCTGATCTAAAGACTCTTTTTGTGGTAGAGAAGAGCCTTCAGATCACTGATGACCCATGGCTTTTGTTAGGGAAGCAGCGAACAGTCCTTGATGGTATTAGAGTATCGACACAGAAGTTGATGTAGCCAGCCATGCAACCAGTTGATGTCTTCCCTATATGGTTCAGAAAGCACGTATGAGGGAGAAAGAAAACTCCGCATGCAGATCAGTGTCAATAAAACGCTGGAATCCATTATTAAAGGAGAGATAGAGGACACTAAGCAAAGACTTCCCTTATTGCCTACATGTTTATTTGACAAATTTAAGAGAGCATTTCTGAGCTGCTGTGATAAGATTAAATAAATAGGAACCAGGGGATGTTTAGTCTATGTTTAGATATTTAAGATATATTTGCTAAGTGTCTCTTAAAAGATTGATGAGATCGATCTTGTTGACATTGAGTGAGAGGTTGTTGTTATTACACAACTCAGTCCCTTCTATATGCTAATTCATCAGCACCTTTGGTTCAGCCCACAACAGTCGTGCCATCAGCAAACTTGTATCCGGTGCTGGAGCCACACAGTCAGAGGTGTAAAGTGAGTAGAGCAGGGGACTAAGCACACATCCCTGTGGTGATGGAGACTGTGGAGGAGATGCTTTTGTCAATCCGAACCGTCTGCAAGTGAGAAAACCCAGGATCCAGTGCAAACCCTCAGTGCAAACATCAGCTCATACGTCAACCCGCAACAACCTGGAACTCTGTGCCCAGGCTCAGTATGGGCAGCACTGGTGTGGGAAGGTGTCAAATGTTCCATTGTCCTCTGTTGCTGCTAAAAAGAGAGGATTGGGAGTGAACAAAAATCCTACCACCTTTGGAGCGTATAGGAAAAAGATTGTGTCCTGGCACATCAGAAGGTAGTGTGGGGGTGGGATGAATGGTTGTAACATGATCTGTTGCAACCATTCTGCAGGATGATTTATTTGCAGGATGAATGGTTGCAACATGACCTGTGGTAAATATACAGAGAGAGAGAGAGAGAGAGAGAGAGTGTGTGTGTGTGTGTGTGTGTGTGTGTGTGTGTGTGTGTGTGTGTGTGTGTGTGTGTGTGTGTGTGTGTGTGTGTGTGTGTGTGTGTGTGTGTGTGTGTGTGTGTGTGTGTGTGTGTGTGTGGAAATTGCACATGTCCACAGAGATTGGGAAGAGGATGCAGGAGGTAACCTGGCACCATTCCATCCTGGAGTTGTATTGTGAGGACCGGGTTGGTGTGAGCGATAAGTCCATCCAACTTCCCCCATTGCTATAAAAGGATCGTCGTGTGGGGTATCACATAATTCCACACACTGCTCATGGAGACATCGTGTCATTGGTATTGATATTGGTTTATTATTGTCACTTGTACCAAGATGCAGTGAAAAGCTTCTCTTTCATACTGTTATGTGGATCAAATCATTACATAGTGCATGGAGGTAAACAAACTAAAACAATAACAATGCAGAATAGTGAGAAAGTGCAGAGCAGGTAAACAATAAAGGGCAAGATCATAACAAGGTAGATTTTGACGTCAAGAGTCCATCTTATCGTACAAGAAGTCCATTCAAGACTCTGATAACAGTCGACTAGAAATTGTCCTTGAATGTCGTGGTATGTAATTTCAGGCTTTTTTTTTATCTTCCGCCTGATGAGAGAGAGGAGAAGAAAGAATGTCTGGGGTGGGGGGGATTTTTGATGATGTTTACTGTTTCAGCAATAAGTAGTCCGTAGAGAGGAGGCTGGTTTCTGCAACGTGCTGAGCTGTGCCCACAACTCTCTGCAGTTTCCTGTGGTCATGTGCAGAGCAGTGGCCAGAACAGACCCTTGTGCTTCCAGATAGAATGCTTTTTATGGTGCATCAATGAAAATTGGTAAAGGTTGATGGGAACTTGGCAAATTTCTTTAGGAAGTAGAGGCAATGATAAGCCTTCCTAACTGTGACATCAGTGTGGTTGGATCAGGATGGTCTCTCCGGAACATGAAATTCTCAACCCTCTCAAATCTACACCATTTATGTAGACAGGGCATATGCACAGCCTCTACCCCTTTCTGAAGCCAATGATCAGCTCTTTTATTGGCCTTACATTGAGGGAAAGTCTGTTGCTATGATGCCATGTCACTAAGCTCTCTCTGTCCTTCCTGTACGTCAACTCATCACTATTTGAGATTTGGCCCACTATGGTGGTATCATCTGCAAACCTGTAGATGGAGTCAAAGCAGAAGCTATCCATACTGTCATGAGTGTATAGCGAGCAGAGAAGGGGGCTGAGGACACAGCCTTGTTAGAGCACCTGTGCTTAGAATAATCATGGCAGAGCTGTTGCTACCTGTCCTTACTGAATGTGGTCTGTTGGTCAGGATATCAGAGCTCCATTTCCAGATGGTGACATTAACCCCAGGGTCTGGAGTTTGGTGATGAGTTTGCTTGGAAATTATTTTGAAGGTAGAGCTATTCTAATAAAGAATAGACAATAGGTGCAGTAGTAGGCCATTTGGCCCTTCTAGCCAGAACCGCCATTCACTGTGATCATGGCTGATCATACACAATCAGTACCCCGTTCCTGCCCTCTCCCCATATCCCTTGACCCCGCTATCTATAAGAGCTCTATCTAACTCATCTGACATGGGTGTCTTTACTATCCAGATGCTCCAGAAATGAGTGTAGGGCCAGGGAGATGGTATTTGCCTTAGACTTGTTTCAGTGATAGGCTAATTGCAGTGGGTCAAGATTGTTTGGAAGGCTGCTGTTGATGCTTCCAAAGCACTTCATGATGATAAATATCAGAATCACATTAAGGCACACTATCTTGTTTTTCTTGGATAATGGGGTGATAGTGATCTTTTTTTTATAATTTATTTTTTTTATTGAAGTTCATCATCAAACAAACATTTCCATAAGATGTATTTCAGACATTGTACATATATATCATATAATCATATATCACAAATCTCCACAAAGTATTTATCTGAGGTATATACGCATAGAAAAGAGTGGAAAGAAAAAACAAGCAAAAGGAAAGAACTATGTACAAGTAGGGAGTGATCTTTTGTTTTGCAACAGATTCATTGATTTGTGAGAATAAAATCAGGCCTATGAGGCATTTATGTAGTTAAACCATTTTTCCCAGTATGAATCAAATTGTTCCAAATTGGATAAAATTCTCTTACGTTTGATTGGATTTAATAGCCCATTGACATTAAAAGAAATGAATTTTACCTTGTCCTTAGCCATCTGTATTTATCTGTCAATGTACCATTGAAATTAGAATAAAACTTAATCAATCTACTCCCTGAACAAATAAGAACCAAGAACCACAAATAACGACAAAAATGGCAACAAACGTGTGATTCCAAGGCTGAGGTCTCTAGTAGATGACCCTGCGTTGAGCTAGAGGAAATGTCTAGCTGTGGGGGATAACCCCTCCTACTTGTGAGTTGAGAGCCCCCATTGTAGTATTCATAAAAGTCAGTGAACAAATCCATTACACAGAAAGGATTTCTCTGTGTACTCCTCCTATATATATATACATACATACACACACACACACACACACTATATATGTATATATATATATATACACATACATACATTACATATATATATTCTCATTTTGGTGGGGAAAAAGGAGTAAGTGAGAGAATAAAGAATAACAACTAAGTAATATAAAATCCACATTATAATAAGTATTTCTCGAGATAGGTATATCACTGTGTACTTTTGCTTCCATTTAGCTTCTCAACATTTTTAAAGTTAGCCAAACTTTATGGCTCTTCTGAAGGGGGTGAGGACTGTCTTTGGGAAACTCCCGGTCTCTTCCTGATATATTTTTCTTGGCCTCCTCCCATCTCCTGCCTTCTCGATTCTCGCACTATTTCCCAAGTGGAGTGGGATAATTCCTCAGCCAGGCTTTCCCTCGTTTTGGTCATGCTGACGGACAACCCTCTGGCCTTCATGTCTGTAGTCGCCTCTTCCACCATCTGGTACAACTGCGTCCCGTTGTCATAAAACACTCAAAGTTTAGCAGGGTACGGAGTTTGAAATCTAATCTTGTTTTGCTTTAGTACTCGCTTTACTTCAGAGTATTCTTTGCGTTTCTACAGGACCGCGGGGGGGGGGGGTAATCTTGGTCGAAATATATTAATTTATCGTCGTAAAACACTCTCATCTTACCCCAGGCCCTTTGTAGAATCTGTGCCTTGGTGCTGTACCGCAGGAATTTAATTATTATTGAGGGTGGCTTTCTATCCCGGGTAGGTTTCGGAACGAATGCGCGGTGGGCTCTCTCAACTTCCAGCTTCATAACCGAGGGAAGATCCAACGTGTCCCGCAGTAACTTTTCGACAAACTCCGTCATAGACGGGCCCTCCGCTCCTTCAGGAACGTTGTAGATTCTGACATTTTTCTGCCATGATCTTCCCTCCAGATCAAGCAGTTTACCTTCTTAGTGACGTATTATTTTTATTGTCTTGCTCAGTATCTGTTCCACGTTTTGAACGCGATCTTCCACCTTCTCAATTTGAGTCTCTGCCACCACTATTTTTTGATTAACGCTGGCGAGCTCTGCCTTAATATCACGGAGCTGTTGCTTTATATCTTTCTGGACCTCCATTATTTCTTTCAGGATTTCAAAAATATTCGCCACTTCGCCTGAATGAAGCCCGGCGGCCGCCTCGCTAGCACGAGGTCGGGTAGGAGAGCCACTCGCTGCACTCCTCTCGGACGCAGGCTCCGCAGTGTCACTTTTTAAATTTCCATTTCTTCTCCTCATTCTTGTCCCTCTTTTCAGTTCAAACATTTTTCGAAAAATATTATATTTAATGGAATAACGGGGCTTAATACGCGTTTTTCCGGAGGAGCTTGTGACTTAAGCTGCCATTCTCGACGATGACGTCACCAGAACCAATAGTGATCTTCTTATAGCAGGAGGGAACCACTGTTTGAAGCAGGGAGAGTCTGCAAATACCTCTGCCAGCAGACCTGCGTAAGCTCTAAGGACGGCCAGGGACACCATTGGAGCCCGATGCTTTTTGCTACTTCACTCCAGGAGACTGACCTTACATATCCAATAGAGATTGTAGATTCAGGTGCACTGGAGACTATCAGGGACATGCCTTGAAATGTCTAGTGGAAACCTGAGTCTGATGTGAAATAACCTAGAACAAATAATTTCTTATTTCTCACTTCACTGAATGTGTCTGGAAATATTTTGACATTCTTTTTCACTCATATAGCCTCTCAGACCTCCTGTCAATTAACTGCTATTCATCTGTAGTTAGTAGTGGGTGTGAACATGTTAGCAATATTTGCTAGCTTAGCTCAATTTCCTATTTACTTAATTGGTTATAGTTTTACATCTTCATGAAGTGGTCCCAGGGTATGTTTAATACAACTCAGTATTTTGATAATTGTCCCAGTTGGCATATGATAGTGTAAAGTTTCCTTGCTATAAAATTAAACTTTTGCTTTAACAAGCACAGAACATGGTGACTCCTACCCACTGGTCAAATTTCACAAAGTGCTCCTGAGAACGTAACCAGCTCGGTTGGTAGCAATATCACCAAGACATTCTTTCTGGTGAATGTTGCAGCTCCTCCACACAAAGAGAATTCTCTGACATTGTTTGCCAGTGTGTTCAATCTGAAGGAAATCCAGTGCATCTTTTATAAGAGTAAGACAGATAATCATTAGCAGATATTTTCTTTTAGATTGCATTATCTGATAAGTTAGGAAAAGACGTCATAAGTATTTATCCGCCAGGCCTGAAGCTACTCAGCAAAAAATAATTTTCCAATCAGGTGCATTAAGTCTGTAGGAGGAATAGGCCATGGAAGGGTCTTGGATCTTATTTATGTGACTTTGTGCATGACTGTCTTGCTGTTCTTTGATGAGCTTGTGATGGAGCTCTCCCAATTTGAGCACCAGTTCCAAATTATTGGTTGGGAAGAATTTTACAGGATTAGTATAATATCTGTTCCATTGTTTCACTCATTGACAATATGCCTCTTATGCCCATTATCATTAATCTTGTGTGATTGTCTACAAAATAAGTACAGCAGAGATTTTAGATGGATAGATACTTTATTGATCCCAAAGGAAACTGCAGTGTCACGGTAGCGTTACAAGTAATATACAGATCTTCGAAGAGAAGTAAGAAAGAATAAAAAATAGTTACCTCAAACAGCTTAACAGGAGATGGTCATCACTTCCCCAAATGGCCAAGGGTAAAAATGACCTCATATAATGCTCTTTGGAGCAGCACAGTTGTCTTGGTCTATTACTGACAGTGATTCTCTGTTCAGCCAAGGTGGCATGCAGAGGGTGAGAAACATTGTCCAGAATTGGCAAGATTTTCCTAGGGTTTTTTGTTCTAGCACAGCATCCGGTGTTTCCAGTTTGACTCCTATAACAGAGGCAGTCTTTCCAATCAGTTTATTGAGCCTGTTGGCATCAACCGTGTTGATGCCATGGCCCGAGCACACCACCGCATAGAAGATTGCACTAGTGACAACAGACTGGTAGGACATGTGAGGAGAGGACCTCAGTCTCCTTAGGAAGTAAAGATGACTCTGGCCCTTCTTGTGCACAGCCTCTGTGTTGGTGCTCCCCTTAATCTGTCATGCAGGTGTACCCCCAGGTACTTACAGGTCCTCACCACATCCATGTCCTCACCATCAGTAGTAACAGGGAGCAATGCAGGCTTAGTCTCCCTAAAGTCCATCACCATCTTCTTTGTCTTACTAATGTTGAGTTGCAGATGATTCAGTTTGCAATGTGGAAAGCGGCCATTGAGTGAGTGGGCCAGTGAAGGAGTGGAGATTTGAGGCTTTGACTCGAGGCGCTTCGACGAGAAGAGGCGGAGGACGAGCTTGTTCCCCGTTAGTCTTTACAATGCCTCCTGAGACAGTGATGTGCCTCTCCTGTGAGATGTGGCAGTCTTGGGGGAACTCCCCTCTCCTGCAGAGTCACATCTGCCAGAAGTGCATGCGTCTGGGCGATATGCAAGACTGTGTGAGGAATCTGGAGCTGGATGACCTTCGACTCATAAGGGAGAATGAGGCAGTCATTAGATGAGAGCTACAGGGAGGTAGTCACACGTAGGCTGCCGGAAGCAGGTAGTTGGGTGACAGTCCGAGGGGGGAAAGTGAAGGAGAGTAGACAGGTAGTGCAGAGCACCCCTGTAGCCATTCCCCTGAATAATAAGTTTACCGTCCTGGATGCTGTTGGTGAGGATGACCGACTAGGCGTGAGCCATGGTGGCAGGGCCTCTGGCACTGAGTCTGACCCTGTGGTGCAGAAGGATGGGACAGAGAAAAGGAGAGCTGTCGTCATTGGAGACTCTATAGTCAGGAGAGCAGACAGGAGATTTTGTGGACGTGAGAAGGACACCCGCATGGTTTGTTGCCTCCCGGGTGCCAGGGTCCGGGTTGTCTCTGACCGGGTGCGTGACATCCTGGTACAAGAGGGAAAGTGACCAGAAGTCGTGATACATGTTGGTACCAATGACATAGGCAGGAAGAGGGATGAGGTCCTGAAGTGTGAGTTTCGGGAACTAGGCAGAAGGCTGAAGAACAGGACCTCAAGGGTGGCGTTCTCAGGATTGCTACCAGTACTACGTGATAGTGATGGTAAGAATTGGAGGAGACGGCAGTTGAATGCTAGCAAGAGGAGTTGGTGCAGGGGGCAGGGTTTTAGATTTTTGGACCATTGGGATCTCTTCTGGGGAAGGTGGGACCTGTACAGATTGGATGGGTTGCACCTGAACTCGAGGGGGAGCAATATCCTTGCTGGTAGGTTTGCTAGCATGGTTCGGGAGGGTTTAAACTAATTTGCAAGGGGGATGGGACCCGGAGCGATAGAGCAGTGAAAGAAGTTCATGGAGTAAAGCCAGATCTAACATATAGAGAGGCTTTGAGGAAAGAGAAGCAGAATAAAGGGTGTAAAGGTAGTAAGGTAGAAGGGCTAAAGTGTGTGTACTTCAATGCAGGGAGCATCAGGAACAAAGGTGATGAACTGAGAGCTTGGATACATACATGGAATGATGATGTAGTGGCCATTACGGAGACTTGGCTGGCACCAGGGCAGGAATGGATTCTCAATATTCCTGGATTTCAGTGCTTTAAAAGGGATACAGAGGGGGGAGAAAGGGGAGGAGGGGTGGCGATACTGGTCAAGGATACTATTACAGCTGCAGAAAGGGTGGGTAATGTAGCAAGGTCCTCTTTTGAGTCAGTATGGGTGGAAGTCAGGAACAGGAAGTGACCAGTTACTCTACTGGGGGTATTCTATAGGCTCCCTGGTAGTAGCAGAGATACCGAGGAGCAGATTGGGAGGCAGATTTTGGAAAGGTGCAAAAATAACAGGGTTGTTATCATGGGTGACTTTAACTTCCCTAATATTGATTGGCACATGTTTAGTTCCAAGGGTTTAGATGGGGCAGAGTTTGTTAAGTGTGTCCAGGATGCATTCCTGTCACAGTTTGTTGACAGGCCGACTAGGGGGAATGCCATACTAGATCTAGTATTCAGTAACGAACCGGGTCAGGTCACAGATCTGTCAGTGGGTGAGCATCTGGGGGACAGTGATCACCGCTCCCTGACCTTGAGCATTATCATGGAAAAGGATAGAATCAGAGAGGACAGGAAAATTTTTAATTGGGGAAGGGCAGATTATGAGGCTATAAGGCTAGAACTTGCAGGTGTGAATTGGGATGATGTTTTTGCAGGGAAATGTACTATGGACATGTGTTCAATGTTTAAGGATCTCTTGCAGGATGTTAGGGATAAATTTATCCCGGTGAGGAAGATAAAGAATGGTAGGGTGAAGGAACATTGGGTGACAAGTGAAGTGGAAAATCTAGTCAGGTGGAAGAAGGCAGCATACACGAGGTTTAGGAAGCAAGGATCAGATGGGTCTATTGAGGAATATAGGGTAGCAAGAAAGGAGCTTAAGAAGGGGCTGAGGAGAGCAAGAAGGGGGCATGAGAAGGCCTTGGCGAGTAGGGTAAAGGAAAACCCCAAGGCATTCTTCAATTATGTGAAGAACAAAAGGATGACAGGAGTGAAGGTAGGACCGATTAGAGATAAAGGTGGGAACATGCGCCTGGAGGCTGAGGAAGTGAGCAAGGTCCTCAATGAATACTTCTCTTCGGTATTCACCAATGAGAGGGAACTTGATGACGGTGAGGACAATATGAGTGAGGTTGATGTTCTGGAGCATGTTGATATTAAGGGAGAGGAGGTGTTGGAGTTGTTAAAATACATTAGAATGGATAAGTCCCTGGGGCCTGACGGGATATTCCCCAGGCTGCTCCACGAGGCGAGGGAAGAGATTGCTGAGCCTCTGGCTAGGATCTTTATCTCCTCGTTGTCCACAGGAATGATACCGGAGGATTGGAGGGAGGTGAATGTTGTCCTCTTGTTCAAAAAAGGTAGTAGGGATAGTCCAGGAAATTGTAGACCAGTGAGCCTTACGTCTGTGGTGGAAAAGCTGTTGGAAAAGATTCTTAGAGATAGGATCTATGGGCATTTAGAATCATGGTCTGATCAGGGACAGTCAGCATGGCTTTGTGAAGGGTAGATCGTGCCTAACAAGCCTGATAGAGTTCTTTGAGGAGGTGACCAGGCATATAGATGAGGGTAGTGCAGTGGATGTGGTCTACATGGATTTTAGTAATACATTTGACAAGGTTCCACACGGTAGGTTTATTCAGAAAGTCAGAAGGCATGGGATCCAGGGAAGTTTGGCCAGGTGGATTCAGAATTGGCTTGCCTGCAGAAGGCAGAGGGTCGTGGTGGAGGGAGTACATTCAGATTGGAGGGTTGTGACTAGTGGTGTCCCACAAGGATCTGTTCTTGGACCTCTACTTTTTGTGATTTCTATTAACGACCTGGATGTAGGGGTAGAACGGTGGGTTGGCAAGTTTGCAGACGACACAAAGGTTGATGGTGTTGTAGATAGTGTAGAGGATTGTCGAAGATTGCAGAGAGACATTGATAGGATGCAGAAGTGGGCTGAGAAGTCGCAGATGGGAGTTCAACCCGGAGAAGTGTGAGGTGGTACACTTTGGAAGGACAAACTCCAAGGCAGAGTACAAAGTAAATGGCAGGATACTTGGTAGTGTGGAGGAGCAGAGGGATCTGGGGGTACATGTCCACAGATCCCTGAAAGTTGCCTCACAGGTAGATAGGGTAGTTAAGAAAGCTTATGGAGTGTTAGCTTTCATAAGTCGAGGGATAGAGTTTGAGTCACGGGGTAATGATGCAGCTCTATAAAATTCTGGTTAGGCCACACTTGGAGTACTGTGTCCAGTTCTGGTCGCCTCAGTATAGGAAGGATGTGGAAGCATTGGAAAGGGTACAAAGGAGATTTACCAGGATGCTGCCTGGTTTAGAGAGTATGGATTATGATCAGAGATTAAGGGAGCTAGGTCTTTACTCTTTGGAGAGAAGGAGGATGAGAGGAGACATGATAGAGGTGTACAAGATATTAAGAGGAATAGACAGAGTGGACAGCCAGCACCTCTTCCCCAGGGCACCACTGCTCAGTTTAAGAGGACATAGCTTTAAGGTAAGGGGAGGGAAGTTCAAGGGGGATATTAGAGGAAGGTTTTTCACTCACAGAGTGGTTAGTGCATGGAATGCACTGCCTGAGGCAGTGGTGGAGGCAGATACACTAGTGAAGTTTAAGAAACTACTAGACAGGTATATGGAGGAATTTAAGGTGGGGGGTTATATGGGAGGCAGGGCTTGAGGGGCGGCACAACATTGTGGGCCGAAGGGCCTGTAATGAGCTGTACTATTCTATGTTCTATGTTCTATGCACCATTTGACAAAATCCTCCACCAGGGCCCTATATTCATCCTCCTGTCCTCCCTTTATACACCCAGCTATTGCTGAGTCATCAGAGAATTTCTGCAGACGACTTGCATCTAAAGTCCAACGTACACAGGGTAAACAGGAAGGGAACCAATACAGTCCCCTGTGGGGCCCCATTGCTGCTTTTCTGACTCACAGCTCTGAAGCTGCACCAACTGTGGTCTGCCAGTCAGTGGCCCATTATCCAGGATACAATGGAATTGCCAATTTGCTTTGAACAAAGCTTTTCCCCAGCAATGAGGGCTGTATGGTATTGAAGGCACGACACGGTGCTCGCAGTGCTGCCCTGCTTATCCAAATGGGAGTAAGCTCTGTTCAACAGAGCCTTGTACGTGACTTGGAATGACACTCAGTTGAATCAAGTAGTTACAAATAATAAATTGAATGAAAGTCAATGTTGGAAGCTTGCACACTAAATTTAATCCCACAAATCATTTTTATAAGCCTCTGAGAATATGATCCATTGTTAGGAGAGATGCTTCGTATTTCTTACTACTTTTAAAGACAGGGTTATGGACAATATGTTTGTCATGTAAGAAACATAACTGTGGTCTCCTTTGTAAATTTCCCACCTTATTGTATACCACAAACCCAAAAGTGTCCTTCACTTAAATTTTTCTTGATCATATTGTTTGCTCACTACTGTCTTTAATGGAATGTCTCTATCTAAATTCTGACCGTGTTATGTAATACAGGACTCTTGTCCTTTGACTTTTTGTGGATTGCCCTACTGCCTTGAAATCTGCAGTAACAAGTAATTGGGGTCCCCAGGAGGTCTGTCCAGTCATTTTAGGATGTGAATTTCAAGTGTTCAGTTGATTCCTTAAGCTGCAATGTTGTTTCTCTTCTTTTTTTAACCACTCTGCAAATGAATTTTCAAACTAAATCCCCTGCAAGCCAAAAAGAATAAAAGTTAATTAAAAGATTCTGAAAATGCAAATTTTGCAGCCAGAAACAAAGAGCAGCATCACTCTTCTTGACATTAAATTTTCAGAAAAGAGATGAAACACAAGTCTTCGTGGCATCTCTCATCAGGGATTCTGGGATGTTAGTCAACAGGACAAATACTTATGTGTCCTCTTTGTCATTCAGACTGAAGAATTGTTAACCAGCAATATAGAATCAATCTGAGAAAAGGGCCATGAGAAAATTTAATTCAAAGGTAAATCAAGTACAGAAGGCAAAACAGAATGGGAAATTAAGGTGGAATTAAGAGTGAAAGAAGAGAGACAAAAATATCAAAACAATATTACTTTTTAAATCTGCAGCAATAAAGTAAAATCTTTAGGGATGAGTTACTGAATGATTGTAGAAGTTAATTTTCGGTATCAGAGAGAGGTTGGCCCAGAAATTGCTCTGTGCTAGTCTTTTCTTTGCATTAAAGCAGAGTTGCACTTCTCACAGTCAGTATATAGCCTTGTAGGTAGTTCCTAGTTGTTAGTGGAACATATCACAATGTAAGTAAGACTCCTCCAGTTACAGGAGACTGTTGGCTAATGAATAATTAGATGATGCAATGAAGGGACAAGAATGAGAGAGTGTTGTCGCCGAGACCTGTAGAGGCTGCTGAAGGATATTGTCCAAATTAGCTATGCCCTTTCTCTAAGGAGGCTCTCTGTGGTTACAGCCAAGTGTTCCTGGCAGTAAGTTGCCAGGTGGGATCTGTCATGACAGCAGTGCAACATAGGAACACTTGTACTCTGAGTAATTTATATGCCCAATCCAGATAATACAGAAAAGCAGATGATCCTTGCAGAGTTGGAGAGGTCCCATGATCTTGAAGTTCAGGAGCCAAGAAGTTGGTACATCGATGTGTCATTGTAAACACAAGAGCATCTTCAGCTTTTGGAATAAACAGTCGCTATTTCAGGCTGAAACCCTCCGTTGGGAGTAACATGTGTGAGATTGGGTCTGAGGTCCCAGAAAGTCACAGAACTCAGTGAAGGCAAATCAGTGCAGTTGGAGTGCTGGCTCCAGCAGAATTTCATGGAATACAGGTTTAGGGCAACCTGCTCAATAATAATTCAATAAGAACTGTTTTCAGACCAGTGAGATTGAAAAGTCCATTACAGAAGTATTTTTTAGTGTTTTATTAGTGTTGATTTCATTTGGGATATTCTTACCCAAGAAGAAAAAAATTGTTAACCATATCAAGAATGTGGCAAGAATGAATGCATGCCCCTGTCAATTGATTGTTCAGCAGAATGATAGCGAGAACATAGCAAATACACACCTGTCAATCCATTACTTAGCAGATCGATAGCCCTCTCCCACACACAGACGTTTACTTTGTATAGGTCTTTGGAAAGTCGCATGCGTATGTTACAATCAGCCTTCCATGGTTAATGTGACTCAGTAAAATTAACATTTTTTTCTATTCTCCACTCTCAGATTGCCTCTTATGTCAGTCCCCAAAGAGTCATGTCCTTTCTTAGTTACAATCTTGCCTGTAAGAATCACCAGCCTCAGGCAAGCACAGTCTATCCTGTTATACCTGACCATTGGTTACAAATCAAAAATTACTTGGGGATGGCCTTTCTACCTTAGACAGAATTTTCCTTGTGTGATGTCTTATTTATTTCCAGATAATAGGCCAGAAATTTGTTCTCACATGCCATTACAGACTTTGGAAGGAATGTTGAGAGACACGATTGATCTTCACTTGGGGAACCAAGGATTGATTAGCATATTATTAGGATAAAATCCCATCTGTCCAATTTGATTTAATGTATTGCTGAGGGCAACATAGCTTGATGTAGTTCACATAGATTTTGGTCAAGTCTTGGTGAGGTCCCACATAAGAGATTAATCCAAAAAATAAGATCCCATATGATTCAGAACAGTTTGGCAGATTGGATCTAAAGTTGGCCTGGTTTTAGGAGATGAGGAGTTCAATCCACTGTATCTCTTTTTACTAGAATGAGGTTGACTACCTTAATTACGAGGAAAATGGCTCCTAAGGACCTGTTTCTGTGCTGTAGTGCTCTATACCTGTCAGTTCATTCAGATATGGCCCAAGTGCAGAGAGAGAGAGACACTGAAGCAGGTCGACTGTTCACAGACTTTAACGTGGATTGGATTTTAAAAGAAAAAACAAAAGCTAGACCAATCAGGGCCATTTTTTAAAGCTCTTAAACAGAAAAACTAGATGCCAACAATGCAGCTGAAAGGAATATCGATCTAAAATGAATATTGCTAGTCTTCAGTGTCAGTTGACTTGATAGTTGACTTTCTCAGGCGGAATGCAAGCAGGTACCGTAACATTGCTGTGCTTTGCTCAAGTCTTGACAAGCACTGCGATGAAAAGAAAGGAGTTAAGTACAGCCATAATGAAGTAATAATTAGCTGACTCATGCATATTCACGAGTGCAATTGCCAAATCAGCTGTGCTGCTGAGTCCATGGTTGTGACAGAGCCCCCCCCCCCCCCCCCCTTCCCAAGGCACAGCTTCTGAGGCTCCACAGACCTGTGCCTGCTGGCTGTTCTAGATGAGCATCTTGCCCAAGATGTCCTTTGCCTGAATCCAAGAATGTTCTTCAGGAGCATACACTTCCAAATCTACAAGGTACTGCGCCGTACACCACATACCGAGCAAGATGCCTGGAGGTCCTGTACAATATTGGCCAGGGAGGAAGGGGTGGTGGAGTGACTAGGGCCAGGGGACTGATAGTAACCGGCTTGAGCTGGGAAATATGGAACACCGGGTGGATCTTCATTGACGCTAGTAGATGCAATCTACACGAGACCTTGTTGACAGCCTTTTCCACTTCAAATGGTCCCATGTAGTTCAGAGCCAATTGGCGCTGCTCAACTTTCAGGGAAAGATCCCTTGATGCCAACCAGACCTCCTCTCCTGACTTGAAAGGTCTCACTTGTAGGAGCTGATCAGCCTGCCGGGCATGTTGTTTCTGGGTGCAGCAGAGAAGTGCTAGCTCTTCTCCAGGTGTGCCTGTAGCGCTGGATCGGCTGTTCAACAACAGGAACTCCTACATCAATCTCCTGGTCAGGGAAGAGTGGGGGCTGGAATCCCTTCTGGCATTCAAAGGGGTTATACCTGTGGAGGACGACTGGAGGTTATTGTGGCTGGTCTCTGCCCAAACCAATTAGGAGCTCTAGGACATGGGGTTGAAAGAAACAAGGCAGCGAAGGGTTGTCTCCAACTCCTGATTCACTCTCAGTCTGGTCATTGGATTGGGGGTGGAGACCAGACTAGAGGTGGCCGTGGCTCCTACAAGTGAGCAGAAAGCTTTCCAAAAGCGGGAAGTAAACTGTGGTTCACGATCAGACGCTATGTCTGGAAGGAAGCTGTGGAGCCTGCACATGTGTTGAACAATGAGTATGGCAGTCTCTCGAGCTGACAGGGGCTTAGGGAGAGCAGTGAAGTGGGCAGCCTCGGTAAATTGGTCCACAATGACTAAAATGGTAGTGTTTGCATTCGATGAGGGCAGACCAGTGATGAAATCCACCAAGACGGGACCAGGGACAGTGAGGCACAGGCAGCAGTCATAGCAGACCCACAGGGCACCGGCGTGATGTCTTGTTCTGTGCGTAGGTGTGACAGGCAGATACGAAGTCATGGCTACCATGTCTTTTAATAAACTCCTGGGTCCTTTGAATTTCTGGATGACCAGCTAGACGGGAGAGTGATTCCATTCCAACACTTTGGAGTGCAACATAGCAGGGCAAACAGTCAGTTGGGATGTCCCCCACTCGGGCCTGGATCCAAATGTTAGATGGTCCTGTATTGCCCAGATCACCAGGGCAGCAATGCATGAGCAATGAAGGATGAGCTCTGCATCGATATTGTCCTCAGATCCATCAAGCTGCCAGGAGAGGGCGTTGACCTTGATATTCTTGTGCTGGGATGATATGTGTGGATGAAATTAAACCAAGTGAAGACGAGAACCCATCCTGAATGTAAGAGAGATTCTTGTGATTTGTTCAAACCAAGAAAGAATGCTCTTCCCCTTCCAGCCAGTGTCATCATTCCTCCAAGGCCTCCTTAACAGCCAGAAGTTCCCAGTTCCCAACATCGTAATCACTCTTGGTCGGAGTCAAGCAATGGGAAAGAAAGGGACAAGGGTGCAGCTGGCTATTGACAGAAGAGCACTGAGGAGGGACAGATCGGATGCATCCTTCTCGACTACGAATGGCCATGATAGGTCTGTGTTTTGCAGCATGGGGCAGGAGCAAAACACTGTTTTAACTCCAAAAATGCTGGGTCGGCATGGTCCATCCAATGGAAGCCAGCAGAGGATTTCTGGATGAGTGCATTGATGGGAGCCGTGATAGAGCCGTAATTCTGGATGAAGCAGCGATAAAAGTTCGCAAACTCCATATCGTATCTATTGGGTCTGAGTCACTCTGTAACTGACTGAGCTTTACTAGGTTCTATTTGAACACTGGATGGCCCATAATCAACACCTGGTCCTTATGGGATTGTCGTACAGGTAATTTTGGAGGAGGTGTCTGAAAACTCTGCGGATATGCTGGATATGTTCCTGATAAGAGCAGGAATAGATAAGGATGTCATCTAAATACACAACAACAGACTAGTTCAACATGTCCCTGAGCACATTGTTAACTAAGACCTGGAAAACAGTGTGGACATAGGTGAGACCAAAGGGCATCACAAGGTACACTTACAGGCTGTCAGGGTTATTGAAAACTGTCTTCCACTCATCCCATTCTCTCATACAAACAAGCTTGTAAGCATTACACAGACCAATTTAGGGAAAAAAATGGTTGCTCCTTGGAGATGTTCAAATGCAGACACCAGCAGGGAAAGAGGACAGAGTTTCTTCACAGTGATATTGTTCCGGGGCCATTAATCGATGCAGGGACAGAGCTTGCCATCTTTCTGGCTCACAAAAAAGAAACCTGCTCCTGTCGGTGAGGTTGATGGATGGATAAACCCATGGCCATTGCCCCCTCGATGTATTCCTCCATGGCCACTGTCTCAGGATGAGAGAGGGGAAAGAACCAGAGCTGGGGAGGACTAGTGCCAGGTAGGAGGTCTATGGCACAGTCATATGGCCAGTGTGGGGGCAGCGAGGTGGCATTCCTTTTACTGAAGGCCTCAAGAAAATCAGGATATTCAGCCAGAATCTCAGGCCGGTCCACAGGAGGGGATTCGTGGAATGAAGCTTGAGCAGGACTCAAACAGGCAGACCAGCATGCCGGTCCCCACTCTTGGAGTGCTTTAAGAGACAATCGATCCGTGGGTTATGTTGAGATAACTAGGGAAGATCAAGCACCAGGGGCAGTTCAGGCGAATCAACCAGATGGAAGGAGAGTTCTTCACTATGGTTGCCTTTGAGCACAAGTTTGAGGGGTTGGCTGGAAAGGTGGACCTGGCCGGTGCCCAGAGACTGATCATCCAGGGCCTTGACATCGATGTTTTCTCTTAATTCCCGAGTCGGAACTCCCTGTCTTTGAGCTACAGATACGTCCATGCTGCTCTGGAGTTGATAAGTGCTTCAAGTTCATGGGTCTGAGTCTTCCATGACGAGGAAGCTATGAGTATAACACAATTAGGGGAAGGTGACTGAAGAGAGAATCCACCTGGCAAGATTCCCCACCCTGCTGACGCGTATCCTCTTTTACCGGATGCTTGGGACCTGCCGCCTGGAAATGTCCTGGATCACCACGACAGAGGCGGGAAGCCATTCTCCTGCGCTGCTCTCATTTCTCCTGAGACAGCCACATGACCCCCACTGGTATAGGCTCCTCCGTGGACTGGGTGCTGTGTGAGGAGGGAGAGGTCGAGGAAAGACACTGATCGGACAGGGTGTAGGAAACTTGAGACATTCTTTCCCTGCATCACCCAGTTACTTGGTCATCAACTTGAATAGCCAGATTAATCAAGTCATCCAGACGATCCTGTTTGTCATGGGCAGCAATTTTGTACCAGACTCCTCTGTTCAGTCCATGCTAGAAGGCAATGATGAGAGATCTCTCATTCCAACCCATCTCTACTTCAAGCGTGCAGAATTTGATTGTGTAAATCTTCACCATTCCTCGACCTTGGCACAGGTCCAGGAGTCAGGTGTCAGCCTCCTGACCCCGTACTGGAAAGCCGAAAACCCTCCTTATCTCTGCAACAAAATGTCAGAATGACTGTGCTGTGTTGAGTCCTTGCTCCCGTAAGGTGTTGAACAGGCTGAGTGGAGGTCCATCTCGGAGATTGACCATATCCACCGGTTTTCACACATCATCACCAAAATGAGCAGGCTGGGCTCGGAATGTCAGCTCACATTGGGCAGTAAAGTTTCTGCAGCCATTGGGATCACCAGTGTGTCTGCCCGGTTCTTGTACAGACACAGGAGACCGTGATAGTCTGAAAGCAGGAGTCAGTTCTGGACTCAGCACAGGATTGTGAGCAGTAGTGGCAGAGACTGTCAGCACAGCAGAAAAGGAGGACCTGCGATTTGCTGGGAGTGGGGCTGACATGGCCCGAGGCTGCTGATTTGCACTGGCAAGAACGCTAATGGCGATAAGCGGATGCTAACTGTCTGCAGTGAATATGTGGATGGTGGCTCTGAGAGCAGAAATCATACACACCTGACTGATTGTTTGTGGTGAACTGGCGAACAGTTGCTGTGAAGAATGATGCCTGTTGTTCTAGATGAGACTGGACTTGTCAGCGCAAGATTATCTGCCTCATTCCTTCAGAAACTTCACCCAGAACAGACTAAATTGCCTGTAGCTTGTCCCATACCTGATCAAAGAGTCTCAGGGCCAAGGTCAGCTGCTCTGTACATCTTTGTGTGGTTGAGACTTGCTGTCAGTTCGCTCAGTAATGGCTCATGTGTGCAGAGAGAGACATTGAGGCAGGTCGATAGTTCAGACTTCAACGTGAACAGGATTTTAAGGGGGAAAAAATACTAGGTCAAACAGGGCTGTTAACTAAAACTCTTAAACAGAAAACTAGATGCCACCACGGCAGCTGAAAGGAATATCTAAATATAAATCAAATAATGCGAGGCTTCAGCATCGGTCGACCAGATAGTCCACTTTCTCAGGCAAGGCCGAAAGCAAGCAGGCAACATAACGTTGCTGTGCTTTGCTCAAGTGCTACAATGAAAAGAGGGAGTTAAATGCCACCATGATGAAATAATAATTAGCTGACATGTACACATTCATGAGCTCAATTGCCAATTCCGCAGCGCAGCCAAGTCTCTGATTGTGACAGGAAACAAGCAGCTCTTTTACTGCACTTCATCTGATGTTTGAAGTTATTTCAGTAGTAAAAGATTTGTTAATTTTTCATACTTGTTAATCTTTTTATTTTGTTTCCATCCATTTGAACTATTTTTGAAACGCTTCTAATTACAAGACATTTAAATTCCGGGGAGTGGGAACCCAGGACCAGTCACCTTTGGCTCAGCAAATGCTCATGGCTGATGTTGATTTCCATGGCAGAGTCTTGAAAGGTCGGCAAGGGTGGGAAAGCTTAGTTGTAAAGCAGCTAAGGTTCCAGGTAGACTGAACATGAACTGCGTGAACTCATATTTCAATGCCTTGTCTCTCCGTGAGGTATGGGTATATTTAAAACTCTGAAAGAGCAAAGCATCTGATTTTTGCTTTAGACTCTGCTTGAGTTCCTGCTGACTAACAATGAACACATAGCTGGTCTAAGCCATGGATAGTAGTTCAAGTTAATTTTAATGATTTTATTAACAAAAACTATAAAATGGCATAAAAGAATAATGGTAAAAACATGCATAAAATTATCTATGATTCAAACACAGGCTTTTTTTGGGGGGGGGGGTTTGGATCTCTAGAAACTCTCATTCATCTTAAATGAGTGAAGGAACAGAGGTCAGTGTTATGTTTCGTAACCTCAAAACATAAAAACTACTGTAATTGCAATAAACGGACAAAGCCCAGGAGATGCAGGTCTTTGTTCTTTACTTCTTGTGAGGCACGCCTTTATCACGAGGTAGCATCATGACATATGCAATTCACATATAACCTGTAGTGAATTATTTAAATGAATGAGAATGCTTAATCAAACAATATTTATAATAATACTCAACTATTACTGAAATATTAAACACAATATTCATTGCCTCAGAGATGTTTCTTGAAGAATTGATGTGATTGCTAGATGTTACTGCTGTCTTTAGTAGTTTTCATTGTGTTGATGCATCCAAATTTATGATGCTAAGTATTTGTAGCAAATTACACAGACAGTGCAAAGCCCACAAATCAGCACTTGAAAAATAAAATAATTGATTCATACCCTGACAGCAGGAGTCCGTGATGACAGGAGAGGCTACTTTGCTATTTTAACAAAATTGGAAAGTTTTAAGAAAAAGGAACTCAAGAATCCTATACTTTATGGTCATTTGCAAAACACTTGGGGAGTACAAGTTCTCAGTGCTTTGGGATTTAACCAGTTTTTTTCAAGCCTTATGAGAAAAAACAGTGATCAGGCATCAGGCTGTTATTTTCAGTCACAATCAGAGATTTAAGATACAGCAATCTGTAAAAAAAGTGAAGAGGCAAAAGAAGAGTTGTTACAAAACAAAAAAGGGGTATCTTTGCATGTTTGTCCAAGTAATGATTGGGAATACTATGAATGGATTGTAGCTTTCTTTCTACTTAGTTTCAGTGCAAAATATTGTCAGGTTAGGTGTTCTTCAATACCTGCAGCTTCATCCAAGCTCTCCAGGCACCCATCTAAACCTAAAAGCTCAAAGAGCTTCTGATCTATCACTTCAACCCGATTCCAGGTCCCAGAGAAGATAACAGAGTACTAGTTTTCTAAACTCACTGCATTAGTGGAGAACATTGGACTACTTCCTGATATGAGCAGTTGGATTTATGCTGACGGGGAAATGAAGCTTCTTCATTGATTCATAGAGCAATAATACCAACCCTGGGGCCCAACCAGTCTGCACTGACCATGGTGCCCATCCAGCAAGTTCCAATTTCCTGCCACTGACCATATCTCCCTAATTCTCACTCATCCAGGTACCTATTAAAGTGCTTCTTAAATGTTACTACTATACTTGCCTCAGCTACTTCCTCTGGCAGCACATTCCATATACTCATCACCCTCTGCGTGAAAAAGTTGCCACTCACGTCTCTTTCAAACCTTTCCCTTCTCACCCGAATCCTATGCCCCCATTGTTTTGGACTCCCCTGTCCTAGGGATAGGACATCCCCCCCCCCCACCCCCCAGCTGGTCTCATAATTTTAAACACTTCGATAAGGTTGCCTCTCATTCTTCTGGATTTCAGGGAATATAACAGAATCAACCTGGAATTTGGTCACAAGCTTCAATTAAATCCCATATGCTTTCTGATGCCGGTTATCTGTCCAATAGTGTTCTTACACACTTAAATGAAAATGGGTCAAAACTACTGAAATTAGGAGAAATAAAGTTCCCATGGATAGTACAAAACACACCCTTGCTGCTTCCTTATCAGGTTTGAATTGGAAAAGCTCTGCATTTGTTAAGCCACACAAATTATTAATAATAATCAAGACAAAATAGGTCTTGGTGCAAATAATAACTCATCTGAAACAGTGTGTTGCAATATGGAGAACTTCAGAGCAAGCACCCTTGAAGGAGACTGTTGTGTAAGGCAGGAGGGTGTTAACAGCTTTGTGGGTGGATGTATGCCTGTAAACGATAAAGGAAATTTATATGTATTTTAATTACACATGTCATTAACTTAGGTCAGAACTCTGGTGATTATTTTTTAGCTGCATAGTTTGTGCCTACGTGGCAATGCCTCTGGGTGCAACTTTAGGCTGAGTAGTGGAAATGATCGCTGTAGAGCTCACGTGGTTGGCAGTATGTTTCCCAACTGTTTAGCTGTATACTGTGACTGACAGATTTTTATTAAGGCTATCATGAGACTGTATCAAAGGTCGGGGAATGAAGCTGAATTATAGGCCATCTAAGATATAAACCGATGGTGAAGCAGGCTCAACACGCTGAACACGTTATTCATGACCTTGTACTCCTTTGATGTGAGCTGTGAGTATTGACTTTGTATGCAGTAGCTTCCCTAAGCTGAAATGTAGAGATTCTGATTTGTTGAGTGCATAGGCAAAGGCTGACAGATGCATCACTGAATTTGCCCTAACGCTCAGGGCTTGCACTCTAATGTCCCTTCTATGTCGTGCTTCACATCCTCCAGCCTCATCAGTTTTGGCTGTGCACCACTGGAACTGGGAGAACAACCAAGCCAACACTGCGCATTTGTTTTATTCCTTGTATCTTCCAGCCAGAATAAATCACTTTTCACGTTTCCTTAAGATAGACGATTCTGCCTTTTGGAGAATTAAAGATTTAATGATTGGCTTTATTTGTCACATGAACATCAAAACACACGGTGAATCACTTTGTTTGAATCAATCAAAACAACGAGGATTGTGGTAGGGAAAGCCCACAAGTGTCGCTACGCTTCCGTCACCAACAAGATTGCCCACAACTTACTAACCCTAACAGTACATCTTTAGAATGTAGGAGGAAGTGGGAGCGCCAGGAGGAAACCTACACAGTCACAGCAAGAACATCCAAGCTCCTTACACACAGTGGCAGGAATTGAAACTTAACTGGCACTGTGAAGCAATTGCACTAACTGCTGAACTGCCATGATGCCATGCATATTGATTCCCTATGTTCCTACTTTCAACTCTAGAAATACAGAGCACATCAATAGAAGGAGCCATAGGATCATAAGATATAGGAGCAGAATTAGGCCATCTGCCCATCATATCTTTCTCAATCATGACTGATACATTTCCCTTCTTAATACCATTCTCTTGTCTTCTCCCCATGATATTTTTGCATCCTTACTAATTGGATACCTATCAAAAGTTAAAGGGTAAGCACAACATTATGGGCCAAAGGGCTGGTATTGTGCTATACAGTTCTATGTCCTATCTCTGTTCTAAAGGGACATCCTATTCTGAGGCTGTGTCCTTTGGTTCTATCATGGGTTATTTCCCCTTTGCTATTCTTACTGCCAGCATAAGAATAGCCTCCAACAAAGTGATATGCTAAGTAGATGAAATAATTGTTTAGTAGCACCGTAATATCTTCTCAAGGGCTGGGCATGGTTATTCAAACTGCCTGAGAGTGAGTGATGAATGTAACAAGTGAGGAAGGAAGGCAGAAGCTAAGGAGGTTTTGATAGCCAAGTTATAAATGTGACTCAGTCACAGGCATTGTCTTTTCCAAAATGGAAGATGTTGCTGGTGCTCATAACACAGAACCTGAGCTAGGACCTGTTGCCTTTGTCATTATTATTGACAGTTACATTTACTGTGACTTGCCAAGTTGATTCTGGTACCTACTGATCTCCCAGCATGATGACACACACAAAATGCTGGAGGAACTCAGCAGGTCCAACGTTTTGTGTGTGTCGTTCTGGATTTCCAGTACCTCCCGAATCTCTTGTGTTTATGATCTCCCGGCATTTCACATTTTTCTCCTGCACCATTAACTATTCTATTTCAGGTGCTTTAAAAGCAAAACAAGTATTTTTCAATTAAATCGAAAGAATGATTCTGCTCAGTTAAGAACATTTGGCTGAGAAATTGCTTTTCACTGTAATAGCTGCTCTATACGCTCCTTACAGGAAATACAATTACTTGAGTCATAGATTCAAGATGATACTCTTAAAGCAACAAACAACCAAGACTATAAATATAGAATCATAGGAATGGAATAGAAGTGACGCCAATAGAAATAGACACAGCATCTATGCCGACATCAGGATTATCCATACTAATCACATTTGCCTACATTAATTCCATATTCCTCTATGCCTTGCTCATTCAAATACCTGTCCAGATGTCTTTTAAATGTTATCACTGTTCCTGTCTTCTCCACCCTCTAGTGCAGCTTTTTCTAGGCAAGCGTGCCATACACCACTTTCACCACTCAGTTTACCTACAGAATGTTATCACTTTATGCAGTCCAAGGTCTCACTATTGAACAATTCTCCCCAGGAGCCTGCCGTTCACTGGGTTTGTTCTGCCTTGGTGTAACGTTCCAAAATCTATTACCTCACACTCGTGTGAGTTAAATTCTATTTACCATTCCTTTGCCTAGTTGACCAATATTTCTTTGTAAGAAGAGTTGGACACTGTTCACTGTCCATTATACCACCAATTTTTGTGTCACCAGCAAACTTACGGATTATGCCACCTGCTTTCTCATCCAAGTTGTTAATATATATAGCAAACAACAGTGGATCCAGCACCCTGCATTGTGATTTCCAATCTGAAAACCAGCCTTCCACTGCTACCCTTTGCCTCCTGCCAACAAGTCAATTCTATATCCTACTTATTAGACTACCCTTCCCCCAAAGGATCGCTTGTGTTCTAAGCTTTCTTGGCCAGACTACCATGCAAGACGTTGTCAAAGATCTTACTGACATCCATCTGGTCAACATTTACCACATTGTGCACGTTAGACAATGGTGATGCCATACAGACAGTTCACAAAACTACTTGTAACCACAAAGTACACTGCAGATACTGTGGTCAAAGCAACACGTACAACAAGCTGGAGGAACTCAGCAGCTTGGACAGCATCCGTGCACCCTTCGTCAGGTCTCAGCCCGAAACGTTGACTGTTCGTTTCCACGGATGCTGTCCGAGCTGCTGAGTTCTTTCACAAAACTACTTCTTCTGCTTCTTTCAAGTGTGATTCTGCTACTAAACTGCATACCACTGGAACTTGTGATTTACATTTGGTTAGTATGTTGACCAATGTTATTCTAGGATAGAATTAGTCAGGCTCAGGTGATTTATCTAGATTTAAGAGTTCTAGGGCTTCCAACATCTCCTCTCACATAATATTGATATGCTCCAGGATATCACTGTTCTCTTCCCAGAACTCACCAGCTTTCATGACTTTCTCCATGGTAAATACAGATGAAAAGTATCTTTTAAGACCTCTCCCATCTCTCCTGGCTCCACATATAGACTATCATGTGGATCCTGAAGGAGATCTATCTTCTTCTTAGTTATCCTTTTGCACTCGTAAAGGTTAAGGAGTAAAAATGAGCTTTATTCATCACAGGTACATCAGAGCCTGCAGTGAAATATGCTGTTTACATGAGGATCGTGCTGGGCAACCCTCAAGTGTTGTCATGCCTCCGGTGCCAACACAGCATACCCACAACTCACTATTATTAACTATACGGCTTTGGAACGAGAGCCCCAGGAGGAAACTCATTAAGTCACAGGGAGAACATACAAACTCTTTACCATAGCGGCGGGAATTGAACATGATCTTACAGCTGACTGTATAAAGTGTTTTGTTAACACTATACTACAGAGCCACCCCAATATACTTGTAGAATCTTATAGGATTTTCCTTTATTCTTTCAGTGAGGAATATCGCCTAGCCCCTTTTTGCCCATCTAGCTACCATAAGTGTACTCCTAGATTCTTTATAATCTTCAAAGGACTTGTTTAGTCCTGGTAGTCTGTACTTGACGTACGTCTTCTCCTTTTTCTTGATCAGACCCTCAATATCCCTTGTTAACAAAGGTTCCCTAATCTCGCCAGCTTTACCTGTCATTCTAACAACTCTTTTTGTGTGAATTTTATATGCTTTCCACTTACCAAAGCTTTCAAAATGGATATAAAAAGAGTGCTGAGCCGCCTCAGTGATGATCACCCAGCAGCACTCACACGTATTCTGATGAGGTGCTTTGACAGTTCGCTCATGGCTAGAATCAGCTCCTGCCTAAGCATGGCCTTAGACCTGCTGCAATTTGCCTATCACCACAATAGGTCTATTGTGGACACTATCTCACTGGCTCTCTACTCAGACTTGGATCACCCGGACAATAGGAATACCTATTGTCAGGCTGTGGTTTATTGATTACAGCTCAGCATTCAACACACTGAACCCTCAGTTCTACTCAACAAGCTCAAAAACCTCAAATACCTCCCTCTGCAACTAAATCTTTAACCTCCTCACCGGAAGACCAGTCAGTGTGGATCAGAAATGACTTCTCGCCTGTGCCGACAATCAACACAGGTGTACTTAGCCCACTGCTCTACTCAATCAACACCCAGGATTGTACGGCTAGGCACAGATCAAAGGCCATCTATAAGTTTGCCGATGACTCAAATATTGTTGGCAGAATTTCAGATGGTGAAAAGGAGGCGTACAGGAGCAGAATAGATCAGCTGGTTGAGTAGTGTCGCAACAACATTGTACTCAACATCAGTAAGACCAAGGAATTAATTGTGGACTTCAGGAAGTGGAAGTATAGGGACACAAACCAATCCTCATCAATGCATCAGAAGTGGAAAGGGTGAGCAGTTTCATCTTCCTGGGTGTCTACAACCTCTGTAGATCTATCTTGTGTCCTGTATTGGTGCTATTACAAAGAAGGCATGACAGTGACTATACTTCATTAGGATTTTGAGGAGAATTGATATGAAATCAAAGGCACTCATAAATTTCTACAGGTGTACCATGGAGAGCATTCTGACGGGTAGCATCACCATCTGGTATGGAGAGACCACTGCACAGGATCGGAAAAAACTGCAGAAAGTTGTAAACTCAGCTAACTCTATGAAAGGCACTAGCTTCCCAACATCCACATGACCTTTAAAAGGCAGTGCCTCAAAAAGGTGACATCCATCTTTAAGGAACCTTATCACACAGGACAGGTCTTTTTCTCATTGCTGCCATCAAAGAGGAGGTATAGATACCTGAAGACCCACACTCAACATTTCAGGAACAGCTCCTTCACCTCTGTCATCAGAGGACATTACCTAAGTAATTTTATCCCTCTTTAGCACTACTTATTGAATTTTCTTTTTTTGTACAGTATATATCTCATATTGTAAATTATTGCTTTTATTATTATGTATTGCAATGTACCACTGCCACAAAACAACAAATTTCATATCCTATGCTAGCCATACTAAACCTGATTCTGATTCCAAACATCCTGTAAACAGCTCTCCCAATCAACTTTTGAAAATCACTGATTTAGTATCATCAAATAAGTCTTTCCTCATGACGATCTTGAGACTAGTAGAATGATGGTCATTAATCCCAAACAGCTTCTCTAACACCACATCAACTACTTCTCCTGCCTTATTTTATTTTTGTACAGTGCAAGAGATTGGAGATTAGGGCCTCTAAAGTATTTATTGGAATCCATCAATAGTGAACCACCATATTAATCTTGTTGTTTCAGAGCAACTAGCATTGACTGTGTGTCAGAACAACACGATTTTATTTCCTTGGCAGTGCCGCAAAAGGGTGTGCTACTTGTGTTTTCGCTTTTTCCCTCTCCTGGCATTAACCTGAAATGCCTTCCAAAATGTCCACTCATCAAGATATTGCTTCATCTTCTGTCACAAGCAGTTAAGTTCACTGATCCCTTTGGGCACATTTCACAGTGTACTTGGCCCAGCAGAATTGAAATGTATAATTATTATATTACAATTATATTGTAACATATAGAGAGGTAGTTACACCAAAGATGCAGGACATAGGAAACTGAGTGACAGTCAAGAAGGCAAAAAGGAGTTAAACAGCCTGTGCAGAGTACCCCTGTGATCACCCCCTCAACAACTGTTGTTGGGGTTGGATCTGAGGATGACCTAGCAGAAGGAAGTCACAGTGGTCAGGCCTCAGCAACTGAGTCTGACTTGGCAACTCAGAAGGGAAGGGTGAGAAGAGGTGAGTTGTGGTGAAAGGAGATCTGTTAGTTAGGGGAACAGAAAGGAGGTTCTGTGGATGAGAACAAGATTCCCAGATGGTATGTTGCCTCCCGCATGCCAGGGTCCAGTACATCTCAGATTGAATCTTCAGCATTCTTATGTGTGAGGGTGAGCAGCCTGAGGTTGTGGTCCATGTAGGTACAAATGACATAGGTAGGAAGAGTGACAAAGATCAAGTGAATTCAGGGAGTTAGGTGCTTAGTTAGAGGGCAGGATCTCCAGGGTTGTGATCTCAGAATTGCTACCTGTGCCTCTTGCTAGTGAGGTCAGAAACAGAAGATTATGCTAGATTATGCAAGTTTTCACATGGCTAAGGAGTTGGTGTAGGAGGGAGGGCATAAGATTTTTGGATCATTGGGCTTTCTTCCAGGGAAGGAGGGACTTGTACAAGGGAGATGGTTTGCACCTGAACTGGAAAGAGTCTAGTATCCTAGCAGGAAGGTTTCCTAGTGCTGCATGTTGGAGTTTAAATTAGAATTGCAGGAGGATGGGAAGCAGAGTGCCAGAATAGTTAGTGAAGAAGTTATGGAGATAGAAGTTATTAAGACCTCAGACAGTCAAAAATCAAAAGATTGAGCATGGTGCAATTAATTCCTGAGCTGCGTATATTTCAATGCAAGAGATGTTGTAGGAAAGGCCTATGAACTCAGGTCATGGATCAACATCTGGAATTATGATAATAAACCATAAGACCATAAGACATAGGAACAGAATTAGGCCATCTGTCCCATCGAGTCTGTTCCACCATTCAATCATGGCTGATCCTTTTTTTTTATCTCCTCCTCAACCACAGTTGCTAGCCTTCTCCCCATAACCTTTGATGCCATGTCCAGTCAAGAACCTATCAATCTCTGCTTTGGATACACGCAATGACCTAGCCTTCACAGATGCATGTGGCAACAAATTCCACAAATTCACCACACTTCAGCTAAAGAAATTTCTCTGCATCTCTGTTTTGAAGGGGTGCCCCTCTATCCTGAGGCTGTGCCCTCTTGTCCTAGACCCTCTAACCGTGGGAAACATCCTCTCCACATCTACTCTGTCTAGGCCTTTCAAAATTCAAAAGGTTTCAATGAGATCCACCCCCCCCCCCCATCCTTCTGAATTCCAGTGAATACAGACCCAGAGCCATCAAATATTCCTTGTATGATAACCCTTTCATTCCTGGAATCATCCTTGTGAACCTCCTCTGGACCCTCTCCAATGCCAGCACATCGACACTCAAAGCAGCTGTGCCAGTTGACTCTGTGATTAAGAAGGCATATGGTGCCTTCATCAATTGTAGGACTAAGTTTGAGTCAAGAGGTAATGTTACAGCTATATAGGACCCTAGTGAGACTCCACTTGGAGTACTGTGCTCAGTTCTGGTCACCTCACTCTAGGAAGGATGTGGAAACCATAGAAAGGGTGCAGAAGAGATTTACAAGGATGTTGCCTGGATTGGGGAGCATGCCTTATCAGAATAGGTTCAGTGAACTCGGCCTTTTCTCCTTGGAGCAACAGAGGATGAGAGGTGACCTGATAGATATGTACAAGATGATGAGCGGCATTGATTGTGTGGATAGAGAAAGGATTTTTTCCAGGGCTGAGATGGCTCACACAAGAGAGCACAGGGTTAAGGTGCTGGGGAGTAGGTACAGAGGAGATGTCAGGGGTAAGTTTTTTACTCAGAGATTGGTGAGAGCATGGAATAGGCTGATGGTGGTGGAGGCAGATACGATAGGGTCTTTTAAGAGACTCCTGGATAGGTACATGGAGCTTAGAAAAATGGAGGGCTATGGGTAACCCTAGGTAATTTCTAAGGTAAGGACATTTTCAGCACAGCTTTGTGGGCCAAAGGGCCTGTATTGTGCTGCAGGTTTTCTATGTTTCTATCTTTTCTAAGTTGAGGGGCCTAAAACTGTTCACAATACTCAAGGTGAGGCCTCACCAGGGCCTTATAAAGCCTCAGCGACACATCCTTGCTCTTGTATTCTAGTCCTCTTGAAATGGCATTTGCTTTCCTCATCACTGACTCAGCCTGCAAGTTAATCTACAGGATGTTCTGCACAAGTACTCCCAAGTTCCTCTGCGTCTCAGATTCCTGGATTTTCCCCCATTTAGAAAATAGTCTACACATTTATTTTTACTACCAAAGTGCATGACCATGCATTTTCCAACATTGAGTTTCATTTGCCACTTTCTTGCCCATTCTCCTACTCTGTCTTAGTCCTTCTGCATCCTACCTGTTTTCTCAACACTACCTACCCCTCCACCAATGTTCACATCATCTGCAAACTTGGCAACAAAGTCATCTATTCCATCATCTAAATCATTTATATATGACATAAAAAGAAGTGATCCCAAGTCCTGTGTCACCAAGTATTCCATCAACTCATCCTTAACGATTGACTCTATCATCTTCCCAACCACTGAGGTCAGGCTAACTGGTCTATAATTTCCTTTCTACTGCCTTCCTCCTTTTTTAAAGAGTGGAGTAACATTTGCAATTTTCCAGTGCTCTGGCACCATGCCAGAGTCCAATAAATTTTGGAAGATCATTTCTAATGTCACCGCACTCACTAACGCTACCTCTTTCAGAACCCACTTCTCTTCCTTCAGACACTACAACATCAGGCAAACTGCTAGTGTCTTCCACAGTGAAGACTGATGCAAAATACTCATTTAGTTCATCATCCCTGTTATTATTTCTCCTGCCTTATTTTCTAACGGTCATTCATTTCCATTCTCATTTCTTTTTTATTTTTAACATAATTGAAAAAAAATTACAATCCTCTTTGATATGATTTGCTAGCTTGCTTTCATATTTCATTTTTTTCCTTCTAATGATTTTTTTAGATGCGAGAACCATTGAAGTGTAGTAGGGGGATCAGGATCTTTCCAATTAAATAAAAAGGATCTTCTGGCCATCAGCATAACAAATGCTATCAAACAGCAGGCTGAAGATGATAAATAACTAGACTCAATCATTGGTAATCCAAAAATTGCAGTAATAGGATGGAGTTGTAAATCAATATGTAAAACTGCTGAAACAATATCAAAGATGTCTTTCCAATATTTTTTCAAAAGAGGACAAGACCAAAACATATGGGTGAAAGAAGCAACCTCAGAGTTACATCCGTCACACATAGGATTTATATGGGAATAAAAATGGGCTAGTTTGTCTTTTGACATATATGTTCTATGAACCGCTTTGAATTGTATTAAAGTATGTCCAGCACACATTGAAGAAGTATTAACTAATTTAAGAATCTTTTCCCATTCTTCTATGGATATACTTGGTTCTCTCAAACTATAGCTTGTTTAAACCTAGAAAAAATTAGGAGTGGCACGGTTAATTCCTCCATTAAGTTCAATGAAAACTTGGGAGTCTTTTATTCAATATTTCCATACATATGACTTAAGTTGATTTTTTTTTCTTTTTTTGAATCCTTTTCCTATTAACTGTTTATGGAAAGAGGAACGGAGTCAAGGACAGAATAATTATAATTAACAAATTATACCAGCCTAGTTTTTTTTTCTTTTTTTTTTGTTTTGTTTTCTGCTTAGTTTAGGGGATTTTTGTTTTAGTTTTGTTTTTTTTCTGAACAAATCTTTTGAACTTTTTCTTGTTTCAGTTATCAAGAGATCGGGTAGACATGTCTGGATGTGATATTTGGAACTTATGTTTGTATGTGTTGTAGCTATTATTGTAATCCTGTTCTCTTGATATTGTTATCATTGATACGTTCATTTAACTGATTATAATGCAATAAAAAGATTTGAAAAGAAAGATTTTTTTTAGTTGCTCTCGGTAGGTTTTTAAATCTTCTCAATCCCCTATCTTCCCACTAGTTTTTACTTTGTTGTATGCCCTTCCTTTTGCTTTTACAATTGCTTTGACTTCCCTTGTCAGCTAAGGTAATACTATTTTACCATTTGAGTATATCTTCATTTTTGGAATACACATGTCCTGCACATTCCTCATTTTTCCCAGAAATGCATGCCATTGCTGCTCTGCTAACACCCTGCCAGCATCTCCTTCCAATTTACTCTGACCAACTTCTCTCTCATACCACTGTACTTTCCCTTACTCCACTGAAATACTGCTACATCAAATTTTACTTTCTCCCTATCAGATTTCAAGTTGAACTCAATCATACTGTGATCACTGGTTCCTCAGGGTTCTTTTAACTTAAGCTCCCTAATTGTCTCTGGTTCATTACATAATACCCAATCCAGTCTAGTTGATTCTCTAGTAGGCTCAAACTGCTCTAAAAAGCTATCTCTTTGGCATTCTACAACTCACTCTCTTGAGATCCATTACAAACCTGATTTTCCCATCAACCTGCATGTTAAAATCTCCCATGACTATCATAACATCGCCCTTTTGATTCGCCTTTTGTATTTACTGTTGTAACCTGTTGGAAGGCCTGTATATAACTGCCATCAGCATCCTTTTACCCTTACAATTTCTAAACTCAACTCACAAGGATTCAACATCCTGCGTCACATCTCTCTACTGATTTAATGCCATTCTTTACCAGTAGAGCCTCACCACCACCTCAGCCTACCTTCCTATCCCTCCAATATAACGTGTAACCTTGGACATTCAGCTCCCAACTACAACCATCCTTCAGAATGATTCAGTGATGGCCACAACACCATATGTGGCAATCTGTAATATTGCAACAAGATCCACCTTATTTCTTATACTACACGCATTTAACTACACTTTGAGTACTGTATTTGCCCCTGTACCAGCTTCCCTGTCCCGCATTTATCTGCCAAATCATTCCTGCTTCTACTCCCACTGGCATGTGGCACATACACCAATCCAGAGATTACTACCCTGGAAGTCCTGCTTCTCAGCTTTCTACCTAGCTGTCTAAATTCTCTTTTCAGGACTTCATTGCTTTTTCTCCCAAGACCTCAACATCCAGCACAAAGTACATACCACAGCCATTTAAATGGCACAGTAAGAGAGAAAAAAAGATAAAAGGGAAGCTTTAACAGACGCTTTACACAGAGCTGACGCCTCTTCCTAGCCGAAGCCTCTTTTGAGCCAAAGCCTGTTGCTTCCACTCTTGCTACTGGCCTACTCCCAGAAATGGCAACTCCGCTTATCTCTTCTGTACTTTTTTTTAGTTTGTAGAGCTCTGTTGACGCCATCGGTAGGCCACATACAATGGACAAACTCCCTTGAAGCTCCCTTTTTAAATAACTGCTGTCAACCTGTAAGAAACATCTCTTCGTAGAGCTCTGTTGACGCTCCTTGTAGCCATGAATGCAGCCATTAGTGTGACGGTTGCAGAAGGGTAGGACTGGCAGCTCAGTATTTTTGGGTTCTGTCGTTTTGGATGTGACTGAGCAGGAGGGATTAAAGGGGGAGGTGTGTCTTGACTAGTCAGGGAAAATGTTACGGCAGTGCTCAGTCCGGACAGACTAGAGAACATGTCTAGTGAGGCATTATGGGAGGAAGTGATAAATAAGAAAGGTATGACCACACTAATGGGGCAATATTACAGACCACCTATCAGTCCCAGGGATTTAGAGGAACAAATTTGCTGTGAGATTACTGACTGCTGGAAGAAACATAAAAGTTGTTGTAGTAGATGACTTCAACATTCACATATTGACTGGGACTCCCATACTGGATAGAGTTTGTCAAATATGTTCAGTATGGTTTCCTTAATCAGTACATAGAAGTCGCAATGACAGAATATGCAATACTTGATCTGATATTAATGACTGAGACAGAACAGGAGACAGATGTTTGTATTGGGTAATGCTTTGCATCCAATGACCACAGTGCCATTATTTCAAAGTAAGTATGGAAGAAGATAGATCTGGTTCATGGGTTGAGATTCTTAATTGGAGAAAAGCCAATTTTGATTGTATCAGAAATGATCTGGCAACTGTGGACTGGGACGGGCTGTTTTCTGGCAAAGGTGAATTTGGTAAGTGGGAGACCTTCACAAGTGAAATTTTGAGTGTACAAAGCTTTTATGTGTCTGTCAGAATAATAGGTAAAGATAACAGGTGTAGGGAATCTTGGCATTCAAGAGATATTAAGGCCCTGGCTAAGAAACAAAAGGAGGCACATAGCGGGTTTAGGCAGGTGGGAACAAATGAAGTGCTTATGGAGTATGAGAAATACAAGAGAACCCTTAAGAAGGAAATCAGGAGGGCTAAAAGAAGGCATGAGGTTGCTTTAGCAGTCAAGGTAAAAGAGAATCCTAATGTATCTTTAAAGAAAAGGACTGCAAGGGACAAAATAGGTCCTCTGGAAGATCAGAATGCTAATCCATGTGTGGAGCCAAAAGAGATGGGGGAGATCTAAAAATATTATTTTTGCAGCTGTATTTACTCAGGGGATGGACACAGTCTATAGAAGTGAGGCAAAGCAGCATGAACTTCATGGACCCTTTACAGATTACAGAGGAGGTGGTTCTGGGGCAAATTAGGGTGGATAAATACCCAGGGCCTGACAAGGTGTTTCCTCGGACACTGCAGGAAGCAAGTGCAGAAACTGCTGGGGCTCCAGCAGAGATATTTAAATCATCTTTAGTGACAGGTGAGGTACCAGAGGATCGGAAGATAACCAGCGCTGTTCCGCTGTTCAAGAAAGGCTCTAAAAATAAACCGAGAAATTATAGGCCAGTGAGCCTGACGTCAGCTGTGGGAAAGTTACTGGAAGATATTCTGAAGGTCCATATATTTATGTATTTGAATAGACATGGACCGTTTAAATATAGTCAGCATGGTTTTGTGTGTGGTAGGTCATATCTAACCAATCTGTAGAGCTTTTCAAGGAAGTTACTAGAAAAGTGGATGAAGCCAAAGCATTGTATGTTGTCTACCTAGATTTCAGTAAGGTATTTAACAA
Organism: Hemitrygon akajei; assembly: GCF_048418815.1. NCBI lineage: Eukaryota > Metazoa > Chordata > Chondrichthyes > Myliobatiformes > Dasyatidae > Hemitrygon > Hemitrygon akajei. The sequence goes on from NC_133136.1 coordinate 59,654,833, forward strand.
GGTTCTGCATGGGAGGTTGGTCAAAAAGGTTCAGAAGCTTGGAATTCAAAATGAAGTAGTAGATTGGATTAGATATTGACTGGGTGGGAGAAGCCAGAGTGTGGTGGTAGATGGTTGCCTCTCTGACTGGAGGCCAGTGACTAATGGAGTGCCAGAAGAATCGGTGCTGGGTCTGTTGCTGTTTGTCATCTATATCAGTGACCTGGATGATAATGTGGTTAACTGCGTCAGCAAATTTGCAGGTGGCACCAAGATTGGAGGTGTAATTGACAGAGAGGAAGGCTATCCTGTCTTTCAGTGGGATCTGGACTATCTTAAAAAATCGCGGATGGAGTTTAATGCAGAGAAGTACTAGTTGTTGCACTTTGATAGGACCAACCAGGGTAGGTCTTACGCAATGAACAGCAGAGCACTGAAGAGTGTGGTAGAACAAAAGGGATCTGGGAATACAGCTGCATAATTCTTTGAAAGTTGCATTACAGTTAGATAGGGTCATAAAGAAAGCCTTTGGCACATTGGCCTTCATGAATCAAAGTACTGAGTACAGAAGATAACATGCACAGAATGCTGGTGGAACGCAGCAGGCCAGGCAGCATCTATAGGAAGAAGTACAGTCGATGTTTCAGGTCAAGACCCTTCATCAGGACTAACGGAAAAAAGAGATAGTAAGAGATTTGAAAGTGGGAGGGGGAGATTTCTCTAACTTCCATCAATGCCCCTCTTCCTCTTCTTAACCCATCCCTATTTATCTATCTATCTATTTATTTATTTACTTACTTTTAAAATATATGTACATTTTTTTCCTTTTTTCCTTTTTTTTCCCTTTTTTTCTCTCTGTTTCCCTCTCACAATAACTCCTTGCCTGTTCTTCATCTTCCTCTGGTGCTCCCCTCCCCCTTTCTTTCTTCCAAGGCCTTTCATCCTATGATACTCCCCCTTCTCTAGCCTTGTATCCCTTTTGCCAATCAACTTCCCAGTTCTTAGCATCATCCTTCATTTTGGGTCTCCCCCTCCCCCTCCCAATTTCAAATCTCTTACTATCTCTGTTTTCCATTAGTCCTGATGAAGGGTCTCGACCCGAAACATTGACTGTACTTCTTCCTATAAATGCTGCCTGGCCTGCTGCATTCCACCAGCATTTTGTGTGTGTCGCTTGAATTTCCAGCATCTGCAGATCTCCTCGTGTTTGAGTCCAGAAGATGCGATGTTCTGTTGAAATTGTATAAGACATCGGTGAGGCCTAATTTGGAGTATTGTGTACAGTTTTGGTGACCTACCTACAGTAAAGATGCAAGTAAGGTTGAAAGAATAGAGAGAAAATCTACAAGGATGTTGCTGGGTCTGGAGGACCTGAGTTATAAGGAAAGATTGAATAGGTTAGAACTTTTTTTTTTGGAACATAGACGATTGAAACACAATTTAATAGAGGTGTACAATATTATAAGGTGTATAGATAGGGTAAATGCAAGTAGGCTTTTTCCATTAAGCTTTGGTCGGGCGTGAAGTGTGGAAGGCAAGAATTTTAAGGGGAACATGAGGAGCAGGATCTTCTTCACTGATAGTGGAACAAGCTGCCAGCACAAGTGGTGCATGCAAGCTCAACTTTACCATTTAGAAGAAGGTTGAAGAGGTACATGGATGGTAGTGGTATGGAGGGAGTATGCCCCCAATGCAGGGAGTAGGCAGTTTAAATGGTTTGGCAAGGACTGGATGGACCGAAGGGCCAGTTTCTGTGCTGTATTTCTCAATGACTTTATGACACTATTCTACAACTGCAAGAATAAACCAGTTTTTAAACAGAACGGCTGTTTGCATTTTCCATAATTGAAGTAAGGAACACAACATTGTAAATCATCTGTTTTACTACTTTTGCTGCCTTCATGTTGTTAGAGCTGTTGGGCCTACATTGATACTTCATTTATGCTTGACAATGTTTTCTGGTGCGTATATTTACAAAGCAAAAATGAAAGTTACTATTGCCTTTTCAAAGTTTTGCTGATAGAATGTGTCTTCAGTGGTGTTCGTTAAACGAAAACCAGAAAACCCTGAGAACAGAGCAGTTTGCACTACGTCAGTTTAGAAAGAAACTGAAGTAACTAGTGCAGGTTAAAGATCACAACTATTGATGCTATCATTTCTTTGCAATATTTTAATGCACAAAGTGGGTCAAAATGCACAACACCCTTTGATGAAAAGGTGCAGATTCCTGAGCCTTTTGGAAATATGTCTTTGTGAATGTGGGCCTCAGAAGATACTCTGGGATGATGCAGTCTTAGGTCGCACTACAGACCTACACTGGTATCAATTACCTTTCAGTTTTAGGGCACCTTAAGTCTAAATTTTTGAATTTGAAGCATATTCCAAAATAAGAATGCAATGATATCACATTCTTCACTAAATGTCATTCTTTACGGCCAAATGTGTTTTTTTAAATTTTTTTTTAGTCAATGAATTTACTAATGTGTAAAAATCCAACTCTAATTGAATAGTACAAGTAATCACCTGAAAGTGGTGCCTTATATGAAGTAATTGTCTATTCTCTCAGAGGTAATGAGAAAGATGGACAGGTGGAAGTAGTGATTTACAGTGAAAAACTTAGTTTTGCATTTTACCCATACAGATCATTTCAAGACACAAGTGTATTGAGGTAAAACAATAACAGAATGCAAAATATTATCTTATGTTTACAGAGAGAGTTCAATGCAGCCAGTCAGTAAGGTGCAAGTAGGTTGTGAGATCAAGAGTTCTTCTTTATCCTATATGTAAATATTATAGTCTTATAATGGCAGATATAAGCTTAGAAGATATTTCTAATGATGCATGCTTTGAACCTTTTGTACTTTTGCCCAATGCAAGTGGAGAGAAGAGAGAATGTGCAGGGTGGCTGTGTATTTGGTTATATCGGCTGCTTTCCAGAGCAGTGGGAGGTGTAGACAGTTTTTTGGACGGAGGCCAGTTTTCATGATAGACTGGGCTGAGTCCTCAACTCTCTGCAATTTCTTGCAGTTTTGAGCAAATCAATTGCTATATCAAGGTGTGAAGTACTCAGATAGCAAGTTATCAATGGGATGTGACTGGCCACATCAGCATTTATTGCCAATTATCAACTGTCCTTAAAAAGGAGATACTAAGCTGCTTTCTTGAATTGCTGCTGTCCTTCTGCTGTGGTATTCCCACAGTGTACTTGAGCAGGGAGTTCCAGATTTAAACCTAATGATTTATAACTTGGAAGGGAAGCTACAGATAGTGGCCAATTGTAATAGTCATTGAGTGATACGGCAAGGAAACCAGCCCAGATACTCATGAATTTTCAATGACCATCAAGCATTTATTTTTACTGCAATCCTATCCTAACCCAGTATTATCTATTCCCATCAGTGCCCCAGCCCTCCACAAGTTCTACCACTCACGTACACACTCTTGGCAATTTACAGCTGCTTTTAACCTGCTGATCCACACATTAAAGGGATACGGGAAGAAACTGAGGGCTCAAAGGAAAGCCATGTAGTCACGTGGAATATGCAAACGCCACCCAAACAGCACTGGAAGAGAGAATTGAGCAGGGATCACTGGAGCATGACTGGCTGTGTCACATTGCTTTCCAGTGTTCCCATACACCTGCTTTCCTTATCTTCCATGTGACAGAATCCACCCATTTGGGACTTGCCTTCACAGTACATCCTCATTTACGAAATACAAGACTTTAGTATCTACTCATGAAGTTAAATCTTATTTTGAGACTTCAAACATTTAATTATTTGCACAGTAAGCCTTTGCTTTGATTTGGCACAACATTATCTGAAAGATTGTTAAAATATTTTATTATATTTCTCTGTTCTACTGTGAATACTGCAAGAAAATGAATCTCAAGGCAGTATATGCTGACAGATCTATACTTTGATAATAAATTTATTTTGTATTTTGAACATGTTTTGAGCTGGCATTTAATGGCCCAAAATGAATTTTCCAAAGCCAATACAACTTCACTTGATATGCTTTCTCTAGGAGAAAAGTTGCTGAAAGTTACATCTATAGCACCTCCACTCGATATCCATTAGCCATCAAATACAAAATGAAAGGTTGTAATGTGATAGGCTTGATGCAAGTGTGGAGGCTCAAGCACAAAGTTATAGAAAGGTTTATCATACTGGGCACCATGGTAGTGTAGTGGTTATCATAGCGTTAATAATGCTCAGGCCATCGGAGTTCAGAGTTCAATCCCAGCATCCTCTGTAAGGCGTCTCTGTACATCCTCCCTGTAGAATGTGAGGGTTTCCTCAGGTCCTTCAGTTTCCTCCCGCAGTCCAAAGATGTACCAGGTAGGTTAATTGTTCATTGTAAATTGGCCCATGATTACATTACTTCATTTCCTCCCTACACTGTGTAAGTTGTCCCAAGGTTCCTTGTATCTCATAAAAGGTAATCACATAGAAGCAGCAGCATTCATCTTCTGAACTGAATTAACCCAAGCCCAGCGAATAGCCTTTTCATTCTGTGAATACCAAAATGCATAATAATATAACATTCTACCACAATTTTATACAGTCTAGTTGGACCATTCAGTGAGGCTGATAAAATACTGTACCAGTTCGCTAACTTTACTAGAAACTGAGAAGCTATGTCCAAAAAATGCTATTTGCAACCATGCTTGGTGGTGAATTGGGCTTTTGAATCATTCTACTCTGTTGATCCAACAATCCATAATGTATATATAGAAGGATTAATTTTAACTTGAAAATACTATGATTATACATAGTCAAAACAGTAAGTAGCTGTGCTAGAAATCAAATAGAAGAGACTTGAAAAGAGAGGGGTTTGGGACAATTATAAATTTAGTACCCTGCAGTATTTATGTCCTACTGATGGAACAGCACACTTGTACTACTTCTGGAGGTACAGGGGACTGAAGATGTTGGAACCTGGAACAAAAGAATTGAACTGCTGAAACAGTTCAGCAAGTAGGCAACAATTGTAGAAGGAAATGGACAGGAGACATTTTGGATTGAGATCCTTCATGTGGACTGAAGGTTCAGAGGGAGATAGATAGTATAAAGGAGTGAGGGAGAGGGATCAGGGTGGAGCTGACAAATGATAGGTAGACGGATGCAACAAAGGTCATCTTCTGCCCTGTTTTCTCCCTTGATCAGATTCCATAAACAATTTGTAACGTGTAGATGACAGCAGTTGACTAGTCCCATAGGTTATGGCCATTATCCTCATTTTTTGTAGAGGTTGTGCAATGGGTGAGTGGTATTTTTCTCTCTTACTATGCATCATATGCTTCATGTGTGTGCAAATTCTATCCTCATAAATCCCTAATGTCAGAAAATAAAACAAAATGCCTGTAGATCCTGAAATTTGAAATAACACCAGAAAATGCTGGAAACACTTACCAGGTCAGGCAGCATCCATAGAAAGAGAAACAAAGTTAAAGCTGTAGGTGAAAGCTCTTTTATGTGAACTGAAAGCTTCTCATCCCCTGGACTTTTTCTATCATTTAAATGTAATGCCCTGGTTAAGATTTTCACTGTTATGCTGTAGTAATTACATTTTAGCAGTTCTGTAAGAGAAGTCTGTTCTGTTTTCGGCCTGTTGGGTTTGAGCTAAAATAAGGGGCTTTGTTGTTCAATTTAGGAATGTAGTGTCAGCCAATCAGGATGGTGGAATTAGGAGAAGTTTCCAGAGAATGCTGGGTGGAGAGGTTTTTGTGATGGACACTGGTGTGGGTCAAGGTCTTTACGGTGGGAGCTGGGAGAAGTCAGAAAGGAAGATGATTGAGCATGCCATCCCTATAGCACAAGGTGCTTTGTGAAGAAAAATGACTTCAAGGAGGAAGGACCAATGCTCCTGTGGGAGAGCTTGTTAGTTTGAGATGGATTTTGAGTGACATTCAGAAGGTGGTGTGTGCTTTCACTCAGACCAAGGGTCCAGCACGTGAGTTAAAGACAACTTCAAGATGAGCATAAAGTTTTGTGCATATTTGACTGTTTAATTATGATGGGCCCTTTTGTTTTTCTTTTCTTTACTATCTGTTTGCATAAGTTAACATTCATAAATATACCTTCTTTGTAATTGTAGGCAGTGCATGGACTGTTAATTTTTGCTGATGGGCGAGTGCATGGGGGCAGGAAATTACACAGTATTCACACAGATCGGGGTTCAGGTGGGCGAGTCATCCCAGCCTCACAGATTTGACGGGACCCAAGTCATATCAACCTTAAATATACAAAGTCTGAGAAAGGTGGTTTTTCAATGCTGAGTCTGGCGACTATTTGCGAGGGGTTAATGAGCACCTCTCTAGAGAAGCTCAGCAAAAAAGGGGGTTTCATAAACATCTGTTAATCTCCACTTTGCGTATATTTATTGTTTCTGTCTCCACAGCTCTGTGAGGTAGAAAATTCTGAAGAGAAAAAATCCCCTTTATGTTCAAACTTAAATGGGTGACTTCTTCTTCAGAAACTAATTTGTTAATTGGTTTATTGTTGTCATATGTACCAAGATACAGTGAAACGCTTTGCTTGGCATGCCGTCCATACAAATAATTATAAATGATCAGTGCATCAAGTGTAACAAAGGGAAAAGAGATAACAAATGCAGAATATAGTGTAAGAGAGAAGCTGCATTGCAGGTAGTCAATAAGATGCAAGAGCCGTGATGAAGAAGAATTTATCTTAATCATTAAAAACTCTTATAACAGTGGGATAGAAATTGTCCTTCAGCCTCATGGTGTGTGTTTAGACATGATAATCTTTTGTCCAATGGAAGGACCTTCTAGTTTCAGATATTTCCACTAAGGAAAAAATTTATACTGTGAATCCACCTCTCAGGATTATGTTTCAACATGATCAGCTCTAATTCTTCTAAACTTCAGAATGTTCAGATCTACCCTGCTCAGTCTTTCCTTATATGCGAATCCTGCCATACTAAAAGTCAACCTGGTGAACCTCCTCTGCACTGCTTCACATGCAAATATGGAGACCAAATAATATGCAGTATTCTAGGTATAGTCTTCCCAGTGCCCTGCAGAGAAGCAGTAAAAGCTTCCTCATATTAATCTCCATGCTCCTTGCAATCGAGATCAATGTTCCATCTACCTTTCTATTTGGTTGCTGAGCCTGTTTGTTTTTTTATTGTTTTCACCTCTGGGACCCTATGATACAGCATTTTTAGTGGATTTTTAATAATAATTTGTTCCTTTTAAATTCTTCTTCCAAAATAGATAAACTTGTACATTTTCCAACATTGTGCGCCATCTGTCAAGTTATTGACTCCTCAACGGACACATCAAAAACCTCCTGAGGACTGTTTTACAGTCAGTAACCTCTCTATTAGGTACCAGCTTGTGGTCTTTTCCAGATATAGCCTATCCATTTCAAGGTTCAACGTGTTGTCCATTCAGTGATGCATTAGTTAGGGGAACCAAAAATGGGTTTTGTGGGCGAGAATGAGATTTGCTAGATGGTATGTTGCTTCCTGGATGCCAGGGTCCAGGACATCTCAGATTGTGTTCTCAGCATTCTTAAATGGGAAGGTGAACAGCCAGAGATTGTAGTCTATGCAGGTACCAACGACATGGGTAGGATGAGCGACAAGGTTTTGCATAGGGAGTTCAAGGAGTTTGGTGCCAAGTTAAAGGCAGGTTCTCCAGGGTTATGACCTCAGGATTGCTACCTGTGTCATGTATTAATGAGGCCAGAAATAGGAAGATTATGGAGGTTAACACATGGCTAAAGAGTTGGTGTAGGTGGGAGGGCATAAGTGTATTTTAATAATAATTTGTTCTTTTTAAATTATTCTTCCAAAGCAGTTAAAACTGCACTTTTTCCTACATTATGCTCTATCTGTCAAATTATTGACCACTCACCTGATACAACAAAATCCTTCTGTGGGCTCTTGTACCACCTGTAACCTCTTTATTAGATACCTCCCGTACCCAGTAAAGAGGCAACTGTGGTCTTCTCCTGCTGTAGCCTATCTATTTCAAGGTTTGAGGTGTTTTGCATTCAGAGATGTTCTTCTATACATTAGAGTTGTAACGCATGGTTATCTGAGTTGCTGCCATTCTCCTCTGACCTCTCTCATTAATAAAACAATTTTACCAATAGAACTACCACTTACTGGGCGTTTTATTGCTTTCCTCACCATTCTCTGTAAACTCTAGACACTGTTGTGCATGAAAACCCAAGGAGGTAAACCATCACTGAGATACTCAAACCACTCACTTTGACACCAACAATCATTCCACAGTCACAGTCACTCAGATCACATTTCTTCCCCATTCTGATGTTTCATCTGAATAACAACTGAATGTCTAGACCATATCTGCATGCTTTTATGCATTGAGTTACTGCCACACGATTGGCAAATTAGATATTTGCATTAGCGAGCAGGTGTACAGGTGTACCTAATAAAGGTGGCCGCTGAGTGCATGTCTTTCTCAGGGCTTGCTTGCTTATTACTTGTGTAAGATTGACAAATTTGGCTTCATTGCACTCCGTCCCTTCATCCAAATCATTCATTAAGGTTGTAAATAATTGGAGGCCTCACCCCGCAGAAAGCCTTTGGCTCAGATGGTGGCCCCAGCCTTGTCCAGATCAGCTGGTGGGAACATGTGCAGACTTTTCAAACTTTTCCTTGCTTCATTCTGAGGTACTGTACATGCTACAACTCAGCCAGCGTACATCCACTTATTTGTATCTCAGAGCTGTGGTCTGGGTTTTGTGTATCCCCAACTTGCATATTACAAGAAGCATTCAACATTCATCTGGTCAACACTCTTGCCATCCAGGTAGGGAACTTAAACAAGTCTGTGCTATGCAGGGTATTGTGTAAATGTGCCTCAGTACTATTTTTAATTTATTACTATCCTGTTTTCATGTAGTGGAATAATTTATCTTCAGATGGGAATCCAGCCTAACACCATTAACATTTCCAATGTCTTCTTTCATCATTCATGAGATATCGACATTTTTGGCAGGCACTGCATTTATTCTCAGCTGTAATTGTGCCTCCAGAAAGTGGTGCTGATTTGGCTTCTTGACTGCTTGAATCCATATGGTAGAGATTATTTGTTACTTGGCACACTGGATCAAGCAAAATGTTGACAATGTTATTAAAGTAATAGCATTCCTATTAGCCGTTGAAAATGAAAATGGGGTGACATAATTTTCTGGTGATTGGAGGAAAATCTAGGGGGATGTCAGAGGTAGATTGTTTTAGACGGGGTGGTGAGTGCATGGGGCATGTTACCAGGGTGGTGGTAGAGGCAGATACATTAGGGAGTTTTAAGAGACTCATAGTTACGCACATGGATGATATAAAGATGGAGGTCTTAGTGGGAGGGAAGGGGCAGATTGATCTTAGAGCAGGTTAAAATGTCACTAGAGCAGTTTGGGTTGCAGGGATAGTATTCTATGTTCTTAAAATAGGTTCAAGCTCATGTTCATTGTCATTCAAACATACACATGTATACAACTAAAAACATTGTTCCTCTGATAAATAGATCATACAGAGAGGTAGCTACACCCAAGGTGCAGGACACAGGAAACTGGGTAACAGTCAGGAAGGGGAAAGGGGTTAAGGAACCATTGCGAAATACCATGGACCATAAGACAAAGGAGCAGAATTAGGCCATCTGGCCCTTCGAGTCTGATCCGCCATTCAATCATGGCTAATCCTTTTTATTTTAACTCCTCAATCCCAGTTCCCAGCCTTCTCCCCATAACCTTTGATGCCATGTCCAAACAAGAACCTAACAATCTCTGCCTTAAATACACCCAACAACCTGGCTTCCACAGCTGCATGTGGCAACAATTTCCACAAATTCAAGACACTTTGGCTAAAGAAATTTCTCTGCATCTCTGTTTTGAAAGGGCACCCCTCCATCCTGAGGCTGTGCCCCCTCATCCTAGACTCCCCCACCATGGGAAATATCCTTTCCACATCTACTCTGTCTAGGCCTTGCAACATTCTAAAGGTTTCAATGAAATCCCCCCTCATCCTTCTGAATTCCAGTGAGTACAGACCCAGAGCCATCAAACATTCCTCTTATGATAACCCTTTCGTTCCTGGAAACATCCTTGTGAACCTCCTCTGGACCCTCTCCAATGCCAGCACATCTTTTCTAAGATGAGGGGCCCAAAGCTGTTCACAATACTCAAGGTGAGGCCTCACCAGTGCCTTATAAAGCCTTAGCATCACATCCTTGCTCTTGTATTCTAGACCTCTTGAAAAGAATGCTAACATGGCATTTGCCTTCCTCACCACCGACTTAACCTGAAAGTTAAACTTTAGGGTGTTCTGCACAAGTACTCCCAAGTCCCTTTGCATCTCAGATTTTTGGATTTTCTCCCCATTTAGAAAATAGTCTGCACATTTATTTCTACTATCAAAGTGCATATCCATGCATATTCCAACATTGTATTTCATTTGCCACTCTCTTGCCCATTCTCCTAATCTAAGTCCTTCTGCATCCTACCTGTTTCCTAAACACTACCTGCCCCTCCACTAATCTTTGAATCATCTGCAAACCTGGAAACAAAGCCATCTATTTCATCATCTAGATCATGTATATACAACATAAAAAAAGTGGTCCCAACACTGATCCCTGTGGAACGCCACTAGTCACTGTCAGATAACCAGAAAAGGATCCTTTTATTCCCATTCACTGCCTCCTACCAATCAGCCAATGCTCTAACCATGTTAATAACTTTCCTGTAATATCATGGGCTCTTAACTTGGTAAGCAGCCTCTTGTGTGGCACCTTGTCTAGGCCTTCTGAAAGTCCAAATATACAATATCCACTGCATCCGCCTTATCTATCCTACTTGTAATCTCCTCAAAGAATTCCAACAGGCAGGATTTTCCCTGAAGGAAACCATGCTGACTTTGTACTATCTTGTCTTGTGTCACCAAGTACTCCATCATCTCATCTTTAAAAACTGATTCTAACATCTTTCCAACCACTGAGGTCAGGCTAACTCGTCTATAATTTCCTTTCTACTGCATTCCTCCTTTCTTAAAGTGGAGTGACATTTGCAATTTTCCCATCCTCTGGCACCATGCCAGAGTCCAATGATTTTTGAAAGATCATTTCTAATGCCACCACTGTCTCTAACGCTACCTCGTTCAGAACCCTAGGGTGCAGTTCATTTGGTCCGGGTGACTTATGTACCTTGAGGTCTTTCAGCTTTTTGAGCACCTTCTCTCTTGTAACAGTAACTGCACCCACTTCTCTTCCTTCACACACTACAACATCAGGCATACTGCTAGTGTCTTCCACAGGGAAGACTGATGCAAAATACCCAATTAGTTCATCAGCCATCTCCTTGTGCCGCATTTTTATTTCTCCTGCTTCATTTTTTAGCAGTCCTATATCCACTCTTATTTTTCTTTTATTTTTAGCATTCTTGAAAAAACTTTTATTATCCACTTTAATACTATTTGCTAGTTTGCTTTCATATTTCATTTCCCTTCTAATGATTTTTTTAGTTGTTCTCGGTAGGTTTTTAAAAACTTCCCAGTCCTTTACCTTCCGACTAATTTTTGTATTGTTGTATGCCCTTTCTTTTGCATTTACAATAGCTTTGACTTCCCTTGTCAGCCATGGTTGTACTATTTTACCATTTGAGTAATTCTTCATTTTTGAAATACATGTGTCCTGCACCTTCCTCATTTTTCCCAGAAATGCACGCCATTGCAGCTCTGCTGATATTCCTGCCAGCAGATCCTTCCAATTTACTTTGGCCAACTCCCCTCTCATACCACTGTAATTTCCCTTACTCCACTGAAATACTGCTATATCAGACTTTACTTTCTCCCTATCAAATTTCAAGTTGCACTCAATCATATTGTGATCACTGGTTCCTAAGGGTTCTTTTACCTTAAGTTCCCTAATTGCCTCCAGTCGATTACATAACACTGAATCCAGTACAACTGATCCCCTAGTAGGTTTGATGACAAACTGATCTAAAAACCCATCCCTTTGGCATTCAACAAACTTGAGATCCATTACCAACCTGATTTTCCCAATCAGCCTGCATGTTAAAGTCTCCCATGACTGCCATAACATTGCTCTTTTGACTCGCCTTTTCTATTTCCTGTTGTAACTTGTGGTCCACCTCCCAGCCACTGTTGGGAGGCCTGTATATAACTGCCATCAATATCCTTTTACCCTTGCAGTTTCTTAACTCAGTCCCCATGGAACAACTTCCGATCCTATGTCATATCTTTCTACTGATTTGATTTCATTCTTTACCAGTAGAGCCACACCACCCCCTCAGCCTACCTTCCTCTCCCTCTGATACAGCATGTAACCTTGGACATTCAGCTCCCAACTACAACCATCCTTCAGCCATGATTCAGTGATGGCCACAACATCATACCTGGCAATCTGTAATATTGCATCAAGATCATCCATCTTATTTCTTATACTCCATGCATTCAGATACAACACTTTGAGCACCATATTTGCTATCCTTTCTCATTCTAATTCCTAATGTTTTGATATTCAGCCTGTTGGCTACAACTAAGTCCCATCACCTGCCTGCCCTTCCTGACAGTCTGACTGCACACTACCTTTATTTTTTTACCATCCATCCTATCCTGAGCCTCTTCACTCCGGTTCCCACCTCCCTGCCAAATTAGTCTAAATCCTCCCAACAACTCTAACAAACCTACCTGCGAGAATATTGGTCTCCCTCGGGTTCAGGTGCAACCCGTCTCTTTTGAACAGGTCATATTTCCCCCAGAAGATCTCCCAATGATCCAAGAAGCTGAAGCCCTGACTCCTGCACCCACTTCTCACCCATGTATTTATCTGCCACATCATCCTGTTTCTACCCTCACTGGCACATGGCACAGGCAGCAATCCAGATATTACTACCCTGGAGGTCTTGCTTCTCAGCTTTCTATCTAGCTCTCTAAATTCTCTTTTCAGGGCCTCTTTGCTTTTCTTCCTATGTCATTGGTACCAATATGTCCCAAGACATCGGGCTGCTCTCCCTCCCTCTCCAAAATGTTGTGGACGGAATCTGAGATGTTCCTGATCCTGGGAGGCAACATAACATCCAGGTGTCCCGTTCATGTCCACAGAATCTCCTGTCTGTTCCCCTCACTATCCAGTCCCCTATCACTAATGCTCCTTTCTTCTCTCTCTTTCCCTTCTGTACCACGGACCCGTGCTCAGTGCCTGTAACCCTGTCGCTGTGGCATTCTCCCGGGAGGTCATCCCCCACAAAAGTATACAAAACAATGTACTTATTTTTGAGGGGAATGGCCGCAGGTGTACTCTGCTCTAACTGCCTATTTCCGTTTATCCTGACAGTCACCCAGCTATCTGCTTGCTGCAACTTCAGGGTGACTACTTCCCTGTAACTTTGATCAATTATCTTCTCAGTCTCCTGTACAAACCGAAGATCATCCAGTTGCTGCTCCAGATCCCTAACACAATCTTCAAGGAGCTGCAGCCGGATGCACTTCATGCAGATGTATTTCCCCGGGATACTCTGGATCTCCCAGTTCTCCAACAGCTGGCACAAAGTACACACTACAGCCATTTAAATGGTGAGTAAGAGAGAATAAAGAAATCAAAAAGGAAACCTTAACAGACACATTACACAGAGCTGATGCCTATTCCAAGCAGAAGCCTCTTTTGAGCCAAACTGGTCGCTTCTACTCTTGCCACTAGCCTATTCGCGACAATGGCCACTCTGCTTATCCCTTCTGTACTTTTATTTAGTTCAGCCCCGATAGGCCCCGTACAATGGACAAACGTCTGCAAACACAAAATGCTGGTGGAACACAGCAGGCCAGGCAGCATCAATAAGGATCATGGGACGGGAGGCCTCGGGAGAAAGAAAAGGCGGGGGGAAGCACCAGAGGGAGATGGAGCATAGGCAAACAACTAAATATGTCAGGGATGGGATAAGAAGAGGAGGAGGGGCATCTCCATCTCCCTCTGGTGCTTCCCCCCCCCCACTTTTCTTTCTCCCGAGGCCTCCCGTCCCATGATCCTTTTCCCTTCTCCAGCTCTGTATCCCTTTTGCCAATCACCTTTTCAGCTCTTAGTTTCATCCCACCCCCTCCGGTCTTCTCCTATCATTTCGCATTTCCCCCTCCCCCCACTACTTTCAAATCTCTTACTATCTTTCCTTTCAGTTAGTCCTGATGAAGGGTCTCGGCCTGAAACGTCGACAGTGCTTCTCCCTATAGATGCTGCCTGGCCTGCTGTGTTCCACTAGCATTTTGTGTGTGTTGTTGTTCGAATTTCCAGCATCTGCAGATTTCCTTGTGTAAATGTCTGCAAATCTCTTTTTAAATAATTGTCACCAACCTGCAAAAAACACCTCTTCATAGAGCTCTGTCAATGCTACTGATAGGTCCCGTACAATGGACAAACATCTGCGAAGCTCTCTTATTAAATAATTGCAACCGCCCTGTGTGAAAACACCTCTTCGTAGAGCTCTGTTGACACTGCTGATAGGCCCCATACCCCTTTTGGTCACCTACCTATAGGAAAGAGGTAAATTAGGTTGAAAGGGTACCTGAAAAAAATTTACAAGGAATTTGATGGGTCTGGAGGACCCGAGTCATATGGAAGGATTGAATAGGTTAGTATTCATTAATACAAAGAGTATCATGAGCAAGGTGGATGAACTTAGAGCGTAGATCAATACGTGGACTATGATGTTGTGGCCATTACAGAGACTTGAATGACTCAGAGTCAGGAATGGCTGCTGAATGGGCCAGGTTTTAGATGTTTCAAAAAGGACAGGGAGGGAGGCAAAAGAGGTTGGGGAGTGGCACTGCTAATCAGGGGTAGTATCATGGCTGCAGAAAGAAGTCATGGAGGGATATGCTACTGAGTCATTGTGGGTGGAAATCAGAAACAGGAAGGGGGCAATAATTCTACTGGATGTTTTTTTGTAGACCCCACAATAGTAACAGAGACATTGAGGAGCAGATAGAGAGGCAGATTCTGGAACAGTGCAATAATAATAGGGTTGCTGTGATGGGTGATTTTAACTTTCCTAATATTGACTGGCATCTCCTTAGAGCAAGAGGTTTAGATGGGATGGAGTTTGTTAGGTGTGTTCAGGATGGTTTCCTGATGCAATATGTAGATAAGTCAACTAGTGGAGCGGCTGTACTTGATCTGGTATTGGGAGGAGGTAGTGGAGATAATTAATGAATGAAAAGACATTGGCAGTTGTGGGATGTCTTAAAGCGCACTGAAATGCTTGAGTCTATAGAGTCTATATGGAGCTTTTGAAAGGTCTAAAGTCACCAGTACTGGAAAAGATATACCCCAGGCTACTGTGGAAAGTGAGGGAGGAGATTGCTGAGCCTCTGGCGATGATCTTTGCATCATCAATAGGGACAGGAGAAGAACTGGAAGACTGGAAGGTTGCAAACATTGTTTGCTTGTTCAAGAAAGGGAGTAGAGATAACCCAGGAAATTATAGACCAGTGGTAGGCAAGTTGTTGGAGAAGATCTTGAGAGGCAGGATTTTGAGCATTTGGAGAGACATAATGGATCATAATGAATTATGAATTAATCATAAGAGATCATTAATGGAGAATGTGTGGAGCAGGTTAAGACCTACAAGTATCTGGGAGTGCAGTTAGACGAGAAGCTAGACTGGACTGCCAACACAGATGCCTTGTGCAGGAAGGCACAGAGTCGACTGTACTTCCTTAGAAGGTTGGCGTCATTCAATGTTTGTAGTGAGATGCTGAGATGTTCTATAGGTCAGTTGTGGAGAGCGCCCTCTTCTTTGTGGTGGCGTGTTGGGGAGGCAGCATTAAGAAGAGGGATGCCTCACGTCTTAATAAGCTGGTAAGGAAGGCGGGCTCTGTCGTGGGCACAGAACTGGAGAGTATGACATCGGTAGCAGAGCAAAGGGCGCTGAGTAGGCTACGGTCAATCATGGAAAACCCTGAACATCCTCTGCATAGCACCATCCAGAGACAGAGAAGCAGCTTCAGTGACAGGTTGCTATCGATGCAATGCTCCTCAGACAGGATGAAGAGATCAATACTCCCCAATGCCATTCGGCTTTACAATTCAACTGCCAGGGGTAAGATATGTTAAAGTGCCAGGGTTAGGACTGAGCTTAAGTTACCATTCAATGTATTTTAGTAAACTATTTAAGAACTTTTTAAAAGCTATTTATTAATGCTTTTTGAGAGGGTGATTTTAGATGCATATCATATTTATACTGAGTTAAGTATTGTATGTAATTAGTTTTGCTACAATAAGTGTATGGGACATTGGAAAAAATGTTGAATTTCCCCATGGGGATGAATAAAGTATCTATCTATCTATCTCTATCTATCTAATCTGATTAGGGATAGTCAGCATGGCTTTGTCAAGGGCAGGACATGCCTTACAAACCTGATTGAATTCTTTGAGGATGTAACAAAAGATATTGATGAAGGTAGAGCAGTGAATGTAGTGTATATGGGAAGACAGAAAGTCATATTACTGGCAAGACTCTTGGTATTGTGAAGGATCAGTGAGATCTTGGGGTCCATGTCCATGGGACACTCAAAGGTACTGCGCAGGTTGATAGTGTTGTTAAGAAGGCATATGGTGTGTTGGCCTTCATCAATCATGGAATCGAGTTCAAGAGCTGAGAGGTAATGTTACAGATATATAAGACCTTAGTTAGATCCCATTTGGAGTATTGTGTTCAGTTCTGGGCACCTCATTACAGGAAGGAATGTGCATGCTATAGAAAGAGTGCAGAGGAGATTTACAAAGATGTTGCCCCGATTGTAGATCATGCTTTATGAGAATGGGTTGAGTGAACTTGGCCTTTTCTCCTTGGAGCGACACAGGATGAGAGGTGACCTGATAGAGGTGTATAGATGATAAGAGGCATTGATCATGTGGATAGTCAGAGGCTTTTTCCCAAGGCTGAAATGGCTAACATGAGGGGGCATAGTTTTAAGGTGATTGGTAGGTATAAAGGGGATGTCAGAGTTCAGTTTTTCACACAGAGAGTGGTGGGTGTGTGGAATGCACTGCCAGAGAAGGTGGTAGAGGCAAATACAATAGGGTCTTTTCAGAGACTCTTAGATAGGTACATGGAGCTTAGACAAATAGAGGGCTATGCGGTAGGAGATTTCTATGTATCTTCTAGAGCAGATTTCATGGTCAACGCAACATTGTGGGCTGAAGGACCTATAATGTGCTGTAGATTATCTATGTTCTATGTTCATTCCTTGGAATGTAGAAGATTGAGAGGAGATCTGATAGGTGTATACAAAATTATGAGGCGTATAGATAGGGTAAATGCAAGTAGGCTTTATCCACTGAGGTTGGGTGGGACTACAACCAGAGGTCATGGGCTGAGAGTGAAAGGTAAGAATTTTAAGAGAAACATGGGAGGAATCTTCATCACTCCAAGGATCATGGGAGTGTAGATTGAGCTGCCAGTACAATTGGTGCATGCGAGCTTGATTTCAACATTTAGGACAAGCTTGGATAGGTACATGAATGGCAGGTGTATGGAGAGCTATATTCCTGGTGCAGGTCGATGGGAGTAGGCAGTTTAAATGATTTCAAGATGGACTAGATGGGCTGAAGGGCATTCTTCTGTGCTATACTTCTCTATGTCTCTGGGGCCTAGGTACAAAACACAGTATATATAGTCACACACTGCACATTTAGTTACGATACAGCACACATACTCACAAAATAATATTAGCTCAAGTCCCTGAGTGGCATAGCCTGAAGATTGACAGGTTGACAAGAAGTGCAAAGTACATCTCTATGTAAGACAGGATAAAGTCCCTGCCACTATTATAATGCAGCTAGCAGTAGTGTAAATATGTGAAACAGCAGCAGTAAAAGATGAGAAGTGACCAGTCCAGGATGAGAGTGCATCTGTAAGCTGGGGAGGGGGGAGGGCAGGGGGATATGTGTGCTGGATGGCAGCAAGGTGTTAGAAGTCTAACGTCTTGTGAGAAGAAACTGCTGCCACAACTGTTAGCTGGATAACAGACGCAATAACTGTTCCTCAACCTGGTTGTGTGAGACCTGAGGATCCTGTAGCTTGTTCCTGATGGCAGCAGTGAGAAGAGAGCATGACCTGGGTGATGTAGGTCGTTGATGTTCAATGCAACTTTCTTGCAACAACACTCAATGTAGATGTGCTCAATGGTGGGGAGGGCTTTACCTGTGTGGACTGGGCCGTATCCAATACTTGTAGGATTTTCCATTCAAGGGCAATGGTGTTTCCATACCAGGCTGTGATGCAACCAATTAATATACTCTTCACCACACAACTATAGAAGTTTGTCAAAGTTTTAAATGTCATGCCAAATCTTCACCAACTCCTAAAGGAGTACTGGCGCTGCTGTGCTTTCCTCATAAATGCACTACCTTGCTGTGTCCAGGACAGGTCGTCGGAAATGATACCACCAAGGAATTTTAAGTTGCTGACTCTCTCTACCTTTGATCCTCCAATGAGGACTGGCTCATGGATCTCTGGGTTCCTGCTCCTGAAGTCAGCTTGTTGGTCTTGCTGACGTTGTTGTGACACCACTCGGTTAGATTTTCAATCTTCCTACGATATGCTGATTCGTCACCACCATTGATTGGGCCTAGACAGACCTAGACAAAGTCTTGAAGCTTATTCAGGAAACTTGAATATGCTATTGGCGTCATAAGTATAAAGTGAGCAGAGCAGGGGTCTAAGCACACAGCCTTGTGGTGAACCTGTGCTGACGGAGATTGTGGAAGAGATGTTGCTACCAGTCTGAACTTACAGGGGTCTGCAAGTGATAAAACCAAGGATCCAACTGCATAAGGAGGTATTGAGACCAAGGTCTTGAAGCTTATTGGTTGGTTCTGAGGCGATGATAGAATTGTGTGCCGAGCTGTAGTTACCATTGTATTCGGTGATGCAGCTGGTCAGGGCACTCGTGATGATGCTCTGGTAGAACGTGTTGACAAAGGGAAGGGGGTGCCTTGCTTACCTCAGTCTCCTCAGGAAATGGAGGTGCTGCTGTGTTCCCTTGGCTGAAGTGATGGTGTGAGGGACTAGGTGAGATTGTCAGAATTATCCACGCCAAGAAATTTGGTGCTCCTGACACTCTCCATGGAGATGCCATTGATGTGCAGTGGGGAAATGTGTGCCAGCACCTTTCTGAAGTCCACATCATCTTTTTAGTTTTGTCCACGTTAAGATTCTGGCTTTTACGTTTGCAGCACAAGGAACAGTATGCTGTTTCAAGATTCAAGATTGTTTAATGTAATTTCCACTACACAACGTAAAGGAGAACGAAATAGATCTAATGCAGCAAATAAAATACACTAACAAATAGACAAAATAATACAAAAAATAAATACATAAAATAGCTTATATACATATTTTGATTATGTGTACTGTACATAAAGTGATGCTAGGCACAGGAGTATCTGTACATAAGGTGATTCTGACAGGAAACAATAAAGTAGTGGTGCAGAATGTTGTGGTGCTGGGGGTAAATGGGTGGTGTTGATCAGTCTTACTGCTTGGGAAAAGTACTGTAACTGTTTTTGAGTCTGGTGGTTCTGGCATGGATGCTACGTAGCCTCCTCCTTGATGGGAGTGGGACCAATAGTCTATGTGAGTGTGGGTGGGATTCATCATATGTTTTTGATGGGATCAACCACTGGTGTGTCATCAGCAAACTTAACCCAGGCAACCTGTTCATATTTTATACCTTCTCAGTATGGCCCGGGGTAATTTTGACCCGGCCCAAGAATCCACTCATAACAAGTGTCTATACCAAATTTTGAACTGCAGATCTGTTTAGAATGTATAAATAGCCTATCTGACATTAATAAATGGGTGATTAATCTTTAATTAATGTTTCAGAGATCTAAAATCTATTTGAATAGATATGGGTCAAATTTGACCCGGAACAGCCTCAATGTAGAAAAATTTGTAGCGCCTGTACAGAAGTATAAAATTTTTAAATATTTTCATTTTTGTGCATTTTGGGTCACTTTAGGAAAACTCATCAAATTTCAGCTAAAAAAAATGCCTTTAGGGTATTTTTACGGCTGTCAAATGTCAAGATGGGTCAAATTTGACCCGAACTGTATGTAAGGGTTAATGATGTGGTTTGAAGTGGATTTGGCAGTACAGTCGTGCACTAGAATTGTGAATAGGAGCAGGCTGAGCACGCAGCCCGGGAGTGTGCTAGTCTTCAGCGTGATGAAGCTAGAGATGTCACTGCCAATATGGACTGTCTGTGGTCTTTTCATCAGGAAATGCAAGACACAGTTACAGAGGGAGGGTTTGAGACTCAACAAGGACAGCTTTCCCACCAGCCTCAGAGGGATGATTATATTGAAAGCAGAAGTGAAGCCAATGAACAGCATTCTGAAATAGAAGTTAAAGAAGTTAAAGAGTGGAAGTTATGGCACCGTCAGTGGACCTTTCTGGGCAATATGCAAATTGATAGGGGTCCAGTGAGGTGGGAAGGCTGAATTGAAGCAATTCATGACCAGACTATCTATAGTCCACGCCTGATGAAAGATTATTGATCTGAAACATTAACTCTGTTTCGATCTCTATGCATGTTGCCTGTCCAACTGAGTATCTTTTGTTTTGAAAGATTATGTCCAATTACTTCTCCTCTTTTTGTATAATTTTTGTAAACTCTCCAAACAACAGTTTTACATACCAACAATGACTAAAATTGGTAATCAATGCTGTGGATATTTCTAATTTTGTATCCAACATCAATTGATGATTCATTTACTAATCTTTGCACACAGTTTTAGCATAGAAGTGGGAGCTTGGACTCACCATGTCCATGCCGACTGTCATTGTTGTGTATTTAATGTTTCAGTAGTGTTTAAGTAATATTATAAATATATTATTTATTAAGCAATCTTATTCATTTATTACTTTGTTCCAGGTTATATGTAAAAATAAGACAATTGCATACATCGCGATGCTACCAAGCGATACACATAAAGAAAATCACAAACTTAGGCTCACATTTCGGTCTCCTGTTTCTTCCTTTGAAATAGTTTAATGTTTTGAAGTTACAAAACATTAGAATGGTGAAGAGGTATTTTTAAATGTACCCAGGATGGCTATTGACCTGTTGAAGTGCAGCAAGATGTTCAAACTAAAAATGCAGCAAGGAATGGTGAGTAAAAAGTGCAGCCCAGCATGAGCAGAGACAGTTGAGTTTGAAGAGAAAGCAGTACAGCACATGTTGTTTGGAAGGGAAGACACAATAGGGTACCAGTTTTGCTGAATGTTTTGGGTTTAAAGACATACAGTTTGCTTTGAGGGTTGAATGGTCCAACCAAACCAGCCACAATGAGCATTTAGAATTGAAGCCATTGTTGATTGCAAAACTGTTTAGGTTTCATAAGCGGAATCAAAAGGAAGGGGAGTCCATTTCAGCTTACGTGGCTGAGTTGAAGAGATTGTCTGAGCATTGTCAGTTCAATGATGGGCTTAATGATGCACAGAGATCATTTGACCATAAGATATAGGAACCGAATTAGGCCATTTTGCCCATTGAGTCTGCCCTGCCATTTCATCATGGCTGATCCATTATTCTTCTCTGTCCTAGTCTCCTGGCTTCTCCCCCATATCCCATCATGCCTTGACCAAACGAGAATCTATCAACCTCTTCCTTAAGTATTCGTTAAGGCGTGGGCTCCACGGCCGCCTGTGGCAATGAATTCCACAGATTCACCACTCTCAGCTAAAGAAATTCCTCCTCATCTCCATTCTAAAAGGATGTCCCTCTATTCTAAGGCAGTATCCTCTGGTCTTAGACTCTCCCACCATAAGAATCATCCTCTTCACATCCACTCTATTGAGCCCTTTCACCGATTGATAGGTTTCAATTAGGTTACCCCTCATTCTTCTAAATTCCAGTGAATACAAACCCAGAGCCATGAAAAGCTCCTCATATGACATGCCATTCAATCCTAGAATCATTTTTGTGAGCAATCTTTAAACCCTCTCCAGATTCAGCACATCCTTTCTAAGATAAAGACCTCAAAACTGCTCACAATATGCCAAGTGATGTCTCTCCAGTGCTTTATAATGCCACAACATTACATCTTTGCTGTTATATTCTTGGCTTCTTGAAATGAATGCTAACATCGTATTTGCCTTTCTTGCAACAGACTGAACCTGCAAATTAACCTTTAGGGAATCTTGCACAAGTACTCCCAAGTCCCTTTGCGCCTCAGATTTTTGAATTTTTTTTCCACTTAGGAAATAATCTGCCCTTTCATTTCTTCTACCGAAGTGCATGACCATACACTTCCCGACACTGTATTCCATCTGCCAATTCTTTGTCCATTCTCCTAATCAGGCTAAGTCTTTCTGCAGCCTTTCTGCTTCCTCAACACCACCTGCCCCTGCACCTATCTTTGATTCATCCACAAACTTGGCCTTAAAGCCATCAACTTCATCATCCAAATCATTGACAATCAACGTAAAATAAGTGGTGCCAACATAAACCCCTGTGGAACACCAGTAGTCATCAGCAGCCAATCTGAAAAGTGTCCCTTTATTCCCACTCTTGGCCTCCTGCCAATCAGCCAATGCTCTATCCATGCTAGAATCTTTCTGGTAATACCCTGGGTCCTTAACGTGCTAAGCAGCTTCATGTGTGGCACCTTGTCAGAGGCCTACTTAAAATTCAAGTACACAACATAAACCGAATCTCGTTTATCTATCCTGGTTGTTATTTCTTCAAAGAGTTTCAACAAATTTGTCAGGCAAGATTTTCCTTGAGGAAACCATGGCCTATTATCATTTGCCTCCAAATTCTCTGAAACCACATCCTTAACAACTGATTCCAAAATCTTCCCAAAGACTGAGGTCAGACTACTGGTCTATAATTTCTTGTCTTTCTCCCTTTTTGAAGAATGGAGTGATATTTTCAATTTTCCAGTCTTCTGGAACCATTCTGGAATCTATTGATTATTGAAAGATCATAACTAATGCTTCCAGAATCTCTTCAACCATCTCTTTTGGAACCTTGGGGTGTATACCATCTGATCCTGGTGACTTCCGGTATCTACCTGCAGACCTTTCAGTTTCTCAAGAACTTTCTCCCTAATAATGGCAACTTCACACACTTCTGAACACTGACACTCTGGAAATCCATCATACTGCCAGTGTCATCCACAGTGAAGACTGATGCAAAATACTTATTCAGTTTGTCCTTCATTTCCTTGCCCCCATTACTAACTCTCCAGAATTGTCTTCCAAAGGTCATATATCCATTCTCACCTCTCACATACACTTTATGTATCTGAAGAAACTTTTGGTATAATCTTTAATATTCTTGCCCAGCTTACTTTCATATTCCATCTTTACCTTCCTAATGTCTGTTTCAGTTGTCTTCTGTTGGTTTTGGAAGGATTCCCAATCCTCTAACTTCCCACCAACTTTTGCTCTGCTATATGCCCTCTCTTTGGCTTTTATGTTGGCTTTGACTTCACTTGTTAGCCACGGTTATGTCATCTTGCTTTTAAAATACTTCTTCCTTATTATGATTTATAAATCCTGTGCTTTCCGAATTGCTTCCAGAAATTCCAGCCATTCCTGCTTTGCCATCATCCCTGTCAGTGTTCTTTCCCAAACAATTTTGGCAAAGCTCTCTCATTCCTCTGTAATTCCCTTTACTCCATGTAATACTGATCCATCTGACATTAGCTTATCTTTCTCAAATTTCAGGGTGAATGTGATCATATTAAGATCACTTTCCCATAATGATTCTTTTACCTTAAGCTCTTCAATCAATACGGTTTCAGTGCAAAACACCCAATCCAGAATAACTGGTCCCCTCATGGGTTCAACCACGGGCTGCTCTAAAAAGCCATCTCATAGGCATTCTAGAAATTCTTCCTCTTGTGATCCAGCACCAATCTGAATTTCCCAACTTACCTGCATATTAAAATCTCCCATGACAATTGCAACACTGCCCTTTTGGCATGCATTTTCTATTTCTCATTTTAATTTGTAGACACATCCTTACTACTGTTTGTGGGGCTGGATATACAGTAACTCCCATCAGTGACTTTTTACCCTTGCTGTACCTTAGCTCTACCCACAATGATTCAACACCTTCCGACCTCATTCTAATGATGTGATTTCACTTTTTACCAAGAGTCATGACCCCCCTTCTGCCTACCTGCCTATCCTTTCAATACACTGTGTATCATTGGACGTTAAGCTCCTAGCGATAATCTTCATTCACCCATGATTCAGTGTGCCTTCAATATCATACATGCCAATCTTCAACTGTGCTATCTTCATCTATTTCACTCCATACGCAGCACACATTCAAATATAACACCTTCAGTCCTATTTTCACCCTTCTTGATTTTGTCTGCCCTTTAATTGCAACTCATCCTGTTGACTGCAATTTTGCCCCATCATCAGCCTCTCCTTGCTAGGAGTCTCATTACAGATTGCCTTTTTTTGTAAACCAACTTCCTCATCCTCAGCCCTGTCACTCCATCTCCCATCCCCTTGCTCACAAGGATATTGGACCCCATCTGGTTTAGGTGCAACCAGTTCCATTTGTACAGGTCATACCTTCTCCAGAAGAGATCCCAATGATCCATAAATTTGCACCCTTGCCTCCTGCATCAGTTCCTCAGTCACACTGTCTCCTGCCAAATCATTCTATTCTTACCCTCTATTGTATGTGGCACAGGCAGCAATCCAAAGCTGTCTACACTGGAGGTCCTGTTTTTCAGCTTTCTATCTAACTCCCTAAAATCTCTCTTCAGGACCTCCTCACCTTGTTTATTTATGTCTTTGGTGCCAATATGTACTAAGGCTTCGGGCCCTCACCGAGCCCCTGAGAATGCCATGGAGCCAATCTGAGACATTCCCGAACCTAGCACCAGGGAGGCAACATACCATCCGGGTGTCTATTACACCCACAGATTCTCGTCTCTGTTCCTCTGACTATGGAATCTCCTATCAACACTGCAGTCCTCTTCATCTCTCTGCTCTTCTGAGCCACAGCACCAGAGTCAGCGACAGAGACTCGATTACTGTGGCTCTGCCCTGGTAGGTTGTCCCCCCTCTACACTATCTGAAGATATATATTTATTAGTAAGGGGAATGGCCACAGGTGAACTCCGCACTGGGTGTGCATTTCCCCTCCTTCTCCTGACAGTCACCCAGTTACCTGTCTCCTGCAATGTAAAGGTGACCCCCCACCTCCCTGCAGCTTCTCTCTATCTCCTCCTCGTATGAGTTGAAGGACATTAAGCTGCAGTGACATTTTCTTAATAGGTTTCCTCAGGAATGTGTTTATTCAGGAGACTGGAAGTCTCTCAGACTTCCCACATCCCACACAGAGTATAAAATACTGCCCCGGAGCCATTCTCACTACACTGCTATGCCCGAGCAGACAGAAATGAAGAAATAAGAACAAAAATAGAAAGTTGCCAGATACTTTACCTTACCCTCGCCTGATGAGTCAAAGCTACTCTAAAGACTGGCTGCTTGCACCTGTGTTACTTTCATTTGCCCTTCCTAATGAAACCCTCTTTGTGAATGGTTGCTGCACAACTGATCGACAGACGACTGGAGATCGGAGGATCGGAGGATCAGCCGTTGTAGGTAGGCCGAGACTCTCGGACCTACCTGGAGAGTACCTGAGGAGGAAGGTAAAGCTGCATAAGTGCGGGTGATGTCAGCGGCGAGCGCGGGCTTTAAAAAGCGGCCCACTTTCAGGAGCGGGCAGCGGAGTGCGCAGGAGCAGAGTGCTGGGCTTTGGCTCAGCGGGCTTCGGCGCAAGAGGACTTCAGCAAGAAGCCTGCTTTTCATTTATTCTGACTAATCTGGGATCAGGTAATGGGAGAGACAGTTAGAGCAGTGGTGTGCTCCGTATGCAGTATGTGGGAGGTCAGGGTCAACACAGTTTTCCCTGATGACCACACCTGCAAAAGGTGCATCTAGCTGCAGCTCCTATCAGACCGAGTTAGGGAATTGGAGCAGGAGCTGGATGAACTACGGATCATTCGGGTGGCAGAGGCAGAGATAGATAAGAGTTATCGGGAGGTAGTCACACCGAAAAGACAGGAGGTAGGCAAATGGGTGACAGTCAAGAGAGGCAGGGGGAGCAGACAGAGAGAGAAGAGCACCCCTGTGGCCGTTCCCATCAAAAATAAGTATACCGTTTTGGATACTGTTGGTGGGGATGACCTACCAGGAACAAGCTGCAGTGGTCCTGTCTCTGGCACTGAGGTTGGACCCTCAACTAGGAAGGGGAGGAGGGAAGAGAAGAGAGCGGTATTGATAGGGGATTCTATAGTCAGGGGGGCGGATAGGAGATTTTGTGGGGAAGATTGGGAGTCTCGGATGGTATGTTGCTTCCCTGGTGCCGTGGTCCGAGACATCTCAGATCGGGTGCAGGTTATTCTCAAGAGGGAGGGCAAGAATCCAGATGTTGTGGTCCATGTAGGGACCAATGACATGGGTAGGATGAGTGAGGGGGTCCTGCGTAGGGAGTTCAGGGAGATAGGTGTGAAGCTGAAGAGCAGGACCTCCAGGGTAGCAATCTCAGGATTGCTACCTGTTCCACGTGCGAGTGAGGCAAGGAACAGAAAGATTATAAAGTTTAATATGTGGCTGAGAGGATGGTGCAGGAGGGAGGGCTTCAGGTTTGTAGATAATTGGGCTTTGTTCCAGGGAAGGTGGGATCTGTTCCGAAGGGACGGTTTACACCTGAACTGGAGCGGTACTAACATTCTTGCAGGAAAGTTTGCTAATGCTGCTCAGGGGAGGGGGGGGGGGGGTTAAACTAAATTTGCAGGGGGCAGGGATCCAGAATGTGAGAGAGGATAGCGAGATGAAGAATAAAGGACAGGTGGGGACTACACAGTTCCGGAATATTAAGTGTGTAGTAGAGAAAGGTGAGGCAAAACAAGTGATAAGGAGGACACATGTACAGAGGGATGGTCTGACAGAACATGGAGTTAAATGTGTTGAAAGAATAAGTAAATTTAGGAAGGACAACAAAATTCTAGGGGCGTATAGCCTGATGGGAGTTCGGGGAGCTGGGTTAAGCACTATAGGCAGCGATTCAAACAGAGAGAGGAGAAATGGGCTAAAAATTCTATATCTGAATGCATGAAATGTCAGAAATAAGGCAGATGAGCTTGAAGCTCAGGTGTGAATGGGTAACTATGATGTTGTTGGGATAACGGAGACATGGCTGCAGGGAGATCAGACCTGGGAAATTAATGTACAAGGGTATACGTGCTATCGTAGGGACAGAAATGTGGGGTAGCCCTGTTGGTGAGGAATGAGATTCAGTCCTTTGCAAGGGGGGACATAGGGTCCAGAGAAGTAGAGTCTGTGTGGATAGAACTGAGGAATAGTAAGGGCAAAAGGACCCAAATGGGTGTTGTCTACAGGCCACCAAACAGTAGCATGGATATTGGGTGCAAGTTGAATAGGGAGTTAACATTGGCATGTGACAAAGGTAATGTCACAGTAGTTATGGGGGATTTCAACATGCAGGTGAACTGGGAGAATCAGGTTGGTGCTGGACCACAGGATAGGGAGTTTGTAGAGTGCCTATGGGATGCATTCTTGGAACAGCTTGTACGAGAGCCGACCAGGGACAAGACTTTTCTGGATTTAGTGTTATGTAATGAACAGGATTTGATAAGCGATCTTGCAGTAAAGGAGCCATTAGGAAGTAGTGATCATAATATGATAAGTTTTTATCTGCAATTTGAGAAGGATAAGGGCAGCTCAGAGGTGTCAGTGTTGCAGTTGAACAGGGGAAACTATGGAGCCATGAGGGAGGAGCTGGCCAAAGTTGACTGGATGGATAGCCTAGCAGAAAAGACAGTCGAACAGCAATGGCAGGTATTCTTGGGAATAATGCACAAGGTGCAAAATCAGTTCATCCCCCAGAGAAGGAAGGATTCAAAGGGGGGAAAGGGGCCACAGTGGTTGACAAAGGAAGTCAGAGATTGCATAGCATTATAAAAAAGGAAGTATGACAGAGCTAAGGTGAGTGGGAGGACAGATGATTGGGAAGTTTTTAAGGAACAACAGAACTTAACTAAAAAGGCAATACAGGGAGAAAAAATGAGGTACGAACACAAGCTAGCCAGGAATGTAAAGGAAGATAGCAAAAGCTTTTTTAGGTATGTGAAGAGAAAGAAGATAGTTAAGAACAATGTTGGGCCCTTGAAGAATGAATTGGGTTAAATTGTTATGGGAAACAGAGAAATGGCAGAAGAATTTAATGAGTACATTAGATCTGTTTTCACTAAGGAAGACACAAGCAATCTCCCAGATGTATGGATGGGCCAAGGACATAGTGTAACAGAGGAAATGAAACAGATTGACATTAGGAAGGAAACGGTGATGAGTATACTGATGGGACTGAAGGCTGACAAATCCCCAGGTCCAGATGGTCTGCATCCTAGGGTACTAAAGGAAGTGGCCCTGGAAATTGCGGATGCATTGGTAATCATTTTCCAATGTTCCTTAGATTCAGGATTAGTTCCTGAGGATTGGAGAATGGTTAATGTTATCCCACTTTTTAAGAAAGGAGGGAGGGAGAAAACAGAGAACTATCGACCTGTCAGCCTGACATCGGTGGTGGGGAAGATGCTAGAGTCCATTATTAAGGATGAAATAGTGGGATATTTAGATAGCAGTGATAGGATTGGGCCGAGCCAGCATGGATTTACCAAGGGTAAATCATGCTTGACTAATCTGTTGGAGTTTTTCGAGGATGTAACCAGGAAGTTAGACGGGGGAGATCCAGTGGATGTAGTGTACTTCGATTTTCAGAAGGCATTTGATAAGGTCCCACATAGGATACTGGTGGGTAAAATCAAAGCTCAGGGCATCGGGGGGAAGACATTGACATGGATAGAAAACTGGTTGGCAGATAGAAAGCAAAGGGTAGCGGTGAATGGGTGTTTCTCAGAATGGCAGGTGGTGACTAGTGAGGTGCCACAGGGCTCGGTATTGGGACCACAGCTGTTTACAATTTATGTCAACGATTTAGATGAAGGCATTGAGAATAACATCAGCAAATTTGCTGATGATACTAAGCTGGGTGGCAGTGTGACATGTGATGAGGATGTTAGGAGAATTCAGGGTGACTTGGATAGGCTGGGTGAGTGGGCAGATACTTGGCAGATGACGTTTAATGTGAATAAATGTGAGGTTATCCATTTTGGGAGTGAGAACAGGAAGGCAGATTATTATCTGAATGGTGTAGAGTTAGGTAAGGGAGAAATACAAAGAGATCTAGGAGTCCTTGTTCATCAGTCACTGAAGGTGAATGAGCAAGTGCAGCAGGCAGTGAAGAAGGCTAATGGAATGTTGGCCTTTATTACAAAGGGAATTGAGTACAAGAGCAAGGAAATCCTCTTGCATTTGTACAGAGCCCTGGTGAGACCACACCTGGAGTACTGTGTACAGTTTTGTTCTCCAGGGTTAAGGAAGGACATCCTGGCTGTAGATGAAGTGCAGCGTAGATTCACGAGGTTAATTCCTGGGATGTCCGGACTGTCTTACGCAGAGAGGTTAGAGAGACTGGGCTTGTACGTGCTGGAATTAAGGAGATTGAGAGGGGATCTGATTGAAACATATAAGATTATTAAGGGATTGGACAAGATAGAGGCAGGAAATATGTTCCAGATGCTGGGAGAGTCCAGTACCAGAGGGCATAGTTTGAGAATAAGGGGTAGGTCATTTAGGACAGAGTTAAGGAAAAACCTTCTCCCAGAGAGTTGTGGGGGTCTGGAATGCACTGCCTCGGAAGGTAATGGAGGCCAATTCTCTGGATGCTTTCAAGAAGGAGCTAGATAGGTATCTCATGGATAGCAGAATCAAGGGATATGGGGACAAGGCAGGAACCGGGTATTGATAGTAGATGATCAGCCATGATCTCAAAATGGCAGCGCAGGCTCGAAGGGCGGAATGGTCTACTTCTGCACCTATTGTCTATTGACTTAGAGAAGCTGCCGTGAAGCTCTGCCTTTCAAGTCTTGATCGCAGACCTAATTGAAAATGTAGCTCTTTTTAACGCACTCCCTCTCTGCTGATTGGTCGCTGTTTAGTTTGTGGAGTCTTACAAGAAAGCATTCAAAAACAGCTCTTAACTGAAGCACAACTTACTTTTAAAAGGGCAGTTGAAATTGCTGTATTAAAGGAAACACCAGACAGAGGTGCAAATGAGTTGCAGTCAGGAATGAAAGTGAGTGTGAACAAAATTACAATGTCTGAGCAGTAACTGGCCTGGCCAAGTAAATTACGTTACCATGTGGCAGGGGCTCATGTACAGCAAATCAATGCAGATTCAAAGGCAAAACTTGTAGAAAATGCAATAAAGTAGGAGGCAAACAAAGAATTTGTCGGGCAGACAAAGATAAATGGATCACACAGAGAAGAGATTAAAAAGTCAAGTTGCAGTTTCAAAAATCTGCATGCTATTGATGAAAAATCTGATAAGAGTGACACAGGGCTAGTTAGCCTTAAGATTTACAAAGTGAAAGCTAACAATAGACAAGCAATATGGCTTTCACAAGAAGTGAATGACAAATTATTTAAAATGGAATTGGGCACTGGCTCAGCTGTTTCAATCATTCCACAAAAAGAGTTTGAATGGATTTCAAAGATCCTAAACTGAAGCCTGCAGATTTCAAACTACGAATTTATACCGGAGAAAAGAGATCTCCCGTAGGAATGACTTTTGTGACAGCGAAATACAACAACCAACAAGCCACTTTGATCCTGTATGTGGTTAACAAAAAGGAGGGCCAGCATTGTGGAGACATGATTGGCTGAGACATCTACAACTTCATTGGAGATCCAGTCATCATTTGTGTGCCACATTCTCTGCAATAGAGTCAACTGAAAGTGAATTAGGAAAGGTACTGGATGATGCCACATCTGTCTCTATGCAGTACACCATGAACCATTCTCCAACAGCGGGCAAACAGGCAGTTTTGCCAACCTCGGTGCTGCTGGTTGGAAAGCATATTGGACCAAGGAAGGACCACATTGCTCAGAGGAATCATGAAATGATGAAATCATTTTTAAAACAGATTTTGTAGGCAACATATCTGTGAAAGCTTCTGTCTAGTTGATCAGGTAGTTACTTGCAAAATGTGGCTTAGTTTTAAGCTAGAAGAGAGTTCAAGGAGCTTCAGGAAAGTTGCAAGCTTTCTGCTTTTGTGAGTGTAAAGAAGCAGAATCTACTCTGCGTGCATTAACGTTATTGCATGAACTTCAAGCGGGAGACAAAAAGCTGCTTTTAAAAGTAGATGCAAAGATGAAAACCCAGCTGGACGAAGGAAAGGCCAAAAAGAAAGGAGTCAATGGAGATACGAAAACAACAGTTTCTTCAGATGATTGTGTGGATGTGGAAACCAAGAGGAGAGAACTGGTCGTAGAGGGAGCAATTGACGGATTAATAAGAGAATATGCCAGTGAACAAAATGCACATTCCCAAGATTAAGATGCACAAACTAGAAGGTAAGAAAATGAAAAGAAAGGTGTCCAGAGCTGTCAGAACAACTTCATGCAGTTTCAGAGTCAACTCCTACAATCTCCCCAGAACCTGAGATTGTTTCATAGCCACAGGTTTCTCCTGCCAAGCAGAATGATCCCCTTTTCCCTTTGTCAGGAAAAATGTTATCAACATTTCTTACAACAGTAAGGAATCTTCCACAGTGATTAAATCTCTAGGCCTGAATGGGACAATTTAATATTTACTATGCTATGCATGTCTGTATATAGTAATTGTATTATAATGTATACAGTGTGTATATAGTTGAGATGCATTCTCTATTGAGTTGGAGTTTATAGCTAAGCAGGGAGGAATGTTGATTATTTAATATTTCAATAACACTTGAGTAATACTGTAAATATGTTGATGATTAAGCATTCTTGTTCATTTAAATAATTCATTGTATGTAAAAGCTAAGTGAATTGTATACGTCATGACATTACCACGTGATTCGTGCACACCTTGCTTAAAGTGAAGCATGAAGTTAGACTCACATTTCGGACTCGGATGTCTTCCTTTGAATTAGTTTAATGTTAAGTTACAAAGCAAACAGTCATGCCTATCCATACCATCCCCAACTGCCTGCATTAACTCTCAGTCGCTCTATGCCTTACAAGTAGCTGTCCAGATGCATCTGATGTGATGTTACTATTCCAGTCTCCATCACTTCCACTGGAAGCTCATTCTAGAAATCCACCACAATTTATGTTAAAAAAATTGACCCTTCAGATCCCCTTCAAACCTCCTCTCTCACACGTTAAACCTATGTCACCAGTAATAGCCACCCCTACCACGGGAAACAAATGTTGACTATTCTATCTCTGTCTCTCATAATTATAAATATCTTCATCATGTCAGTTCTCAACCTTGTTTATTGACCCAATCTATCTAATACCTGCTTATAACCAATGCAGGTAACACCCTTGTGACTATTTCCTGCATCCTCACTAACATGATCACATCTTCTCTGTGCTCTAGAAACTAGAACTGCACTCAATATTATTAATGCAGCCAGGCTGACATTTTGTACAGCTGTAACTTAACCTTCCAGCCTCATACCTCACCTGGTGAAGGCAAGCATGCCATATGTCTTCTTCATCACCCTAGTTATCTGTGTTGCTAATGTACTTTTATCCCAAGATCTGATTGCACAGCAACACTCCCCAGGATCCTGTCGTTCAGAGTGTGTCCCACCATGGTTTCATTTCCCAAAATGCACCTGTTAAAAATTCAAAGTAAATTTTATTATCGAAGTACATATATGTCACCATATTGTTGCTAGTTTCGGAGATGGCCCAAGTGTGGAGTGAGAGACACTGAAGCAGGTCGATAGTTCACAGACTTTAATACAAACAGTGTTAAAGGGAAAATAAAACAATAAACGCTAGGCCAAACAGGGACGTTAACTAAAACTCTGAAAAGGAAAATGAAGCCTACACTGCAGCTGTAAAGAACATCTAAACATTAAACAAATACCGCTAGTCTTCAGAGAATGCAAAACAGCATCGAAGCGTTGCTATGCTCTGTCCAAGTCTCGACAAGCACTATGATGACAAGTATGGAGTTAAATACTATCACAGTTAAATAATAATAATTAGCTGATTGTACAAATTCACAAGCGCAATTGCTGTATCTACTGTGCTGCCAAATCCGTGGTTGTGACACATGTACAACATTGAGATTTATTTTCTTGTGGGCATACTCAGCAAATCTCAAAGTTCAAATTTCAACGTACAAATGTTTGTACATTTATTATCAAAGAATGTATAAATTATACAACCTTGAGATTCATCTCCTTATAGACAGCCATGGAAAAAGAAATCCGAAAGAACCCATTAAAAAAAATAAAACACAAACATTGCAAATAATAAAAACAAGCAACAGCATTCAGAGCAGAAGTGAATCCATAGATCCAAAGCCCGGAGCAGGGTCACAGCCTGATCTATAGAAAGATCAACCAGAGTGCAGAAGACAACAAACTATGCAAATACAAATATAAGTACATATAAATAAATAATGAGAACATGAGATAATGAGATAAAGAGTCCTTTAAGTGAGTTCATTGGTAGAGGGAACATCTCAATCGATGAATGCGGCTATTCCCTTTTATTCAAGACCGTTATGGTTGAGGGGCGGTAATTGTTCTTGAACCTGATGGTGTGAATCCTGAGGCTCTTGTACCTTCTCCCAGCGAGAAGAGAGCATGACCTGGGTGGTGTGGATCTCTGATGACGGATGCTGCTTTCCTATGACAGATGTTTCGTGTAGATGTGCCCAGTGGTTGGGAGGCCTTTAGCTGTGATATACTGGACTGAATCTACTGCCTTTGTAGGATTTTCCATTCAAGGGCATTGGTTTTTCCATACCAGGCTATGATGCAGCCACTCAATACAGTCTCCACTACACACCTAGAGAAGTTTGTCAAAGTTTTAGATGTCATGTCCAGTCTCTGCAGACTCCTAAGGAAGTAGAGGTGTCTCGTTGCTAATGCATTTACGTGCTAGGTCCAGGTCAGGTCCTCTGAAATAATAACATCCAGGAATTTCAGGTTCCTAATTCTTTCCACCTCAGGTGAGGACTGGTACATGGATCTCTGGTTTCCATCTCCTGAAGTCTACAATCAGTTCCTTAGTCTTGCTGCCTTTGAGTGAGAGGTTGTTGTTATGACACCACTGAGCCAAATTTTTAATCTCCCCCCTGTGTCCTAATTCATCACAACCTTTGATTCAGCCCACAACAGTGGTGTCATCAGCAAATTTCAACATACCACTGAAGCTGAGCCTGGCCACACAATCATAGTTGTAAAGTGAGTAGAGAAGGGCTAAGCACACAGCCCTGTGTTGATGGAGATCATCGAGGAGATGTTGCTGCCAATTTGAACTGATGGGGGTCTACAAGTCAGGAAATCCAGGATCCAATTGTACAAGGAGGTATTAAGGCCAAGGTCTTGAAGCTTATTGAATAGATTTGAAGAGCGAAGCTGTAATTAATAAAGAGGATCCAGTGTAGATGTTCCAGGATCGAGTGAAGAACCAATGAGATGGAATCTGCTGTGGATCTATTGCTCCAGTAGGCAAATTAGAGACAGATCCAAGATGCCATTCAGGTAGGAGCTGAAAGCCTTTCAAAACACTATTGTTCATAATTTACCATAATTATTGTAAAATTCCCAGTAGTTCTTTGCAAAAACATGCAATATACACTTTATTACTTTATCCATGTTATTTGCCTCTTTATGAAGATTTGTTTGATCATAATATTGAATCAGCCCCAAATCTTTACCCTAGCTATTATTTTACACAGAGTTTTGAAACACAGTGAAATGTTGACTGATGGTATTAACTCTCTGTTTCCTTCTGTACTTCCTGTAATCTTTGAGGTTATAGGAAGTACAATAGGAAATCTGTAAACTTGTTCTTGCTATTTATTAGAAAGCTCTATTTTCAGCTTTATTATAACATTTATGCCCTTTGTCCTCAAGTAGACATAAACATGAGTTTTGGATGATCTGCACTTTCCTTTTAATGTTTATACCTGAACTACCACAGCCATGAGCAGATTAGATTCATTTGCAATCTTCTTTCTCCATCAGCTTGTGCTAGTTCCCTTGTTTAATTACTGCAATTAGATCCTCCCTGAATGAGCAATTTTATTGTCAACATTTTCAAGCTTCTTTGTATAATTTTATTAAACTAAATTATGCTACGGCTGTTGTTAATGAGTTAGCCGCTCCCGGTGGATCAGATGGAAAACTTGATGAGAGTACCTCACACCTGTGATCACAAACACTGCTCCCTTTAAACTGTACGGCGGCATAGTAACTGAAATACTCCCACACACATAGCCATTGTTGCCATGCAGCTGAAATTTCTTCTGGCTACAGCCTGAAGATTTTGACCAATCCACAATATTGAGTAGCATTAATTGTCCTTAATGATGTTTTAGAAGATCTGGAAACTCTTTGTAAATTCCTTCAGGAAACCTGTTTGAATACAATTGACAAACATGAGGAAATCTGCAGATGCTGGAAATTCAAGCAACACACATAAAATGCTGGTGGACCCTTCTGGTCTCGGCCTGTAACGTCGACAGTGCTTCTCCCTATAGATGCTGCCTGGCCTGCTGCGTTCCACCAGCATTTTGTGTTGAATACAATTGAAGCACTGCTGTATACAAAAGCAAAAATTAACAAGTTACGGTCACAGTGTCTTGGCAATACCACTTATTAGAGTGACAAACTGAAAGATCTGTTTGTATTTATGAGTCCTGACATTGATACTACAGCAGTTATTTGATTCATACAACATGCATGTAATCGCTTGGGATAATAGATTTCCTGACGACGAGTTAAGAGAATGGCAAGCTTTTGACCCTGTTGCTTTTTCAAACACAGCCAATTTTGAATTTGGAAAGAGAATGTTGTATGATTGTCAACAAAAATACACTGCTACTATTAAAAACTATGACAAAAGCATTGTCTCAAAAATATCACAGCAACACTCTGATATCAAATTTGTCATTTCTGAGAAGGTTAAGAGTAGTTCAATAAGACATTCACTGATATGTTGAACTGCATGTGAAACCCCTTTTTATTGGGTGTCTCTGGAAATTAAGCTTGATAGCCCCTCACTAACAGCCACTAGACTCCCTGGCGAGAAACCCCCACCTTTCTCAGGCTTCATACATCTAGAGTGTATACGACTTTGGTCCTCCCAGATCCATGAGATCAGGATATCTTGCCCAGCCAAATCCCAGTTAGTGTGAATGCTG
Source organism: Hemitrygon akajei (assembly GCF_048418815.1). Taxonomy (NCBI): domain Eukaryota; kingdom Metazoa; phylum Chordata; class Chondrichthyes; order Myliobatiformes; family Dasyatidae; genus Hemitrygon; species Hemitrygon akajei. The sequence continues at coordinate 59,691,160 of NC_133136.1, forward strand.
TGTCATCTGCTGCCCCTGACAATCACCCATCAACAAGAAATAACAAATTGTCCACTGCATACAATTATAAAGAAATATATTTAAGAATGTAAACTTCAGCAAAGAGTTATTAAAGGAAAGAAAGAAAAAAAACCAAAAGGAGGCCATTATTATTAAACTCAAATATGCACATAAGTTGGAGTTCATCTTGAACTTGTCTGTAACTTATGTGTTGGACCCTCGTTCTGAGTGAAAGCACACACCACCTTCTGAATGTCGCTCAAAATCCATCTTGAACAAACGGGTCTCCCACGGGAGGATTGGTCCTTCCTCCTTGAAGCCATTCATCAGCACAAAGCACCTTGTGCAACAGGGATGGCATTCACAGCCATCTTCCCTCTTGTCTTCTCCCAGATCCTGCCCCAAAAAAGAAATCTCGACCCACGCCAGCGTCCCTCACTAAACCTTCTCCCAATTCCACCATCCTGATGGGCTGATACCACATTCCAAAGTTGAACAACGAAGCCGCTTATCTCAGCTCAAACCCAAACAGGCTGAAAGCAGAACGGATCACTCTTACAGAACTGCTAAAATGAAATACCTACAGCACAGCAGTAAAAATCTTACCCAGAGCATTACACATGCTAGGAAATGAAGAACTTGAACAACCGTCAATTCTTGTTGACATTGTTGGAACATTTCAAGCTTCTAGTGCTGATTGTGCACATGGAATCAGTATTATGAATTCAATTAAATATAAATCCAGAAACAGACTAGAAGTGCAATGTTTAGAGGATTAAGATGCATATTTCATCTGGATGCAAAATTAATCTGGACAGTGTTTATAGACAATGAATTTGTGATAAAGACTGATGAGAAAATGTTTACGAAACATGAAAAATTTTCTTTGTTTTACTGCATTCCCTTATATCCTTCAATTAATAAATAAATCAAAAGTATGTGATTTTTCGATTTTCATTTTAAATATTCATATTATGCATATTACAAAACACATTGAAATTGCCACACAGTTTTCAGGCTGTGTAATGATATCTTGTTTATAGCAATAGATGGTCTATGCCCCTGTAAAAAAATAGGGAATGTTGATGGGGAGCAGCTTGTCTCAATGGTCTCGATTGTTGATTGCCATTAAGAGATTGGACTTAGAAACTGGACCATGTAACTCCAAACTTTCCTGTCTCAATAAAAAAAAAGAAACACAATGGATGATCAAGTCTCTGTGAGTTGCACACAGACGAGATCTAACTTGGGATTCTTCTGGTGCATTAATTCCTGGAGGACTTGGATGCATATGGTAGCACCTGATGGCAGGCAACATACGTCTAGAAGCCACTTCCATAACTTGGCAATGTGCATATGCGGTTCTGATGCAGAAGCAGACACACTGCACCTGTGAAGCCTACTTCCGAGTGCCTTTTAGCTTAGTACTCTGCCTTTTCCTTTTGGGTGTCACACCCTAACCATCCATTTATGGACTGACATCATGCACCACCAAGTTGTAAACCGCATCTAGCCTGCTCTGTGCTAGCCTAGCCAACACCTCATCTTTACTGGTTATTAATTACACACTCTGAGTCGTTGTCCTATTCATTGACTAGTGACAAGCAAGCCTCTCACTGCCAAGTCTATACGTACAGTCTCTGATGAATATAGTAACACTAACTAGCATGGCTACCTCAGCAACTACCAAGTTACATCCCACCAGCTCCTACTACTGAGGGTGCCCTGCTAGGTTAGTGTCTAACTATATTCGTCAGAGACTGTATACACCTATCCACCACTCAGATTTAAAACAGAAAATGCTGAAGATACCCAGCAGGTTTAGAAAAATCAGCAGCGATAAAAACAGATAGTAAACACAAAGTACACTGCAGATGCTGTGGTCAAAGTAAGACGTACAAACAAGCTGGATGAACTCAGCAGGTTGGGCAGCATCCGTTGAAATGAGCCATTTCAATGGATGCTACCCGACCTGCTGAGTTCATCCAGCTTGTTTGTAGGTCTTGATAAAAACAGATGCTGCCTGACCTTTTTATTTTAGATTTCCAACATCTGCCATTTGTTGTTTTTTTTAATAATTTCTCTGACTTTGAAGTTCAATGTAAATTTATTATCAATGTATATGTCACCATATATGACTGTAAGGTTCATTTTCTTGTAGACATTCACTGTAGATATGAAGAGATACTATGGAATCAATAAAAAACTGTATTCAAAGATAACAAACAACCAATGTGCAAAAGAAGACAAACAGTACAAATACAAAAAAATAACAAATAGTATTGAGAACATGAGTGATTCCATAGGTTGTGGAATCAGCTTCCTGGTTTATGATGTTCAAAGTCTGTTACATCACTTTTTTGAGCTCTGTGCCTGAAGATTGCAAAGATCCTGGGTCTTTGGGCCCACAGCAGATATTCTGACTCCCCCGATGACACACAGGTCTCTTGCCGTGACACCAACCCTTGATCCGCCAGTCTCTAGAGACCGGAGATCTTAGGCTTCCAACTTCGAACCCAGGCCGAACACTTGGCGTGCCGAACAATGGCCAGTCCTGAAAACCTGAGAATGGGTCCCATTCCAGCAAAGAACTGAAGTCAGTGTGTAACTCCAGGTCAGGGTCTTCAAAAGAACCCTGAAAGGGAAGCTAGAGATATTAAAGATAGAAATAGAGCTGTTTCCGAAGATGCAAGCAAAGGAGTTGTCGTTTAGCGCCATCTTAACTTTGCTCCAACTTCTTCAGTTCTCCACACTGGTTCAGGAGCCTGTTGTTTGAAGGACAATAACAGTTCTTGAACCCAATGTTGTGGGACCTACAGCTCTTGTACCTCCTTCCCAATGCCAGCAGCGAGAAGAGAGCATGGCCTGGATGGTGGGGGTCCTTGAAGATGGTTAGCAACACGCACAAAATGCTGGAGGAGATCAGCATGTCAAGCAGCATCTATAGAAATTAATATAGAATTGACGTTTCAGGCTGAGACTCTTCTTCAGAGCTGAGAAGAAAAAGGGAAGACGCCAGAATAAAAAAGGTGAGGGGAGGGGAAGGAGGCTAGCTGGAAGGTGATAGGTGAAGCCAGGTGGGTGGGAAAAATCAAGGCTGGAGAAGAAGGAATCTGATAGGAGGGGAGAGTGGACCATGGGAGAAAGGGAAGGAGGGGGCCCAGGGGAAGTAATAGACCAGAGATAAAAGGTTAAAGGTCAGAGTGGGAAAATGGGGGTTGGGGTGGAATTAGTGTATGGAAGGAAAACTTGGTCAGGTTAGAGGCTACCCAAATGGATTTTAAGGTGTTGATGATGGATCCTACTTTCTTTTGGCAGCACCCCTTGTGGGTGTGCTACACTCTTACCAGGAAAGTACAACCTTCCCTCTTGTTGATCCATTCTAAAAGCCCAGCCACCTACCTCTGAGCCTGTGTCCTTCGTGAGCTGTCAGAGTTAGTCCCAGCCTTGGACTTCCTTTGTGCACAGGGTGTAAGTGCTGCTCAACGGCTGACCAAGACTTGAGCCTTGCGATCTTTAGCTGGCATTCAGATAAAACTTTGGACAGACAGCAACGTGCCTTTAGGTAATCCTACCAACTTCTAGGCATTAGAATATGAAAAATGAGAAGAAAAAAGAGGAAGTAATTAATTGAAAATTGATTGAGTACAAGGTATAATTCCAAAGCCAACATTAAGAAAGGGTTGCTCTAAATGACTGGAGAAATATTAGGTAATGAACAAAATCAGCTTAACGTATTCTCACATTAGACCCTTTCCACTTGTTTCTTTTGTATATAAACATGAGTTTATCCTCATGTGGACTAAGGTAATATAAGTGTTGCACACATGACAGGAAGTGTCACTCAGAAATTAAGCTTGCAACTTTCCTTGAGGCAGAGATGAGGTAAAATGTTATGAACTATAGAGAGATGAGCAGCTAGTCCCATATTAATGGAATGTCTTGTTAAGAAAAGTCTCAATGAAAGGATAATTTTATTGCTCTGACTAACTGATAATAAGATGCAAAACAATTAATTCATCCTTGAAGAGGCAGTTCTTGTTGACGTTAATATAATGATAATAAAAAAAGAAGGATTTAAACACGATAGAATCCATGCAAGGGTAACTATTATAGAGAAAAAAATATTCATCAGCACTAAATAGAGTCAATCATTGTTTTTGTCAGGCCGATTATTGAAAACCCTCAGAAATGAAGGTGAAATATTGTGAGAAACACTGGCCCTGATTTTTAAATGTGTGCTGCAGTAAAGACAATTATTATTCACCCTACTGACAATGCCTATGAACTTTCAATGCCTTTTCATGATGATTTTCCTGACTGTGGCTATTTTCCCATGTAATATCCTCCGCAGGGAATCAGGGACCATTATGAGCAGTTCAAGAAACAGCAAGGCTCTGCAACCTTTCAAACTGTAAAATATTCATTGAGACTTGCAGGTTGCAAACTAGTAAATATAAAACAAGAAACAGGAATTGTATTTAAATGATGAACTGAAACACAGATTGGAGTAAGACAAAGAGATAAAAGAGTTGGAAGATTGTTTTTAAAAAGCAAACAGGAGGAAATCTGCAGATGCTGGAAATTCAAGCAACACACACAAAATGCTGGTGGAACGCAACAGGCCAGGCAGAAGGAGAAGACCTATCATTTCGGATTTACCCCTCCCTGTCCTACTTTCAAATCTCTTACTATCTTTTCCTTCAGTTAGTACTGACGAAGGGTCTCAGCCCGAAACGGTGGCAGTGCTTCTTCCTATAGATGCTGCCTGGCCTGCTGCATTCCACCAGCATTTTGTGAGAAGATTGTTTTTATTATTTAAATACATTTTTCACTATACTTCCAAGAGAGTTAGATTTACCATTTATAAAATATGTATAATCAAGACAAGAGGGAAGCTTTTGACAATAATTATCATATTCTATCATTTATTTACCTGAACTCATTGTCCTGAAACTATAGAATTATCTTCAGTGTAAAAAATTTGGGGATATATATAAGCATGGGAAATAGGAGCAAGAGCGGGCTATTTTGTTCTTTGGGACTGATCAGCCATTCAACATGATCATAGCTGATCTTTTATTTCAATACCATATACTCCCCATACCCCTTCTTCTTATAAATTTTTAGTAACTTGCTATTCAATATGATCATGGCTGATCTTTTATCTCAATACTATATACTCCCCATACCCCTTCTTCTTAAAAATATTTAATAACTTGGCTTCTACAGTTCTGTGTGGTCATGAATTCTACAAGATGGATGGCCTCATGGTCCTAAATCTCTTTGTCTGTAATTAATCCTATGGTGCTCATTCTAGACACAATGGCCAGAGAAAACATCCATCCTACATCCAGTTTGTCTACTCAAAAGAGATTTCTGTAAATTTCAATTCAAATCCTCTTGTTCTTCTCAGGTCTAATGAGTACTCATTTAGTCTTGCCTCAACATAATCTCGCCTCATATGCCATTCCAAGAATCTCTCTGGTGAGATTTCATTGTAATCCCTCAATGGCAGGTGCATCCTGTCTTGGGTTTGGAGACCAAGATTGCACAGTATTTTCCAGGTTTGGGCTCACCAAGCTTCTATAAAGCTTTAGCAAGATGTTTCTGTACACAAATCCTCTTGCAATCATAGCCAGCATTCCATAAACCTTAGTAAATGTTTGCTGCAACTATAGATTTCATTCAGTGACTGGTGTCCAAGAACAAACATTTATTATCAAAGTATATATACTATATCCAACCTTGAGATTTGTCCCCTTACAGAAACCCAATAGAACCCATTAAAAAAAGATCATCAAATACTCAATGTACAAATGAAAGAAACCGTGCAAACAATAAAAGTAAGCAAATAACATTCAGAACTGCAGTTCATGAAAGTAAGTCTACAGCCACAAGGGCAGTCATAACTGCTGCCGATCCGGACCTCATTAGCTGCAGGCCACAGCCTCAGTTCAGTGCATAGATGAGTAAACCTTGAGGATCAGTGAGCGAACACTGGGCAGTCCCTTGCCTCTGTCCCTGACTAACTGACAATTTTAATCTGGCTAATGCTTAAACTGGCCAAACAGCATGACGTTCCTCAATTTTGGACCCGGGCCCTGCCGCTTTGATATGCTCTCAGGCCTGGGACCCGTCGCCTCAAGTTGGTCCAAGCTTTGCAATTCAGAACAGTGCTTAAATCAGTCAAACCTTGAGTTGTTCCTCACTCTTGAGCCTGGACCCTACTGCTTCAACTTTGCCTCACCTCAGTCCACTGCTTTGAATCACCTCCAAATCCGTTTTTGGGCCCAGGCCCTGTCACCTCGATTCAGCCCCTACATGCCATGCTACAACTGTCCTGCACCTTCAAGGCTTCAGTTTACACAGCAAAAGTCAGTTTGTGCACACAGTACCTCATTATTTCCACAATAACAACTTAATAGTATACTGACCTTTCCTGTTTTACCTACCAAAGTACATTTTTTGTACTTTGAATCTATCCATATTAATAATCCATCTGTCAGTATTTACAGTACGTTCATCCTCCTCACAATTCATAATCCCACACAATCTAGCATTGTTGACAAATCTGGAATATTTGTCTCTCTCATCCAGATCTTTAATAGCTGGCACTCATACACTGATCCCTCCAGTTTCTGTCCAAACACCACAAAAAAATTAATTTATTCCTTGTCCCTGTTTCCTGTTTCCTATCCACAACCACAAGTTCACACCAAGTAGACAATCCACTATTGAGTGTATCTGATGCACGTCATGGGGAGTAAGGCACTTTCTGACAACTTAAAGGCTTTTCAATTATAATAACATAGATGGTTCAGTAGATGAAAGGTTTTTTCATAAGACACTAGGGTGTAGAAATTAAACTATAAAATTATGATTGATGTACAATCAGTGATGAAATGTGTAAATACTTATTTATACAGAATTGCCTTATTCCCAAAGACTAAAGTGGTGGTGGAACTCAGATGCAATAATCGCTTTTGAAAGGAAATTGGCTAAATGCTTGAAAAGAAAGCAAAATACAAAGCTATTGAGAATGATCAATTGTGTGTGTCAGACTCAATCAACATTACTTCTCTACACCAGCTTGTTTAGTCTTTTGTTTCCCACTTTGTTTATACAGTCCTACAACAGCCCAGTTGTTGGCCTGAAACTCCTGTAAACTGGCTCATTCATGCTTTCAAACAAGCTACAGGTGCTTTCTCAGAACTGTTCTCTATGTGCGAATGGTCTCTTTGTTACAAGAGTGCCAATCCACAACCCATGTTGTATCTTTCACTTGGTTGCTCATGCTTTCACCTTCTGAATGCCTTTCCCTCTAGGATACCTCACTTTGGTCTAATTCTTTGGCCAATTTGTTACTTACTTTTGCCCATTTGCTTCTCAGCCTGAAGGTGGCCTCTGCAAATGTTTCCATATTCAACCCTTTCCACTTGGTATCTGACTGCAGTCAAAATATATCAACTGGTGCTTTATTCACCTCTCCTGAACGACAGAATATCCAGCCCTTGCAGTCTGACAGGTGGTCACCACTGTGAATCCATGACCCTCAAAGGATACTTCTGTAATTTATTTATTTATTTTATTTAGCGATAAAGCATGAAACAGGGTCTTCTGGCCTAACACAGCCCACCAAGCTACTTATTTAACCCTAGCTTAATCACTAGGCAATTTCCAATGACCAATTAACTTACTAACTGGAATGTCTTTGGACTGTTGAAGGAAAATGAAGCATCTAGAGAAAAGACCACGCAGTTGTGGAGAGAATATACAAACTCCTTACATACAGCATTAGAGCTGAACTCTGAACTCCATTGCCTGGAGCTATAATAGTGTTGCCCTAACTGCTATACTATTGTGGTGCCTGTTGGGCCCTGAAAGTTACTCATTCTTATTACGCACTGGGGGTGGGGCTGCTGGTGGTACCAAAATCTCATTCAGTGTTCTGCCTTTTTCATCATATCTGCCGGCTCTATATTAAATGACCTTCCTTCAGTTTCCTTAGTGGGCGCCATCTTCATGCTTTGGATAAACACTATCTTATCCTTCTCAGGAAATTCTTTTGTTTAACTGCTTAACTCTTTTTAAAATCTTCATCTTCTTCACCAGTTGGATTGTTGTCTACATCTGTTGGAGATGGTGCCAGAGTGTCATTCCCCAAAGTTGACCATTACAAGTGTTCATTTTGGAGAGAGCTGCACTCTCATCCTGAATTTTTTTTGTCCCTTCGTTTCCCAGTGGTCAGAAGTGAAAGTAAGCCAGCAGGGGCTGGTACACTATAACGGTAAGAATGTAGTCGACATGAACAGTGTCAAATTGGCAATGGGAGTGATTCAATTACGCTGGTAAGAAATTTAAGTTACTTTCTGTAATATTTTCTAGCCATTGAATTTATTGTTTTCAATAACTATTGTGTTGGAACTTTGGTCTGTAAGCCTGGTATAGAAGGTCTGCAGATGGGCGCTGCTTGTGGTTTCTCAAACTCACCTGATCAGTGCTCATGGGCAGAGCCTCCTTGATCAACGAGTGGCTCCACTACATCTTTTCTGTTCAACATTATGATCCTTCCAATGGCCTAATACAAAGATCCAGTTCATCCACACAAGCCTTGGTTGGTGATATTGTAGACATTTAGGAAGGTAACTTAATTTACTTTTGTAAAGGGGGTTTCTTCTTTTCCTTTGTTACTGTGTATGTAATCAAAATGGCGTCTTTGTTTTGTTAAAAGTAGGAATGCTGGCATCTTTGTTATGATAAGTGCTGGAAGCTTGTTTGGGACTGTAAACTGATTGTTGGAGGGGATTTTGGGGAGTCGGCGCGATGGAGTGAGAGAGAGAGGACGGGATGCTGGAAGCTGGGCGACAGAACGGACCCCGAGCGGGGGTCCCCGGCCCAAGGTTTTCGGTGAGGAGAGGAGACGGAGACAGAGGAGTGTGGAGCGTCTGGTCGACCACTGTGGGTGGTCCCAGGAGGCGGGTCGAGGAGTTCGGAGGGGATCGAATGCCAGAAGGCTTCAGTAATTGAGCTCCAACGGTTGTGCACGAAGTGGTTTGGACTTTGATAAGTTTGGCGCCTTTTCTTTTTTTTTCTCTTATTCATATATACTGTATCGTTAGTAATCGCTTAGTTATAGTAATCTTTATAAATTGTACTCATTTAATCGCATAAGGTGTACTGTCTGTTTTTTTGGGCGAGGCGGGGACATCACACAGCATCCACACCAGCTGATTACCCAGTTTGGCGGGGCCGAAGGCTGCTCCCCCTAGACTAGAACGAGTTTGAGCGATGCCTGAGGTGACCCAGGGGTTACATTGTGGGGTGCTGGTCCGGGATTGATTTCTGTGGAAGCTGTGTGATCGCCCTCTTTAAATTATGTCTGCGGCGAAGAGCTGGTGTGCCTTTGTGGGTGTGCGATTGCTGGTTATCTCTGCATGTGTGTTGGGTGGGGTGGCTGCTGTTGGTAGCCCGGAGGTCGTTGTTCGAGTTCCGACTAGCGCTGACGAAAAGGTGGTGGGGCCATGGGCTGTCCATGCTGTTAAGAGAGCGAGGAAGGTCTGGTTGGAATGATTCAGCAGTGGTAGGCTCCGCCCAGTTGTTGGAATGATGTCCAGCCCTAAAGGGGCGGAGACGTGGGCAGGGCAGACCTCTCAGCTGTTGGGTGAGTGGCAGCGCTTGGCTGAGGGAAAGCGACAGGGATTGGTTGAAAGTTTGAGTAGGCGGGCTGGTAGCGTTGTTAGAACTGTCGGGCGCAATTATCTCGAAGTGACAGCTGCCAGTTCTGGGAAAGTGTGGGAAAATGCGTGTGGTTCGACTGGAAGTCAAATGCCGCAGCTGGGGGGCTTATCATATCCGTGGCAGGAGATTGGTGGGAAGTTTTTAGGGTATCCCTTTTGGTTAGGTGGGCAGATAAATTGCTTGCGGAGCCAGGGGGATCTGTCAAGGGGATCAGTTGTTCCGTTGATCCGAGAGGTGTCAGGAAACTTAGAGGAGGCCCAGTGGGGGAATGGCTTGGGGTCTCTGGGGGAGCACGTTCCCAGCAATGTACCAAGGAACTCCCGCAAGGAACAGATCCTATTCCTGAAGGCTTAGAAGGACCACGCACTCAGGTGTTGTTACGGATGGATGGAAGTCAAGTTAAAGCCATCCTCGGCACCGGGGCACCGGTTAAGTTGCTGTACAGTTTGTGTTATAACCGTTTTTGGAAGCCTTTACCCTTGACGACATTGACGGCACTGGAGATTTGGGGTACCAGTGCCGGTGATTATAAAGACGACGGTTGTTGGTCAGTGAAAATGGAGTTCTTAGAGGCAAATGTGGAGGTGACTGAGGTTCGTGAATCATTAATGCTGATGTGTCCGGACACTGTTGAGACGGGCAGCGTTTCGGTTATGGAGAGAACCAATATCCTGTTGGTGCGCTTGGGGGCCTGCCCGGAGGAGGCGGGTGAGCGCTCTTTGGAGGCATTATCGATGCACCCAGAGTTTCGAGCTGCTTGTGCGGACGTGTGTAGCAGCATTGGGCCAATACCGAATTCAAACAAGAGCCGGTGGTGGTATGGCCTGGAGGAGTATCTGAGGGTGAGACCCTCTTAGTGGACACTGCGAAATACCACCAGGGAGGGGAGTTGACTGCTGAAGACACCTCGGTGAGGCAGAGGTTGCGGCGACTGGCCCCTACAGCCGTGGCAGACGTAAGCAGCTTGTGTGTGGATTATATTGGGCCGTAGAGGCGATGGCCTATCTGAGTGGTGCGAAGAGGTTTAAGGTGCTGGATCTGAGGAGTGGATGTTGCCAGATCCCGATGAGTGAGGCCGACAAGGAGAAGACGGCGGTTATAAGTTCCCTAGGAGTCTTCCGGTCCGAAAAGATACCACAGGGTATCTCCGGAGCCCTTGCAACCTTCCTGCAGGGCATGTGGAAGACCATGGGGGTGTGGAGGCGTTTGGAATTTTGACGTATGTGGATGATCTCTTGGTATTTGGATTTGCCTCAGGAGAATATGAAGTGAGGGCGTTGCAGGAGCGGCTGAGAACTACAGAGTTAAAGTGTTTTCTGGACTCGTGCCAGGGCTGGCGAAGGTCGCAGCTCGTGAGTGTCTGTCTCTACGGAATCAAGTTTGAAATGAAGACTGAGAGACCGGAGAGAGTGATCTGGAACCATTTGAAAGTCAAGTTGGAGAGAACGAAGAAAGTTGTTTGACTGAGGGCCACAGCAAACTGAGAGCCTGGAGAAGGGAGTTTGCGGAGGTGAAGAAATTGCGGACAAATCTCGGAAGGGGGAAGCGGTAGCTTGAAGGGAACCTGAAGATGACCATCGACAGTTCAAATGAAGTGCAAAACCTGAAGGTTGATCTGGAAGAAGTTATGAGGAGAAAAAAGCTGGAGAGAAGTGCAGTGAATACTGAACTGGAAGCTGACCAATCTTTAACTGCTGCTTTTCAGGTCGGGGTGGAAGAAGCTGTTGGAATAACTGCATTCCAGATTGAGATGGCCAGGATGCGTGAGTCAGAACTGCTGAGCCAGCGGCCGGAGAAGATGATAATCTCAATTGCAGGAGGCTGAAGAGATTGCAGGAACAGTGCAGGCCACGTGTTTCCATTTGGAGAAGATCAAACAGCAGCTACTGGTCACAGAAATGAGGAAGAATACGGATTCAAAGGCTGATGTGCTGGATGTGTGGTACATGCTGCCTTTTGCTGACTTTCCCTCGATTGAGGAAGAGACCTTTGGCCCTTCTTCCACTGAGTCAGGTGTAGTGGGGAGGGTTAGCTGTGTGCATTGTGGGGCATGAGTGAGAGGTTGAAAGAGGAGTTGGTAGTGGACCCAAGGTATCTCCAGCTATGTCCTAGTCTAAGGGTTTAGGTGAGGGGGGTACGGAGGTCTCAGAAGGGTTAGGGAACGCCCAGATAGTTGGCCTATATAGCGCCTAAGGAACAGGGCGTGAGGTTTACTGTGTGGGGCGGAGATGTCACTGCTGGTGTTTGGGTTACAGTGTGTTGGCAGGAAAGGTGACGAGTTATCTAATAGTCATGAGGACATGACTTTTATTTGGTGGGGGGAGAGTGTAAAGGGGGTTTCTTCTTTTCCTTTGTTACTGTGTATGTAATCAAAATGGCGTCTTTGTTTTGTTAAAAGTAGGAATGCTGGTGCCTGTGTTAAAAGTAGGAATGCTGGCGTCTTTGTTATGATAAGTGCTGGAAGCTTGTTTGGGACTGTAAACTGATTGTTGGAGGGGATTTTGGGGAGTCGGCGCGATGGAGTGAGAGAGAGAGGACGGGATGCTGGAAGCTGGGCGACAGAACGGACCCCGAGCGGGGGTCCCCGGCCCAAGGTTTTCGGTGAGGAGAGGAGACGGAGACAGAGGAGTGTGGAGCGTCTGGTCGACCACCGTGGGTGGTCCCAGGAGGCGGGTCGAGGAGTTCGGAGGGGATTGAATGCCAGAAGACTTCAGTAATTGAGCTCCAACGGTTGTGCACGAAGTGGTTTGGACTTTGATAAGTTTGGCGCCTTTTCTTTTTTTTCTCTTATTCATATATACTGTATCGTTAGTAATCGCTTAGTTATAGTAATCTTTATAAATTGTACTCATTTAATCGCATAAGGTGTACTGTCTGTTTTTGGGTGAGACGGGGACATCACACAGCATCCACACCAGCTGATTACCCAGTTTGGCGGGGCCGAAGGCTGCTCCCCCTAGACTAGAACGAGTTTGAGCGATGCCTGAGGCAACCCAGGGGTTACACTTTATTAATTATATTTTATTTTGTGATATGGTTTAGAACAGGCCCTTCCGGCACAAAGAGCTGCACTCTCCAGCAACCCACCCATTCAACATTAGCCTCATCATAAGACAATTTCCAATGACTAATTAACTTGCTAACTGGTACGGCTTTGGACTCTGGGAGGAAATGGGAGCACTCAGAGGAAACCCATGTGGTCATGAGGAAACGTACAGACTCCTTGCAGATGGTTATGGAACTGAACTCCAAACTCTGGAACACCGAGAGCTGTAGTAGTGTTGTGCCAACCACTACACCTCTATAGTTCATGATATTAATGAACTGATCTACAGCAGATGGAACCTAGATGTGAGGTGATATATTTTGGAAGGACTAACAAACCTATGACTTTACAATGAATGTGGGACCCTAGGGAGGACTGAGGAGTGGAGCAACATTGGTGTACAAGTCTAAGTATTCCTGAAGGTGGTAGCACAGGTAGAAGGCATGCAGGATACTTGCATTCATTAGTTGGTGCATAGAATGGAAGAGCCACAGCTGGAGAACTCCTGGCTGCCACACTAAAGAAACAATGTGCCTGCACTGGAGAGGGTGCAGAGGACATTCACCAGAATGTTGCCTGGATTGAAGCATGTCATTATGGGGAGAGATTGGCAAGGCTGGTTTTTGTTTTCTTTGAAGTGGAGAATGCTGAGAGGGGACTGATTGAAGTGTACAAATGATGAGGGGCACAAGTGAGGTAGATGATAAGAAACATTTTTCCCCGTGGCAGAAGCATATAAAACTAAAGGACATAGTGGGTAGTGGGTTTAGAGGGGATCTGAAGAAATTTTTTTTCACCCAGAGAGCAGATCAAATTTGAAAAGCAGTAGCTGATGGGGGTGACAAGTGCATGGGCTCTCAAAAATTTAAAAAATTTGCTAAACAAGTACAAGCATATAAGGCTGAGGACCAAGTGCTTGCAAATGGCATGGGTGTAGATAGGTACTTGATGGCCAGTGTGGACATAGTGCAGTAGAAGACCTATTTCTATGCTAAATGACTCCTTTATGATTGCTATTTCACCTGGCTCCAAAGCCAGCCACCTTTCATGGCTTCCGAGCAGTTCACATCTCATTGAGTTCTATCCACATATGTGCCCATTTGCCCAATCTAAGCAGGTGTGTAAATTGTAGCTTTTATGCTCTACCTCTTCACCACTCTTCTCCTCTGGCCTCCACTTGCATGTGCCAAGCCCGTAACTCTTGAACAGCAGGTATCAGAATCAGTTATCACATTGATTTTTTTTTCATTTTGCTCTTGTCTATAGTTTGTGCTGCTTGTGAACTAACATAACTCTTCTGCCTTTCTTGTGCCACTACCAGCAACAATTTTGTCTTCTTCTTCTTACATGTCTCAGTGTTTCTCAGCTCTGTGCCCTCTCATTGGATGCTAATTACTGTTCAGCGTCAGGAAGCATAGAGGAAAACTGTTGGGTCCATCTGTAACTTTCAAGCTCTCTAACATCTTTGCCTGCCGACATCACTACTCTACTCTGAGAAACTTGCTCTGGATCCTTGTCCTGCCAATCCCTCAAGCAGCAATGTGCTGTTCATCCCACTGGAGAGGTTACTGTAAGCTTATTTGTGCTGCGACTTCAAAGGCAGGCAACACAGCTAAATCCATCACTGGAACATCCTTTACTAGAGGCATCATCTCTCAAATGGCAGTATCCAGTACAAAAATGTACTAAATTTAAATCACCCATCCAGTCCTTAAAGTTACATTTTCGAAGTAAATACCTCAAAGCCCTTTCTAAATCCAGTATTTGATTAGATGACTTATTATTATTATTTCACATGTACCAAGGCACAGTGAACGCTATATTTTGGATACCATCCATAACGATAATTTCATCACATCAATACATTGATATAGTACAAGGGAAACAACGACAATGCAGAATAAAGTGTTACAGTTACAGAGAAAGTGCAGTGCAGGCAGACAATTAGGTGCGAGGTAGACTGTGTGGTTAAGAGTATCTTCTCATACTGCGGAACCATTCAATTGCCTTATAACAGTGTGATGGAAATTGTCTTTGAACTTAATGGAATGTGCTTTCAGACTTTTATATTTTCTCTGAATGGGAGAGGGGAGATGAAAGGTCTAAAGATATAGCTAGGGATTCCATCCTGGCCGGATGCTTCCCATGGCCTGATGCACTGGAAGATTGATCTGATGTCTGCAGTGGTGGCTGTGGGGATAGCCAGAGTGAGTGCTGACATTCTGATCTCCTTCTCTTCAACGTGTGCATAGAAAGCATTCAGTTCTCTGGGGAAGGATGCATTGATGACGGGTATGCTGCCTGAATTTGTTTTGTTACCGTTATAGCATGTAAGCCTCTCCATAGCTGACAGCTGATCTGTCACTCTGCTTTGGACTAGTATTGTTTCCTAACATCTCTGATAGTTTTGCTTAGGTTGTAAATCGACTTCCTATAAAGGTCAGAGTTGTCCACTTTGAATGCCACAGTACTGGATTTTAGTAGGGAGTGATCTCCCAGTTCATCCACAGTTGCCAATTTAGGAAAACCTGGATTAATCTCTGTGGTACACTGCCCTCTACATGCTTGTTGATCAAGTCAAATTTGAGTTGATTATCATGTGCACGAGTACATCCATACACAGGTGCAATGAAGAACTTCCTTGCAGCGGTGTCGCAGGCATATAGCATCATATAAGGTTAAAGTAAATTTATTATCAATGTACATATATATGTCTGGAGGTGGGGCGAGGTTAAGATGGTGCTAAACATCGACTCCTTTGCTTGCAACTTCGGGAACAGCTCTATCTCCATCTCTAATATCTTTACTATCCCCTTTCATGGTTCTTTTGATGACCCTGACCTGGAGTTACACGCTGACTTCGGTTCTTTGTGGGAATGGGACCCATTCTCGGGGTTCCATAACTGGCCGTTGTTCAGCATGCCAAGGATTCAGCCTGAGAGTCCAGCTCAAAGTTGGAAGTCTAAGATCACGGGGCGCTGGAGACAGGTGGACCGAGGGTCGGTGTCACGGATCGGGGGAATTCAGGATATCCGCTGTGTGCCCGAAGACCCGGGATCTTCGCAATCTTCATGCACAGAGCTTGGAAAAAGCGACACAATGGACTTTTAACATTAAAAACCAGTGAGTTATTTGTTATGTCTCCCTGCTCGCTGGTGAAAAACGGAGACACTTCCTTCTCCCTTATTAGGGAGAGAGAGAATCTGTGGTATGTCGTATGCTGGGTGAAACACAAAGTCTTTGGGGTAACTGCAAGTTTGTGTCTTTGCTACTGCTTTGCTCATGCTGAGTGCTCGGTGGTGATACCGATGCTTGCTTTTTTTTGCCGGTGGGGCAGGTGGGGGGAGGGAATCGTTGCTCGCTGCCACTTAAGCGTGGGAGGAAAGGGAGCTGAGAGGGCCTTTGGGGTTCTCACGTTTAACTGTCATTCATTCTTTGGGGCACTTTTCTGTTTTCGTTGATGTTTGCAAAGTAAAAACATTTCAGGATGTTTATTGCATACATTTCTCTGACATTAAATTGGACCTTTCAACCTTTGTCACCATATCGAACCATGAGATTCATTAAAGGAAAATTTAAAAAATGAAGAGTTTGTAAAAAAAACCTAAACATAACAAAGACTGATAAACATGCAATGTGAAGAAGTGGACAAATCATGAAATAGTTAATAAATAAATAATACTGATAGCATGAGTTGTAGAGTCTTTGAAAGTGAAGCTATAGGTTGTGGTTCAGTGTTGAGGTGATTGACATTATCCATGCTGATTCAGGGGTCTGATGGTTGTAAGGTAATAACTATTCCTAAATATGCTGGTATGGGACCGAAAGCGCCTTACCTCCTGCTCATTGGTAGTAGTGAGGAGAGATCATGCCCAGGGTGAGGGAGCTGTTTGATGATGGATGCTGCTTTTTTGTGTCAGCTGCTCCTTGTAAATGTGCTCAATACTGGGGAAGGCTTAACTTGTGACGGACTGGGCTGTATCCATCTCTTTTGGGGCACTTTTCCAAAAAGATGGCAATGAGCTTCATGGCAAAGATCTTTGATGAGGCATGTTGCTATCTATATACTCTTGACCCTCTATATACAACTGGTGGTGGGAGGAATGCCAACGGTGAGATTCTCATCTAGGTTGGTTGCTGAGTCTTTAAATAGGGATATGAACCAGTCTACAGGCTCGAAGCTCATCAGACTTTCTGTGCTGGATCTTTATGCTTTAGTTTTTGTTTGTACACAGGAAGAAGAAGCACATCCTGATTTATCAGTGAATTGGGGTACATCTGGAACACATCTGTCAGATCTCCCATAATTTTGACGATCTCCCAAATTTCCAGTTCTATAACATTTTGCATATATGACTTCTCATTCCAGTCTAATTAAAACGTTGAGGCCATTGAATAAAACTTCCTTTCAATATTTTCTTGCTATAAATGCAATTCATTCTGAATTCAGCACTAAGTTGAAATGTTAATGTGGTGCTATTTGAAATATTTATCTTTTCCACTATCTACTTTATTAAACTGTATGAGATGTTGTCTTGAAGAGGGCAGCTGCTCTGTGCTGAATGCTTTCAAGTGCAGCTATTTGTCATGATGCCAGGGGAAGTGATGCCACAGCGGTTAGGGGACAATAATGGCAAATGAGCCGATGGCTTGCAACTGTCCGTGTCCTTGTTAAGTGGGAGGTTGAGCCTACTTATCTAGTTATTTATTAGACTGCAGCTGCGGAAAACCATGGCATTGACTATTTTCAAGCCATCTTGGACTTAGGCAGGGACCATGCCTGGCATATGAAGCAGGGGAAGTCTGGAAACAGACAGATAATAAACAAAGTGATGCTGGTGTTTATTGTGAATTTTCATTCCACAGTGTTATGATTCACAACCCCTACAGTCTCATTTAAAATGTCTAGGTTTCCATGTCTGTATTCTCTTGCTATTCATACAGGATAACAATCCATTCACCGTGAATACTGCTATAAAACTGCGTGTTGAATAATGACAGTTTCCATGGCAACAACCATTTCATAAGCTCATCTTGAGAAAGCTGGCAGTAGAAGTGGTGTGAGTCATATAACCCTGGGACTGTGGGCTACATTTTCATCTTCTGCACTTGCACTAGTTTTAGTGGATCTACATAGCACTGTTCAAAATGGGTGGTTCTGGCAATCTTTCTGCAATCAAGATGATACAACAAGACTTGTGATCGTGATTGATTCATGGAAAATTATCAATTATGACACAATTGTAATAAACTTTCTTCTATTCTAGCATGATCATAATTTTAGTTATGTACCATAGTAGGTGAACTGTTTATATGAAATGCCGTTAACAGAGGAAACCTGTGTATTTTTACCCTGATCTATTTGTAGCATGCTGCCTGTAACAAGAATTCCACAGATCCCTTCAAAATTGTCTTTTTATCTGGATGATCACATCTCCATTAAGGGGAAAAGAATTGTAATGTCACAAATAAAATTTGCATAGCAAAAGCAACAGGGTGATTGTGGATGGATCTCACAGCTTTCACCACTGTGATCATCCATTATATTTATGAACTGACTCGTGCATCAAATTTAAGAGGTATGGTCCACATCTTACAAACAAATCAGCACGATTACTTCAGAGATGAGGTAATCATGCAATTAATGAAGAAACACGATGAATAATGTTTTGAATGTTTCACTGAGATGCTACATAATTAAATTCCATTTTGTGGTTTTTGTATGAGAATCAACTCTTGTCACGTTGTAATCAAAAGCTTCCTTTTGCATACATGCCCCAGAGAGACACACAGAAACAAAGGCAGAGGAACGGAAATGTGACACAGGCAGAATAAATCATTAGTCAAACAACAAAAATGAAGGAAATGGTTGAGATAAAAGGGCTTACGATGTAAATTATTTTTCATAAATGTAAGAGAAAACTGGAATTAAATGAATATAGAAATACATGTCTATTTCATCTTCCCAGATAAAGACCAATATTTCAATCTAAGTTCAAAGATATTACTTATAGAGGCTGCAGTATATTTAAATTTTATTCATAAACAAAGCACATCACAAAAGAGGCACTCTACTCCAAACTCAATCAAGGAAAGAAATTTTTTGCTGGCAGTAAAAATGCTTCACGAATCTTGAAAGCTTCCCTGCGATACTGTAATATTCCCCCCAACTTGTGGGAATCCCTGGCCCATGACTGCTCAGTTGGGCGGAGGAGAATCTGACACAGCTCAGGGTACTGCGGAATTCTCCACTAGGAACAGCAGGGGAGCAAGAAGAACGATCACTAGCGTTCATATTTTTGAACCTGCAGTTTGATCACAATGTAACTTCCATGAATATGTTGCAAAGCCCCCAGAATCCTAGGGGTGAGACCCCACATCAGACAAAGGCAGGGCACCTGGAATCTACATGAAAACTTCTAATTCAGAAAGCTAATACAGAATAAAATATATGTAAAGTATATTTACTTCATTTCAGATGCACAAGCAGCTCCTAGTCATGCCTGTATAACAACTGACATCACTCATCTTCCTTGAAGCACCTGCCTTGCGTTTGTGCTTGTCCCCTCCACTGCTCAGCATGGTAAGGTAGCTCAGACTGTCTTCTAGTGTGATAATGGCAATTGCTCTGTTTTACCATTTACAACTTAGATTACTTGTGACCTGGTATTTTGGAATCTTTTCTATTTCTGCTATTCAAGATGGAATTTGGATTACTTCATTTTTATTGATTTTTATACCAATGTTGCAAATGTTTAGGAAGAGAATATGAATTCTGGAGGATCTCAGCAGTTCATTCAGCATCTGTGGAGGGAAATGGACAGTCAACAGGTCGGACTGAAATCCTTCATCTGGACTGACCATTTGTCTCCACAAATGTTGAGTTCCTCCAACATTTTGTTTTTTTTCCCCACTCCAGATTCCAGCATCTACAGTTTCTTGGTTCTGCAAATCCTCATTCTGTTTTAATCATTTCAAGGCAGCTGCATGATACTTGTGTTCTATCTGGAGACTTTAAAAGTACATGTACCTTTTCCCAAAGTCAAACACAACCACATCCAGTAAATTGTTTCTGACGCTTATGTTGTCATAATAGTTTCTGTTTGGGGTTATAGGCACTGGACCCTGAGCTTCTGCCTCTTCCAATTTGAGAATTGTACAAATCAGGCTGGCAATAGCTAGTAGCAATGGTTTGAGAACTCTGAATTTTGATATCAATGACAGGGTGACCATCAGCATTTTTATTAGCCATAAGAATTCTCTGACACTCTGTCAACTCCCACAGAATTTGGATATGTTGGGAGATCAATAAACGGAAAGACACTGGGTGCATGCCTGTGAATTTCAATGTACGGCAACTACATGTGAAAGCATTCCTAAAGCTACACTTTGCACAGAATCCTTCAAGGTCAGGTCAGGGATCACAGCAGGTCCATAAGCTGTCAATACCAATTATCCAGTTTTGGATATATCATCTAATGCAGCAAACAATGGCTGCACCATCTTTGGTTCATATTGCATAATGCTAATGAATTTCTTAACCTCTTTCATAGGAGTTATTCACCTGTCGATTTCAAGTGTCAAACTATTTCATTTCAACTTTCTTTCTAGTTTAAGCTTTTCCCAGTTGAAACTGTCAATACTTTAGCTTTAGACTATTATAAACAGACAAATTCTTTCCACTTCAAATTGAAGTATGAACTTCCTAATCATATGTACAGCTTTTAATGCACTGCTGTCGGACCACATTACTCCAGTCTGCTATGGCAAGGTATTGAGGCCATTTCTTCTATTCTGGTTCTGACAGAATCAGTCCAGATTAAACTATACAAATAAAATACACTCGGTGGCCACTTTATTAGGTATCTCTTGTACCTAATAAAGTGGCCTTTGAGTGTATGTTCATGGTCTTCTGCTGCAGCAGCTCATCCACTTCAAGTATTGACGTATTATAGGTTCAGAGATACACTTTTGCACACGACCATTGTGATATGTGTTTATCTGAGTTAGCATCGCCTTCCAGTTTGATAGTTTGAAATAATTTTATTATCAACGTACATACAGTATATGTTACTATATACAAATCTGAGATACATTTTCTTGTGGGCATTCACAGTAAATACAAAAAAAAGCACTATTTAATTAATGGAAGACTGCACCCAGCAAGATGGACAGACAACTAACATGGAAAAGACAACAAACTGTGTGAATACAAAATAATAAAAATAACAATAATATTAAATAAATAGGAAATAAATATTGAGAACATGACTTGAAACATCCTTGAAAGTGAGTCCATAATTCTTGGAACATTTCGGTGATGGGGTAGGTGAAGTTATCCCCTCTGGTTCAAGAGCCTGATGGTTGAGGGGTAATAACCTGTTTCTGGTGTTGTGGGTCCGGAGGTTCCAGTACCTCCTTCCTGATGGCAGCATCGAGAAGAAAACATGGCCTGGATGGTGAGAGTCCTTGATGGTGTCTGTTGCTTTCCAGCAACAGTGTCCCATGTAGATGTGCACAATGGTGGGGGGGGGCTTTACCCGTGATGAGCTGGGTTATATCCTCTAATTGTGTAGGCTTTTCTGTTCAAGGGCATTGGTCTTTTGCATACCAGGCCATGGTGCAACCATTCAATATATTCTCCACCGCACATCTATATGTTTGTCAAAGTTTTAGATGACATGATGTAACTTCAAAGAAAGTAGAGGTGCTACCATATTTTCTCTGTAATCGCACTTACAGGCTGGACCCAGGACAGATCCTCTGAAATGATAATACTGAGCAATTTAAAGTTGCTGACCCTCTCCACCTCTGATCCCCCAATGAGCACTGGCTCATGGACCTCTGGTTTCCTCTGCTTGTAACCATATAACAATTACAGCCCAGAAACAGGCCATCTCCGACCTTCTAGTCCATGCAAGGAGTTGTTGAGGCTGAGGTTTTGAAGCTTATTGATTTGAGAGGATGATTGTATTGAATGCTGAGCTGTAGTCAATGAAGAGCATCCTGATGTATGCATCTTCACTGTCCAAACGTTCCAGAGTTGTAAGAAGAGCCAATGAAACGGCATCTGATTTTGACCTGTTGTAAGAATAGGTAAATTGGAGTGGATCCAAGTTGCTTCTCAGACAGGAGTTGAGATGTTTCATCAACAACCTCTCAAAGCACTTCATCACAGACTTGCAACAGACTGGTCATTCTCCTCTGACCTCTCTCATTCATAAATCATTTTCACCCACAGAATTGCTGGTCACTGTATGTCTTTTTGTTTTTCGCATCATTTCTCTGAAAACTCTAGAGACTGTTGTGTGTGATAATCCCAGGTGACCAACAGTTTCTGAGATACACAAACCACCTCAACGAACACTTCATGGTCAAAGTCACTTAGATCATATTTTGTCCCCATACTGATGTTTGGTCTGAACAACAATTAAACTTTTCACCATGTCTACATACTTTTATGCATTGAGTTGCTGCCACATGATTGACTGATTAGATATTTGCATTAACGAGCAGGTCATAGAGTCATAGAGTCGCAGAACACTACAGCACAGGATCAGGCCTTTCAGCTAATCTAGTCCACGCTGAACTACTAACTTGCCCAGTCTCATCAATCTGCATCTGGACTTTCATACTCCTCCAATCTATATACCAATTCCAATTTATCATAAATGTTCAAACCAAACCCAAATCCATCACTTTTGCTGGCAGCTCATTCCACACGCTCACCAGCCTCTAAGTGAAGAAAATCTCCCTCGTGTTTCCCTTAAACATTTCACCTTTCATCTGTACAATGTCCTGAGTATGTTACTCAAAATGGCTTCTTTGGTTTGTTAAGAGTAGGAATGCTTCTTTGTCTGATAAGTGTTTCTCTCACAGTTGTTTAGCTTTAGACTTGCTGATATGGGGATTGTATTCATTTGTTAACCAATGGGGAATGTTATTTTGTCTTGTGAGGCTGGGAACTTGGGGGGGGGGGTGTTTTCGCGGTCTTTTGAGGAGAGTCGAGAGGAAGACGCTGAGGAAGGTGGACGTGCGCTGCACTGCTTGGTTGACCACCAGGGGGTGGTCCCAGGTGCGAAGACCTGGAGGTCGGAGGCAAGCGACGAGGGGTCGAATGGTTCGATGGTTGAGCTCCAACGATGTGCACTAAACTGACTGAACTTTGATAAGTTGGCTCCTTTTGTTTTTTTTTCTTTCCTTTCATATATATTGTATTGCCTAATACTCTTTTAGTTTTAGTAAACTCTTTAAAGTGTATTTCATAACAGTATCTGGTGTGAATTTGATACTGTGTGCGGGCGTGAGGCATAAACTTGATTCTCACAGCACCTGCATGTACGGGAGGTGGGGTTGGTGTGTGGCTGGATCTCCTTTTCCCCTAGACATATACCAGCCTGTTGGGTAAATGTTACATTTGTGGGGGCTCATCCCGGATTGGATTGTCAGGGGCTGTGGAATCGCGCAGGCAGCAGTGCGGAGATGGACAGAGATAAGATTGTTAGCTGGTGCGAGTTGGAAGATGTACCGGTGCAGTATATCTGTGCAGTGAGCAGAGTGGATTTTCGAGTTTTGGGAGACGCGTTAGTGCGGGGCTTAAGTTTGGTAAAAGGTATTGGGCAGGTAGAATTGGTAGCTAGATGGTGTGGTAAAGAGGTGGAGTCTAGCTGGGTGTTGGTTCGTACGAGTGCTGACGTCATGACGTTGGAACTGCCGGCGACGGTCAGTGTTCCGGGGGAGGCGGGGCCGTGGGGGCTCCACACCCTCTCCGAGGATGAGGATGAGGAGACACCGGAGGAGGAGCTAGAGCTAGAGTTGGACCCCAGAGAGGTGCCCGGCACTAGTAAAGGGAGGTGGGAGGAGGGAGTCGTGACTAGGCCCCGCCCCCCAGGTAGGGGGGAAGCCTCGGAGCTGGCAGCCGCACTTAACTCCCTGGTGGGAGTGGCCGAGAAGCCACGGCTGAAGCTGGGGGTGTTCTCCGGAGCCAAGCCTACTCCGGACGGGGAGGTGTACTATGAGACCTGGATCGAGCATACGTCCTTGATGTTAGAGGAGTGGCCAGGCTCGGAGGAGGAGAAGAGGCAGCGATTGGTGGGAAGTTTGACGGGTTCAGCAGCCAAAACAGTCCGGGAGTTGAAAGCTGAAAAGTCTGGGGCCTCAGTGGAGGAATGCATAGAAGTTTTGGAGGGAGCATTTGAGTTGTCAGGGGAACCCTGGCTGCTTTTAGCAGAGTTCCAATGCCTGGAACAACGGAGAGGGGAAAAGCTCTCCGAGTACATATTTCGGATGGAGGGGATGCTTACAGGGTTACGGCACCTGGGGGTAGTGAAGGCGCCTGACGTGGCTAGCGTGAGGATGAGTCAGTTATTCAGTGGCTCTCTGGAGGAGGACAAGGTGGCGTGGACTATCCGGCAGGCTTATAGGAAAGGCCCCCCTCCATCATTCGGGCAACTGATTAGAGAGGTGCGGGAGGAAGAGAGAGCGTTGGGGCGGAAAAGGGGCGCGGGCCTATGGGAGCGATCCTCAGCGATACAGGAAGTGGTGGCTGGGTGGAGGACTGACAACCCCCAGGGGAGTAGGGACCCCCCTCTGGAGGGGAAGGACAGGGGAGGTACCCACTCCCGGGGGCGACCAGTGCAGTGAGTTGGGAGCGGGAGCCGTCCTGGGAGAGGAGGGGTGGCAGGCAGCGTGTGCTTTAACTGTGGGAAAGAGAGGCATTTCAGGCGGGACTGTGGGCGGCCGAGGGTGCGCTATAGCTGTGGAGAGGAGGGACACTTTAGGTGGGATTGTGAGAGACAAGGAGTCCCGCGGAGGGCAAGCCCCCTGCGACTAAGAAGGGAGAGGTGTCAGGAAACTTAGGAGAGGCTCAGTGAGGGAAGGGACTGGAGCCTCTGGAGGAACACGTTCCCAGAGATCAGCCAGGGGACCACCGGGTTCCCACGCCTCTATTCCGGATGGGCTGGTAGGACCCCGTGCCAGTGTGGGTCTACGGATAGAGGGAGTTTACACAAAAGCTGTTCTGGATACGGGATCGCAGGTGACCTTATTGTACCGGTCTTTCTACAACCAATATCTAAAGCATTTGCCCGTAACCCCATTTGACACCCTGCAGATTTGGGGTGTGAGCGAGGGTGACTACCCGTACGATGGGTACCTATCGGTGAGATTGGAGTTCTTGGAGGGTGATGTGGGAGTGTCTGAAGCTATTGAGACGTTGGCGTTGGTGTGTCCTGACCCGGTGGAAACCGGTGGTGCTGCCCTCCTGGTGGGGACTAACTCCCCTGTGGTGCGACGGCTCCTGGGAGCTTGTAAGGAGAAAGGGGGGGGAACACTTTCTGGAGACCCTCTCGGTGCATCCAGTGTTTTGAGCAGTTTTCGAAGAAGGGGTTGCCTCCCAAGGGCTGGACCCGGAGTGTAAACGAGGGACGGTGTGGTGTACGCAGGCGAGGCCCAAGGTGATCCGACCAGGGGAGGTAGCACTCGTGATGGGGACCCCCAGATTCCCAGGAGTGCCGACGGGCGAAGCCCTGTTAGTAGACACCCTGGACGATCTTGAAGGGGAGACACGATTTCCGGCGGGGGCGCTGGTGAGGCCCGAAGTGCAGAGACCAGGGGTGGTACATGTGAGGCGTATAGCTATAAGTGTCAGGAACACTACGGCAAGAGAAATCATCTTTAAGAGGGGAATGCCGCTGGCACATCTGATCCCGGTGACGGTAATGTCTAGCACACCAGTGAGGACCCCTAACGGGGAGGGATTGGAGCATCGAAGGGAGCTGACCGCTGAAGCCTTTAACTTCGGGGATTCCCCTGTGTCGCCCGAGTGGAAACGCAGGCTAGTGGAGAAGATGCTGAAGATGGAAGCTGTTTTTTCTCGGGGCGAGTTTGATGTTGGCTGCTCCAAAAGCACTCGCCACACCATGCGGGTGATGGACGACACCCCGTTCCGAGAGAGATCCCGGCGGCTGGCTCCGGCAGATGTTGAGGACGTGCGGCAGCACTTGTGCAAGTTGAAGGAGGCCGGAATCATAGCTGAGTCCCGAAGTCCTTATGCGTCCCCAATAGTGGTGGCACGGAAGAAGAATGGGAGGGTGCGCACGTGCGTTGACTACAGGACTTTGAATCGGCGAACTGTCCCTGATCAATATACCGTCCCGAGGGTCGAGGATGCGCTGGCCTGCCTGAGCGGTGCGAAGTGGTTCAGTGTGCTGGATTTAAGAAGTGGGTATTACCAGATCCCGATGAGTGCGGGCGATAAAGAGAAGACAGCCTTTATCTGCCCACTGGGGTTCTTTCAGTTCGAACGAATGCCCCAAGGCATATCGGGGGCCCCAGCCTCCTTCCAGAGGCTCATGGAGAGAACGTGGGGGATATGAATCTGTTGGAGGTGCTGGTGTACCTGGACGATTTGATAGTGTTTGGATCGACTTTGGAGGAACATGAGGAGAGGCTGTTGAAGGTGTTGGGCCAGCTTAATGAAGAAGGGTTGAAGCTTTCCCTGGACAAATGCCAGTTCTGCAAGTTGTCGGTTAGCTACATTGGCCATATCATTTCGCAAGAGGGAGTGGCTACTGATCCAACCAAGATAGAGGCCGTGACCACCTGGCCGAGACCCCAGAAAGTGGGCGGTCTGCGCTCATTTTTGGGGTTCTGTGGGTATTACCGCCGATTCGTGAAAGGATATGCCAAAGTGTGTCACCAGTTGACTCAGCTGTTGTGTGGCTATCCCCCGGTGGGAAAGAAAAGGATGGGGGACCAGAGGCAGGACGCTGGAGGATACTGGAACCCGGCAGAACCTTTTGGCTCGAGATGGGATGATTGATGTGAAGAGGCGTTCCGATCTTTGAAAAGGGCACTGACCCAGGCCCCGGTGTTGGCTTTTGCCAATCCCCAGAAGCCATATGTGCTGCACACAGATGCCAGCCGAGAGGGTCTAGGGGCTGTTCTGTACCAGGAGCATGGCAAAGCATTGAGACCGGTAGCCTTTGTCAGCCGAAGCTTGTCGCCATCTGAGAGAAACTATCCCACTCACAAGTTGGAGTTCCTGGCGCTGAAGTGGGCGGTGGTGGACAAGCTGGGCTATTACCTGTACGGAGCCAAGTTTGAGGTGAGAACGGATAACAATCCTCTCACTTATATTTTGACTTCGGCTAAGCTGGATGCCACAGGACATCGGTGGCTGGCGGCCTTGTCGGTATGATTTCAGCCTGAGGTACCGCCCAGGAAGCAAAAATGTCGATGCGGATGCTTTGTCACGTCGGGAGATGGGGGAACATGAGAGGGACGAGAAGTGGGAGAGTGTCCCTGCCCCTGGAGTGAAGGCGATGTGTCAGTTTGCTATCACCGTGAAGGTGAGGGAAGAGGGAGGCTGGAACGAGCCGTGGACCATTTGGGGGTTTTTGACGACGCCATACCCCTAGCCTACTGTGACCTGACCGCACTGCGGACTAAACAGTTGCCAGAACTGAGTCCGGGGGAAGTGGCAGCTGCTCAGCAAAATGACCCGGGCATTGGCACAGTGTGGAGAGTGGTCGAGAAGGGGGATTTGGCGTTGGCTGAGAAGGCGAAACACCCATTCGTGCCTCTGTTATTGAAGGAGTGGTCTCGGTTAAAGTTAAAGAACCAAATCTTGTACCGGGTAACGGTGCCTCCGAAACAACCCCGCCGTTGGCAACTGGTCCTGCCGGAGGAGTATCGGCAGGTTGTACTCCAGGCCCTACATGATGATTCTGGACACTTGGGGGTGGAAAAGACCTATGGATTACTCAAAGACCGGTTCTACTGGCCCTGGATGAGGGGGGAGGTTGAAGAATACTGTAGGGGATGCAGTCGTTGCATCCGGAGGAAGACCCTGCCCGCGTTGGCGGCTCCACTGTCGCACTTGCAGAGTGCGGGACCTCTGGACCTGGTATGTATGGATTTCCTGTCGATTGAGCCTGACACCAGCAACACCGCGAATGTCTTAGTCATCACCGATCATTACACTCGCTATGCTCAGGCATTTCCCACTAAGGATCAGAAGGCGACGACAGTGGCGAAGGTGTTATGGGAGAAGTATTTTGTTCATTACGGCCTTCCCAGGCGAATTCATAGTGATCAGGGGCGGGACTTTGAGAGTCGCCTTATCCATGAATTACTGACTATGCTTGGGGTTGAGAAATCCAGGACTACCCCTTATCACCCACAGGGAGATCCTCAGCCAGAGAGGTTCAACAGGACCCTGTTGGATATGCTCGGGATGCTGGAGATTGGGCAGAAAAGTAAGTGGAGTCGTCATATTGGACAATTGGTTCACTGCTACAATTGTACTCGCAATGATGCTACAGGATACTCGCCCTATTATCTGATGATTGGGCGGGAAGCGAGGTTGCCCATTGACTTGTGTTTTGGGGTTGAAGTGGGTGAATTACCCGGGAAACCCTATCTAAAGTATGTGTCTGACATGAAGAGGGAGTTACAGCGAGCGTACGAGTTGGCCGAGGCGGCAGCTACCAAACAAAATCAGAGGAATAAGATGCGGTATGATCGAAAGGTGAAGTTTGTCCAATTATTGCCGGGCGACCGGGTCCTTTTACGGAATTTGGGACTCCCTGGTAAGCACAAGTTGGCAGATCGATGGGCGGCCAGCCCCTATGTAATAGAGAGCCAGATGCCGAATCTACCAGTTTACCGGGTGAAACCTGAGGATGGGAAAGGGCCTATCAAGGTACTCCATCGGAATCACCTGCTGCCGCTGGGTCAAGCGGTGCAGGTGGACAAGGAGCCAGAGTGGGAGGTTGCGCCTAGTACAAGGACTCTGCGAGGGCACGGAGCAAGGGAAGAGCCCGCTGCTGAAGAGCAGGGACGGGTCCCTAACCCGGGAATGGATACCGATTCGGAAGATGACGACTCAGATGAGTGGCCCCTGTTCCCATTCGCTGGCGCTCCAGTACCAGAAGAGGAGGCTCCTGGCCCTTCCCATACTGAGTTGGGTGAGAGGAGGGAAGGTCTTGAGGGTCAGATGGAGAGGCAGCCAATGTTGGGGGGAGAGAGGGTGGAGCCCGAGCGTGAGCCGGAGAGATCTCAGGTGAGGGAGGACCCCCGTGAGGAAGGGGGTGAGGGTCTGTCAGGTAGACCTGGGGTGTCCGAGACAGTGGGTTCGCAGGTGAAGAGGGAGTCCAGTGGGGCAGAAGGGGTACGGAGATCTCAGAGAAGTAGGCGCCCCCCGGAGCGGTTGACATATGTGGTACCAGGAGAACCGAGTGTGATTTCTACTGCTCTGGGTAGTTATGTCACTGCTTTCTGCACCTGGGTTGGGTTTTGTGTGTTGCAAGAAGCTTTGGGGAACTCTAGTAATGCCATGAGGGCATGACATTTGCTGGTGGGGAGAGAATGTACAATGTCCTGTGTATGTTACTCAAAATGGCTTCTTTGGTTTGTTAAGAGTAGGAATGCTTCTTTGTCTGATAAGTATTTCTCTCGCAATTGTTTAGCTTTAGACTTGCTGATATGGGGATTGTATTCATTTGTTAACCAATGGGGAATGTTATTTTGTCTTGTGAGGCTGGGAACTTGGGGGGGGTTTTCGCGGTCTTTTGAGGAGAGTCGAGAGGAAGACACCGAGGAAGGCGGACGTGCGCTGCACTGCTTGGTTGACCACCGGGGGTGGTCCCAGGTGCGAAGATGTGGAGGTCGGAGGCAAGCGACGAGGGGTCGAATGGTTCGATGGTTGAGCTCCAACGATGTGCACTAAACTGACTGAACTTTGATAAGTGACGCCTTTTGTTTTTTTCTTTCCTTTCATATATATTGTATTGCCTAGTACTCTTTTAGTTTTAGTAAACTCTTTAAAGTGTATTTCATAACGGTATCTGGTGTGAATTTGATACTGTGTGCGGGCGTGAGGCATAAACTTGATTCTCACAGCACCTGCGTGTACGGGAGGTGGGGTAGGTGTGTGGCTGGATCTCCTTTTCCCCTAGACATATACCAGCCTGTTGGGTAAGTGTTACACATCCTTAGCCTATGACCTCTAGCTTTAGTCTCACCCAACCTCAGTGGAAAAACCTGGCTTGCATTTACCCTATCTATACCCCTTATAATTTTGGATACCTCTATCAAATCTCCCCTCATTCTTCTGTGCTTTAGGGAATAAAGTCTTAACCTATTCAACCTTTCCCTATAACTCAGGTCCTCAATTTCTGGCACCATCCTTGAAAATTTTCTCTGCACTCTCTCAACTTCATTGACATCTTTCTTGTAGGTAGGTGACCAAAACTGCACACATACTGCAAATTATACCTCACCAGTATCATATACAACTTCAACATATCATTCCAACTCTGGTACTTGATACTTTGGCTTATGAAGGTCAATGAGTAAAAAAACTCTCCTTACGACCCCATCTACCTGAGATGCCACTTTCATGGAATTATGAATCTGTATTGCTAGATGTCTCTGTGATGTTGCTTTCTGGGATTTATGGACTGTATTCCCAGATGCCTTACCTCTCACTGTATAAGTCCTATCCTGATTTGTCCTCACAAACTGTAGCACGTCTCACTTTACTGCATTAAATTCTACCTGCCAATTTTCAGCCCATTCTGCCAGCAGGTCCAGATCCTGCTGCAAGCTGTTATTGCCTTCCTCATTGTCCACCACACACCCAATTTTGATGTTATCTGCAAATTCACTGCTCCAGTTTACCCTATTATCATCCAGGTGACTAACATAGATAACAAACAACAGTCCCAGCACTGACCCCTGCAGCAACTCAGTCACAGGCCTCCAGTAAGAGTGGCAACCATCTACTACCACTCTCTGGCTTCTCCCACAAAACAAATATCTAATCCAATTTACTACCTCATCTTGAATGCTGAGCAACTGTACTTTCTTGACCAACCTCCCATCCAGGACCTTGTCAAAGGCCTTGTTAAATGTAGTCTATGTAGACTACATCCACTGCCTTGCCTTCAAGAACTTTCCTGTTAATTTTATCAAAAAGCTCTGTAGGATTGTTTCGATATGACCTACCATGCACAAAACCATGTTGTCTATCCCTAATCAGTCCCTGTCTATCCAGATACTTATTTATCCAGTGCCTTAGAATACCTTTCAATAACTTACCAACTGTTGATTTCAGGCTCACTGGCCTATAACTTCCTGGCTTATTCAAAGAGCCTTTCTTAGTCAACAGAACTACATTAGCTCTCCTCCGATCTTCCAGCACCCCACCTGTGGCTAAGGACATTTTAGTATTTCTCCTAGGTTTCCTTCAATTTCTACATAAGCCCCAAGGGGTCCAAGGGAACATCCTGTGAGGCCCTGGGGATTTATCCACCATAATTTGCCTCAAAAGAGCAAATGCCACCTCTTCTAGTATAATATGTGTACAGTGCATGACCGCTGTGAAGTTCTACCTCACTTCTATAGACCGTGTGTCCATCCCTCAAATAAAAAGAGATGCAAAAATACATTTAAAATTTCCCCATCACTTTCAGCTCCATGCATAGATGACCGCTCTGATCTTCCAGAGGACAAACTTTGTCCCTAGCTATCCTTTTGCCATTAATATTTCTGTAGAATCCCATGGGATTCTCCTTCACCTTGTCTGCTAAAACAATCTCATGCTTCTTTTAGCCCTCCTGATTACCTTCTTAAATTTTCTCTTGATTCTCTTGATATACTCATCAAATAACTCATATGCTCCTTTCTAACTATCCCTGCAATGTACCTCCTCCTCATTAAGAAGGTGTATTGGCCTTTATCAATCGTGGAATTGAATTTAGGAGCCAAGAGGTAATGTTGCAGCTGTATAGTACCTTGGTCAGACCCCACTTGGAGTACTGTGCTCAGTTCTGGTCGCCTCACTACAGGAAGGATGTGGAAATCATAGAAAGGGTACAGAGGAGATTTACAAGGATCTTGCCTGGAATAGCAAGCATGCCTTATGAAAACAGGTTGAGTGAACTCGGCCTTTTCTCCTTGGAGCGACAGAGGATGAGAGGTGACCGGACAGAGGTGTATAAGATGATTGTGTGGATAGTCAGAGGCTTTTTCCCAGGGCTGAAATAGCTGCCACAAGAGGGCACAGTTTAGGGTGCTTGGGAGTGGGTACAGAAGAGACGTCAAGGGCAAGTATTTTACACAGAGAGTGGTGAGTGCACGGAATAGGCTGCCGGCAAAGGTGATGGAGGCAGGTACAATAGGGACTATTAAGAGACTTTTGGATAGGTACATGGAGATTAGAAAAATAGAGGGCTATGGATAAGCCTAGTAATTTCTAAGGTAGGGACTTTGTGGGTCGAGGAGCCTGTATTGTGCTGTAGGTTTTCTATATTTTGTTTACTTAACCAGGGCCTCAATATCGCTCAAAATTCATGGTTCCCTAAATCAGTTATCCTTGCCTTTCTCTCTGACAGAAAGAATAAGCAAGTTCTCCAGTCTGTCCTGCCATTATATTTTCCCAGACTAGTAATGCCACCCATTCCACTTTAATCCTTCCCGCTCTATTATACCTAAAACAACAGAAGCCTGGAACATTGAGCTGCCAATCCTGACCCTCCTGCAACCAAGTTTCACTAATAGCCACAATGTCACAATTCCACGTGCTGATCCATGCTCTAAGCTTATCCACATTTCCTACAAGACATCCTTGCATTGACATACTGTATACACAGCTCAGAACATCAGTCCCACCATGCTCAACCTTTAGATTTCTGACTTTGCATGGTGGTTTAACAACATGTTTATCCATAACCACTGCACTAGCTGCTGTGGTGCACTGGTTCCTACCCCCCTGAAGCTCTAGTTTAAACACCTTCCTCCTCACTTCTCCGTGCAGCACTATCAAATCTTCCCACTAGGATTTTCATCCCTCTCCAGTTCAGTTCAAACTGTCCTTTCCGGTCAGGTCAAACCTTCCCTGGAAGAGGGCCCAAAGATCCAAAAATCTGAAGCCTCACTCCTGGACAATCTCTTTCACCACATGTTAAACTGTATGATATCTTTATCTGTACAATTGTACAGGAGTACCTGATAAAGTTGCCACTGAAAGTGGATGACCAATAAAAAATAAAAGTCACATTTTCATTCTTATAAAGGAAAACCAAGTATTATTTTAATATGCAATAGGTTTTTTTAAATCTTAGAATGAACACTATCATTAAATCACAATAATATCATAAAGGGAGATTGGAATTAGCAAGATACCAGAAGTATAATTGATAGGATTTTGATCTTGAAGTTGAAATGTGCTGGTTACTTCGAATTATAATTAAAAGGAAGGAATTATTATGGGAACATGTGAGACAAAAGTTGTATTGAAGAGTCATGGGAGAAAGATGGAGAAATTAATTGCAAATTAATTAAATAACTTCCAGGGGAGTTCACATAAAGCTGGGGCAGGCTTTGCATAGTTATACATATATAGATGTGATAAATTTTCTCGACCCATATCTATTATAAGGTGCTGCACTCCTTGCATTTAAATAGTTATGTCAAGAAACTATGTCTCATGTAACAATGATTTTATCTGCTGATTGATGACATTTCTGTAGATGTAAACCCTAAATGATAATCAAGGATTTGTTGTGTAGATCACAAAGTCTGTGGTTTTGTTTTATGTGTAATACATGCAGTGTCTAGACATTACCCTTCATCCAGTCTACTTTTATTTCAGCATAATTCATAGTTATGACCATAAGATATGGGGCAGAATTAGTCAATTTGGCCTATTGATTCAGCTCTGTCAGGGCTGATTGCATTTCCCTTTCAACCCCATTCTACTGCCTTCTCGTAACCTTTGACATATTAACTAATCAAGATCTATCAAGCTCCGCTTAAAATATACCCAATGGCTTGGCCTCCACAGCCGTCTGTGGTAATGCATTCCAGAGATTCAGTATCCTCTGGCTAAAGAAATTCCTCCTCATCTCTGTTCTGAAAGGACATCTGTGTACTTCGAGGTTGTACCCTCTGGTAATAAACTCCTCTACTATAAGAAACATTCTCTCTACAACCACTCAATCTACGCCTTTCAATATTCAATAAATTTCACTGAGATCCTCACCCATTCTTCTGAAGTCCAATAAGAATAGGCTCAGAGACCAGAAGACCACAAGACCTAGGAGCAGGTTTAAGTCATCCAGATCAACTCAGAGAACCAGACCTCAACCTCTTTGAAAATGTAAAAATGGTGATTAAAGCAGAAAGTAATGCAGGAATTAGCCATTTTTTATATGGACCAGTCATTTCAATTATATTAAATCAAAGATCGTTGGTAATGAGGAAGCAGAGAGTCTGCAGAAGGCCTTAGAAAGACTTAGGAGAATGAGCAAAGAAGGTGCAGATGGAATACAATGTAGGGAAGTGTATGGTCATGTACTTTGATAGATGGAATGTTTTCTACTTGAGGTACAAACTAAAAAAGGGAGATAGGAAAGGCATGTAAAAAGGGAAATGTTACTATAGTCATAGGGAAAAGGCAATTCTGGACTGGGCGTTGTGTGATAAACCAGATTTGATTATAACATGTTAGAATTCACACAGCAGTTTGAGAGGAAGAATCTAAAAGCAGCTGAATCAGTATTACAAATCTTATTGAATTTTTTGAAGAGGCTACGAGGAAAGTTGATGAGGGTAAAGCAGTGGATGTTGTCTATATGGACTTCAGTAAGGCCTTTGACAAGGTTTCACATGGAAGGTTAGTTAGGAATGTTCAATCGTTAGGTATTAATATTGAAGTAGTCAAATGGATTCAACAGTGGCTGGATGGGAGATGCCAGAGAGTAGTGATGGATAACTGTTTGTCAGGTTGGAGGCCGGTGACTAGTGGTGTGCCTCAGGGATCTGTACTGGGTCCAATGTTGTTTGTCATATACACTAATGATCTGGATGATGGGGTGGTAAATTGGATTAGTAAGTATGCAGATGATACTAAGATAGGTGGCGTTGTGGATAATGAAATAGGTTTTCAAAGCTTGCAGAGAGATTTAGGCCAGTTAGAAGAGTGGGCTAAAAGATGGCAGATGGAGTTTAATGCTGATAAGTGTGAGGTGCTACATTTTGATAGGACTAATCAAAATAAGACATACATGGTAAATGGTAGGGCATTGAGGAATGCGGTAGAACAGAGTAATCTAGGAATAATGGTGCATAGTTCGCTGAAGGTGGAATCTCATATGGATAGGTTGGTGAAGAAAGCTTTTGGTATACTGGCCTTTATAAATCAGAGCATTGAGTATAGGAGTTGGGATGTAATGTTAAAATTGTACAAGGCATTGGTGAGGCCGAATTTGGAGTATTGTGTACAGTTCCAGTCACCGAATTATAGGAAAGATGTTAACAAAATAGAGAGAGTACAGAGGAGATTTATTAGAATGTTACCTGGGTTTCAGCACCTAAGTTACAGAGAAAGGTTGAACAAGTTAAGTCTTTATTCTTTGGAGCGTAGAAGGTTGAGGGGGGACTTGATAGAGGTATTTAAAATTATGAGGGGGATAGATAGAGTTGACGTGGATAGGCTTTTTCCATTGAAAGTAGGGGAGATTCAAACAAGAGGACATGAGTTGAGAGTTAGGGGGCAAAAGTTTAGGGGTAATACGAGGGGGAACTTCTTTACTCAGAGAGTGATAGCTGTGTGGAACGAGTTTCCAGTAGAAGTGGTAGAGGCAGGTTCGATATTGACATGTAAAAAAAAATTGTGTAAAGGGTTTCTTATGTTACTGCGTATGTTAATCAAAATGGCTTCTTTGTTAAGTAAAAGTAGGGATGCTTCTTTGTTATGGTAACTGGTGAGAGAGTGCTTTCTCTCGCAGCTTGTTTGGGTTATAATTACTGATAATGAGAATTGTATTCATTTGTTAACCAATTGGGATAGATGTTATTCCTTTTTGTGGATCTGTGAGCTGTGGTTTCGCGGACTTTTGGAGAGTTGGAGAGGAGATCGCGAGGAAGGTGGATGGCGCTGGAGGTGCTCTGGTTGATCACCGAGAGTGGTCCCAGGCGTGCAGGTCATGGAGGTCGGAGAAGATCGAATAGTGGACTGAAAACTTCGATGGTTGAGCTCCAATGATTGTGCACTAATTGACTGAACCCTGATAAGTTCTGGCACCTTTTCCTTCCTTTCTTTTCTGTCATATATATTGTATCGCTATTAATCACTTAGTTCTAATAAGATTTATAAAGTGTATTCTGTAAACGTACATGGTGAGCGGTTTGATATTGTGTGTGCGAGTTTGTACCAGTGTGCATTTCACAGCATCCACATATACGGGAGGTGCGGTTTGGCGGGTGGACGAATTTTCCCCTAGACATACACCAGCCAATTGCGTGAGCATTACACTTGGATAGGTATATGGACAGGAAAGGAATGGAGGGTTAAGGGCTGAGTGCAGATTGGTGGGACTAGGTGGGAGTAAGCGTTCAGCACGTATTAGAAGGGCCGAGATGGTTTGTTTCCATGCTGTAATTGTGATATGGTTATATGGTTATACAGTGGAGTAAAAGAGGATCTGGCCAAAGTAATTTGGAAGAGGACTCTCACAGGGAAAATAACAGAGCAGCAATGGCGGGAATTTCTGGAAGCAATTTGGAAAGCACAGGATAGATACATCCCAAAGATGAACAAGTATTCTAAAGGGATGGTAAGTCAACCGTCGCTGACAAGGGAAGTCAAAGACAATGTGAAAGCAAAACAGAGGGTTTATAATATAGCTAACATTGCAAATGCCTTGCTTACCACCAACTCATCTTGCAAGCTAACATTCAGGGACTCCTGCATGGTGACTCTCAAGTCCCTTTGCACCCCTGATAATAAACTCTCCCACTACAGGAAACAACCTGTCCACAACCACTCTCTCATTCATTTTGGGATGACTAGATATTAAAGCAAGGGTGTAATGCTGAGGTTTATAAGGCACATCAAAAGTAACAGGGAGAAGGCAGAAGAATGGGGGTGAGATGGATAATAAATCAGCTATGATGGAATGGTAGAGCAGACTCAATGGGCTGAATGGAAAAATCTCTTGTTGTCAGTAAGTCCTGGCCTGCTACAACACAAGAAGTTAATGAGCTTTGGTAGACACCTAACAGTGATCGGCTTCATGTAGGGAAGTTTAGATAAGGCAAAGAATAGTTTGGAAACAATGATCAACTCTACAGTTGAAAGTATACAATTGGCCCCTCCAAGATCAGCAGATCTTTGGTACAGAGTACCAAATCTGGAGTAGTGGGTCATCTTATTAAATTAGGAACAATTTGGTCAGAAGGGAGAAATATTTCAGATTTTTTTCATTATTTGTTTTGTGTTTTATTTGTATGTTTTGTTTTAATCTCTCCAAGGTAATGAATAGATCTGGGTGAGTGGGAACTGTTTTGATTCTGATAGATTAAGCATCACAAGTGTGTGGTAAATATTCTGGAGTAGTTGTTCATCTCTGTGCTCTGATCTAATAAAGAACTGCTTCTAATAAGACTTTAAGACCATAAGATATAGGAGCAGAAGTAGGCCATTTGGCCCATCGAGTCTGCTCCGCCATTCAATCATGGGCTGATCCAATTCTTCCAGTCATCCCCACTCCCCTGCTTTCTTCCCATACCCTTTGATGCCCTGGCTAATCAAGAACCTATCTGTCTCTGCCTTAAATGCACCCAATGACTTGGCCTCCACAACCACTCATGGCAACAAATTCCATAGATTTACCACCCTCTGACTAAAGTAATTTCTCCACATCTCTGTTCTAAATGGACGTCCTTCAATCCTGAAGTCTTTGCCTCTTGTGCTAGACTCCCATACCATGGGAGATAACTTTGTCATGTCTAATCTGTTCAGGCCTTTTAACATTCTGAATGTTGCTGTGAGATCCCTCCTCATTCTCCTGAACTCCAGGGAATACAGCCCAAGAGCTGCCAGATGATCCTCATATGGTAACCCTTTCACTCCTGGAATCATTCTTGCGAACCTTCTCTGAACCCTCTCCAATGTCAGTATACCCTTTCCAAAACTGCACAATGTACTCCAAGTGTGGTCTCACGAGTGCTTTATAGAGCCTCAACATCACATCCCTGCTCTTATATTCTGTACCTCTAGAAATGAACGCCAACATTTCATTCATCTTCTTCACCAGTGACTCAACCTGGAGGTATCCTGCACAAGGACTCCCAAGTCCCTTTGCATTTCTGCATTTTG
The DNA here is from genome assembly GCF_048418815.1 of Hemitrygon akajei. Classification (NCBI taxonomy): domain Eukaryota; kingdom Metazoa; phylum Chordata; class Chondrichthyes; order Myliobatiformes; family Dasyatidae; genus Hemitrygon; species Hemitrygon akajei. The sequence continues at coordinate 59,729,115 of NC_133136.1, forward strand.
AATTTTCTCCCCATCTATATAATAGTCTGCCTGTTTATTTCTTCCACCAAAGTGCATGACCATACATTTTCCAACATTGTATTCCATTTACCACTTCTTTGCCCATTCCCCTAAACTGTCTAAGTCTCTCTGCAGGCTCTCTGTTTCCTCAACACTACCCGCTCCTCCACGTATCTTTGTATCATTGGCAAATTTAGCCACAAATCCATTAACCCACAGTCCAAATTATTGACATTTGGTCCCAGTGAAATGGTTGGTTTATTTCAGGAGAAAGTTTCACTCCTGATACAGTGTCTTGACCTGAAACATCAAAAATTGTGCTCTCCATCTCCGCCCTACTCCCTCCCCAACAAACCAGCTCAGTTCCTCCAGTACGTTGTTTATATATTCTTCACTCAAGTGACCCTGTGGTGGGCATCTAATTGATGGTAATAAAAAACCACAAGAGGACTCCAAACCACTGCAAAGAACTAAGATGTACAAACTCATTGGGGTAGGGGAGGGGATATAGCACTGTATTTCTTCATTGTACTTGGTTACTGCGTTAGAGGTCAGGAACACTATCCTTAGAAACATAGAACACTTGATCAAGAATATATTCAGTGACCATATAGTGGGCATTAACTTTTTGAATTCTGAGAAGGCTTTTTGGCAAACTTTCACATTTGATACTTTTAATGAAGTTGAAAATTCATCAGATTTATGGAAGATTAGCAGCCAGTTGAACAAACAATTGGCACTAGCAAGCAGAAAGGGAAGACAAATGAACGGATAAGTCAGTCCAGTTCAATTGATGACACAGTTTGCACTCAGTTTTCTTTGGGTAGTTACAGATATTTAACAGAACTTTCAGAATTCTTGCCTGATGAAAATAAAGTGGCTGCAGACTGAGATCTGTGTGCATTCACCTATTAACTGAATTCTACTGCAATGGTAGCCAACACAATGCTTCCCAGAGACCAACCTAGATAGGTTTCATCAAGCAACCTATCTGGATTAACTGGTGGGACCACTTAAGATGCTTATTGAGGATCTTTTTATAGAAAGAATAGTTCACAGTTGGCACTTTTGGATTTAGCTGGATGGACATGTGCTTTGTATTCTTTGAGCAACAGCAGGTGATGATCTGCCCAAGCAGTCCTTGAGGATATCATTATTATTCATATTTCTGCAGCATTGTTCTTCAGGATTCCTCTCTCCCCATTCTAGATTAGGCCCCATAACACCAGAAGTTTTTCTTTCCTCCACTGAAAAAGGTTAACCAATCTGAAATTGCAGTGGTCCTGATGCCATGAATTCCCAAGGTGGGCCCATTCTCAGCTGCAGACCGCTGATTAGAGCGAGTGAGACCAGTTCTCAATGTTCTGTCAGTTGCTGGTACTATTTATGCACTGTGGTTGTTTAAACTATTTCCCATCAGTGAAAAGCAATGCATCCTTGCACATTTTTATAAAGAGAAGGTATATATATATATAAAACGCTGTGCCAGTTACTCTGCTGCTATCAGCTTGTTTTTACCCTTCCTTGAATAATCATGCCTGCCTCAGTGCATTCTGACTTTGATGTGATCATTCAAGCAAGGATGTGCTATTGCCTGAGCACTCCTTTCAATCTTTCTTTCTCACAACTTAGCATTTTGCTACCACCAACCTTTTGGTTAATATACAGAACCAATGGGAAATTATTCAATTGAGTTTTTGCACCACAACTTCAATTATCAAACTACCGTGCACTTGTTTGTGCCTACATTTGGAAACAGGTTCTATGTCATTGTTGACTAGTTTTCTGAAGTCTGCAGGAAGCTGGGCCTTATATTAACAGCTGTATCAAACTGGCCTTACCACACCAAACTGCCCTTTGACTCTGGAAAAAAGATTATTTCCCACGGTGATACAAGAGACGGCAGGTGCGGCAACAACCAGCCTGCTGGAGGAACTTCAGTGGATGAGTCAGCATCTGCTGGGGAAAGGAAGTGTCAATATTTCAGTCCTCTTGCAACAGTTCAACCCAAAACATCAACAATTCCATTTCCCCCACAGATGCTGCTATGAGCTGCTCTTGTAGATTCTTGGTTAAATCAAATAAGACACGGCCTGCCCTTGACAAAGCCATGCTGACTATTCCTAATCATATTATGCCTCTCCAAATGCTCATAAATCCTGTCTCTCAGGATCTTCTCCATCAATTTACCAACCACTGAAGTAAGACTCACTGGTCTATAATTTCCTGGGCTATCCCTACTCCCTTTCTTGAATAAGGGAACAACATCCGCAACCTTCCAATCCTCTGGAACCTCTCTTGTCCTCATTAATGATGCAAAGATCAATCTCCTCCCTCGCTTCTCACAGTAGCCTGGGATACATCTCATCTGGTCCTGGTGACTTATCCGAGCTGCTTTCCAAAAACTCCAGCACATCCTCTTCCTTAATAGTTGTATTTTCAGCAGATTTATAGAAGACATTTGAGCTGTGCCTAGCCACATGGTCATGGGTGTAGAGAGTAGAGCCATAGAGGAATAGGTTAATGGATTTTCTCAAAATCTTCCTAGAAATGCACTATATCCCCAATGGTTCATGCAAATCTCTCACCAATAACTGGTTGACATAAAGAAGGAGCATTCAGGATGTTCTTCAGAACATCAAGTCCATTTGCTGGCAGCATGTGGAAGACCTCTATAGAAGGAATGCATTGTCTGCATAACCACCAACATCCCTGTCACATCAAACACTCCCTATCCACATGTAACAGAGTCCAAGGGTCAGACCTTGGCTTCCTGACACACCTGTGATGCACAGAGCAAATGTGAACCAGTTCACTCTTGATCCTGAAGGTCAAATTCCTTAGATAATTGTATGCACCTTTTATTTTTGAACAGATATGTGCTGTGAGGTAGGTGGCAGTCAAGTAAAGAGGAAATAAAGGTGAGGTTAGCCTGGGTATTTGCTATATACTGTATATCCAATTCTGTAATTGCCAGTCACATCATGAACTTGGTTAAAGCTGTTAACATTCTTAAGCAAGGTCAGGAAATCTTTGACCAAAAGGAATCTTGCATTGATCTTTAGGGCAGCTCTAAAGGATTTGTATGCCTTCTAGCAACTGCTGCTAGGATGGCTACACATATAAGGTGGTGGAGACAGTGATATGGTTCACCCAGGTTGTGAAATTTCTTTCTATGGGGCCGTTTTCCTTTTGCTGTGTAGGCTCAAAGCACATGTAAATGATGCACCAAATACTCTATCATGTACTTGGAGACAGAAAATCAAAACACTATATTTACATAATTCTTTGCTATACGTATTATCAACTTTTAAATATAGTTCAAAGAGATAGGCACACTCATAATAATAAATAAGTAAAACAATATTCAAAATCACTCGGTGCAAAGCATATGACTGTAAGTTATACTATCTACCAATCAGGAGTCCGAAATAAATTTAGGACTACAGAAGTAGAAGACCAAATTAGAGTGTTACTTGTGAGTAATGCAAATCAAAGGCCCTCGTCAATGTAGTCATTAAATTTCTTGTGAATATCATAGCAACCATGACAGCAATTCTTGCTTCAGTATTCTTGCAGAACTGAAAGGATAAATCAAGTTTTAATAACCTTTACGTATTCACACATGGTAGGGGGTTGTTGGTTGCTGTTCTTTCCTTGTATGCTTGCAGAAAACATATACAATATATAAACTTTGTCATACTTAACTGAACTTTCCAATAGAATGAATTAATACAGAAACAAATAATTAATTGTATCACTTTGCCCAGTTTGTATTGCTATGTGGGTAAAAACTTGAAGCAACCTTTGGTGCATACCAGATTAAACGGTCTTCCTAGCATGCTTCTCTGTAGTCTTTGCTAACATGAAGGATTTTAAATCAACTTTTACTTAATTGTGTATGTTATGAATTCAAATTTGGCTCCTGCAATCAATTCTCCCTGTAGTCACAGTTATATTTGATCCACTGCCTCATCTATCCATAAACCAGACTGATTTCTGTCTCTCTCCACAAAGGCTGGGCTATATCAAAGGTGGGGAATTAATCAGTGTACAGGAGGGAGATTGAAAATTTGGTTGAGTGGTGTCATAACAACACCTCTCACTCAATGCCAGCAAAACCAAGGACCTTCAGGAGAGGGAAACTAGAGGTCCATGAGCCAGTACTTATTGGACGATCAGAGGTGGAGAGCATCAGTAACTTTCAATTCCTGGGTGTCACTATCTCAGAGGACCTGTCCTGGAACCATCATATAAACAAAATTGCAAAGAAAGCATAGCAGTGCCTCTACTTCCTTTGAGTTTGCAGAGATTCAGCATGTCATCAAAAACCTTGACAAACTTCTATAGATGTGTGGTGGGAAGTGTATTGACTGGCTGCATTACGGACTGGTATGGGAATACCAGTGCCTTTGAACAGAAAATCCTATAAACGGTAGTGGATTTCGCCCAGTACCTCATGAGTAAAACTCTCCCAATCATTGAGCACATCTACATGAAACATCGTAGAAAAGCAGTATCCATCATCAAAGATCCTCACCACCCAGGCCATGCCCTTTTCTTGCTGCTGCCATCAGGTAGAAGGTACAAGTGCCTCAGGACACACCAGCAGGCTCAAGAATAGTTACTACCCCTCAACCCTCAGGTCATGAACAAAAGAGGATAACTACACTCATTCTATTTCTGGTGTTCCCACAACTGATGATCTCACTTTAAGGACTCTTTATCTTGTTATTTCATGCTCTTGTTATGCACTGCTATTCATTTACATTTGAATTTACACAGTGTGTTGTTCATTGATCCTGTTTACAGTTACTGTTCTATAGATTTGCTGAATATGACCACAGGAAAAAGAATCTCAGGGTTGTATGTGGTAACATGTATGTAATCTGACAATAAATGTTACTTTGAACTTTGAACTAAGCTGTATTCATACTTTTCCAAATATCAAATGAATAACATATTTCTAAAATGGGCTTACTGACAAACCTGTGGTAATTTCACAATGACGAATACTAGTGTCTGCCTGAAAGAACACCTTGGATCTCAGTTTAATACAATGTTCCAAAGTTAGAACTTTTGACAGTATATTAACCCCTTAGTCCTGTGCATCAGAAAAAAACTAGGTTTTTGTACTTCGATCAGATCAGATATCTGAAATGGAACTTGAACTCAGTGTCTCAATTCAAAGGCACAGCAGACAATGCAGTAAATAGCTCGACAAGGAATAAAATTTTTAATCAAGTTTGAAAAATTCACCACATTTAAGTTTTATGAAGAATGGTAATTAGACATGGCTTCAAATTGATTTCAGTCTATCTAATCAGCTTTCAATTGATATTCTTGACAGATTACATCCTGAATAGATAGATAGATAGATAGATACTTTATTCATCCCCATGGGGAAATTCAAATATTGTTTGTTCAGTCATTTTTCCCATCTGAACTTCATTCAATGTCCATGCATCCCCTACTCCAGCCATTTACACTTCTCATTCTTGGCAGAATTGTGGGCTGATTCGCTTGACCAAATTTGTTGGTGTCCTTGACAAGTATGAATAGTTCAGAAAGATCTCATTCCTAACCACTAATATATTGATCCCAGAGTAATTACAGAAAGAAATACACAAGGAATTGATAGTTAAAGACCAATATGCTGCCTGTTAGCAATCCATGCATCAGTAGTTACTGCCTTTAAGATGCTATTCAATTTCTCAACAAACATACAATTCTGGATCTTTTTAACGATTTCCCTAGATGTTCATTATGGATGTTTAGTCCCTATACACCTCCATCCCCCATGAGAAACGCTCTCTGTTTTGTTTCTGGACACCAGATCAAACCAGTTCCCCTCCACCACCTTTCTCCTCCATCTAGCAGAACTTGTCCTCAGTCTTAATACGTTCTCCTTTGGCTCCTCCCATTTCCTTAAAACCAAAGGACTAACCATGAGCACTTGCATGGGTCCCAGCTATGCCTACCTTTTTTGTCGGCTACATGGAACAGTCTATGCTCCAAGTCTACACTGGTGTCTGTCCCTCACTTTTCTTATGCTACATCAACGACAGTGTTGGTGCTGCTTCTTGAACCCATACTGAGCTCATTGACTTCATCAACTTCATCTCCAACTTCCACCCTGCCCTCAAATTTTCCTGGTCCATTTTTGACACATCCCCCCCCCTTTCTCAATCTCACTGTCTCTGTCTCTGGAGACAACTTATCTACTGTTGTCTATTATAAACCCATGAATTCTCACAGCTACCTAGACTACACCTATTCCCACCCTGTTACTTGTAAAAATGCCATCCTCTTCTCTCATTTCCTCCATCTCCACCAGATCTGCTCACAGGATGAGGCTTTTGATTCCAGAATGAAGGAAATGTCCTCCTTTTTCAAAGAAAGGGGTTTCCATTCCTCCATCATCAATGCTGTCCTCAACTGCATCTCTTCCATTTCACACACGTCTGCTCTTACTTCATCCTCCTGCCAGGGACAGGGTTCCTCTTGTCCTTATCTACCACCCCATCAGCCTCTGCAACCAGCACATAATTCTCTGGAACTTCTGCCATCTCCAGTGGGATCCCACCACCAAGCACATATTTCCATCCTCCAACTTTCTGCCTTCCACAAGGATCGTTCCCTACGTGACTCTCTTGTCCATTCATCCCTCTCCATTGATCTTCCTCCTGGCATTTATCTTTGCAAGCTGAACAAGTGCTACACCTGCTCCTACACTTCCTCCCTCACTGCCATTCAGGGCTCTAAACAGCCCTTCCAGGTGAGGCGATACTTCATCTGTAAGTCTGTTGGGGTCATATACTGTGTCCGGTGCTCCTAGTGGACTTCCTGTATACGAGTGAGACCCGATGAGGATTGTGAGACTGCTTCACCGAGCACCTATGCTCCATTCACCAGGAGAAACGGGATCTCCCAGTGGCCACCCAGTTTAATTCTGCTTCCTATTTCCATTCCAATGTGTCAATCCATGGCCTCCTCCACCGTCGCGAAGAGGCCACACTCAAGTTGCAGGAACAACTCCTTATATTCCGTCTCTGTAGCCTCCAACCTGACGGCATGAATATCTATTGCTCGAACTTCTGGTAATGTCCCCTACACCCGCCCTCTCCTTCACCGACCCCTTTTCCCTCTCACCTTATCTCCTTGCCTGCCCATCGCCTCTCTCTGGTGTTCTTTCTTACATGGCCTTCTGTTCTCTCCTGTCGCAATCCCCCTTTCCAGCCCTGCATCTCTTTCACCAATCAACTGCCCAGTTCTTTACTTCATCCCTGCCCCTCCCGGTTCCACCTATTACTATGTGCTTCGCTCTCCCCTCCCCCACCTTTTAAATCTACTCCTCATCTTTTTTCTCTCCAGTCCTGCCGAAAGGTCTGGGCCTGAAAAGTCAGCTGTACTTTTTTCCATAGATGCTGCCTGACCTGCTGAGTTTTGTGTGTGTTGCTAGAGTTCTGGAGGTTACGTCACAAAGGAAGTTTACATGCATACTGCCTGACTGTGAGAAGAGTCCAAGCGTGATAGAGCAATAAGCATGGATTCAAGTCCTTCAGCCCAATGGGTCCATACTGCCTACCCAGTTTCTTGCGTTATTTCCATATCCCTCTAAGGCCCACCCTCTATCCAAATGTTTCTTAAATTATACTATCACACATGCCTCAACAACTTCTTCTGGCATCTTGCTTCATATACTGACCTCACTGTGTGAAAAAGTTGCTCTTCAAGTCCTTTTAGCATGGTTTTTAACACGGGAAGTCTGGGAATTCCTGAAGTCCAAGGGGAATGTGGAAGAGAACTTGTGTCAAAAAGAGCAATACTATCCCAGATATGTCTATTTCAAATTTGCAAAGCTGGTTCAAACCATTTGCAGTACATACTGAACTAAAACACACTCAGATATGACTTGGGTATTGCAAAGTGAAATGGATAAAATTGCTTTGCAGGCAGAACAATGGCAGGTATAAATTAAGACAGGCAACTGCACATCAGGGAAGAAAGCAATCTGTCCAGAAAAGTATCCCACTAAGGATGTTCAACTAGTTAAGGGTGACTTTGAAAGAGGTTTTGATAGTTAATGTACTGATGATGTCCAATCACAGTGACACAACAATCACAAAACAAATGGACCCTTAGTGATATTATTGTATAACAAGCCAGTGGCGTCCAGGTGTAGACTTGATATTGTTCTGCTTGAGCCTCAGAGGTGCTTATTCTGGTCACTGAAGCATAGGAGACATTGATAGAAATGGTGAATGGAATCACAGAATCGAATAGAACAAAACATAAGTCATTCAGCTGAGCCCCCAACATTAATTGTTTGAAGATTTAGGCATGATCCCCGCTCTTCACCCAAAACTCTTTAATATTGCTTTGTTGAATATTAATCTATCTGTTCAGAGACCCTCCTTCTCCTTCTTCACTCAGAACATAGCATTTTCCAAAAATATTCAGTGTTTATAAAAAATCACCAGTCTTCACTCTTTAAATTTTTGGTGATGTTCTCAGACTACTTTCCTCCAGCCTATGACATAACAATATAAGAAGCAGGAGGAGGAATGAACCAAATAGTTCTTCAAACCTGCTCCATCCTTTGGTCGGATCAATGCCGATCTAGTCTCAGCTTTAACCTCTCAACATCCACACTGTCAGTCCACCTCTAGGATATTGCATGTTTCAATAAGATCACCTGCCATTCTTTCACACTTCAATGGCTATAAGCCCAATCTACTCAGCATTTTCCGACACCAATCCCTCACCTTTGGAATCAACCAAATGAATCTCCTTTGCTCTGCATTCAAGCAGGTAAATAGTTTTTTTTAACACAGAGACCAAAGTGATTCAGTACATGCTGAAATCGCCCCAATTTTCTGCAAAGATGCATTGACAACTCCTTACTTTGAAAGAGCATACACCAGCCTATAAAGGCCAGCATTTCATTTGTCTTTGTAATTATTTTCTGTACCTGCATATCTACATGCCAACATTTTCATGATTGCATGTAAAACACCCTTAGATCCCTTTGTACCAAAACATTTTGTAGTCTCACTCCATTGAAATAATTATCTTTCAGTCTTCCTTCTAGAGAGGATAACCACACCTTTACCATGTTATTCTCCAACTGCAACTTGTTATCACAAACTTAACATATGTATATTCCTTTGCAGGCACTTAGGTTTTTCTCATAACATACTAAACCATCTATATTTGTAACAACAGCAAAATCAGCTTCATTCAAATTGTTAAAAGAAATCATAAATAGGTTTGGCCCTGTGGCATTACATTAGATACAAATGACTAATCCAAAAATAACCCATTTATTTTCACTCTGTTTTGGTTAGTCAATGTCCTATGTGTAGTAATATATTACCCCCTATATAAATTGTTTTTCCTTTTGCAGTAACATTTTATTTTGCCCCTTATCAAATGTCATCTGCAATTCCAATTACGTTACATCTACTGATTACGCTTTACCCGCTGTGATTGTTAAAGTCTCTAAAATCTTTAGCAAATCTGTAAAATATAATTTACAATGTTGACTCTGATTATCTTATGATTTTTAATGTATTGCTATGAAAATAAATTCTAGTGTTGAACAATAATAGATGTTCTGCCATTTCTTTACTTCCAATATTAATTCCCCAAACTCATCGCCTAAGGGAACCCAAGCTTGTCTGAGTGAATCTTTTTCCTTTTTATCTGTGATATATATTCATTATATCAACATTATTTTCACTTCTTCTTCTGGTCATTCCCTTCAATTTTAGTAGAAGAAAGTAATCTCTTTTTATTGCTGCTGATATTTTTTTAGGAGTATCCCATACTTTTCAATAGCATTATGTTCTTGGTGAAGATTTTCCAAAGTTGGACTGAAATAACAGGATGTTGTGCACAAACTTAATGTGTGTTAACATTCATACTGGCAGACAGGATTCTAGAATTTATCTGTTGTGGAATCATTTGAGTAAACAGCATATTTGCATTAACAGACTAAGCTGCTTACTTCAGAGATATTTTTCTTGGACTTATTTGAAAGTTTTGTGGATGGCAGAGTAGTGTAGCAATTAGCGTATTGTTATTACCTCAGTTCAATTCCGCCACTATCTCTAAAGAGTTTTGTACGTTATTCCATGACCACATGGGCTTCCTCCCACATTCCAAAGATGTATGGGTTAATAGGCCTATTGGTCATGTGGGTCCAATTGGGTGGCCTGGGCTCATTGGTTCAAAAGGGCCTGTTACCATGCTGTATCTCTCATTAAAAGTATAAAATAAATAACTTTGGTTTATCAGAAGCTTAGCTTTATAAACAGCTTCTCTATGTTATGGTTCGTCTTTCTGCATATATTCATTAATCCAGTCATAAAAGTTATACTTTAATCACTCGTGGAGATATCTTCCAGGTCATCCTAATCTATGATGTGTTATATAGGTTATTAACACTTTGTACACCAGGTTGTCCAATATATGCACTACTCTATTTTGTCTTTACACAATAGAGGACTACAGTGCAGAAAAATAGTATTCACCCACTCTTGGAAATTTTCATGTTTTCTTGTTTTACAACATTGAATCACAGTGGATTTAATTTGTTTTTTTTTAATCAACAGAAAAAGACTCTTTCGTGTCATAACCAGAACAGATCTCTACAAAGTGATCTAAATAAATTACAAATATAAAACACAAAATAATTGATTGCATAAATATTAACCCCTTTACTATGACACACCAAATCATCACTAGTGCAGCCCCTTGGTTTTAGAAGTCACATAATTAGTTAAATGGAAATCACCTATGTGCAGTCAAGGTATTTCAATAGATTGTAGTAAAAATACACCTGTATCTGGAAAGACCAACTGCTGGCGAGTTAGTGTCCTGGCCAAAGCTACACCATGAAGACAAAAGAACACTCCAAGCCGCTCTGCGATAAGGTTATTGAAAAGCACAAGTCAGGAGATGGACGCAAGAAAATTTCCATGTCACTGAATATTCCTTGGAGTACAGTTAAGTTAATCAAGAAATGAAAAGAATATGGCACAGCTGTAAATCTGCTGGATGCAGTCTGTCTTCAAAAACTGAGAGACTGTGTAAGGAGGGAACTAGTGAGGGGGGGCCAGCAAGAGACCTATGACAACTCTGGAGGAGTTGCAAGCTTCAGTGACTGAGATGGGAGAGATTGCACATGCAACAACTGTTGCCTGAGTCCTTCACCAGTCGCAGCTTTAGGGGAGAGTGGCAAAAAGAAAGCCACTGTTGAAAAACAATGAATCTCAGCTAGAGTTTGCCAGAAGACATGTTGGAGACTCTGAAGTCACCTGGAAGAAGGTTCTATGGTCTGATGAAACCAAAATTGAGCTTTTTGGACATCAGTCTAAGCTCTATGTTTGACACAATCCAAACACCGCACAAAATCAAAAACACACCATCCCTATTTAAATGTGAATGACAAAATTAGAACTTAAACATTGAGTTTGCAAGGCTTTCGTCACCCAATCAAATGATAAAATGCTATACCTGAAACTTCATCTGGTTCGTGCAAGAGACTGAGGTCAAAGAGCCTGGAGAGGGATGATAAATTAAAATGACAGATAATTGGAAACTCTGGGCACACTTAAAGTCTGAGTAGACATTGCTGAAGGTGATCAACAAAACAACATTTAATATCCTCTATGTTGACTATTTTCACTTTATAGGCAGTAAAAAATGTACTGAACAGAAAGAATTATAAGTAGATTGTTGATTCAACTGGACAGAACAAGCCTGTTAAATCCACTGGGTTCTCCTTTCACTGTAACCTATTCTCTATCATAGGTACTTCAATTCCCCTATGATACTTTTTGCCAACTGCCTACAGTAATGGGTGTAAGTACAGTAACTAATTAACGTAACGGATTGGTGTTTGGAAAGTGAGAGAAAACCCAAGTACTCAGTTCAAGGGGAGAATGTACAAATCTCACAGAGATAATACCCAAGCTCAGGGTTGAACTTGGGTCCCTGGAGATGTGAGGCAGCAGCAATAAATACTGTAGCTTGCTGCCACCAGCCGAGTGTTTGACCCCTGGACTTTGGGATGATTGAATAGTTCAGTAGATTGTCCTTTTGGACTACTGAGAAGGGAATATACGATCAGCTGAAATACAATCCTTCAGATTTGCATCCATTCTCTGTTCCAGATGACTCGGAGATAGGTGTGGTATTCCTCAAACAACTGCTCCCAGCAAATTCCACTCAGTGCTATTTTCAGTATCACTGAGTCACTCACAAAACTGGCCTGGGCTGCAGCTCCATTTCATCCTGCTCCTTATTTGGCACCGAATCAAATACTTCCTCTTTCCTTTCTTTTTCCATCAACGTTACTCTAGTTCCTCACACACCTCCCAGCCTCACCCTGCACCATGATTTCATGGTCTTCTGGTCCTCTAGTTTCTGAAAATGAACTATCAGTCAAGATTCAAGGTTGTCCAATGTCATTTCCTGTACACAGGTATAAAGGAGAGTAAGGTACCACATGGGAGATTAGTCAAGAAGGTTAATTTGCTCAGTATTCAAGATGAGGTAGTAAATTGGATTAGACTCTGGCTTTGTGGGAGAAGACAGAGGGTGAATGTAGATGGTTGCCTCTCTGACTTTAGGGCTAATCTGGGGTATTGTGTGCAGTTTTGGTCAGTTACCAATAGGAAAGATGTAAATAAGGTTGAAAGAATACAGAGAAATTTACAAGAATATTGCCAGGTCTAGAGGAGCTGAGTTATAAGGAAAGATTGAATAGGTTCTGACTTTGTTCCTTGGAATATAGAAAATTTGAGAGAAGATTTGATAGAAGTGTACACAATTATGAGGGATATAGATATGGTAAGTGCAATTAGGTTTTTTCCACTGAGGTTGGGTGGGACTAAAACCAGAGATCATGGATTAAAGGTGAAAGGTGAAAAGTATAAGGGTAACATCAGGAGAAACTTCTTCACTCAGAGGGTTGTGAGAGTGTGGGATGAGCTGCCAGCACAAGTGGTGCATGCAAGCTAGATTTCAACATTTGAAAGAATTAGGTACATGGATGGTAGGGGTTTGGAGGGCTGTGATCCAGGTGCAGCTCAGTGGGAGTAGGCTGTTTAAATGACTCGACTTGGACTGGATGGGCCAAAGGCCCAGTTTCTGTACTATGTTGTCCTATGGCTCTATGACCCTAGTCTTTTCCAGATCTGATGCAGCACAAAAATAAAATGAAAGATAAAGAACACAATAATAATAAAAAACCAAATAAATATAAATACATAAGATAGTTTATGTAAATAGATTGAATGTATGTCCATAAAGTTCACTATGCTGTGCATAAAGTGACTGGCAGGAAATAATAAAGTAGAAACATAGAAAACCTACAGCACAATACAAGCCCTTCGGCCCACAATGCTGTGCCAAACATGTACTTACTTTAGAAATTACCTAGGGTTAACTATAGCCCTCCATTTTTCTAAGCTCCATGTACTTATCCAGGAGTCTCTTAAAACACCCTATCATATCCATCTCTACCACTATCGCCAGCAGCCCATTCCACGCATTCACCACTCTCTGCGTAAAAATTATACCCCTGACATCTCTTCTGTACCTACTTCAAAGCACCTTAAAACTGTGACCTCTCATGTTAGCCATTTCAACCCTGGGTAAAAGCCTCTGATTATCCACATGATCAATACCTCTCATCATCTTATACACCTCTGTCAGGTCACCTCTCATCCTCTGTCACCCAAGGAGAAAAAGCCAAGTTCACTCAACCTATTCTCATAAGGTGTGCTCTCCAATCCAGGCAACATCCTTGTAAATCTCCTCTGCATCCTATCTATAGTTTCCACATCCTTCCTGTAGAGAAGTGACCAGAACTGAGCATAGTACTCCAAGTGGGGTCTGACCAGGGTCCTATATAGCTGTAACATTACCTCTTGGCTCTTAAACTCAATCCCTTGACTGATGAAGGCCAATGCACCGTATGCCTTCTTAACCACAGTGTCAACCTGTGCAGCAGCTTTGAGTGTCCTGTAGACTTGGAGCCCAAGATCCCTCTAATTCCCCACACTGCCAAAAGTTTTACAATTAATACTATATTCTGCCATCATATTTGACCTAACAAAATGAACCACCTCAAACTTATCTGGGTTGAACTCCATCTGCCACTTCTCAGCCCAGTTTTGCATCCTATCAATGTCCCATTGTAACCTCTGACAGCCCTCCACAGTATCCACAATACCCCCAACCTTTGCATTGTCAGCAAATATACTAACCTATCCCTCCACTTCCTCATCCAGGTCATTTATAAAAATCACGAAAAGTAGTGGTCCCAGAACAGATCCCCGAGGTACACCACTGGTCACCAATCTGTACACAGAATATGACCTGCCTACAACCACTCTGCCTTCTGTGGCAAGCCAATTCTGGATCCACAAAGCAATGTCCCCTTGGATCCCATGCCTCCTTACTTTCTCAATAAGCCTTGCATGAGGTATCTTGTCAAATGCCTTGCTGAAATCCATATACACTACATCTACTGCTCTAGAATCATCAATGTATTTAGTCCCATCCTCAAAAAATTCCATCAGGCTCATAAGGCACGACCTACCTTTCACAAAGCCATGCTGACTATTCCTAATCATATTATGCCTCTCCAAATGTTCATAAATTCTGCCTCTCAGGATCTTTTTCATCAACTGACCAACCACTGAAGTAAGACTCACTAGTCTATAATTTCCTGGGCTATCTCTACTCCCTTTCTTGGATAAGGGAACAGCATCTGCAACCCTCCAGTCCTCTGGAACCTCCTACGTCCCCATTGATGATGCAAAGATCACTGCTAGAGGCTCAGCAATCTCCTCCTTCACCTCCCACACTAGGCTAGGGTATATCTCCTCTGGTTCTGGAGACTTATCTGACTTGATACTTTCCAAAAGATCCAGCACATACTCTTTCTTAATGTCTATATGCTCAAGCTTTTCAATCTGTTGTAAGTCATCCCTCCAATCACCAAGATCCTTCTCTGTAGTGAATACTGAAGCAAAGCATTCATTAAATACCTCAGCTATCTTCTCCGGTTCCATACACACTTTTCCACTGTTACACTTCATTGGTCCTATTCTCTCACGTCTTATCCTCTTGCTCTTCATGTACTCACATACTTGTAGAATGCCTTGGGGTTTTCTTTAATCCTGCTCACCAAGGCCTTCTCATGGCTCCTTCTGGCTCTCCTAATTTCATTCTTAAGCTCCTTCCAGCAACACTTATAATCTTCTTGATTTCTATCATTGCCTTGTTTTTTTGAACCTTTCTTAAGCTGTTCTTTTCTTCTTAACTAGATTTTCAACAACCTTTGTACACCACAGTTTCTGTACCCTACCATCCTATCCCTGTCTCATTGGAATGTACCTATGCAGAAGGCCATGAAAATATCCCCTGTACAATTGCCACATTTCTGCCATACATTTCCCTGAGAACATCTGCTTCCAGTTTATGCTTTCAAGTTCCTGCCTGATAGCTTCATGTTTCCCCTTACTCCAATTAAACACTTTCCTAACTTGTCTGTTTCTATCCCTCTCCAATGCTATGGTAAAGGAGATAGAATTGTGATCACTATCTCCAAAATGCTCTCCCACTGAGAGACCTGATACCTGATCAGGATAATTTCCCAATACCAAATCAAGTACAGCCTCTCCTCTTGTAGGCTTATCTACATATTGTGTCAGCAAACTTTCCTGAACACACCCACCTAAACCCCTTGCTCTAGGGAGATGCCAATCAATATTTGGGAAATTAAAATCTCCCACCACAACAACCCTGGTATTGTTACACCTTTCCAGAATCTGTCTCCCTATTTGCTCCTCGATGTCCCTGTTACTAATGGGTGGTCTATAAAAAATACCCAGTCGAATTATTGACCCCTTCCTGTTTCTAACTTCCACCCACAGAGACTCAGTAGACATCCCTCCATGACTTCCCCCTTTTCTGCAACCGTGACACTATCTCTGATCAACAGTGCCACGCTCCCACTTCTTTTGCCTCCCTCCCTGTCCTTTCTGAAACATCCAAAGCCTGGCACTCGAAGTAACCATTCCTGCCCTTCAGCCATCCAAGTCTCTGTAATGGCCACAACATCATAGCTCCAAGTACTGATCCATGTTCTAATCTCATCTGCTTTGTTCATGATGCTTCTTGCATTAAAATAGACAGATCTCAAACCATCAGTCTGAGCACATCCCTCCTCTATCACCTGCCTATCCTGCCTCTTGCACTGTCTCTAAGCTTTCTCTATATGTGAGCCAAACACCCCTCTTCACTTCAGTTCCCATCCCCCAGCAATTCTAATTTAAACTCTCCCCAACAGTCTTAGCAAACCTCCCTGTCAGGATATTGTTTCATTCGGATTCAAGTGCAACCCATCTTTTTTGTACAGGTCACACCTGCCCCAAAAGAGGACCCAATGATCTAGAAGTCTGAATCCCTGCTCCCTCTCAAATCCCTCACCCACACATTCAACCTCCACCTCATTCTATTCTTATACTCACTGTCACGTGGCACAGGCAGTAATCCTGATATTACTACCTTTGCTTCTCAAATTCCTTCCTAACTCCCTATAGTCTGCTTTCAGGACCTCCTCTCTTTTCCTACCTATGTCATTGGCACCAATATGTACCACAATCTCCGGGTGTTCAACTTCCCTCTTCAGGATTTCGTAGACGTGATCAGAAACATCCCGGACCCTGGCACCTGGGAGGCAAACTACCATCCCTGCATCCACAGAATTGCCTGTCTGAGCCCCTGACTATAGAGTCCCGTATCACTGCTGCCATCCTCTTCCTTTCCCTACCCTTCTGAATCACAGGTCCAGAATCTGTGCCAGAGGTGCGGCCACTGTTGCTTCCCCCAGGTGGGCTGTCCTGTCCAACAGTACTCGAGCAGGAGTATTTATTTTTAACGAGGACAGCCATTGGGGTACTCTCCAGCACCTGACTCCTGTCCTTCCCTCTTCTGACTGTTACCCACTTATCTGTCTCCCCAGGCCCCAGTGTGACTACTTGCCTATAGCTCCTCTCTTTCACCCCCCTCACTTTTCCTGACCAGACGAAGGTCATCGAGCTGCATCTCCAGTTCCCTAACGCAGTCCCTAGGGCAATAGACAGAAGGCTGGGAATTATAGGCCAGTTAGCCTAACATCTGTGGTTGGCAAAATGTTGGAATCGATAATTAAGGAAACAGTAACAGGGCATTTGGATAAACATAGCTTAATAGGACAAAGTCAGCATGGCTTTACAAAAGGGAAGTCATGTTTGACAAATTTGTTGGAGTTCTTTGAGGACATAACATATAGGGTAGATAAAGGGGAACCAGTGGATATGGTGTATTTGGACTTCCAAAAGGCATTTGACAAGGTGCCACACCAAAGATTATTACTTAAAGTAAAAAATCATGGGATTGGGGATAATATTCTGGCATGGGTGGAGGATTGGCTTTCTAACAGAAAACAGAGAGTTGGGATAAATGGTTTATTCTCAGACTGGCAGTTGGTGACTAGTGGTGTTCCGCAGGGGTCGGTGTTGGGACCCCAACTCTTTACAATCTATATTAATGATTTGGAGAAAGGGACTAAGTGCAACATATCGAAGTTTGCTGATGACACAAAGATGGGAGGGAGTGTAATGAGTGCGGAAGACATTGAAACCCTGCAGGGGGACATAGATAGGCTGAGTGATTGGGCAGACATTTGGCAGATGAAATATAATACTGACAAGTGTGAGGTCTTGCACTTTGGCAGGAAAAATAATAGAGCAAGTTATTTTCTAAATGGAGAGAAACTGGAAAGTGCTTCTGTCCAAAGGGATCTGGGGGTCCTGGTGCAGGAAACACAAAAAGTTAGTATGCAAGTGCAGCAGGTGGTCAAGAAGGCCAATGGAATGCTGGCTTTTATTGCTAGGGGGATGGAGTATAAGAACAGGGAGGTCTTACTGCAGTTGTACCGGGTATTGGTGAGACCACACCTGGAGTACTGCGTGCAGTTCTGGTGTCCATATTTAAGAAAGGACATACTGGCTCTCGAGGCAGTGCAGAGAAGGTTCACTAGGTTAATTCCGGGGATGGGTGGGTTGATGTATGATGAGAGGTTGAGTAGATTGGGACTCTACTCATTGGAGTTCCGAAGAATGAGAGGCGATCTTATTGAAACATATAAGATTGTGAAGGGGCTTGATCGGGTGGATGCGGGGAGAATGTTCCCAATGATGGGTGAAACTAGGACTAGGGGGCATAATCTTAAAATAAGGGGATGCCGTTCCAGGACTGAGATGCGGAGAAATTTCTTCACTCAGAGGGTAGTGGGGCTGTGGAATTTACTGCCCCAGAGAGCTGTGGAAGCTAATACACTCAATAAATTCAAAACGGAGATAGACATTTTCCTGGATAAAAATGGCATTAGGGGATACGGTGAGCGAGCAGGTAAGTGGACATGAGGCTAGGTTTAGATCAGCCATGTGATCTCCTGGACCAGTTTTCGATAGCCTGGATGGGTCGGAGAGGAATTTTCCAGATTTTTTTCTCCTCAATTGGCAACTCGGTTTTTTTTCCCCGGGTGATCACATGGGTTTGGGCGGGATGAATAATAAAATAAAATGGGCGGCATGGTGCCCTGTTGGTTGGCACTGTTGCCTTGTGGGATTCGGTGAAAACTAGAGTTAAGATTGGATCAGCCATGATTTTGTTGAATTGCGGAGCAGGCTTGAGGGGCCGATTGGCCTACTCCTGCTCCTATCTCTTATGTTCTTATGTAGTCCCTAAGGAACTGCAACTCCATGCATCCGGTGCAGATGTGGCAGTCCGGGAGGCTGGGAGTCTCCCAGACCCGCATCTGACACCCAGTACAGAACACCGGCCTCACAGACATACTTCCTGTTTCTATTCCTCACAGGTAACTTACCTCGCCTTGGCCCGTTATCGCTGAAGCCCGAATAAACCAAAACCCTACCATTCTGCCTCAAATCACTCCGTCGATGACTGCTCCTTTGATGACCACTCCACTAGGCAGTGTCTCCCTTTTATGCATGAACCTTCCCTGCTATTAAACTCATGATTGGTACTCCTGGTTATAGCCGCTGATAGGCCACGTGCAATGGACTGATGCTCTGGAAGCTCCCTTTTTAAATAACTGCCACCAACCTGCAAGAAATCCCTCTTGGTAAAGCTCTGTTGACACCGCTGATAGGACTCGTACAAGTAGTGATGGAGTTAGTGGGTTGAGATGTTGATCATCTTTACTGCTTGGGGAAAGTAACTGTTTTTAAGTCTGCTTGTCCTGGTGTGGATGCTATGTAGCCTCTATCCTGTTGGAAGTGGGACAAACAATCTATAAACAGGGTGGGTGGGATCCTTATAATGTTACTGGCCATTTTCTGGAACCTTTCTGTATGTATGTCCTTGATGGCTGGTAGGCTGGTGCCGGTGATGTGTTGGGCTGTTTGATTACCCATTATAGAGCCTTCTGTCTTCTGCTGTGTGTAGTTTTTGTACCAAGCACTGATGAAGATGATCAGGATCCTCTCTACTGCTCACCTGTAGAACGCTGTGAGTATGGATGCACAGAGACCAGCTCTCTTCAGCCAGCTCAAAACGTAAAGGCATCGATGAGCTTTCTTGTCTGTGTAAGATATGTTTTGGGATGATGTCAAGTTGTGTATGATGTGTACTTTGACTTTGAAACTGCTTGCAATTTCTGCTACTGTGCCATTGATGTAAAGGGGTGGGGTGAGTGGTTCAAGTTCTCCTGAAGTCAATAACCATCTCTTTTGTCTTGTTGACATTTATGGAAGAGGTTATTTACCTCTCACCTGGCTTCGAACTTTTCCATTTCCTCTCTGTAGGTTGTCTCATTGCCGTTATTAATAAGCCCCACAAATGTCAAGTCAGCAGTGAACCTGATGATGTGATTGCTTGGGTGTTTGGCAGTGCAATCATGTGTAAGCAGAGTTTACAATCGTGGACTCAGGACTGAGGATGAATTGGAATGAAGATGCGGTTATGCATCCTGATTATCTGGGTCTGCCCGTTTATAGAAGTTGTTTAGAGGTCAGGCAAAGGCATCACTGTGCAGTTGATGGTGCGCTTCCTTGCGTAGTCGAACACCCAGTTGCATTGTGGTGCACTTTGACCCTAAGACCATAAGATATGGGAGCAGAATTAGAGCATTCAGCCCATCAGGTTTGCTCTGCCATTTCATTCTGTCTGATCCATTTCCCTCTCAGCTCCAGCCTCCTGCCTTCTCCTCATATCCCTCCATGCATCGACCAATAAAGAATCTATCAATCTCTGCTGTAAGTATGGCCGGTGACTTGGCCTCCACAGCCACTTGGGGCAATGAATTTCTCTTCACCTCTGTTCAAAATGGACATCCCTCTATTCTGAGGTTGTGTCCAGTGAGTACAGGCCCAGAGTTATCAAATACTTTTCATATAAGCCTTTCAATTCTGGATCAATCATTTTCATGAGCCTCCTTTGAATTTCCAATGTCAGCACATCCTTTCTTAGAAAAGGGGTCCAAAACTGTTCACAACACTCCAAGTGAGGCCTCACCATTGCTTTATGAAGCCTCAACATTACATCCTTGCTTTAATATTCTAGTCCTCTCAAAATGAATGTTAACATGACATTTGCCTTCCTCACCACTGACTCAACCTGCAAATTAACCTCTAGGGAGTCCTGCATGAGGACTCCCAAGCCCTTTGCACCTCAGATTTCACAATTTTTCATCATTTAGAAATTAGTCTATGCTTTTGTTTCTTCTACTAAAGTGCATGACTATACATTTCCCAACACTGTATTCCATCTGCCACTTCTTTGCTCATTCTCCTACTATAAGTTCTTTTGTAGCCTCTCTGCTTCCTTAACTCTACCTGCCCCTCCACCTATCTTTATATCGTTCTCAAACTTGGCCACAAGACCATCAATCCCATCTTCCAAATCATTGATATACATTGTAAGAAGAAGCAGTCCTAACACAGACCCCTGAGGAACACCACTAGTCACCAGCAGCCAACCAGAAAAGGTTCCATTTATATGCCTCCTGCCAATTAGTGAATGCTCTATCCATCCTAACATCTTTCTTGTAGACTGGGGACTAAGAGTTTGTTCACCAAGGTGTGTGGGACAATAGTGATGAATGCGGACTGAAATCCAGGAACAGCATTTTTTCCCAAGCGTCCTTGTTTTCTAAGTTTATCATGGCAGATGCTATGGCAACTGTTGCAGAGCAGTTCTGTTGGCAGCCATATTGATGAGTGTTTAATGTGCGAGGAATGGAGTTTCTGATATGTGCCATTATCAGCCATTCAAAGAACTTCATGGTGATTAGCTGTAGTCGTTTAGTTCTGAAGGTGTAAAGTTCATGGGTACAGAGATGATGGTGTTGAAGGTGTACATGAAGAGGTCAGTGAGTTGGTGAGCACTCTTGCTGAGTACTTGGCCTGGGAAGTTGTCTGGATTGACTGTCTTATGAGAGTTGATTCTCTGCAGAGTCCTTTTCGCGTCTGCTACTCTTGCAGACAGTGGCTGCTTCTTTGGGAGGGGGATAGTAATTCTGGCCAGCGTTGTGTTGCCTGCCACAAAGTGTGCATAGAAGTTGTTTGGAGTGTCAGGGAGAGAGATGTCACTGATACAGTTGACACTGTTTTCCTTGCATAGCCTGTAATGCCCTTGTCACATACACGAGGAATTATTATCAGACAGGTATTCCTAAATTGTTTATACCTATGTGGCCTTTGCCTTCTTGATGTCTAAGACGAGGTTTCCCCAGCTGCTCTGACAGCTGTTCTGTCGCCTTTTGTAAAAGCAGCATACTGGGCTTTCAGTAAGTAGCGCAACTGAGACCAATGTTTACACACTTTCTGACGTAGCTGGTGACCAATAAGACAAATTCCTTGAGGTCTGTGTCTTCACTGTTTGTGGCTGCCTCTTTGAACATCTGTCAGTTGGTCTGTTCAAAACAAACCTGGAGCACAGAGGTTGCATCATTAGGCCATATAATGATTAACCTCTTGACTGGTTTCTCCATTTTCAGCAATGGTTGGTTTCTGGGATTAACATTATGAAGATATGATCAGAGAGGACAAAGTGAGGGCACAGGATGGTTTGTAAGTATTCTTTCTGTTTGTATAAATATGGTCAAGTCTGTTTGTTCCTCAAATGGCCATGGTGAATAAACATGGCTGAGTCTGTTTGTTTCCCTAGTGACCATGGTGATGTGTTGGTCGAATCTGGGTAAAATTTCCTGCAGGTTAACATGATTGAAGTCTCCTGTAATCACAAATCCCTGTTGTTGTTTAGCCACATTTTGGTGAAAACCGGAATGTAGCAGTTTCTCATCTCTTTCTGTGTGACAGCAAAGCCTCTCCTATTATTTCTGACTACAGTGAACGCTAGACATGCCACAACACTGAGCTCCTCTTCCACATCCTTGGACAAGGGCAAGCCATATCCTGAGTAAGGAAGAGAGCACAGTGTTGCAGCAAGCCTCGTATTCACTGGGGTAGGTAGTGCTAGAGCAAAACTGAAATTTTACTGAGTATTAATTTGAGATGGAAAGATCAGCAGATAGTGAAAATCATAATAAGGGATGAGATGGAAGGTGAACTGAGATTCAGAATAATGTGGAAAGAGTAAAGGAATAGACGATACATCCTTGTCCACGATTTGGAAATTCTTACAAACCTTTGCACCCATAAAGGATTTAGTCTTTACATCTTAGTCCTATTTTGCCTCTCTTTGACTGGTCCCTTTTCACATTTACATGCCTTATTTAATGTCCTCTTTCTTTTTAACAGTTTCTATTTTATTGACACTAACTCTCTCTCTATTATTTGCACAATTAGGGTGGCTGCAAGAAGATAAGTTATATATGGTGTACGTACTTTGATAATAAATTTACTTTGAACTTTGTTGAAACAATATATGTTAGCCGGATTGCTCTCACATATGGATCTCGTGTGTTGAATGGTTTATTTCCATGCTGTAACTATTCTGTGGATCTGTGGTATTGATTCCAAATTCAGCAACACTTGCATCCTGGCTCAATTCATCCACATACTGCTTAAATTTAAACAGGTCTTGAAATGTCTTTTTCAAAATATTACATTATTCTATGCCCTTGTCCATTCTATAATGACCCAACACTTAAAAGCAGATTATCATTCAAGTGTTAGATATATGTAACACAAGAGATTCCCTGCCCTGCAGCAAGGTATTTCTGCAGGACTGACACAACTTGTCAGTCTTCAGTTTCATTCATTTTAAATATTTTCTTCCTCATACTCCTATTTTCTTCCAAAGTAAAGTTCAATTCATTCTCCACAAGTCAGATTTCTGTCTTCCCAAGTGTCTGAGCTGTAGCGTGTTTTTTCTAAATCAACTTCAGTTCTTGAAAGAAATTACAGCAAGGTTGGATTTTCTGTCACCATGGCAGATCATCCATTCAAAGAAGCCGGCAATGCTTGATATATGATCACATTAAGACAAATTTAAGCTTAGCATGGATTGGAGCACAGTTAACCTGATACAAGAAAATTAAAAAAAAACACAGCTGCCTGTGGAAGGGGTTAATGTTTCTGTATTTAAAAGAATAGATTTTGATGTAATCACTCTGTATCGCTTTAATCACTTCTCAAGGCCGTTTTTAAAAATTTGTCAGAAATAAAATCCACTTTACTATTTTCTTCAAAATCTTCATGGGTTTTTATATTTGGGATCTGATGCTCATGGGTGTTAGAAATTTGGCTCTCAATTGCTGTTCACCATTAACACTGATACCACTGAAAGTGAATTGGAGTAGAGTACATGGCAGATCTGTTTAAAGCTGGTAAAAAAAGGCAGATTTCCACTCCATTTTACCTTCAAAATTTACACAAAATTATATTCAGATATGATGTTTATCTCTTCTTCTAATCTACAAAACATGAGCTATGAAGACCTTAAGCTATATAAAAAGTATATTTCTAACACTATGAATTAAAGTCTAAAAATTTTATAGCACATTCCAGATACAAGCTATCTCCAGACCTTCGCATCTCTCAATCATCCCCTTTTAATGCTAGGTAACTGTTTTTTTTAATAAATCACAATCAATCACATGATCAAATGATCCCTTCCAGTGTGATAAAAGCTTTCAGATTCCAGCACCATCATATGATAAAATAACCAGAATCTAGTTAAATCATTGAGACTTTGGCTCAGATTTGAAATCCAAAATCTTTTGTTCTTAAGTCCAGAACTAGAGATATTAAAAAGAATTTCTTCATTGCTAAAATAAATGTTTGATTTTCACAATTGAAGCGGCTAATTAATTTCAGGACCTCCAGATTTTTTCAGAAATATATTGAAGGTAAAACAGGACAGATGCATCGAAACTGTATGTGCTTACAGAAAGATAACAGTATTTGTTGCCTTTTATTTTGTACCTTTCTCATCTATTTTTTAATGACAGTGGAAATTACTTGATATAATTGGAAAGAAAAGTTAGCCTTCATCTTTGCAATTGGCCTTGGAAAAAGAAACACAGCTGTGTGGAAATTGGGCCTTTATACAAACCCAGTATCAAAGAGCAGCATTGAGATAAAGAAAAGGCAGAGAAAAGAATAGATTCCTCAGAAACTCCAGAGGCAGTAGCACAAGGAAGGATTATTTCGGCATCAGTAGAGAGATCAGTTAAAAAGTGGAACAAGGACAGGGCATTAGAGAGGAGGCAAATGATTGGAGATCCCTTGAAATCAATCTAATGATGGATTCGTTCTATGGTTGAACTTACTTTAAGGGAGGATATTAACTTGAGTTTACAGCTCCAACTTAGATTGCGGGCAGCAGCCTTCATAATTTGCCTATTCTATATACTTCCAGTGGCAATTAGCAGCTGGTTTGCTATGCTATAAATGTATACTCTTGCATTAGCTGCAGAAATGATGCTAATCTGGCACCCGTCACTCAAAAGTTGTAGCTAGCACTGATTTATGGAGGCTTTACAGTTTTCAACATTCTGTCTCCCAAAAGAGCCAGCCAGAGTGTTTCTTGTTCTCTGTCCATTATTCCTGTCTGACAAGGTAAATAATTACATAGTTTTATTTGTACCTTGCATTTTGAATTTTAATATTAACTTGTAGTAGATATTATTTGCCTATGTATTGAAGGCTTTTAAAATTTGTAATACTGCTTAATTTTTAATGCAATTTTTGCTTGTTGATTTTGCTGGCAAGGGCAACATTTATTGCTTATTCCTTATTGTTCTTCAGGTGTGATACAACTGAGACAACTTGGCCAGTTCAGGAGGCAGATAAGGGTCAATCACATTGTGGGTCTGGAGTCATGGAGTTTGGACCAAGTAACGATAACAAATTTAACCCTTTCTAGGACATTAGTGAAGCAGATAGATTTTTACTGCAATCGCGTAGTCTCATGATCACATTCACTGAATCCAATTCTTTTCACAATTATAGATAATTTTGATTTAAAAAATTAAATTTCACTGTCGCCATCAAGAATTGTTAGTCCATTCCTTTAGAATAATGACTGCACTACTACTGCACACCATTTACTGAGCTTCCAACTGTAGGTAGTGATAGATTTAACTAAGTTACTTCATGATATACACAGAACTTTGCATTTAAGTATTCCCACCCATTGAAATCCTATTAAATTTTATTTTAATATTAAAGGCCTTGTTCTCTCAGTTGTTGATCTTAAAATTTCCAGACATATTTTAAAGTTTAGTTGGTCAGTGATGCTCCTTGCAAAATGATTAATTTTACAATCTACTCGAAAATAACAGATAATTCAGAAAGTACTCAGAAGGTCAGGCAGTATGTGGGAAGAGAATGCAGAGTTAATGTTAGAAGTCAATGAGCTTTCACCAGTCTGAAAGGCTAACTCCCTTCTCCATTCCACATATGCTGCCTCGACTACTAATGGTTTCTAGCATTTCCTGTTTTAATTTCACATCTCCACCTTCTGCTGTACTTTGCTTCTCAGTCTACTTAAGTACTTGCTCGGTTATGAGGTCCTGAATTTGGTTGCAGTCCTAATGTGCAATTTACTATATTTGTGCCACTTACACAGTTTGGTGTTGCACCTCTGTATTCTAGTTGGTAAGCAGAGCAAAAGTCATAACAGTTGGGACACCACTGTTTACATTCCTCTAACCATCAACCATTTACTTTAAATACCATAATTCAGTGTTTGCAATGCAGTTTAAAAACAGGAAATTCTAGAAACTCTCAGCTGTTCAGACAGCGTCAATGAAAAGGGAAACAGAATTAATATTCCAGGTTGAAAGCTATTTCTCCTGAGTGCATTTATTTCTCTTTCTGATCTGTTAAGTGTTTATTTCAGATTTCCAGCATTTGCAGTGTTATTCGGTCTAATCTAGTGTCAGATGAGAGTGTTTTGAAAGTTATGAAGAATCTAGAACTGGATGACAAGCAATGAATATTTCACCAATTTTAGGAGCACATAGGTGGCTCAGTAGACAAATGGACACTGCCATAGGTATTCATCAGAAGAAAGATAAAGTAATTTTATGGCAAATGTTTGATATCAGAACTAAAAGCATTAAAAAAAACTGCTGCAAACATCCATCAGGTCCAGCAGCATCTACATCAGGGGATCCCAACCTGTGATCCGTGGACCCCTTCCTTAATGGGTTCATGACATAAAAAAGGTTGGAACCCCTGGTCTACAGGGAGAAGAATACTGCAGGTAAAAACACCAATTATTTACAAAGTGGATAGTTTATTTAAGGAAGGATGAGTTCATATTAACTAAATGTCTTCCTGGTCTATGTTCATTCTATGTTTCTATGAAGCACCTTGAAGATATCTTTGGTACTCAGTGTTGCCAAGGTCCATGAGATAGCTATCCAAAGTAATAAATCAAGGAAATACGAATATGATTGTCAGTAATTACAAATAACATATCAATGCTTGTAGCAATCAACAGTCAGTTATTTCCTTGGTCAAATGAACATATACAAACAAATTGGTTGCATAACCTATATATATATTTATGCTCACCAAATATAGTATTTTTATTTCCTATTTTAAATCAATCAATGATTTGAAGCTTACTTTAATCCAGTTTTGCCATATAAACATGCTGAACCACATTAAAAATTTTCAACCAGTGCTAAATAAAGAATATTTATATGTGCTGTAATATACAAAAAATACAGCTTTGGCTAAGATGTATTTATAACAATCTATCAGCAATATTTCTTTAACAGAAGCACAACAAATATTCATTGCATTGGGTTGTGAACGAGAATGATATTGGAAGTCCCACCCCACTCAGCTCTGATTTGCAGAAAGGCTCATTGCTATAATTTATAGAAAGGATCTGCAATCCCTGTGGTTGCTTTCCCTGTCTATTAACATTTGTCTGTACAGTTCCGGTCGCTGGCTGCTTTGGATTGTTCTACAGCAGTAGAGTCAGGGATTTTCCACCAATACTGTTTCTGCGATGGGTTCAGAGAAACATTATTTTTCCATTTTTTTCCTTTGTACATCTTCTTCTTTTTGCCTTAAATTGTACCTCTCTGTCTTGGTGGTGTTTGCTTTGAGAGCCTGGTAAGTGCTTGGTCAAAGATGTATTGCAATTGTGCTTGACAAAGGGAGCTTGCCTTTTTTTTCTGCTTAGTACACTGCTAGCACACCAACTGAATTTTGTAAATGCATGCAGCAGTGTCCTTGAAAGCTGTTTCAGGATAATTGCTGTAAGATTTGCAATATTGTATTTATATTTAGCCTCCATATGTAAACAGATTCATAGCTGAAATGGTTGCCTGTTCCTCTATGTTAATATTCATCTACATTATTAAACATGGCACTAAATTACTCATAATACCAGACTGTAGTATATACTAACACAAATTTAGACTGTCACCTATGAATTGCCTTATGGAGTATTTTAATTTACACTCTTCTGTGGGATATATACCACAGTTATTTGATAAATGTTGATCTTGATTAATGGATACTGTAGAATATTGCTGCTTAATACTGTATATCTTAATTAAAACCGAACCTATGAACTGCTTTTTAAGGTTCTCTTTAAAACATTTATTAGAACATCAATTTTCTGCATTTTTCCACTGCAGTGGTTGATGCAGGTGTTTAAAGTTTGCTCTGCTGGGTAATATTTACTCCTATGCTTACAAAAGATATTTGCATGGCATGGTGTTAATAACTCCACTCTGTGGTAGTTTTGGGAGCACCTTATATTTCAAATTACTGAAATTATAGTATATAATTCATCCCGGTTAAGTAAAAGACAAGGCAGTCGTGATTTCAACATTTTAAATCATTTACTGAGTTGTTGCACCTTTTTTGAGCATGTCAAATGCTGCCTTGCTTCTGCTAAGGAAAGCAGTCATCCCGAAAGTTCATTTTGTAAAATCATTATCTACTTGTGTACATGTCAGGTTTCATGGCTTGTTTCCGTCACACTCCAGACATTATTCCTAAACTCTCCAAATCTTCCAAAAAAGATAAAGGAAATTGCAAAGTTTCTCTGAATCAGCCACATAAATTTGGATGTAGCTACAATTACTTTTTTTTACTGATCTCAGGAGTTAACAAGCTGTTGCAATTCTCTGCCTTTGTCTATTCAGGGCACTTCTCTTTGAGAATTCCTTAAACAGTGACTAACCTAAACCAAATCTTTGTGGTATTCAGGTTGTGTGTTCAAGTTGTGTTCTGACACCAAGTTCTTTTCTTTAGGTTATCTGCCTAATCCCTCTGATTAAACATCTCCTCTGTTTTGGAGACCCCCATTCTTTCCCAATCATTACCCAATATATATTTCTGAACCTTCACTGTCTATTATATTACCCTGCTCTTCCCTGATTGCTCATCCTTCTTAAACAGTGTGCTTAGTAACCTTAACATCAGAAGTTAAATCTCTCCTCTCTGTGCTTTTGCTCCTATAAGGTCCCATCTATTTCAATATTTTGCAATGATTCTTACTTTCAAAACTCTTTTTTTATTCCTGCACATGTTGTACCTATTTGAAGGAAAAATGCAATGCTCTTAAATTCCAATCTTAGTTTCAAAATTATCATCCTTCTTCCCTCCCCATCCATGTGATCTCCAGTTCTATTGTGATACTGTTGTTTCTAGCTTTATGTTCATCCTCGAATTTAGTTGCTTTATCATTAGCAATCAGCTCTTATTCTACAAAAGACTCAAAGGAATGGTGTTCCTTTCTAAGCCTCTCTTCCTTCTCTTTCAGGACCTGAACTTGTATGAATAACCTAATACTATTCCTATGCCTATGTTTGTGTTCATTTGATCTTTGTAATCCTTGTTCTAATCAATCAGCAACCTATAAACAGCTCAATAACATGAGAACAGGGACTAATGTGACTCATGAAATGGACCTGGTAGATAAATATTCTTCATCTTCTTGGGTTCAGAAAGTCATATAGCACAGAAACAGATATTTTGCCTATCATCTATACTATTCTCATTTGCCAATACTTGGTCCATAGCCTGCTAAGCCTTGGTGATTCAAGCTGTAATCCAAACACTACTTAAGTATTGTGAGAACCTGTTCCACTACCTTCTTGGGCAGTGCATTCAACATTCCAAACACTCTAAGTGAAAAGATTCTTCTTTGGATTTCCTCTAAACATATGCACTCCTCACATAAGCCCGCTAGTCTTAGACTCCTCTGCTGCAGGGAAAGAATTCTTGCCAACCACTCTATTTATGTCTCCCATCATTATTTTTATATTTATCTCAGGACCACCTTGGCCTCCTTTGCTATCATGTGCTGTTATTGGACTCACAATTCAACTGCTATGTTTGTTCTTTGTAAGTGAACAAAACTGCCCTCCTTGTGGGTATGCTTGTTAGAGCTTTTGGGGAGGGTTTAAACTACGTTGACAATGGGACGGAGTCAGAATGATAGGGCTGAGGATGGGGCTGCTGGTGTACAAGTCAGTGCAATCTTTAGTGAGACTGTAAGGTTGGATAGGCAGATGATAGGGCAAAATTACAGTCAGTAGGATGATTGAAGTATAACATGGGGATAAAACAGAAAAGGATGATGAGTACAGGATTGAAGGTGTGATATTTGAATGTACACGTTATACAGAATAAGGTAGATGATCTTGTAGCACAGTTAGAAATTGGCAGGTATGATGTTATGGCCATTGTTGAGATGTGGCTGGAAGAAGTTCATAGTTAGGAGCTTAACATGCAAAGATGCACCTTGTATTCAAAGGACAGAAAGGTAGGTAGAAAGGGTGGGGTGGTTAAAAAACATGAAACTAAATCCTTAGATGAGGTGACATTGGATTGAAAGATGTAGAATCCTTTTGGTTAGAGTAAAGAAAAGACCCTGATGGGAGTTATACAGGCCCCTGAAGAGTAGTCAGGATGTGGGATATAAATTTTAATGGGAAATAAAATAGCAAAGGCACATAAAAAGGACAATGTGACTCATGAAATGGACCTGGAAGATAAATATTCTGACTTTTCATGGGGTCATAAAGTCATGGGGGATTTCAATATGCCAGTACAATAGGTAGATTGGGAAAATCAGGTCAGTGCTGGATCCCAAGAAACAGAATTTGTAGAATGCCTGCAAGAAGGCATTTTAGAGCAGCTTGTGATTGAGCCCACGAGGGAAAGGCAATTTTCTGAATTAGGTGTTGTGTAATGAACTGGATTTGATTAGGGAGCTTATAGTAAAAGAACCTTGGGAGGCAGTTTGAGAGGGAGAAGGTAAAGTCAGATGTACAGTGTTACAGTGCAGTAAAGGGAAATACATAGAAACATAGAAAACCTACAGCACAATACAGGCCCTTCGGCCTACAAATTTGTGCCGAACATGTCTGTACCTTAGAAATTACTACCTCATAAATTACTAGGCTTACCCATAACCCTCTATTTTTCTAAGCTCCATGTACCTATTCAAAAGTCTCTTAAAAAACCCTATTGTATTTGCCTTCACCACCATTGTCAGTAGCCCATTCTATGCACTAACCACTCTCTGAGTAAAAAACTTACCCCTGACATCTCCTCTGTACCTACTTCCCAGCACCTTAAACCTGTGTCCTCTTGTGGCAGCCATTTCAGCCCTGGGAAAAAGCCTTTGACTATCCACATGATCAATGCCTCTTATCATCTTATACACCTCTATCAGGTCACTTCTCATCCTCCATCCCTCCAAGGAGAAAAGGCCAAGTTCACTCAACCTGTTTTCATAAGGCATGCTCTCCAATCCAGGCAGCATCCTTGTAAATCTCCTCTGCACCCTTTCTGTGGCTTCCACATCCTTCCTGTAGTGAGGCGACCTGAACTGAGCACAGTACTCTAAGTGGGGTCTGACCAGGGTCCTATATCGCTGCAACATTACCTCTCGGCTCCTAAATTCAATTCCACGATTGATGAAGGCCAATACACCATATGCCTTCTTAACCATAGAGTCAACCTGCGTAGATGCTTTGAGCGTCCTATGGACTCGGACCCCAAGATCCCTCTGATCCTCCACACTGCCAAGTGTCCTACCATTAATACTATATTCTGCCATCATATTTGACCTACCAAAATGGACCACTTCACACTTATCTGGGTTGAACTCCATCTGCCACTTCTCAGTCCAGTTTTGCATCCTATCAATGTCCCACTGTAACCTCTGACAGCCCTCCACACTATCCATAACACCTCCAACCTTTGTGTCATCAGCAAACGTACTAACCCATCCCTCCACTTCTTCATCCAGGTCATTTATAAAAATCATGAAGAGTAATGGTCCCAGAACAGATCCCTGAGGCACACCACTGGTCACCGACCTCCATGCAGAATATGACCCGTCTACAACCACTCTTTGCCTTCTGTGGGCAAGCCAGTTCTGGATCCGCAAAGCAAGGTCCCCTTGGATCCCATGCTCCTTACTTTTTCAATAAGTCTTGTATGGGGTACCTTATCAGATGCCTTGCTGAAATCCATATACACTACATCCACTGCTCTTCCTTTATCAACGTGTTTAGTCACATCGTCAAAAAATTCAATCAGGCTCGTAAGGCACGACCTGCCCTTGACAAAGCTGTGCTGACTATTCCTAATCATATTATACCTTTCCAAATGTTCATAAATCCTGCCTCTCAGGATCTTCTCCATCGTTACCAACCATTGAAGTAAGACTCACTGGTCTATAATTTCCTGGGCTATCTCTACTCCCTTTCATGAATAAAGGAACAACATCTGCAACCCTCCAGTCCTCTGGAACCTCTCCCATCCCCATTGATGATTCAAAGATCATTGCCAAAGGCTCAGGAATCTCTTCCTTCACCTCCCACAGTAGCCTGAAGTACATCTCATCCGGTCCCGGTGACTTATCCAACTTGTTGTTTTCCAAACGCTCCAGCACATCCTCTTTCTTAATATCTACATGTTCAAGCTTTTCAGTCTGCTGCAAGTCAGCACTACAATCAACAAGATCCTTTTCCATAGTGAATACTGAAGTAAAGTATTCATTAAGTACCTCTGCTATTTCCTCCAGTTCCATACACACTTTCCCACTGTCACACTTGATAGGTCCTATTCTTTCACGTCTTTTCCTCTTGTTCTTCACACGCTTGGGGTTTTCCTTAATATTGTCCGCCAAGGCCTTCTCATGGCCCCTTTGGCTCTCTTAATTTTCTTTTTAAGCTCTTTTCTGTTAGCCTTAGAATCTTCTAGATCTCTAGCATTACCTAGTTCTCTGAACCTTATGTAAGGTTTTCTTTTCTTCATGACAAGCCTTTGCACACCATGGTTCCTGTACCTTACCATAACTTCCCTGTCTCATTGGAATGTACCTATGCAGAACTCCACAGAGCATTTGCCGCATTTCTTCCGTACTTTTCCCTGATAACATCTGTTCCCAATTTAAGCTTCCAATTTCCTGCCTGATAGCCTCATAATTCCCCTTACTCCAAATAAACACTTTTCTAACTTGTCTGTTCCTATCTCTCTCCAATACTATTGTAAAGGAGATAGGATTATGATCACTATCTCCAAAATGCTCTCCCACTGAGAGATCTGACACCTAACCAGGTTCATTTCCCAATACCAAATCAAGTACAGCCTCTCCTCTTGTAGGCTTATCTACACATTGTGTCAAGAAACCTTCCTGAATGCACCTAACAAACTCTACCCCATCTAAACCCCCTTGCTCTAGGGAGATGCCTATCGATATTTGGGATAATCTTCCATCACGACAACTCTTATTATTACACCTTTCCAGGGTCTGTTTCCCTATGTACTTCTCGATACCCCTGTTGGGCGGCCTAAAAAAAACCCAGTAAAGTTATTGACCCCTTCCTGTTCCTAACCTCCACCCACAGAGACTCTGTAGACAATACCTTCATGATGTCCACCTTTTCTTCAGCTGTGACTATCTCTGATCAAGAGTGCCATGCCCCCACCGCTGCAGATGCACGAGAGAGGAGTTGCCAAAGTTAATTGGAAGGGGACACTAGCAGGGATGATGTCAGAACAGCTGTGACTGGAGTTTCTGTGGGGTATTCAACAGGAGCAGGATAGATGGATAGATATATCCCAAAGAGAATAAAGTATTTCAAAGGGAGGATGTGGCAATTGTGGGTGACAAAGGAAGTCAAAGCCAGCATAAAAGAAAAAGAGGGAGCATAGAATATAGCTAAAATTAGTGTGAAGTTAGAGTATTGGGAAATTTTTAAAGCCAACAGAAGTTAACTTTAAAAAAAGAGAGCGAAAAATTAAATATGAAGGTATGCTAGCCAAAATTATCAGAAGATACCAGAAGTTTTTTTTAAAGACATATAAAGAATAAAAGAGAGGCAAGAGTGGATATTTGTCTGCTGGAATGTGATGCTGGAGAGGTAGTAATGGGGACAAAGAAACAGTGGAAAAGGAAATTGCAGATGAACTTAATAAGTATTTTGCATCAGTCTTCACTGTTGAGGACAGTGCCAGATATTCAAGAGTGTCAGGGGGCAGGAGTGGCGTTGCTATCACTAAGGAGAAGGTGCTTGGGAAGCTGAAAGGTCTGAAGGTCGATAAGTCACCTAGACCAGCTGGACTACACCTCAAAGTTCTGAAAGTCATAGCTGATGGGATTGTGTGAGTATGAGTTATGTTCTTATAAGAATCACTAGATTCTGAAATTGTTCTGGGGGACTGGAAACATGCAAATCTCACTTCACTCCTTAAGAAGTGAGAGAGGTAGAGGAAAGTAAATTATAGGTCAGTTGGCCTGACTTCTGTGGTTGGGAAGAGTCCATTATTAAGGATGAGGTTTCGGGATACTTGGAAGCCGAGGTCAGCATGCTGAAGCTTTGTAAGGCATTAGTCAGAGTGCACTTGGAATATTGTGAGCAATTTTGTGCCTTTTATCTAACAAAAGAAGTGCTGACATTGGTGGTTGGTGAGAATGAATTGGAGAATGAAAGGGTTAGCATATGAAAAGTGTTTGATAGCTCTGGGTCTATACTCACTGGTGTTTTGAAAAATGAACGGGGATCTCGTTGAAACCTATTGAATATTGAAAAGCCGAGACAAAGTTGGTATAGAGAGGATGTTTCCTAATGAGCATAGGTCTAGGACTAGAGGGCGCAGTCTCAGAAAGATGTATGTCTGTTTAGAACAGAGATGAGAATGAATTTCTTTTGGTAGAGTGGGTAGAATTCATTGCCAAAGATGGCTGTGGAGGCCAATTCATTGAGTATGTTTAAAGCAGAAGTTGATAGGTTCTTAGTTAGCCAGGGTGTCAAATGATATGGGGTGAAGGCAGGAGAATGGTGTTGAGAGAGATGGAATGGTGGAGCAGACACGATGGATCGAGTGGTGTAATTCTGCTCCCACTCTAAGTCTTATAGTCTGACAAATCACCAGCTTCACTTTTGTTGTTCATAGGCAACTCGTAGATTGGTAGGCTGTGAAATGGCTGACATCATCTTAAGTAAGGAATTCCTTCTGGCTCTTCCACTCCCTAATGTTTAGCACAGGCATTCAGCTAAATAGCAAATATTCTCCCTCTAGAATTTCATCTCCAATCTTCCTGACTAAGGTCTAATAATTTTGTGTAATACAAACATTTGTATATGTACATGGCCATTTTCTGATTTTGCACATCTGAAGTGCATCGGCGTATCTTTTAATGTTAAGGTTGCTATTTAAATGCAAGCTACTTTAAAGGCAGGAACATGGTTACATACAGGACATCCCATGTAAGCAGATGAAATGAACCAAATTGCAGATTGCAAGAGAGAGAACATTTGCTTATGTGGGAAATTAGCATAGAATGGGCATATTATAGCTGAATCCGATTCCTAAATGGTGCCAGATGAATGAGATAAGTTAAAGTTTGAACTGCATTTGACTATGACTAGCAGATACAATAATTGGTGCTCTTGCTATTTTATAGCATCTCCTTAATTTGTGCAGTGGTTATTTAAAAGTCGATGACGCCATTCAAAGGAAGCACCCTTTTGATTAATTCCTGTAAATAGCAAATTCAAGACCATGTTCTTCCATTAGTTGCATGTCTCTGCTACCAGACCTACTGCTCTTCCTCCTCCTCCTCTTCCTCTACTTCCTCTTCCTCCTCCCAGTTCAGGAGCTCCCAACACAGTTAAATATATCTCCACAAGTTTTGAACTCAGTTAAATCAGTGATCATGAACAGAAATAGACCTAACACTCTTCAAGCAGTCTGAAAATACTAGATATGTCTGAATACAGGTTTCTTCCATTCACATAGCAGGCGTAGCCTTATTCTTGATAACTGGAAGGAACAGTTCACAGTTTTTAACTGTGAACAAGTTAAAAATTAAAGAGTGTCTTAATTCAGAAAAGGGATAATCCTTGTATCCAGCTCTAACTGAGAGTCTATTGTACCTAGTCTTATTTTCATCATTGAATTCAATTGCTCTTATAATTTTTGCAAAGACCCTAAGGTCTGGAATTCCATCACTAAGCTTCTCTACCTCCTCTGTCAAGAATTGAACTGGCATGTTTATTAGACTCTTGCTGTTGTTAAATTGTGTGGGAGGGGATGTGAAAGTGCCCTGTGTAGGTGGTACAAACTACAGCTGCGATGTTCTGGAGCATATAATCATAGTCACCGAGTGATGCAGCATGGAGGCAGACCTTCAGACCACCTTTCCATTCCAATCAAGATGCCCATCAAAGGTAGTCCCATTTGCCTGCACTTAGCACATTTCTCTAAACCTTTTCTATCTGCGTGCCTATCCAAGTGACTTTTGACTGTTGTTATTATACTTGACTCAACTACTTCCTCTTCAGCACAGCGACCCTCTGCATGAAGGGGTTACCCCTCAGATTCCTTTTATTTCTTTCCCTTCTCACCTTGAAACCTCTACTTGCTAGTTTTTGATTCCCTCTACCTGGGAAAAGAAATGTGTGCATTCACCGTATCTATGTGTAAGGTAGCATAGGGGATGCCATTCAAGACATGGTATTGAATGTTGTTGGAATGAACTCATTTGGAGAAGTAGATAAATACACTGTCACCTTTGAGCCTTGTTTATAATGGGAAGGCATTGGAAAGTCAGGAATACAGATTAGGGTAGGGTGTGATGGACTATGATTGAGGATATCTACCTCTGATTTATTCCTTCAGTTGCAACATAGATAATGATTCCAGTCAATGAAAGCCCAAGGATATTGATACTGGTGGACCTACCAATGGCAATGTTGAGTATCAAGGGAAGATGATTAAGCTGTATCACTTTAGAGATACTTCTTGCTATTTGGAAGGCTGCTATTCAGTCCAACAGTTATATCCTAGCTCCCACAAAAACATTCCAGTTAAATTAATTTCCTCTCTTGTTTCTTATTAACCCAATAATTTATTTTGCTGTCCATTTCCTTCTGATTTTTTTGTCATTTGCCAATGCTGGGGTCAGTTTACCATCTCC
The DNA here is from genome assembly GCF_048418815.1 of Hemitrygon akajei. Classification (NCBI taxonomy): domain Eukaryota; kingdom Metazoa; phylum Chordata; class Chondrichthyes; order Myliobatiformes; family Dasyatidae; genus Hemitrygon; species Hemitrygon akajei. The sequence goes on from NC_133136.1 coordinate 59,766,090, forward strand.
ACTTGACTTTCCAATGCATCCTCAAAATGCAGGAAAATTTGAAGCAACCAGTGGAAACCCATGAATTCACTAAGAGAATGGTCAACCTCCACAGAGAATATGAGGGTGAGGATCAAACTCTCAGGCAGTGGAGCTGTGGTGCAACAGCACAAATTACTGTACCACTGTACAACTGTTGCCTGTGGTTTGTCTGGTGTGAATGAAGTTTGCCAGTATTGTTGAAGTACCAATATAGCCTGAGTCTTGCTACATGAAGCGAGAATTAAGCACTGGCAAATGGAAGAGCATTCAGAAACCAGGAGCAACCATACACAACTCTGATCTTATTATGAAGGAGTATCATGAAAGAAATGGCCAAAGATAGTTGGACCCAAGACCCTGCCTTGAGGAATTCCAGCAATGAGGTCTGACCCTGGGATGATAGGACTCCATCTTTGTTTGTGATAAATATTAGATGAAAGATGAATTTGCTTCAATGGAAGTGCAGATATTCCTCAGAATTTCCATAGTAAACGGTTTATTAAAGTCTAGTATGTTCGGCCACTAAGAATCTTCAGCTGCTTCCCTTGTAGCATTGAACTGTATCTGCCATATATCAAAGCTGTAATCCCTTTAGTCATTTAGAAGTCCATTTTGCATTTGGATTACTTATCCTGTAAAGACCTTTCCTGTTAAGTAAATTTATATTTTAGGGCCATGGATTGAATAGAGAAATAACTGACTTATACGGTGAAAGCTCTTGGGTGTAAGTTTAAATGGTAGCAGATTGTATTGCTGTTACTTAGTAGAGATGAAATGGTTCTGTGTAGATAAGGATCATAAATCTTCTGATCTCCAACGCTCTTCACAAAATGGTGCAAATGGCCAAAATAGGATCTTGGTGCTGCTTCTCTAATTTTTGCTAACATTATGGGATGAGTCTTGAAGAACCTAATAGCATTTCAGGGCTACTTTAATCAAAAGCATGAAGTACATAAACCAGTCCTGTCTGTCTTCTATGCACTTTGGAGTTAGTCTTGTCTGTCATTTCAGTTGGAAATTCAATGGAATCTCACCATTGCAAAAATATATATTTTATTGATATGGTAGATTCTTTCTCCACTAGTTAATGGAATAGCACATGGTTTTAATATAATGTGATGTGTAGTTGAAAATGGTCAAATATCCCAGACAAAATCAAGTAGTAGCAAGAAGTACTGAGGGTTTAGTTTACCGTCATTCTACAAGATAACCATTGTCTGACAGGAAAGTAATATGAAAACAAAGATAGACTGGTAGTGACCATGTCTTTGGAAACCAACATATTCTGATGCCACAGTGTAAAAATGTGGAAATTGTTTCCAAATTGGTATTCACCCAACTTGTTTTAAATTGATCCAATTTGAATAATTTACAGTTCAGAATTTCATCAGCTTCTTAAAAAGTGAGCTAAATGATGATCACTACTATATAATGTGTTTGACGACTTCAGATGTTACCCAACAACACAAAAAGTGAACATCAAGTCATGGTATGTTCCTGTATTAAGGTGGATTTCTTGTATTGGTGTTCTCATAACATCCAATGTCTGCAATTTACCTCATTGCTGTAGGATCTAGAAGCGGCTTCATCACTCCTGCCTTGGGTTTTTTGCACGAAACATTTTTAGGGTAATAGGATATTTTGCAGCTAACGGTATGTTTAACAAATTAAGGAAGATATAACTTGGGAATAATGTCCTCATTATCCTACCCTGGATTTCAAGGATCGTCCTTCCTTGAGATGGTGCCTGTGGTACTAGGTGAATCTCAGTCCCAAGCCATGACTGAACTTTGTCTCTAAACATTAGGCATGCAACAGGAGAACAACTGCTGGGCTTGAGGCCTTCTGGCTGCTGCAGAGTAGAGTATACCAGTAGAAACTCAATTTGTCCCTGAGATGTCTGCAACATTCCTACCCTAGGTGGGATGCCAATTATATTTTTTTCCGCTTCATATTGAGGCATAGATTGGAATTGTCCTTTTCTCCTGAATGCTGGGTCTGTCGCTATCATAGGCACATGCCCGAAGGCAAATAGTAAAGATGTGTCTTGAAATCCTGGGCAGGCTAATGAGGACAGAATCCCAACGTAAACAAATGGGCTTTACATTCTTGTTAGTGTCTTGATTGGGGTATGATCCCTAAGCAGAAAGTGCAGGGAAATCTTCTATATTTTAATGTCCTGTGAGCAGTCAGATATCCTAACATCCTAAAACCTCTGGAGTTACATTACTATTAAGCTGGCTATGCAGAAACATCTTGTGTTCCTTATTAGAATAATCACTCCATGGAGACAACGTTGTTAATACTGTTCGTTCATTGGCTTCTGGCAGCAGAGGCCTTGCTTTCAAGAGAGATCAGTACCTACCCCTCAAGGAGAACGCACAATGTGGTTGAAAGAATGATGGTGTTTTTATTTTGAAAGGCCAATCTCCACTGAGTTACTTTGAGGAATGTCAGATCACACATTCCTCAAAGTAACTCACTGAAGAGGCCAAGCACAAAAGCTTTCTGGCAATCTACTGGAAAGATGGAGAAAGGTTCAGACTGAGCAGGGCAATCTTGTAATTAGGATGGAGAAGCTGCTACTTAGGGGGTAGACAGAAAAACCGAAGGGCAGGAATGTTGCTCATTAAACAAAGATATGACAAAAAAAGGTTGATGAAATGGCATGCTTTGTCAAGGAAAAGACTTCATCTTTAAGGGAAGGTGCAAGCAACATATTATAGCACTGGCCTTGACAATCCTGAATTCATCATCTGCAATTAACTCGTTTATGAGAACTGTCAATCTGCACTTAGCCCTTTCATCCCTATGCAGGTTCATCAACTTCACACATTTGGCTCCACTGCAGACCACCCGCCCTGCAACTGCAGCTTACATTTGAGAATCAGATGCTGGAAACCTGAAATAAAAACAGAAAATACTGGGAGCATTCAGCAGACCAGACAATATGTGTGGAAGGAGAAAATGAGTTAACGTTATAAATCAAAGATGCTTCATCAGAAAAGGGAATGAGAGAAAAGAAGTTAGTTTTAGGCTAATGACAGTGTGGAGGAGAGGTGGTGCCAGCAGTGCTATGTCGAATAGTCTGTTGATGAAGTCATCTGGCTGATGATGAAGAAAATTAGAGCTATCAAGATAGGGGAAAAAAAAACAAGCAAAGTATAACAATTGTTTTTTTTAAAGGGCAGTTTGAAAGAACATACTGTCTGATGAGGGTAGGGCGGTAGATGTCGTCTACGTGGACTTTAGCAAGGCATTTGACAAGGTCCCCCATGAGAGACTCATCCAGAAAGTCATGAGGCATGGGATCAGTGGAACCTTGGCTGTTTAGATAAAAAATTGGCTTACAGGAAGAAAGCAGAGGGTAGTAGTAGAATGAAAGTATTCTGGCTGGAGGTTGGTGAATGGTGGAGTGCTACAGGGATCTGTCCTGGGACTCCTGCTCTTTGTGATTTTTATAAATGACCTGGATGAAGAGGTGGTAGGATGTGTGAGTAAGTTTGCGGATGACACGAAGATTGGAGGAGTTGTGGATGGAGCTATAGGTTGCCGAAGGTTACAAGAGGATATAGACAGGATGCAGAGTTGGGCAGAAAAGTGGCAGATGGAGTTCAATCTGGGTAAGTGTGAGGTGATGCATTTTGGATCGACAACCCAGACGGCTGAGTACAGGGTTAATGGCCGGTTACTTAAGAGTGTGGATGAACAGCGGGACCTTGGGGTTCAAATCCATACATCCCTCAAGATCACTGCACAGGTTGATAGGGTAGTTCAGAAAGCCTATGGGATGCTAAGCTGCATTAATAGGGGGACTGAGTTCAAGAGTAGAGAGGTCAAATTGTAATTCTACAAATCTCTGGTGAGACTGCACTTAGAGTATTGTGTTCAATTCTGGTCACTTCATTATAGGAAGGATGTGGAAGCTATGCAGAGGGTGCAGAGGAGATGTACCAGGATGTTGCCTGGATTGGAAAACAAGTCTTATGAGGCAAGGTTAGCAGAGCTGGGACTTTTCTCTTTGGAGTGTAGAAAGATGAGAGGGGACTTGATAGAGGGCTACAAGATTATGAGAGGCATAGATAGGGTGGATAGCCAGTGCCTGCTTCCCAGGGCATGAATAGCAAACACCAGAGGGCATATGTACAAAGTTAAGGGAGGGAAGTTTAGGGGAGACATCAGGGTAAGTTTTTTACACAGAGGGTTGTGGGTGCCTGGAATGACTTGCCAGGGATGGTGGTGGAGGCTAAAACATTAGGGGTATTTAAGAGCCTCTTGGACAGGCACATAGATGAAAGAAAAATAGAGGGTTATGGGGTAGTGTGGGTTTAGTACTTTTTTTTAAGGAATATGTGATTGGCACAACATCGAGGGCCGAAGGTCCTGTACTGTGCTGTACAGGCCCTTCTAGTGTCTAGTGTCTAATCTCTTATTTCACTGCTTCTAATATTTTTTGTTTGCATTTTCTCTGTTTCTTTCTTATCATCAACAGCTTGACACCATGGTAATCCTAACACTGCTTTTCACATTCTCCATCCCTCTCCTGCCCCTCTGTAACTTAAAGCTAACTTGCTTTCCCTCTCCCTTCAGATTCTGAGAGTTGATACACTTTCCCTTGCCTCCCCCCCCCCCCCCCATAGCCTGATTTTCTGAGTCTTCCCTACAGATACAGAACAGTATATTTTATTGATTTTAGTTTTAATTTTACCTCGCATGTATCATTGGTTGCTTAAGCATAATGGCCACATTGCTGAACAGATTGTGCAACAAATCCTGAAACACTTCACTCCTTTGAGCTGTAAATATCACTGCACAATAGGAAGTAGCACAAACGAACAAGAGAACTATGAGCATAACTGAATGCTTGACCCCAGGGAAGGAAACTACTGGTTATCAAGAGAAGGTCATCACCAAGGACCTGGATCAGTGAGGGGCAGAATTCACATGAATTGGTGATGAAGGTGTCCATGTATCAAATGCATCACCTATCTTTTCATTTTCCCTCATTCCACAATCTTGTCTGGTTCACAGTTGTTCACAGAAACACTTCCTTGCCTTCACCACAATCCAACACTTGTCTAGTTTTCATTTCAGACATAGCAGAACTAGAATATGCCTAGACAGCGAACAAAGAGAAAGCAGAAACGACATCTCTTCATCTGTTTAAAAGACCTTGTGAAGGTTTTTTCTTCATTTATGGCTATTGACATCATCTAGGTTTATTACTCAACCTTGAGAAGGTGAAGATGAGCTGGTACATTCCTTTGAAGTTGATCTGACAGTGTTCTGGGATAGGGGTCATTCAGTATCTACAAATTGTGATAGTGTAAGGACAGTGATATACATATTTCTAAGTTAGGATTATATGTGACTCAGTGAGTAATTTGTATAGGTGGTGGCTTTCAACGTATCTGTTGTCCTTCTATGTGATAGAGTTTGCTAATTTGGGAGATTTCTTTTTACGGAACAAGTTTTGATCAGTTTGTTTAATCAACTTTGTGTGGTAATGCAGCCAAGCTTGAAGATAGAGTACTAATCCAGTGGGTAAAATTGTCTTGAGCAGTGTTGAATTTCTTGGGTGTTGGAGTCATTCAAGAAAATGACTCGTGTCATAAATGATAGACAGCTATTGGGGACTTGCAGTAGGATATCAACATCTGGCCTTATAGGTACATTACTTATGCATCTTTATTGCAAGAATTTTATGTCATTTATTAGACCATTCCTTGGTGTTGATTAGGTCTTGCTTTATGCAGATTGATAAGGACTGTAAATAGAATTGGACGTTGTGTGATCATCACATAACTTTTAACATTATGATGTAAGGAAAGTTAATGATGAAATAGCTGATGGTTGGGACTGTGCTCTGCTCGGAGGTAGTCCTGCAGCAATATTCTGGGGCTGAGATGATTGACATCCCACAGCCACCAGTAACTTCTCTTGGGTAAGCTATGTCTCCAATCATTGATGCTCTGTTCTCTTTGATTCCAATTGAGTTTAATTTTACAAAGACTCCTTGATACATGGTCAAATTCTGCATTGACACTGTAGGCAGTCACTGTCACTATAATCTCAAAAATTCACTCCATGATTTAAAGATTTTGACAAAGGTTGATTTGATATCTGACACTAGGTGATCTTGGTGAACCCAGATTGGGCAATGGTGAGCAGGTTGAGTAAGGGCCTTTTGATAGCATTGTACATAATATCTTCTATCACCTTGTTAATGATGGAAAGTATACTGACTGGGCAGCAAGAAGTTGGACTGGATTTGTGTCACTTTTTGTTGTCAGATACACTGGGCTAATATTCCTTAATACTGGATATGTGTTAGTGTTATATCTGTACTGGAAAAATTGTGTGCAACTAGTTCCAGAGCACAGGCCTTTAGTAGTAAAGATGGATGTTGGAAGAGCTCCAACCTATGCTGCATCCATGCCTAGCTATTTCCTGAAATTCCACAGCCTGTCTACTTTTCCATGTATTATTTCCTTATAACAAAGGATTCCATTCAGTCACAGTAGGAAATGCTGTTAATGTGTCAAACAATGAGAATAATGGAGAAATTGACTGGGATTGGAGTGGGAAGGAGGCTGCATTGTTATAGAATAGGATGGAGATAGCACTCTGAAGGACGTGATGGAGAGTTGATTGCATTGTGGGGGGGGGGGGGGTGAGAGAGATATCATCAATTGCTAATGTATTTCCAGACTTACAACTGTAGTATTGAACATCATTTTGATTCTACTGATCTTAGTGTTCTTGTAAGGTTATTAAAGGAGATTCATCTTTACACAAGGAGGTGGGGAAATCAGCTGTGATTCTTTGGGGTATTTGAATAGATTAGTCATGTTGGAAGGTAATCTGTAGGCAATTATTAATCAGTGCCTAAAGATAAAATGCCTGGACCTTCATAACTCTTCTTGCATTATATATGTTGTAAGGAGAATATATCGGTTAATTGGACCATCAGTTAATCAGGGGAGCAGCTAATTGGGACAATTCTTAAAGAAGAAAAACTAATTGAGAAAAATGTCAGGATTCTCTTCATTTATTTGGAACACTGTGCCACTTAACTGGGCAGGAGACTGTTGCCGAAAATGTTCTATTATCAGTTGTGCACACTTGTGCCACTGTTCAATGCTCAATCGTGCTTAGAGCGATGTGTTTTAAATAGCACCGTTTGCTTGTATTTATTTGCTAGGATTTTTGAGACTGATAGTTGGTGAAGAATAAGCAGTAAGACAAATCAGAAAGCAAACACGAGGAAATCTGCAGATGCTGGAAATTCAAACAACACACACAAAATGCTGGTGGAACGCAGCAGGCCAGGAAGCATCTTTAGGTAGAAGCACTGTCGACGTTTCAGGCCGAGACCCTTCGTCAGGACAAGTCAGAACTGTTTTGCTCACTGCAGTTTCATGCATTTAGGCTTCAACAAGTTAGGGACTACAAAGAACCTGAAGGTATCAATAATAATCTTGAATATTACAATGAGAATGAAGATTAGGAAGATGCAATGGTCGATGGTATATTGTATGAAGGCAGTCTATTATATAACCAGATGACCATTGAATATCATTTTTTATTGTTAAAGTGCACTTATGTATTCACTTCTGTAATGCTGAGATAGTTACCTGTGCCTTTAAGAGAAAACAGTGATGTCATTTTGCACGGGTGGAGTAGAACGAAGAGTTGCCATGTTCTAGAGAGAACAACGTTCGAGTGCTTTTCCCAGGTTTGGCGAGGAAAATTTTCACAAGAAAATTAATCAGCGCTGGATTGCATGATTGGGTGACATTCCTTATCAGCCTATGTGAGCGAGGAGAACTTGCTCAAGGTCTAGCCTATATGTGTTTGGAAGTTAAGCATCTGTGTGCCAAATAATTACCACTACTGTAATGGTTTTGTATATCTTGCTTTAGTTATTTTCATACTGTATACGTAACAAGGGTATGGTCCAAAATTAAGCTGAGAATGTAACAGCAGGAACTCTTTTTTAAAATTAATTTCGTTGTTTTTATTTTGATACCCAATTTCTGCATTAAAACATCTAAAACAGATAAAAGAATTCAAGACCCGAAAAAGTATTTGTTGTTCTGCATGTGTAATTTTCCCCAGGCTACAAAAATTATCTGCACTAGGTGTCCACACTGATTTTGTTCATTGCTTATATTAGATGAATTCCTCTGTTCATTACTATTGGAACTATTGTGCAGTTTTATATTGCTGTAGTACTATCGGCAGTGTTCTAATTTGTTCTGTATTTCATTTAAAAACATAATATGTTACTCAGTTTGTCTTTTTTTAATACCTTTTTAACTACTTCCATTAAACTTTGTCTAATTTTGTCAGCCACTTAATTGGGCCAAAATGTACTGGTCTGATGTGCCCCAATTAACTGTAATCCACTATATATATTTCTTATTGTAATTTTTTAGTTATTATTATGTATTAGAATGTGGTGGTGGTGCAAAACAACAAATTTCATCACATAAGCCAGTGATATTAAACCTGATTTTGATTCTGGTTCCAAGGGTTTTGATTAACATTCCTGCACAATGGTGCATAAATCTCCCTGTGAGCTGAAAACCGAGTATGAGGCACTAATGCTTATTTTAGCCCTCAGAGCTGTCAGCTGAACACCTTACACAAACACATTGTAGGAAAAATAAAGGTCAGTATAAATTCTGATGAGGAATATCCAATTGAGCTCAACATTCACAAATGCGACAGATCCTCTCTGGTCGATGAGCATTCCTTATATTTAGATACTTTTGTGAGCAGTGATGTCTGTCCAAATAAAAACTCAAATTTATTCTAATATTTAGCTGTTTTCATTTCCTGATGTTCCAGATCACAATGTTAAAAAATTAAAATGTGGCACTTGAGAGACCTTGAAGAGCATTTCTTTTCATACTATTGAAACTGGATGAAGGTGGGGGTAAGGGACAATCATGGGGTGGGCTAATCATGATGGCTTTTGTTTGTCACACTATTGAAGAATCCAATGACTGAGGGATTTTTGGGCTATTAAATGAACAATAATTGCATAACCAATTCATAAGGATGAAGGTTATCAGTGAAGAAAACAATATTCATATTTGTACAAAATCATAGTTAAACCAATGAGGCTTGAGAGAACTTGTAATTGACTGGTATGTGAAGGGATTTCTGCTTTCTCAAAATGAATAAATTGTCAAGTGTTAATGTGCAGAAACAGCATTATAAAACACTGCAAGGTAAGAATACAAGGTGTCTTTGGTCAGATGGTTGTTCAATGAGGAGAAAGCATTGGTGTATACTCTCTGAAGTTTGGAAGAGCAAGTATGATCTTACTGATACTACCATAATTTATAGAGGATTAATGGTGAATCCGGTTGGGCTGACTCACCTTGTAGAAGAGTCCGTAGCCTAGAGTGAAATGCATGGCCATTTAGATTTCAACTCAGATTTCTTACTCTGAGAGTTGGAAGTCCATCAGATTCTCTCTTCCAGAGGATAATAGAAGCTTAGTGGTTGTGTGTAGGTAAGAACGAAAACACTTTGGGATAGCATGGAGAATTAAGGATGTTAAGTCACAGATCATTTGTAATTCCTTTTTATCAGTCCATTTACTTCCTCTAACCTTAAATGTCTACCACTCCCTCCAATTAACTTTTCTCTTGAACATCACCCATGTACTTCCTGATTCTGGTGTATACTTGGGAGAGTAGGATTATCAGAGTTGAACATTCTTAATCATTCCATTTTGTGCATGACCTCTAAAACAATACTTTGCACTACTTACCAATTAGATACTGATTTATTTTCTTCAGCTAATTGCACATCCCTATTTCAGATTGGGTTTCAACAGCAAACAATGCAGAAGTATCTAAGGATTTCAAGTCAAATGAAAAAATTAAGGAGTGATCACAATGAATTTTCTGTAACTCTCTGGTTTGCTTTCCCCCTTAATTCTTAACATGTACTCGCCTCAAAATTTGTTTCCAAGAATTAATGTTATTAATGCAATGTTATTATTGTTTCTGCAGGGGCTTCCTGGTCTTCAGTTATTATATTTATTGAAGGTTAATGAAAACTCTAGGGACATTGCAATACCATTGGCTATTTAAATACCTCTTTAAAAGTCAGTGCACACCTCTCATTGCATTATGCTGTGTTACATGAAAATTTATTGTTATCAAATTTTTATTAAACTGTTTTAAATATTCAATACTTGATTTGCCCTGCATTAAAATTCACATAAATGTTTTTCTTGACAATACTTTATAGTCACTCCATCCTTTATTAAGACCTTGAATTCTAAACTTGAGCTATAAAAATCACAACAATTGTTCTCCAAAAAAAGTGCTGGAAGTAGCTAAGTAATTGAACTGACTTTTTAAAACAAAAATAAATTGAGTTAATATGAATTGTATTGTTGCAATAATTGTCAGATTTTATATTGTGGTAATATAGTTGATGCTTGCAGTGAAATTGCCTGTTGAAAATAATATCATAGTCATAGAACACTGCAGCACAGAAATAAGTCCTTTGGGCCATCTGGTCAGTACCAACCTATTAACCTGTTTAGTTCCATCAACCTGCACCCAGACTGTCGACCTCAAAACCCTTCCATAGTGTACCGATTCAAATTTCTATTAAATGCTGAAATTGAACCTCATCCACCATTTGTGCTGGTAGCTTGGTAACAGTCACCACCCTCTGAGTAAAGAAGTTTCCCCTCATGTTCCCCTTAAACGTTTCACCTTTCACACTTAACCATGATCTTCAGTTGTAATCTCACCAAACCTCAATGGAAAACCCCTACTTGCATTTAGCCCATCTATATGCCCCAGAATTGTGTATACTTCTATCAAATGCCCTTCCATCTTCTACATTCCAGTTACTATATTCGATATTTTATATTAACTATTTTAACTATTATATATTTGCTCTAATTCAGCTTTTTTCTCTAGTTGCATTGTACTGCTGCTGCAAAGTTAGCAAGTTTCATGACGTATGTCAGGATATTGAACCTGATTCTGACCCTGAGTAGTGCATTCTGGTGACGTTGCTCACTATGTATTCCTAAGACTGGGCCAATCTCCTTTCCTCCAAGCCATTTGTAACTGTATGGTATGGAGCAGCTGTGGCGTATCTTATTCAGGAGTGACTGAAACTGTCCTGCAGCATGCTATGGGCCATTGTCACTGATTCAGTTTCCTGGAACACCCGTCTTTGAGAAGAGGCTTCTCAACATATGAACAGTGTGCAAGGCTGTAGTAGGTGGAGGCTATTGGCAACTTTGTGGTTGCATCCACTACTACCAAGAAATTTGTGCCGATGAATGATCTGTCAGAATCCATATAAGTCCTCTGTCTGAACAATGTAGGCCATTCCCAGTGATGGGGAGGCACTGCTCGTGGCAACCTCTGGGCATGTTGGCATCTTGAACAGCTGCTCGATCTTCTGATCTATCCCAGGCCACCAAACGAAACTTTGACCCAATGTTTTCCTTTTCACCATGCCTAGATGACCAGCATGTAGCTCCTGTAACATATTTGCTCTCAGCTTGGAAGGTATAAGAATGCTCATTCTCAACAGAAGGCAACCTCCTTCAATGACAAGATCATCATGATGTTGAAAAAACTGGAGGAACTGGAAATTCTGCACATTCCAGCCATTTTGGGTGGCTATGTAGCCCTGAGATGGAGTGGGGTCTTATATGGTTTTCCTTTGGATCATCTGTGCTATTTACTTGCAGACTTTTGATTTGCATTAGTGAGTATATCTCAAGAGCAGTACTCTCTTCTGTAAATTTTTCAAGTTATTTCCTTTTCCAAGGGTAAATGGGACAATCCATCAGCATTTCTATGATTAGTTGTCCTCTTGAATTCTATCTGTAACTGTGTTCTCTGAGGAAAAGAGCCTATCTCTGCATTCGTGCTGCTGCTGTTTGTGGAACACCCTTCTGTGGATTGAAAAAGGACACTTGTGTTTGATAATCAGTGATGAGAGTAAACTCTCTCCCATAGAAGTACTGCTTGACATGTTTTATACCCAAAATCAAACTCAAGGCCTCTCTGTCAATCTGTACATAATTTTTTCCATGCAGTGGTAAGGAAATGTGATGTAGACGCTACAGGGTGTTCACTTCCATCGCACATACCATGTGGCATGACTGTACCTATACCATGAGGTAAGGCATCATAGTGCAAACATCACTGGATGATGTGGATCATAATTGTGTGAGAACAGTGTCTGATGTCACCATTTCCTTTGTCTTTTAGAGAGCCGCCTCATACTACTTTGTCCATTGTCATTTCTTTCTGATTAGGGTGAATGAGTTCAAGGAGTGGAGCTCAGTTGCCAGGTTTGTCAGGAACTTGTTATTGATAAATCCTAAAAAAGAGTGCAACTATGATACGTCCTTAGGGCATGGGTCATCCATTACTGCAGGAATTTTCTCAGCACATTTACGTAAATCTTACGTGTCAATGGTGTGACCACAGCAAGTGATGCTTGGTTTAGAGAATTCACAATTGTTGCATTCTGCTCTGAGCCCATACTCTTCTAATATTTTTAACGGTGTCTTGAGATTTTGGAGATGTTCCTTCTCATCTTTACTGGTAATAATGATGTCATCCAGATCCCACTGAACAATCTTGTAACACTGGGTCTATAACTTTCTGCCAGAGTGCAGGTACAGGTGCTACTCCAAAATAAGCCCTTTGTGATGTTTATGGTGAGAAACACAGTGGACCCTTCTTCTATCTCCATTTGTAAGTAGGTCTTGGCTAAGTAGACTTTGCTGAAGTGTTTTCCTCTGGAATGTTTGCAAAGATATCCTCTATCCTGGGCAGAGGTTATTGATCTATCTTCTGTTGATGGTGACCTTAAAATCACCACAGATCCTGACAGATACATCCTTTATGGCTACTAGTCTCTCTGGTGATATCCATCGTCTTGACTTAACTTTGGAAAGAATTCCTTCAGCCGCCATGCAATATAGCTCACTAGCCACTTTATCATGGAAGGTATAAGGAACCAGACGAGCATTGTAAAACTTGAGTGTATCATTTTTATTTAACACTATTTTACACTTGATATGTTTGAGTTTTCCAGTGCCATCCTTGAACACTGCTACAGCATCATCAAGTTCCTTTCTAAATTCAGTTTCAGTTTGCTCCCTTTCAGGAATGATCTTCTCTTAAGTATGAATTCTTAGTTGGATATCAGCAGGCCTCAGTTCTGTATCCTTTAAGTGCCATTCAAACTCATTTCGGGAAATAGCTGAAGCAGCTGAACCTGTATCCAATTCCATTTTAATTAATTTGCCATTCACTTCTGTTGTAAGTCATATTGCTTGCCTCTTGTTAGTTTTCACATATTAAATCTCAAGACTATGCTGTCCTGTTCATTCTCATCATTATCAGACTTTTCATCAACAGCATGCACATTAGTGCTCATTTTGAAATGGCAACTTGTCTTTTTAGCTTTTTTCCTACCCTGTGCAATGAATTTATTTTTCTCTGCTCAACATACTTCTTGCATGTGTTGCATTTTCTACAAGTTCCACATTTAAGCCTGCGTTGGTCTGTATGTGACCCCTGCCACAATTTGTTCAGCTAGGCAGGCTTCAGTTTAAGTATAGCAACTTTGTTCAGGCTCACTTTCATTCTTGACTGCAAATCAGTTGTGTCTCTGACTGTCAATTTACATTGATACCGTGATTTCAAATGCTCTTTTAAATATGAGTTGTGTTTCAGTTAGAAGCTATTTTTGAATACTCTCTAGTAAGATTCCACAAACTGAACAATCTCTCAGTGCATCGTTTAACCCATCGCTGAACTGAAACCACTCAAACTCTTCAATTCAGCAATGTATTTTGAAACAGACTCCCTTTACTTTTGATTCCACTTATGAAACCTAAAGCATTCTGAAATCAACAATGGTTTTGATTCTAAATGTCCTTGCATTACTTTCACGATAACAGCAAAGCTCATTTTGGTTGGTTTGATTGGAGCTGTCAAACTTCTAAACAAACTGTATGCCTTTCCACCTATTGTACGCAACAAAACTGGCACTCACTTTGCATTAGCTATTTCTTTTGCTTTCAAAGTACTGTTCAATTTGCTCAGTGCACAATAACCGGTTACCTTTGTGCAACTGGATGATGCAGACCACCTTTTTCTGCTTCTTCAGAATTTAATTATGATTATTATCACCCAGTACTCACTGTTTATGAACCCATACTGCACTTCAACAGACAGGCAGTCATATTGGGTTTATTTTAAAACTTCCTTGTCACCAGTATTATGATTTGTAACACCAAAGCGCATAACAGAGCTGGGAATAAATGTGTCTGCTTCATTCTTGCCTTAGACAGAGGGTTGCACTTATGTTGTGGTGATGTAATGACATATGTTATTCATGCGCTTTTACATATAACCTGTAATAAATTATGTAAGCAACAAAGAGTGCTTAATCAAACGATATATTTACAATACTGCACCAGTTTAAGACTGCGCTACCGAAAGTGTGCAACAGCTCACTAGTACTTCAAAAGGCAAGAAATTTGACTAAAAGTATTACCAATAATACCTTTTCTGAAGAAAACTATAGTAAATTATCACTGCAAGTGAAGGCAAAGCAAATTCGAGGGAGGAACTGTGCAGAATCGCTGCAGATGGAGTGAGCCATTCGGAGAGGAGAAGTCGAGACAGAGGAGTTCTGATGTCTATATAATTGGCCTAGGTGTGAGGTTGGATCACTCTGGGCACCAGACCGATTTGGAGAAAACAAGAGCGGCCTGAGGCCAGCTGGTGAAATCTAGGCTCGGAGCGAATTGCCGAGTGGTGTTCTAGGCCCGGAGCCTTTCGCTGCAACGGTGCCCAAGTCCTAGTGGAAGGTATGTTATGCTGTTTGGACAATTTAAATGATATACTGGAAAGATAGAGTCAGGATTGGAGGCGGGAGCCAATTTCGTTCACGCTTCCACAATGTTCACTTCTGTCTCCGTGGTGCTGAGTCTATGAAGACTACCCCTGGCCATTGTGCTCCGCGCCTGCTAATATGATGGAATGATATCAAGGTTTAGGCCTTCTCCGGGCTGCTTCTGGGTTCGGAACTAAGATCTCTTCTTGGTTTGGAATGTTGTTACTCGCGTATATTGTTTGCATGGTTTGTGCTTTTTATTCCCTTTCTCTGCAAATCAGGTGTAGGTCTTTATTTTACTTTTTTAATTAGGTTCTTTCAGGTTTCTTGCTTTGTGGCTGCCTATAAACAAACAAATCTCAAGATTGTATAAGTTATACACTCTTTGATAATAAGTGCACTTTGAAATCCTTTGAAATATTACTGAAATATTAAGTACACAACAGCTACCTCCCTGAATGTCCTGTCCAACAGCCCCTCAGCCTCTTGAGTGATTCGGTGTTCATCCAATTTCAGCTTCATCTCCTTAAGACGATCTGTTAGAAGCTGCAGCTGTGCATGATAATGGAGATTATATATACAGTATGTTACTTCAAGCATCTCTCTTGATTGCTTCCTCAGTGTTACTAAAATATCTTAATGGAAACTGGAATATGTTTTCCCCTTGCAATGTGTGTATCTCTGGGGAAATGTTACCTTCATTCGTATTTCAAGTCCAGTGCGGATGAGCTGGACTTTTAAAATGCAACTTTATGTAATACCTGTATATTTAATTATTGCTTCATTTATACAGCCACATTGTTATTATTCAGGCACAAAAACTGCAATTCCCACATCACCAGATTCAGAAAGTTATTACCATCATGCTCCTGAACCGGCATGGATTCACCATTATTCACCATTAATCTGATCTGATTCTATGGTCTACAGATTCACTTTCAGGAACTGTTTATAACTCCTGCTCATACAACTCAATAACTTGTTTATTTGCAGAGTTTGTCTTCCTTCGGACATTGACGTTTCTCAATCTTTGTCCATGCTGTATATAGATTTTCATAAAATTCTGTTACACTTCCTTTTCTTCCTGCAAATGGATGCAAGAACAAGAATCTCAAGGAAGTACATGGTATCCGTATTGTATATGTATTTTGATAGTGCTTTTACTTTGAGTTGTGAACATTGTTCTGCATTGCCAATATCCAATGACATTTTCTGTGGCTGGGGTTGCAGGCATTAATTGGTGAGCTGGGGCTTTGTATTGACTGAAACATTTCAACATTGACCCGTGGTAAACCTGTGGGTGAGAGCATTATTAGAATGTTGTGGTTGGACTCTTAAGAAGGTTTGTCACTTTGCAGAGGAAGGCAACACAATGTGGTTAAATAATAATGACTGGGCTTGCTTACAGGATTCAAAGTGGTTTATCTTTGAAAAGGTCTAGTTCAATCACATCGAACTTGAAGGCAGAAAGAAGGAAATATTTTTCCTAAAAGCTTGTGTTCCATAGCTCTAGTTGTTATGATGAAGGAGTATTTGACCTGGTCAGTTAATTCTGTTTCTTTTCCCGCAATTGATGTCTGACCTGAGAGTTTCCAGCATTATCCTTTTTTAATTTCAGACTTCCAACAACTGTAGTTTTTTTCCCACCAATTTCATCTAGCTGTTGGTATCACCTCTTAAAGAAATAGTTCAATTTATTTCTGGATTTGTTGTCTCTAGTTCCACTGCTGCCTGAGTGGTAAAGTAGGAATTCCAGCTTTTAGTTTCAGTTTCAGTAAGAACATAAAAGATTCTGCAGATGTCGGGAATCCAGAGCAACATACACAAAATGCTGGAAGAACTCAGCTGGCCAGGCAGCATCAATAGAGAAACATAAGCAGTTAACATTTGGGGCTAAGACACTTCATTAGGACTGGAATGGAAGGGGAAAAAACCAGAATAAGTAGGTGGGAGAAGGAGAAGGAGCAGGAGAGATCAGAGTGGGAGCAGTGAGAAGGTTTCACTGAAATCCTGTTGAATAAGTTTAAACTTCTTCAGAGCAGTCATACAACCTGAATCTTGTAAATTGCAAGAAGATCATATCACCTCTCCGCTGTTTATTAGTTTCACTATGTTTGCAAGCGAAAATCATAAGACCATAAGACAGTGATAATTGGAGGATCTAGTAAGTCACATGAGTAGCTTGATAAACATATTGGACACCTTCCAGTTCTTGAATATGGGTACAACTCTGAACTTTCAGGATGTTGAGATAGTGCTTGGGTGTCTGGCTATACACACTGCTACAGAACTCAACCCTGCCTTCAAGCTTTTACTTTGTAATAGGATAGTGTGAGCAGTATAATAGTTGCCTGGTATTATTTCTTCCATTTGACAAAAAGCGAGAGGAAATTCTTAGAGTCTTTCAGCCTGCAGGTGGCAGAGTCAAAGCAACGTGATCCACTTAGTTTCCTAATTGATGTTTGCGGGAGCTTGCTGTCTACAATGTAATGGCTCCCTTTCCTTGAGCTGCCACGATGAACTCAAAGGTGCTTCATTGTGAGGCACTTTAAGATTTCATAAGGACATGAAATGCTGTTGTACTAGTGTTGGTCAATTCTTTAATTGCTTGGTGCTCCCCTGATTGCATAATGCACATACCCAATGCCTTTGATCTAATGTGATATTTATTTTTCTGTATGTGGATTAATTGCACAATCCTGATTCAATAAGACATGTTGACTTTTCTTATGCTTTGGAAATTCCCTTAAGTTCTCATTCTTAAAAAGACTTGTTTTAGTAAACCTAACACTTACTGTTGACATATTCCTGGACAAATGTGAATAATCCATTTGTATCATATTCAATGGAATATAATCTTGATAAAGCATTAATCCATTTATAATAAATGGATTAATACTTAGGCTAAAGTGTTGGTAGAATGATATCACACGGTGTTAGCATTTGCTTCCTAATCTTACCATATATCCCTTCTAGCTCTTGAGCTTCCTTGTAGCAATATCCCATTTATTATTAAGAGGAATTGGGTTTTAATTTCCAGCCAACAGTCTGATAGACTGAGCTTTCAGATTTTCTTTGCAGTGAAACAGAAATTGACGTCTTTATTAGAACCCGTTAGCTGTTGTCCTGAAAGGACACTTGACACCCCTTAATGTAGTTAGGATAATTCAATATTAGACAGTTTTCAAAATGCAACAAATGGTTGAGGAGGAAAGGGTCTCAATAATTTAGATAAATTGGTTGGTGGGTAGAGCTGGTTGTGACCAAACCAAGACTCAGCTTGCAAAGTCTAATATCCATTCCCACAGGAAGAAGCATTGTCAATCTAATATCCCAGCAGAGCACTGTTTATAGGGTCATAGCAGAAGAAGCAAAATGGCCCAAGTGCAGGTAGCCAGCACAGGATTTGCTCCCTTCTAATCTGATTTCTTATTATGTCTTAGTTATCAGATATCAGCATTTTCCTCATAATTAATGCCATCCATGGCTTCATTCATTTATGAGGTGTGGATAGAAGTGCAGAGACCATTATTTATTGCACTTGAGAAGTTGGTAACTATTTTAACTTTTCAGAATCTTGCACTCTGTGTGATGACAATGATTCCACAATCCAGGAATTTAATCCAGCGATAATGAAGATTTTCAAGCCAAGGTATTATGTCACTTGGAAGGAAATATGCAGTGCTGATCTCCCCATTTACCACTCCCCCCCCCTTTTACAGGAGAATCAGTGGGTTTAAGGGGCTGATATTGAAGATGTATAATGATCTGTTACAGTGAGTTGTGTAAATGGCGCACTGCAGTCACCTTCCACCAAGATTGAAAGAAATGATTGGTTAGGGTAGTGGATGGGATGCCAATCAGATGGACTGTTTTGTCCTTTGTGGTATAGTATTTAGAATAGTACCTTTGTTTCTCACTTACTTCTGTTATCGGGAAGGCATTCCCATCACCACCTTCAGATCCTTATGACCAACATTTTCACATAAAGGAGTCATTTCCAACCTTCCCTGGAACAATCGTATATTTATTATGATCTTATGAGTACATTTGTTGTGGTTTCACATAATTGAGTAACTTGATACGCCATTTCAGATATGATTGATGGATCAACCACATTGTTTTTGGTCCTTAGCCACAAAGAGACCAAACCGGTTAAAGGAAGCTGATTTACTTTACAAAAGGGATTAGTGAAACGGATGAGATTGTCAAGAAAATCTGGTGGTTTCATTGTAACCATTGTAGATACAAATCTCTTGTTGCAGATTTAGTTAACAAACTGAATTTATTTTTTCCTCTGTGAAGGAAATGCTCCAAGACCACCTTTCTGTGTTAAAAAGCATTAAAAATGCAAAATGCTGGAAATACACAACGGTTCACATTGTGTAAGAGAAAGAGAGCTGACAGTTCAGGATATCCTATTATTTTTTTAAATTTCCAGCATCAGCAGTTTGTTTTATTTTGTGTAGGAAAGGTTGTTCTCATTTCCAGGAGATAAAAACCAAGAATTAGCTAGTTTGGGCATTCTCTAAGCAGATAACAACAAAATCTAACCTAAATATTGAAGATGACTGTACAGGACAGTGTTTCTGCATTTCGGAGCACAGGGAAATTATCTGGCACACTCATACAGGTGAGGCAATTGTGGGATAAGGCAGAATGTGAAGGCAGTGGGTACAGAAATGAGTTTGCCGAAGGGTCTCACCTCGAAACGTCAACGGCACTTTTTTCTATAGAGGCTGTCCGGCCCATTAGTTCCTGCAGCATTTTGTGTGTGCTGCTTGAGTTTCGTTGCAAGCTTAGTATGCATTAAATTATAAATATCACATGAACAAGAAGAAAAAATGTGACACATCTCTTTGAGCTGGACCCACCGCCTGAAGTCACTGTTTCAAGTTCAAGATTGCTTAATGTCATTTCCAATACAGAAATGTAAAAGAGAATGAAAAATTGTTACTCTGCGTCTGGTGTAACACAGAAAAGTACAATAAGATAAAGAACACAATAATAATAAAGCACTATAAGTAGAAATATGTAGGGTAGTTTATATACATAGCTTGATTGTATGTCCATGAAGTGATGCTAGCCACAGGAGTGCCTATATATAAGATGACTGATGGGAAATGAAAAAGTGGTGGTGATTGTATGTTAGTGGTCTGTATATAAGGTGTCTGACAGAAATTGATAACGTAATGGTTGTTGGGGGTGTGGAGTGGTGAGATAGTGGGTGGACGTGCTGATCAGCCTTACTGCTTGGGGAAAGGAACTGTTTTTGAGTCTGGCAGTCTTGGTGTGGATGCTCCATAGCTTCCTCCCTGTTGGGAGTGGGACAAACAGTCCATGAGCAGGTTGGGTGGCAGCTTTCATGATGTTACTGGCCCTTTTCCAGCTTCTTTCTGTACGTATGTCCTTGAGTGTGAGGGGGCTGGTGTTGGTGGTGCATTGGCCGGTTTTGACTACCCGTTGTAGAGACCTCCTGTCCAGTGCAGAGCAGTGTCGGTGCCATGCAGTGATGCAGCATGTTAGGATGCGCTGTACTGCACATCTGTGGAATGACACAAGTACAGATGTTCATAGTCCAGCTCTCCTCAGCCTCCTCAGAAAGCAGAGGTATCGGTGAGCTCTGGTGATCGTGCAGAATGTGTTCCATGTCCATGAGAGGTTGTGCAAGATGTCCTCTCCCAGGAGTGAGTTCCCCTAATGTTGATAACCATTCTTTATGCCTTGTTGACATTAAGAAAGAGGTTACTTGCCTGGCACCAGGCCTCAAGCTATTCCATCTCCTCACTGTAGGCCGTTTCATTGTTGTTGGTAATAAGCCCACCACTGTTGTGTCATAGGTGAACTTGACAATGTGATTACTCAGGTGATTGGCTGTGCAGTCAGGTGTGAGCAGCGTGCACAGTAATGGGCTCACCTAGCCCTGGGGTGGGGGGGGGGGGGACGCCTGTGAGGATGATGGAGAGGGAGGAGCAGTTGTGCATCCTGACGCTCTGAGTTCTGTTGGCTAGGAAGTCAGCACCCGGTTGCACAGTGGTGTATTTAGACCGAGGATTAGGAGTTTTTTCACCAAGGTCTGTGGGATAATTGTGTTGAATGCCGAACTGAGATCCGGAAACAGCATTCTGACATAAATGTCCTTGTTTACTAGGTGTGTAGGGCCAGGTGCATCACAGATGCAATGCTGATTGCATAGTGGTGAGTGTCCATTATGGCAGGAATGGAGTTTTTGGTATGTTCCATTATCAGACCTTGAAATCACTTAACTTCGTGATGATTGGTATCAGTGTCTCTGGGCAATAGTTGTTTAGCTCTGACAGCGTAGAGTTCTTTGGTACAGGGATGATGGTGGCTGGTTTGGACCATGGGTGGACAGCATCCTGGATGAATGATATGTTGAAGATGTCCATGAAGAGGTCAGGGAGCTTGTGTGCACGCTCCCTAAGTACTCAGCCTGGAATGTTACCTGGCCTGCCCACCTTACTGGGGGTTGACTCTCTGCAACCCCCGCTCTGCTGTCTGCTGCTGTTTTAGACAGTGGCTGCTCACCTGGGAGAGGTTTAACTTTCATGGCCAGTGTTGTTTTGCATGCCTCAAAGCAGCCTAACAGTAGCTTAGGGTGTCAGGGAGGGAGAGGTCACTGGGACAGTTGATGATGTTTTTCCTTGCATGTTCAGTAATGGCTTTGATATGTGTGTGAGAGAGAGAGAGAGAGAGAGAGGTTTGCCAAATCCACAGCCCCTAACAGCTGAGACGCTGTTCCCAATGCTTCGCTTTGTCCTGCGATGATTTAGTTGGTGGCACCGGCATAGAATCAGCTCGTCCACAGGGCCGCAAAGCCTCGGAACCCTGAAGGTGCTCTCGTCTTCTAGGCCGCAGCCTTGGGATTTTGAAAAGCAGCCAATTGTGAGCCCCTGGGGGCTTGTCCCGCCACCGCAAGGAAGCGAAGTCTGGGTGTAACTCCAAGTCAGGGTCTCCAACAGAGCTCCATCCACCCTGAAAAGGGAAATGAGACAGCAAAGGCATTAAGCAACACGCACAACATGCTGGAGGAACTCAGCAGGTTGGGCAGCATCCAAAATTAAGCTGTTTCTGCAGATGAGCTCGAAGGAGTCGCTGTTAGACACCTTAGTTGCTCCACCCCTCAGAGAGGGGTTTGAATATTTTGTGTATAGGCAACGTTTGCCCTCTAGATGCCCAAGTAGAGACTTCCCCTGTCTGTTCCGAGAGCTGCTCTGTCACTGATTTGAAGGCAGCATCCTGGGTGTTTGGCCAGGCCTTCTAGAAGGGCTGTGAGATCACCAATCCTGAGGTATCGATATCGTCTGCACACCTATGAGTTGGACAATCCATTCCAGGGTTGCGTAAAAACAGCTACACTTTAATCAGGGTGGTGAGTGAGATTTTGAAGGCAGTGTTTCATAGCAGCTTCTCTAAGTTGAGGAGCAGCTCATTAGAAAGGGATTTATTAGAAAGGACTCCAGTGTGATCATAGTGGTCATTCTTTTGCAGTGTGCCAGTCTTCAGAGTGGCTTTGGCTCATCAGGCTTGGGCAAGGTAAATTGTCTTGTAAGTTATTCTCTCTCTGTTCTTATTTGTTGATTCCTCATCTGTTATCAGAATGGCAGTGTTTAGTACTGTGTGTGGGAGGTGGGAGACTTCTAGTCCCCCACATAAACACATCTGCGGTAGGTGCGCCAAGCAGCAGTTCCTGAGAGACCAAGTTGAGGAACTGGAGCTGCAGCTTGATGATCTTTGACTCATACAGGAGAATGAGGAGGTGATAGACAGGAGCTACAGAGAGGTGATCATCCCTAGGTTGCAGGAGACAGGTACCAGGGTGACTGTTAGGAAAAGGAGGGGAAATGCACAGCCAGTGCAGAGTACACCTGTAGCCATTCCCTTCAATAAGTATATAACTTTAGATAGTAATAGATGGAGATGACCTTGAGGGGGAGCCACAGTATCTGGGTCTCTGGCATTGAGTCTGGTGCTACGGCTCAGAAGAGTAGAGAGGTGAAGAGGACTTCTGTGTTGATAGGAGTTTACTTAGTCAGAGGAAGAGAGTCAAGGTGCTGTGGGCATGGTGGAGACACCAAAATGGTGTGTTGCCTCCCTAGTGCCAGTATCAGGGATGACTTGGATTGTGACCATGGCATTCTTAAGGGCAAGGGTGAGCAGCCAGAAATCTTGGTACATATTGGCACCAA
Source organism: Hemitrygon akajei (assembly GCF_048418815.1). NCBI lineage: Eukaryota > Metazoa > Chordata > Chondrichthyes > Myliobatiformes > Dasyatidae > Hemitrygon > Hemitrygon akajei. The sequence goes on from NC_133136.1 coordinate 59,789,243, forward strand.
TAGCATAGATAGACAAGGCGAGGAGTCCTGAAGAGAGATTTTAGACAGCTAGGTAGCAAGCTAAGAAACAGAACCTTTGGGGCTGTCCTCTCTGGATTGCTACCTGTGCCATGTGCCAGTGAGGGTAAGAATAGGATGATTTAGTAGGTGAACGTGTGGCTGAGGTCTGGAGCAGGGGTTCAGATTTATGGATCATTGGGACCTCTTTTGGGGAAGGTATGACCTGTACAAAAGGAACAGGTTACATCTGAACCCAAGAGGGTCTAATATCCTAGAGCAGGGGTGTCAAGCTCATTTTAGGTCACGAGCCGGATTGAGCAAAATGCAGCTTCATGCGGGCCGGATCAGTCGGACGTGTGCGAACGCAGCTTTCGTTGCCTCCGTTTTTTCAGCCTGCTCTCATGTGTCTCAGTCTCTGCTATAACTACAAAGTGTTTCACTTTACAAATTCCATTTCTTATGAAGAAGACTGCCGAGCAAGACTGCCGAATAAACACTAAAAACCCTGAAAACTAGGTACCTGAATAAACTCAGCATTAGCCATACGCCATAGGCGCTTCGATTACTGGGGCCAGCTTTAATAGTAATTAGATATTATCTCGCAGGCCAAAGATAATTCCACCGCGGGCCGGATTCGGCCCACGGGCCTTGAGTTTGACATATATGTCCTAGAGGTTGGGTTGGCTGGAGTTGATCAAATGGGCTTAAAATAATTTGGTGGAGAATGAGAACTGGAATGATAGTGCAGAAGATGAGGTAGTTGGTTTAAAAACAGAGTTAATGTGTAGTGAGACTCCTAGCAAGGCTGATGACAGGGCAAAATTGCATGAGTTGCAACTCAATGGGATGAGTTGCAATGTAAAAAGTGGACAAAATAGAAAAAGGTGAATACAGGTCTAAAGGTATTACATTTGTATGCATGCAGTATACAGAATAAGGTCAATGAATCTGTAGCACAGATACAGATTGGCAAGTGTGATGTTGTAGGCTTCATTGAATCATGGATGAAAGAAGATTATAGCTGGGAGCATATTGTCCAAGGATACACATTGTATCAAAAAGATGGGCAGGAAGGTAGAGAGGGCACTGAAAAGGAAAATTAAATCATGAGAATGAGTTGACATAGGGCTGGAAGGTGGTGTGGGATTCTAAGCAGGGGAGTTTCTAGAGTGCCTACAAGATGGCTTTTTAGAGCAGCTCGTGGTCGAGTCCACTAGGGAATCAGCTATTCTGGACTGGGTGTTGTGCGATGAACCAGAATTGAATAGAAATCTTAAGATTTATCAGTATTATAGCAGACAAAAGGAAATTACAGAGGCATGAGAGAGGAGTTGGCCAAATTTATTGGAAGAGAACACTGTTGGGGATGACGGCAGAGCAGCAATTGCTGGAATTTCTGGAATCAATTTGGAAGCCACAGGATACATACATTCCAAAGGGGAAGAAATATCCTAAAGGCAAGATGATACAACCATGGCTAACAGCGGAAGTCAAAGCCAACAGAAAAGCCAAAGTGAGGGCATATAATAGAGTAAAAATTAATGGGAAGTTAGAGGAATGGGACGCTTTTAAATACCAACAGAAGGTAACTAATAAAGTCATTAAGAAGATAAAGATGGCATACAAAAGTAAGCTAGCTAACAATATTATTAAATTGAATTTGCTTTTTTCTTGCATCCTCCACGTATATGAGTAAAAATCTTTACATTATATCTCTGTCTTAATGTGCAATGTGCAAATTATAGTAATTTATAATAATTAGTATTTACAGTAAGATATACAACAAAACACTCAATATATCTCAGAAATATAATTGTGTTGGTGTATATCAATCAGCCTGATGGCCTGGTGGAACAAGCTGTCGCGGTGCCTGTTGTTTCTGTCTTTAATGTTGCGGTACTGTTTCCCGGATGGTAGCAGCTGGAATTGTTTATGGTTGGGATGACTCAGGTCCCCAGTGATCCTTTGGGCCCTTTTTATGGACCTGTCATTTAAATGCCCTGAATAGTGGGAAGTTCATATCCACAGGTGCACTGGGCTGTCTGCTCCACTCTCTGCAGAGTCCTGCGATCGAGGGAAGTACAACCAGTCAGGATGCTCTCAATTGTGCCCCTGTAGAAAGTCCTTATGATTTGGCGACTCATGCCGAACTTCTTCAATTGTCTGAGGTGAAAGAGGTGCTGTTGTGCATTTTTCACCACACAGCTGGTGTGTACAGAGCAAGTGAGGTCCTCAGTAATGTGCATATCGAGGATCTTAAAGCTGTTCACCTCTCAACCCCAGATCCATTGATGTCAATCGGAGTGAGCCTGTATTCATTCCTCCTGTAGTCCACAACCAGCTCCTTTGTTTTTGCAACATTGAGGGAGAGGTTGTTTTCTTGACACCACTGTGCCAAGGTGATGACATCTTCTCTGTAGGCTGCCTCATTATTATTTAAGACCAAATCAAGGTAGTATCATCTGCAAATTTAATGAGCAGATGGAAGCTGTGGGTGGTGATACAGTCATTGGTATACCGAGAGTAAAGGAGGGTGCTTAGGACACAGCCCTGGGGGCACCTGTTTTGAAGGTCAGAGGGCCAGAGGTGAGGGAGCCCACTCATACCACCTGCCGGCGATCTGACAGCAAGTCCAGGATCCAGCTGCAGAAGGCAGGGTGAAGCCAAGGTTTCTGAGCTTCTTGTCAAACCTGGAGGGAACTATGGTGTTGAATGCTGAACTGTAGTCCAAGAACAGCATTCTCACATGAGCATCCTTCTTCTCCAGATGTGTAAGGATGGTGTGTAGAGCTGTTGCTATTGCATTGTCTGTGGATTGGTTGTGTTGGTAGGCTAATTGTAGGAGGTCCAGTGTAACATGTTGCAGCAGAAATCCTTGACCAGCCTCAGAAAGCATTTGCTTGTATTGAGGATTAAAGAGGATACCAAAAGTTTCTTCAGATCCACATAGTGTAAAAGAGAGGTGAGAGTGGATATCAGACGACTGGAAAATGATGCTGGAGAGGTAGTAATGGGGGATAAGGAAATGGCAGATGAATTAAGTAAGTATTTTGCATCAGCCTTCACTGTGAAAGGAAATTCCAAGTGCACTATGGAGGAAATTCCAAGTGTCAGTGGTCATGAGGTGTGTGAAGTTGCCATTACTAGAGAGAAGGTTCTTGTGAAGCTGAAAGATCTGAAGGTAGATAAGTCACTTGAATCAGATGGTGTACACCCGGGGGTTCTGAAAGAGGTGGCTGAAGAGATTGTGGAGGCATTAGTAGCAATCTTTCAAGAATCACTAGATTCTGGAATGGTTTTGGAAGACTGGAAAATTGCAAATGTCACTCCACTCTTTAAGAAGGAAGAGAGGTAGAAGAAAGGAATCCATAGGCGACTTAGTCAATTGTTAAGGATGTGGTTTTGGGGCGCTTGGAGGCACATGTTAAAATAAGCTATAGACAGCATGGTTTCCTCAGTGGAAAATTGTGTCTGACAAATCTGTTGGAGTTCTTTAAAGAAATAACAGGCAGGATAGACAAAGGAGAATCAGTTGATGTTCTGTACTTGGATTTTCAGAAGGCCTTCGACAAGACACCACACATGAGTCTGTTTAATAGGCTAAGTGCCCATGGTATTACCAGAAGGAGCCTAGCATGGATAAAGCAGTGGCTGATTGGCAGGATGCAAAGAGTGGGAATAAAGGGAGCCTTTTCTGGTTGGCTGCCCGTGACTAGTGGTGTTTCACATGGGTCTGTGTTGGAGCCAATTCTTTTTATGCTATATGTCAGTGATTTGGATGATGGAATTAATGGCTTTTCTGCAAAGATTACAAATGATTCAAAGATGGGTATAGGGGCAGGTAGTTTTGAGGAAATGGGAATGATGCAGAAGGATTTAGAATGATTAGGAGAATGAGCAAAGAAGTGGTGAATGAAATACAATGTTGAGAAGTATATTGTCATGCATTTTGGTAGAAGAAATGAAAGGGAAGACTATTCTCTAAATGGAGAGAAAATACAAACATCTGAGGCACACAGGGACTTGGGAATCCTTGTGCAGGATTCCCTAAAGATTAATTTGCAGGTTGAGTCTGTGGTGAGGAAGAAAAAAAAAGGTAATATTAACATTCATTTCAAAAGGGCCTTCATAAAAAGGAAGGGTGTAATGTTGAGACTTTATAAAGCACTGGCGATGCCTCACTTAGAGTATTGTGAGCAGTTTTGTGCCCCTTATCTTAGAAAGAATATGCTGAAACTGGAGAGGGTTCAAAGGAGGCTCACAAAAATGATTCCATGATTAAACAGCCTGTCATATGAAGAGTGTTTGATGGCTCTGGGCCTGTAGTCACTGGAATTTAGAAGAATGAGGAGTAGCCTATCGAATGGTGAATGGCCTTGATAGAGTAGATGTGGAGAAGATGTTTCCTATGGTGGGAGTGTCTAAGACCAGAGGACGCAGTTTTTAGAACAGTGATGTGGAGGAATTTCTTGAGCCAGGGAGTGGTGAATCTGTGGAATTCTTTACCCCAGGCAGCTGTAGAGGAAGTTCCTTATGTATACCTAAGGCAGAGGTTGATAGATTCTTGATTAGTCATGGTATGTAGGGATATATAGTGAAGGCAGTAGATGGGGCTGAGATGAAAAATGGATCAGCCATGATGAAATGGTGGAGCAGACTAATTCTGCTCCTATATCTTATGGTAGCCAATGAATTATGAGGTGTATTCCTCATCTGTGTTTTCTCTGTTTGTGGCAGCCTCCTTGAACATCCGCCAGTTATTCTGTTCAAAACAGTCCTGGAGCATAGAAACTGACTCATTATTCCATATAGTGATGGTCCTCTTGACTGGTTTCTCTGATTCAGCAATGGTCTGTAAGCTGGGATTAGCATTATGGAGATGCGGTCAGAGAGGTCAATGTGTGGGCCCGGGATGATTTAGTAACTACCGTATCTGTTTGTATAAATGTGGTCCAGTTTGTTTGTTCCCCTAGTGACCATGGTGACATGTTGGTTGAACTTGGGGAAAAGTTCCTGCAGGTTAACATGATTGAAGTCTCCTGTAATTATGAAGAGACGATCTAGACACTCATTTAGTCAACAGCTGATGATACTGTAAACCTCTCCCAGTGCATCCTTGGTGTTCACCCTCATGGGGATGTAGACAGCAGTGATGAACACAACAGTAAACTCCCTGAGCTGGTAATGAGGCTGGCATTTAATTGTGAGATGTTCAATTGCCTCAGAATAGTGACTGCTAACAACCTTTGTTAATGTACACAGAATCCACCTCCTTTGGATTTCCCCAACCGGGAGTTTCTTTCTACACAGAACAGTCATCTTGTCAGGTTGAAATGCCAAGTCGGGCATGTTGTTACTTAGCCACGTTTCAGTGAAAACCAGAATGCAGCAATTTCTCATCTCTTTATGTGCATTCATTCTTAGTCTGGGAGACTATTTTATTTTCTAGTGAGCAGACATTGGCCAGAAAAGTGATGGTACTGCTGGTCTTGTTCGATTAGTGCCCCAACTCTCTGGCCGTGGTTCTGCTTCCTCTCACACTGTATGCATCTGTCGCTCGCTTGGCTGAGACACCCAGGCCAGGTCACTGTTGCTGCATGTGCTGTGAGTAGCTTTCAGGTAGTGAACTTAGAACATAGAACATAGAATAGTACAGCACATTACAGGCCCTTCAGCCTACAATGTTGTGCCGACCCTCAAACCCTGCCTCCCATATAACTCCCCAGCTTAAATTCCTCCGTATACCTGTCTAGTAGTCTTTTAAACTTCACTAGTGTATCTGCCTCCACCACTGACTCAGGCAGTGCATTCCACACACCAACCACTCTCTGAGTGAAAAACCTTCCTCTAATATCCCCCTTGAACTTCCCTCCCCTTACCTTAAAGCCATGTCCTCTTGTACTGAGCAGTGGTGCCCTGGGGAAGAAGCACTGGCTGTCCACTCTGTCTATTCCTCTTAATATCTTGTACACCTCTATCATGTCTCCTCTCATCCTCCTTCTCTCCAAAGAGTAAAGACCTAGCTCCCTTAATCTCTGATCATAATCCATACTCTCTAAACCAGGCAACATCCTGGTAAATCTCCTCTGTACCCTTTCCAATGCTTCCACATCCTTCCTATACTGAGACGACCAGAACTGGACACAGTACTCCAAGTGTGGCCTAACTAGAGTTTTATAGAGCTGCATTATTACATCACGTCTTTAGAACTCTATCCCTCGACTTATGAAAGCTAACACCCCATAAGCTTTCTTAACTACCCTACCTACCTGTGAGGCAACTTTCAGGGATCTGTGGACGTGTACCCCCATATCCCTCTGCTCCTCCACACTACCAAGTATCCTGCCATTTACTTTGTACTCTGCCTTGGAGTTTGTCCTTCCAAAGTGTACCACCTCACACTTCTCCGGGTTGAACTCCATCTGCCACTTCTCAGCCCACTTCTGCATCCTATCAATGTCTCTCTGCAATCTTCAACAATCCTCTACACTATCTACAACACCACCAACCTTTGTGTCATCTGCAAACTTGCCAACCCACCCTTCTACCCAAACATCCAGGTCGTTAATAAAAATCACAAAAAGTAGAGGTCCCAGAACAGATCCTTGTGGGACACCACTAGTCACAACCCTCCAATCTGAATGTATTCCCTCCACCACAACCCTCTGCCTTCTCTGGGCAAGCCAATTCTGAATTCACCTGGCCAAACTTCCCTAGATCCTATGCCTTCTGACTTTCTGAATAAGCCTACCATGTGGAACCTTGTCAAATGCCTTACTAAAATCCATGTAGATCACATCCACTGCACTACCCTCATCTATATGCCTAGTCACCTCCTCAAAGAACTCTATCAGGCTTGTTAGGCATGATCTGCCCTTCACAAAGCCATGCTGACTGTCCCTGATCAGACCATGATTCTCTAAATGCCCATAGATCCTATCTCTAATAATCTTTTTCAACAGCTTTCCCACCACAGATATAAGGCTCACTGGTCTATAATTACCTGGACTATCCCTACTACCTTTTTTGAACAAGGGGACAACATTCACCTCCCTCCAATCCTCCGGTACCATTCCCGTGGACAACGAGGACATAAAGATTCTAGCCAGAGGTTCAGCAATCTCTTCCCTTGCCTCGTGGAGCAGCCTGGGGAATATTCTGTCAGGCCCCGGGGACTTATCCGTCCTAATCTATTTTAACAACTCCAACACCTCCTCTCCCTTAATATCAACATGCTCCAGAACATCAACCTCACTTATATTGTCCTCACCGGCATCAAGTTCCCTCTCAGTGGTGAATACTGAAGAGAAGTATGTATTGAGGACCTCGCTCACTTCCACAGCCTCCAGGCACATGTTCCCACCTTTATCTCTAATCGGTCCTACCTTCACTCCTGTCATCCTTTTGTTCTTCACATAATTGAAGAATGCCTTGGGGTTTTCCTTTACCCTACTCGCCAAGGCCTTCTCATGCCCCCTTCTTGCTCTTCTCAGCCCCTTCTTAAGCTCTTTTCTTGCTACCCTATATTCCTCAATAGACCCATCTGATCCTTGCTTCCTAAACCTCGTGTATGCTGCCTTCTTCCACCTGACTAGATTTTCCACTTCACTTGTCACCCATGGTACCTTCACCCTACCATTCTTTATCTTCCTCACCGGGACAAATTTATCCCTAACATCCTGCAAGAGATCCTTAAACATCGACCACATGTCCATAGTACATTTCCTTGCAAAAACATCATCCCAATTCACACCTGCAAGTTCTAGCCTTATAGCCTCATAATTTGCCCTTCCCCAATTAAAAATTTTCCTGTCCTCTCTGATTCTATCCTTTTCCATGAATTTTTTGAGGTATGCACCTGAAAGTCCCAATGGCCTTTACCTGCAGTCAGTCCTGGGCTGGAGAACTTACTTTATTTAAAGCCTGTGGTTAAATGTCAGTCCTGACGAAGGGTCTTGGCCCAAAACGTCGACAGTGCTTCTCCCTATGGATGCTGCCTGGCCTGCTGTGTTCCACCAGCATTTTGTGTGTGTTGTTTGAATTTCCAGCATCTGCAGATTTCCTCATGTTTGTGGGTTAAATGTATTTGATATTTTTTAAACATATGAAAACTATGAAAATTATGTAAGTAACTTTAAAAGTTAAACTTTTGAGAAATAATTTAAAACACACATCTATACATTAGAGAATCTCTATCCAAATGATGGGGATCTCTGATCATATGCCGGGTTTGATTTGGCACAGGACTGAGAGAGGTGCAGTTCCCTGTTTGGTACTGGGAAACCCAGCAAGACTGGGCTCCCCTGTGGAACTCAACATAGAACAGTAGAGCACAGCACAGGCCCTTTGGCCCACAAAGTTGTGGTGAAATAATTAAGATAGCACTTATACATCTAATTAAACTAGTCCTTTCTACCTACACAAGATTCTTTCCCCTCCATTATCTCCATATTCATGTATTTATTAAGAACCCTTTAAATATCCACCCCAATCTGCACATGCATGCTTCTATGTGGAAAAGACCACAATTACACAATTTCTGGAACAGAAGGGTCCATGACTTTTAGATTGCTATTTTTAATATGCAAAGAATTGTGAATAGTCCAGTAAAGCAGAAAATGAATATAGCACAAGAGTCTTGATTAACAGTCTCGGTCCAAAATGTCGACTGTTAATTAATTTCCATAGATGCTGCTCTGAGAGCTGTTCTGTCACCAGAGTTGAAGGCAGCATTCTTCCAGCATTTTGTATGTGTTACGTAAATATGGCCTCAGACCTCCGATGTAAGAGTTGCAAAGATGAAAAGCTATGTTTTGAAACTGGCACAATAATTTAATTATTAAAATCTCAACTTATTGCCTTGGCAAATTAAGTTTTGCCAAAGCATTGTTTCCACACACTCCACCTCCTGATGCCCTCTCTCACTATTCCCATCTACGCACTCCACCTCCTGATGCCCTCTCTCACTATTCCCATCTACGCACTCCACCTCCTGATGCCCTCTCTGACTATTCCCATCTACGCACTCCACCTCCTGATGCCCTCTCTCACTATTCCCATCTACACACTCCACCTCCTGATGCCCTCTCTCACTATTCCCATCTACACACTCCACCTCCCTCAACTAGTTCCATGCTTCACCTTGCTCTCCTCTCAGACTGCATAGTCTTCAATCCTTTGTCACTTCCACCTATCGCCTCTGAACGTTTGGCACCATTCCCACTCTCCCCTTCTCTGTCTGCCTATTGCTCCCTCACAGCTGGACCCCTGACTCTTGATCCACCCTTTCCCATCAAATTCCTCTATCAAAGTCAGTGTTGCTAAGCCATAGATTGAATGTTCAAATACACCCTCTGGCCTTTTAACATACTGTTCTCATTAAACTTAGGCTGGTTATATTCAAAATTTGCCAGCACAGATATGAGAAAGCAAGAGAAGTACATGGTCCTGTTTCCCTGCTGATAGTCAAAGTGGAAATAGAGCTGTCTCAGGTACTTGTGGAGGCACTGACCCTTTAAACCGCTCCATAGTCATGACTAATTGTTCCTGTCACTGGCTATGCCAACAGAATTCAGCTCCGTAGCTGTAAGTGTTCTCTGCAACAGATGGAGCTGCTTGGATTTATGTTCTCCAGCCGAGAGCCAACAAAGGCAGTTCCTCACACCAGGTAGATGTGCCTGAGGCTTCTGATGGATATTTTGTGGATTGCTGGCTGGTAGGCCAATTAGAGAATGCTGGCATGCCTTTCTTCATGCAGCGCCATTAAAGTGCGACATATTGTGACTTTGTTGCTCCCAAGGAGTCAGTCATCCAGTATTAGGGCTACGCATTTGCTTTTTCATGTAGCACTATGAGTCCTGTTCATCCAGTCTCCTTCAGGAATTAATGTCTTGGCATTGCTCAAAACCCAGCCATTTGACAGGTGTAATGCCCTGTGACCGTGGGTGTGCATATACGAGGGGTGATTGATAAGTTAGTGGCCTAAGGTGGAAGGAGTCAATTTTAGACAGAAAGAAAGAAAGAAGAACTCATCAGTTAATAACTCATCGGGGTGATTGATAAGTTAGTGGCCTAAGGTAGAAGGAGATGAATTATTAACTTCAAACTTTCTGCATAATCACTGAAAGGGTTGAACTGCATGTGCATGTAACGAGAGCTGTATAACTCATCTCCTTCTACCTTAGGCCACGAACTTATCAATCACCCTCGTACATGTAGTTGAGAAGAGAGCAGTTTTCTGATATCATCTGTAAGTCACTCCTGTTCTCAGAAATGTATCAGATAATTATTATAGAGTAATACAGCATACACACAGGCCCTTGAGTCAAGTGACTCCATGCAAACCTTGCTGCCCACCCAGTGATGTGGTTGGGGATGGGCAGGTGGAGATTAAGGGGAGCGGCTGGTGCTGAAGGAAAGGATTCCATTCATTCAGTAATGTATCAATATGTTTGAAAGAGTACAGGGAAAATTTACAAGGATATTGCTGGGACTTGAGGGCTTGAGTTATAGGGAAAGATTGAATAGTTTAGGACTTTATTCCCTTTAGCATAGGAAGATGAGGGGAGATTAATAGAGGTATATAACATTGAGAGGGTAGAGATATAGTAAATGCAAGGAGGCTTTTACCATTGAGGTTGGATGAGACTAGAACTATGTCATAGGTTAAGGGTGAATGGTGAAATATGTAAGAAAAACATGAGGGGGAACTTCACTCTTCGCTCTGGGATGAGCTGACAGTGATGGATACAGGACCAATTTCAAAAATTAGGAGAAGTTTGGATATGTCCTTAGATGGAAAAGGTATGGAAGGCTAGGGTCCATGTGCAAGTCGATAGGAACAAGAAGTATAATTTTTCAGCATGGAGTAGATGGGCCAAAAGGCCCGCTTCTGTTGTGTTCTATTATCCTGATTCCTGTATTAGCATACATAGGAAAAATCGTAGTAAAAGAATGAAGAGAAAATGATTAATAGTTTGGAAACTCTTGTTTTGGATAAGAAATCCTAGCAGCTATGGTTTAGAAAGCATACGCCTTTCTAATATTTGTCTCTAAAGAAATTCTACCCAGCAGCATGTTTCAGAAAGGTTGCATTTGAAATCCTTTAATTTGCATCAAGGGAAATTCTTCTGGGGCACAAATGGTGGTTGTGTTATGTAACAGTTAATTTGCCTCAAATGCAATTTGCTGTCAGTGTTTGATGTTCGGAAGGTGTCGCTAGCATGAACATATCAATTGGATGTATTTTAACAGTCCCATAGCTGTAATTGTGGGATTGTCAGAGTCTGGAAGTTAATTAGAAAGTAGGCATAGAGTGGTGATGAGTTTTACTTAATTTTAAAAGCATGAACTGAGATTCCCACAGACAAGGTTTTAATATTGTGCCCAGCTATAAAGTTTCATACAGCCTATTGGCGTCTTCGTTTAGAGTTTTGATATTTACTGGTGCCTTGGAAATGGATTTCTGACTGGCTGCAGCCTCTTTGCCACTGTGCATTAATGTGGAATTTACAACATCCAGGTAGCAATAGAGCAATATAACAAGTGAAATGAATAGCCTGAAAGGTTATAATAGTTTGCAATCCCAGCATGGAGCTGGTGGCCAAAAAAACCATGCGGAGATTGTACATGTACTGGATACCGGAGGGCTCATTTTGTTGGGAGGTGGATAAGATGCAAGTGTCCTACCTGCTATATTGGTTAAAGCTTTAGTATAACAGCATGAAAATAGGAGAATTTATCCCTTTCTAAGACTAATAATCATCTATTAGGCTTCTACTGCTGGCTGCATTACTTCATATTCCTTAACTTCGGCCTTTCAAGATACTTTAAAAAATCCTGAATAAGGAGCCATAGATCATAGTAGGTGATGTTACTTACATTCTTGCTAATCATGAACTCTGTCAATTGATCCCTTCACCTTAAGCAGCCGTCTCTTGTAATTAATTTAACAATTGATTCACCATCCTCATAGGAACACACCTCCAGGCTCTGTGGCAGATGGCTAATCAAATGTAACCTTTAGTATAAAGGAGCTGAGTTCTGTTGCTGGCCCATATGTACTGTAGTTCACTTGTAATATGCTGAGGAGGAGCAACTTCGACTGAGTCTTAGACATGATATTGGATAGGAATATTTTTTCTCACTCAGCTGCATTTAACAAAGCTGAACCTTTTGCATTTCATTTTGCAAATCATAACATCATGTGCCTCAGCATCTATTTTAATGTTTGCATAGTGTAATGAATTGTAGCTTCAATGTGGAAAGCAAATCTATTTAGCAGGGACAGGGTAACCATATAAGGCTAAAATTAACGGATATGAACACCATGAGGCCAATTTTCTGAATCTGCATCCAACAACAGAGTAGCTTTATCAGAGGCATGTATCTGGTAATGTGGATCTCTAATGTGGCAAAGGATTTCTATTTTGGCAAAGTATACTTAAGTGAGTTATTTCCTTTACTGAACCATATGTAAGAGGCAGAAATAATCATTTGGATTGTAAAGTATTTCAGGATGTTCCAAAGTGTTTTACAGCTGTATTAATGGATGAAATATGACAGTCAATTTGCACTTGGAAATTTCCCACAGGCAACAATAGTTGGATCATGTACGTCAGTGATTTTGTTTGAGGAATAAGTATTGAGGACAATTGATTTTCTCTTTTAAATTCACCTATATCATAATCAAGTATGATATTGGTAAGGAGCTAGGGACAAAATGACGAACATATGAATTCCTGAGGCACACCTCTGAATCTTCTTTCAGTAAAAAGTACATGTATATTAAATTGTCTGGAAGCATTACAGCTTGGCATGACAACTGCTCAGCCCAAGACCACAGGAAATCGCAGAAAGCTGTGAACGCAGCTCAATCCATCACCAGCCTCCCCGCCATTGACTCCATCTGCACTTCCCACGGCCTTGGGAGAACAGCCAACATAATCAAAGACAACTCAAGCTCCAGTATTTCTCCTTTCCCTTGCTCCCATCAGGCCAGATGATACAACAGCCTGAGTGCATTAACCACCAGCTTCTAGCCCACTACTAACAGAATGTTGAACTGATCGCTCATATGCTAAAATATAAACTCTTGGAGCAATTAGCTGATGGCGAAAGGTGGTGACATGTTGTGACCAGCTTACAAAACTTCAAAATATACTTCTGAACTACTCTTACTGCAATCTGCAGCCTGTAACTTCCAGTTATGTAAAGTACTTTTTGGAACATCTTAACAAACCAGCCATTTTACAATATTCTGCAGGACTTGACGGACTTGCCTCTCAAGCAAGCATGTATGGTACCTTCTTGCAGATGAATGTACATTGCCATACCTGAAAGAGGGAGGAGGAAAGGACTTCAAGCCATAGTGAAATGCTGAGGAATGAAACTTCCTCTACCCAGCATCTAGTTAGCAAATGTACAGACACTTGCAAACAAGAATGAAGTCCCAAGGGCAAGATTGCTGTATCGGAGCAAAATGAAGAATTGTTGCGTTCTGTGATTCACAGAGATGTGGCTCTCTCCAGACATGCTAAATCCATTTGTCAGACACAAGGGCCTCTTGATGCACTGAATGGTCAGGCAAAAGGTGGGAGTCTGTTTCGTGACAAACACTTCATGGTGCTCGAACGCAGCCGTCCTTGCGGACTCTGTTCCCTGACCTGGAAAATCTGATGATTAAGTGCCAACCATTCTACTTGCCAAGAGAGTTTTCCTCCATGATTCTGACCATACTGTCAAAGGCTGATTGTTAAGCAGGTGGTTGATATACTGAGTGCCACCATCAGCAAACAAAAATCAGTCCCCTTCAACACCTTTCAAATAATTGTCGAGGACTTCAGTCAGGCTTCTTTGAAGAAACCTCTGCCCAGTTATCATCAACATATCAACTGTAGTACCAGGGATCCCAATACACTAGACTACTGTTATACTAAGATAAGGAATGCCTAACTTTCTATGCACAGACCACATTTCAGGAAATCTGATTACTTGGCTGTCCTTTTCCTAAGTGCATACAGGTGGAGGCTAAACAGCAAGGCTCCAAAGATAATGAAAACAAAGAGGTGGTTTCTGGTTGTTTAAGAATGGCTATGGGATTATTTTGAGTCAATGGATTGAACCAAATTCAAGGACTCATCAGACAGTCTGAGTGAATGCATGGTTATAAAAAAATAGTCATAGATAAATGTGTCCCCACAAAATCATCCAGGGTGTTCCACAACCAGATGCCCTGGATGTCGCAGAGCTTGAACGTCATCACCTCCTACAAAGTGAAACCAAGCAGCATAGTTGATAACAAAGTTTTGCTCCCAGATGAGCTCAATGTCTTTTATGCTCAGTTTGACCATCGGAATATGGAGACACAGACCCCGATGACCCTATGATTTCAGTCCCTGAAACTGACATGATCGCACCCTTCAGGAGGGTGAACCCATAGAGAGCGTCCAGCTCAGTTGGGCTACCTGGCTGAGCACTAAAGACCGGTGCTGATCAACTGGGAGGAGTGTTATACTGTTTCAGTTATACTGCTTCTTAGAAGAACATGATAACCTGGCTCAATGACTGCTGTCTAGTAGCACCTGATGAAGTGCTTTGAGAGATTGATGACAAAACACATCAACACCTGCTTGAGGCTTGACTTGGATCCACTCCAGTTCGCCCACCGTGATAACAGGTTAACAGCAGATACCATTTCACAGCCTCTTCACTCAACCCTTGGACATCTGCAAAATGAAGATGAATACATCAGGATGCTCTTCATTGACTACAGCTCAGCATTCAATACTATCATCCCCTCAAAACAAATCAGTAAGCTTTAAGACTTAAGCCTCAATATCTCCTTGTGCAACTGGATCCTTAATTTTCTCACTTGTAGAACACAATCAGTTTAGGATTGGCAACAACATCTCCATAATCTCCAACAGCATAGGTGCACCATGACCTTCCCTGCTCTACTTACTTTATACTTACGACTGTGAGGATAAGCACAGCTCCAATATCATATTTAAAATTGCTGATTATGCCACTGTCTTTGACCAAATCAGCATATAGGAGAGAGACTGAAAATCTGACTGAATCGTGGCACAACAGCAACCTCTCACTCAATGTCAGCAAGACCATGGAGCTGATTATTAACTTCAGGAGGAGGAAGCTGGAGATTAATGAGCCAGTCCTGAGGAGGAAGCTGATGGTCCATGAGCCAATACTCATTGAGGGATCAGAGATGGAGGGAGTCAGAAACTTTAGATTTCCTTGCTGTTATCACTTCAGAGGATTGGACCTGGGTCCAGCATATCTGTGTCATTACAAAGAAAGCATGCCAGTGCCTCTGCTTCCTTAGAAGTTTACCAAAAGTTGGCATGTTATCTAAACCTTTGACAAACTTCTGTTGATGGGTGGTGGCAGAATATGTTGACTGGTTGCATGACGGTCTGATATGGAAACATCAATGCCCTAGAATGGAAAATCCTGCAAAAGTAGTGGATACGGAGCCCATCAAGAGTAAAGCACACCCACTATTGAGCACATCTACACAGAGCACTATTGCAGGAAATCAGCACCCATCATCAGTGACCCCCCCATGCAGACCATGGCCTCTTCTCACTGCTGCCATCAGGCAAAAGGTACAGAAGCCTCAGGTTCCACACCAGCAGGTTCAGGAACTGTTATTACCCCTCAACCAACAGGCTCTTAAACCAGAGGGATGACTTCACTCAACTTCACTTGACCCAGCACTGAACTGTTCCAACAACCTATGGATTCTCTTTCAAGGACTCTTCATCTCATGCTCTCAATTTTTATTGCTTGTTTAATTATTGTTATTACTTTTTTTTTCCTTCTGTACTTGCCCGGTCTGTTGTATTTTGCATATTAGTTGTTTGTCTGTTCTGTTAGATACGGCCTTTCACTGGTTATTGCATTTCTTGTATTTACCGTGATTGCCTGCAAGAAAATGAATCTCAGGGATGTATATGGTGACATATATGTACTTTAATAATAAATTTACTTTGATCTCACAAACTACCTTGTCATGGTGCTTGTAATTTGTCTACCTGCACTATAGTTTCACTGTAATTGCAACACTATACTTTCCATTCTGTTTTCTTTTTAATACCTAGATGTAATTATGCAGACTCATAATTACCATGACTCATCTGGATGGCAGACAAAAGAAGTGTTTTTTACTTTGCCTTGATACATGTGACCATAATAAACCAATACCAATTTAAATCTGTTTGTCAAGGTATTTCAGCTTGGTCGATGAACATATATAATGTATAATGCTTGCCTAATACCTAGTGTGAGTAAAACAATACTGATAGTACTTTTACTCTGTAGCTATATCAAGATTATAAGAAACATCTTTGAAATTTTTAACAACAGGACCATTGAACTGGGTGGATTTATGAATATTGTAGTATTTTCAATGAACTATCAAGCAATGAGGGAGAAGCCATACCTACTTAATGAAAACAGAATCTGGACAACATTTATAAGATTGTTCATTGGCTCTAAAATTCAGTTGATGGCATTCATTGCAAGTTAATATCTTCAGTTAAATCTAGATTAATTTGCTTAAAGTAAATCCGCTTAAGTAAACTACTCTTGTGGTTTTCTGTTCAGAAGAATGGTGAATAACACTGGCTCCAGGATTTTGGACCATTTATTGAAGGTCTAAATGGAGGAGAGGGGAAGAGAAAATGTCCAGGGATTTGGGCAGTCTTCCAGAAGACAGTGGGAACAAACAGCCTCAGAGGCTAGTGCCAAGAATCCAGCTCTAAAGACTCAGATGCAGATCACTGTCTTCATATGAGAATTCAAGATAGTGAACATAGAACATCATAGCAAAGTATAGTTCCTTCAGCCCACAATGTTGTGCTAAACTTTTAACCTGCTCTGAGATCAAGCTAACTCTTCTCTCCAGTACAGACCTCCATTTTTCTACCTTGCATCTTTAATCATGGTTAATATGACAGTTTCTTAAATGCCCCTAATATATGTGACTACCTCTAACACCACCTGGCAGGGGGTTCCACACACCTGTTGTGTATTTAATATTTGAGTAATATTGTAGATATATTGTTAAATCTACCATTCTTTTTTGTTTGCATAGTTCATTATTGGTTATATGTGAATCTATAGAAAGGGTGCAGAGGAGATTTACAAGGATGTTGCCTGGATTGAGGAGCATGCCTTATGAGAATAGGTTGAAAGAACTTGGCCTTTTTTCCTTTGAGCAACAGAGGA